>NW_028317817.1:52500-1252500 GCF_062004578.1 Staurois parvus | reverse complement strand
GCATCTGTCATCTGGGTTCCAACCCTGCGAGCGTCGGGACGTACGGGGGACGGAACGGTGGGAAATTTGAAAATGACAAAAAGTGACATTCACTAAAATCACATAGTAAAACATTACTGTATCAAACCATTTCACATACATTTTGTCCCTAGTGCTTTGTCCTGTGCTCTGCCTGCATTTTTACTGTTCTTTCTGCCTGGAAACTGAGAAACGTCCATGGCATCCAAAAAGCATCCCTTTATGTCAAAAGCGGGTTTAGACCAGCTAGAATACAGCAATAGTAAATTAGAACTACTTGCAGAATTGAGTGATAATGATTCGTGGGGGAAATTCGTCATCAGACACTGAAAGCGATTTTGCGACTTTGCTCAGTGATGTGCGAACTTGGCGCTCTATTTCAAATTTCAGTGTTTTTGGTTTGATTATATTATTGAATTAAATTTATTATTATTATATTATTATTTTTTATGATTATTTATTAAATTATAATTTATGATTTTGTGTTTCAAATTTTATCATACCCGGGATGTTTACTAGACTTTTGTTCGGACAGATTTCAGTGAGTTATTCCTAAAAATTACAGGCCTACAATAAAAAAAATACATATTTCCATGCAAAAAAATGTACTACTTTGATCACAGAAATATGGACCTAATCAGACCGCTAGGGAGGTTAAAGGAGTTCTGTGGTCAAAGCCATCTCTTTCCACAGCTTCTGGGATTCCCAGCATGCTTTGCAGCTTCTCCTTTGCTGTTTACTTTCATTTTTTAAGGACTGTATATCCCATGGTACCTTGCTATCTGCAAGCACTGTCTCCTCCTCCTGAAACTCATGTTTTTGTATATTTTTAGGCTCTGTGTATTGACATTTTAAGAAAATGTTATGGCATGTCTGCTTTAAGAACTTAAAGAGCTAGCAAGAAGATTTCGAGCAGGATGTTTGTGTGACTGATGTAGCACCCTCCTAGGTGCTAGGTTAGATACATTTAGTTCCTCAGGTCTTCTGTAATCAGTAGAGCTGCTTCTGATTACTATGGTCTGCTCTGAGTTTTACAGCCTATATATATGTTTGACTGATTCCCCCTGCCTTCTGGATGTTTTTGGAAAGTAGTGGGCTGGGAGAGTCATATCTACAGTATGAAAATGTATGGTCAAAGCCAATCCCTGGGGGAGGGTTCCCAGTTGGTGGCTGGGAGAAGGCATAAATAGTTTGAGGCTTGGAGCAGAGGTATTTTTCCACAGGAGGAGAGGATCTGCTGCCCTTTTAGGCAGTGCAGCTGAAGATTCTGCCTGTCTCATTGAGGTTCCAGCTGTGCATAACAAGGGGTTTCATTGAAGATCCCATATGGAGGTTTCACTGAGGAGACTGTCTGCTTGAGTCTGGAGAGAGACATCCAATTCCCAGGGACACTGTGAATACAGAACTGAGAGAAAGATCCTAGTGATTGTTGCTGCTGTTAACCTCTGGTGCACTAATATTAAGGCTTGCCTGGCCTGGGGAATAGCGGATTGTGTCCCAGTGCTTTCCACTTTATGTCTTACTGCTGAAGGGGCTGTTCTGAGAAGTAGCTGCAAAGGGAAGCGTGTCCTCCACATTCTTTTTGTCAGTGTTCTGCAGCATCCCACAGCCTCCTTAAGCCCCATCCATGTTAAAGTGTAAACCCTCATCTTGTAAAACAACCCATTCAGTTTATAATAGAAATGAAAGGCAACACATTTGTCTATAGATGTAAAAAGCATTATACATACCTTTTTTTGTTTTATAAGTGATCACATACCCTCAAAGCTCTTTATGCAGCTGAGAACAGGGAGATGGGGGAGGAGAAACAGCAGCACACTGAACTTTCCAGTTAATGGCTGGGTAGGGGAACACATGTGAGCAGAAGCCTGATCATTGAAGGAGAACACACTGAGTTCCCAGCACAGCTAGAGAACTGGCCACGCTCTGCTCTCCTGCCTGGTGTAGTCAGTTTTTAATAGGAAAGCAGATGGACTGGCAGAAACACCAGGGATTTCACACAAAGGAAGCAATACAAAGAGAACATGATGCTTTTTCATACAAGTACATGATACAGCAGGCACATATTAAGAATATGAAATGTTGGGTTTACATATTCCAGATTATAACATATAACATATAACAGGTTCCCGCCCGGCCTATAGCCAGATGGCGGCTGGCAAAACACCTTGTTCCTCCAGAGGGACACCATATGGTGTCCTTTCAGGCATGTGCAGTTTGCCTGTCTGCAGAGCCGCGCAGCGGCGCGATCTGTCACCGGCCGTGTACCTCGGACACGGCCGATGACAGATCTGTGTACTGGCCCCGTTGCCGGTACCATGTGACCTGCTGTGACTAATCACAGCAGGTCACATGACAGTTGTATACAATGGATTGCATGAAAGGAAGCCATCCATTGTATACAAGTGTGGCTAGCTGTGAATGGTCACAGCGATCACATGCACAAGCTGGGCCAATCACAGCCCAGCTGTGTCATGTGATTAGCTGTGGCCAAATCACAGTTAAGAAAAATCCTGAATGAAACGATTTCATTCAGGTAAGTGCTTGCTTATAGCAAAATAATTCTTTGCTATAAGCAAATTGTGTAAAAAAAAAAAAAACATACTGATCACTTCCCCAAAGTAGTACAATGTTACTATGGTAACATTATACTACTTTGATCAATTTTTTTTTTGTACTGTCTAGAGATGAGCGAATTATTCAAAAATTCGATTCGGCTGATTTGCCGAATTTCAGGAAGAAATTTGATTCGATGCGAATTTATTCGCTACGAAGTTAACTTATAACAAGGGTTTCTAGGCTTCAGAGAGCCTTTAAATTAGTGCAGAACACTGTACCTTTAATTTAAATGCCCTTGGAGATGAGGAAGGAGAAGGAGAAGGATGAGAAGAAGGAGAAGGAGAAGGATGAGAAGAAGGAGAAGGATGAGAAGAAGGAGAAGGATGAGAAGAAGGAGAAGGAGAAGGAGAAGGAGGAGAAGGAGAAGGATGAGAAGAAGGAGAAGGAGAAGGATGAGAAGATGGAGAAGGAGAAGGATGAGAAGAAGGAGAAGGAGAAGGATGAGAAGAAGGAGAAGGATGAGAAGAAGGAGAAGGATGAGAAGAAGGATGAGAAGAAGGAGAAGGATGAGAAGAAGGATGAGAAGAAGGAGAAGGATGAGAAGAAGGAAGAGAAGAAGGAGAAGGATGAGAAGAAGGATGAGAAGAAGGAGAAGGATGAGAAGAAGGAGAAGGAGAAGGATGAGAAGAAGGAGAAGGATGAGAAGAAGGAGAAGGAGAAGGATGAGAAGAAGGAGAAGGAGAAGGATGAGAAGAAGGAGAAGGAGAAGGATGAGAAGAAGGAGAAGGATGAGAAGATGGAGAAGGAGAAGGATGAGAAGAAGGAGAAGGATGAGAAGAAGGAGAAGGATGAGAAGAAGGAGAAAGATGAGAAGAAGGAGAAGGAGAAGGATGAGAAGAAGGAGAAGGATGAGAAGAAGGAGAAGGATGAGAAGAAGGAGAAGGATGAGAAGAAGGATGAGAAGAAGGATGAGAAGAAGGAGAAGGATGAGAAGAAGGAGAAGGATGAGAAGAAGAAGAAGGATGAGAAGAAGGAGAAGGATGAGAAGAAAGAGAAGGATGAGAAGAAGGAGAAGGATGAGAAGAAAGAGAAGGATGAGAAGAAGGAGAAGGATGAGAAGAAAGAGAAGGATGAGAAGAAGAAGAAGGATGAGAAGAAGAAGAAGGATGAGAAGAAGAAGAAGGATGAGAAGAAGGAGAATTCCAAGCCAGCAAAAAGTGTATCTGCAGAGCTCCGCTATTTCTTAGGCTATTTCTGACAGTTCTGTGACATTCACTCCATACAGCGGTTTCAACCGCTGTATGGAGGGAATGTCCCAGAACTGTCAGAAATAGGCTATTTCTGACAGTTCTGTGGCATTCACTCCATACAGCGGTTGAAACATTGTATCTATTTGTTTCCATAAATGGATCCATTTATGGAAACAAATAGATACAATGTTTCAACCGCTGTATGGAGTGAATGTCACAGAACTGTCAGAAATAGCGGAGCTCTGCAGATACACTTAGCGGAGCTCTGCAGATACACTTTTTGCCGGCTTGGAATTATTCTTATTTTCATCCTACTTCTTCTTCATCCTCATCCTCTTCTTCTTCTGAGGATGAGGATGAGGATGAAGAAGAAGAAGAAGAAGTAGGATGAAAATAAGATTAATTCCAAGCCGGCAAAAAGTGTATCTGCAGAGCTCCTCTAAGTGTATCTGCAGAATAGAGGAGCTCTGCAGATACACTTTTTGCCGGCTTGGAATTATTCTTATTTTCATCCTACTTCTTCTTCTTCTTCATCCTCATCCTCAGAAGAAGAAGAAGAGGATGAGGATGAGGATGAAGAGGAAGAAGAAGAAGAAGAAGAAGTAGGATGAAAATAAGAATAATTCCAAGCCGGCAAAAAGTGTATCTGCAGAGCTCCTCTATTCTGCAGATACACTTAGAGGAGCTCTGCAGATACACTTTTTGCCGGCTTGGAATTATTCTTATTTTCATCCTACTTCTTCTTCTTCTTCATCCTCATCCTCTTCTTCTTCTGAGGATGAGGATGAGGATGAAGAAGAAGAAGAAGAAGAAGTAGGATGAAAATAAGAAGAATTCCAAGCCGGCAAAAAGTGTATCTGCAGAGCTCCTCTAAGTGTATCTGCAGAATAGAGGAGCTCTGCAGATACACTTTTTGCCGGCTTGGAATTATTCTTATTTTCATCCTACTTCTTCTTCTTCTTCATCCTCATCCTCAGAAGAAGAAGAAGAGGATGAGAATGAAGAGGAAGAAGAAGAAGAAGTAGGATGAAAATAAGAATAATTCCAAGCCGGCAAAAAGTGTATCTGCAGAGCTCCTCTATTCTGCAGATACACTTAGAGGAGCTCTGCAGATACACTTTTTGCCGGCTTGGAATTATTCTTATTTTCATCCTACTTCTTCTTCTTCTTCTTCTTCATCCTCATCCTCTTATTCTTCTTCTTCTTCTTCTTCATCCTCATCCTCATCCTCATCCTCAGAAGAAGAAGAAGAAGTAGGATGAAAATAAGAATTCCAAACCGGCAAAAAGTGTATCTGCAGAGTTCCTCTATTTCTGACAGTTCTCTGACAGCTCCTTCACATGTACAGCGGTTGAAACATCTGTTTCCGAATAAAAACATCTGTATCCTAAATGGAAACAAATAGATACAATGTTTCAACCGCTGTACATGTGTTCCTTCTGTCAGAGAACTGTCAGAAATAGCGGAGCTCTCTGCAGGGACACTTTTGCCGGCTGATCGGGAAAAATCCGATTCGCGCACCCGAAGTAGGCAAATATTCGGATTCGACGCGAATCGAATTTTTCCTGAAATTCGTATCGAATTCCGGTTCGCCTGGTTCGATTCGCTCATCTCTAGTACTGTCACTAGTCAGTGTCCTGGATCACCGCCATACCAGTTATATGATGACGCTGTACTGCACTGGTGACAGTATGTAAAAAAAAAACAGTGAAAATCATTTTTTTTATTTCTTCATTTCCGAAATATTATGACAAAAAAATTACAACTTCAAAAAACTTGCCATGCCTGTTATGAAATACGTTGGACTGTCTACTTTGCAAAAAGGGGCCATTTGGGGATATCTGTACTGTTCTGACATTCTTGGACCTGAAGAAATGAGATTGGCCGTCAGTACTTCAGGATTGATCAATATTCAGATCTATACCATAGTTTGTGAACTCTATAACTTTCCTACAGACTAAATAACAAATACTAATTTGGGTTATTTTCACCAAAGACATGTAGTAGAATACATTTTGGCCTAAATTTATGAAGAACAATTATTTATTTGCAAACTTTTATACCAGAAACAAAGAAAAACGTGTATTTTTAAAAAGATTTTTGGTCTTTTTTTGTTAATTTAGCAAATAATAAAACCCCCAGCTGTGATTAAATACCACCAAGAGAAAGCTCTAGTTGTGTGAAGAAAATGATAAAGTTTTATTTTGGGTACAGTGTTGTATGACCGCGCAATTGTCATTCAAAGTGTGAGAGCGCTGAAACCTGAAAAATGGCCTGGGCTGGAAGGGGGTAAAAGTGCCCGGTATGGAAGCGGTTAATATGCAATTAACTTTAAAATGCAACCCCTGTTGTTTACTGAGCCAAAGATGTGAATGTTGCTATTTGCCTGGCTGTCACTACCAGGGGCGGACTGACCTTTTGGAAACTCGGGCCCTATTGCCCGGGGGCCCCATGAGTTGTCAGTCTGCCCCTGGTCACTACACTAGTGGGAAAAGAACCTGGGACACAAATCAGCAGCCCTTGGCAGGGTTAGCACTACCTTAATAAAGATGGTCACCTGTTAACAGTCTGTCTGCACTGCTGAGACACAACAATGGCAACAACGACACCTTGACCCTGTGTGCAGCCTCCAGAGAAGTTTCTACAACTTTCTGATGAGCCTGCAGTGCCTTGGTATCTCTGTTATGAACAATTTTCAGTCTGCTTACTAGTATCTGGCCTGGATGGGGCTTCACCTAAGAGAAAGAGGGCCTTGCTACTTAAAAGAGAAGTTCGGGATTACCAAAAAGCAAACAATTATACTCACTCACCTAGGTGGATGCAACATTGAATCTATCCCCTGACAATTCTACATTGAGAACTGAGTGATCAAAGACCACTGTTTGCTCAGCTCTCTGCTCTGTTCCACTAGTGCTTACTGAAACACTGGGGGCTGGCCCAGGCTCCCAGCAGCTCGCTGAAAGGCTGAGTCAGCTGCCATTCAGGAATCTGAGAGTATCCTGACTTTAAAGTCAAGATCTTTCCAGAGCCTGGACAAGCTCAGTGACGTCAGCTGACAGTGGGCTTTAGCCTACTGTCGGCTGAATACAAATCACAGGTGTGCACTCATGTGATCCCCAGGAGAAGTGGGGGCCAAATTTAGCTTTGGCCCTACTACTCCTTTAACTCACTAGGTTCAGAAGGCCATAGAATTTTCTCAACTCTGGGAACAGATTCTTCATTTGAAGCTACAGGTCAAGCCCTAGAACAGTACTTCAAACCAGCCATCAATGCTTTAGTGGCCAGAATTAGTTTTCGCAGATGCTGTCAGGGTGAGAGAGCATCTATTCACCACAATGTTACTGAGCTGAGACGTATAGCAGCACCATGCAGATCCATGAATAATGGATATTTACATGCTGAAGTGATTAGACACCAGCTTATGGAAAAGACTAGAAAACCAAAAATGAGGGAAAGGCTGCTTATGGAGTCAAATGCATTTTCTTTGCAAAGCAATATAGATTTGGGGTGCTAGATGAAAATGGCTGTGCAAGAAGTCAGTAATATGCTGTGCCCTATTGCTGGTGTTCAAGTACAAAAACGGACACCAAACAGCTCACCAAACACACAGGGATTTATTTACTAAATCTGGTTCACTTCAGATTCTCGTGCACAACTGCATAGAAACCAATCAGCTTATAGGTTTTATTGCTAAAACTGAATTGAACAAGCTGAGGTTAGAAGCTGATTGGCTACCATGCACAGCTACACCAGAGTCTGAATGAACCAGCTTTAGTAAATAAACTCCACATTGTTTTAACTAGGGAGCAGGGGTGGACTGACAACTCATGGGGCCCCCGGGCAATAAGGGATCATGGGGCCCCTGTGTCCTTGTCCAAACTCAAAAAAGCCTATGAAAAAGGTACCAGGGGCATCTCATGGGGCCCCCTACTGACCCAGGGCCCTCAGGCAGTGCCCAAGTTTCCAAATGGTCAGTTCGCCCTTGCTAGGGAGTCAACAGCCATAAGGGTGGCAGAAAGCAGTTCCCTGCACAAGCCAAACACTACAGACACTTGGGTTGCATAATAATATTGGAGACTGCAAAATCTGGTGCAGCTGTGCATGGTAGCCAAACATCTTCTAACTTCAGCTTGTTCAGTTAAGCTTTGACAGCAAAACCTGGAAGCTGATTGGTTTTTATTCAGAGCTGCACCAGATTTTGCACTCTTCAATATTAGTAAATCAACATCATCATTATCATTATATATTTACTTTGGTCTCTTCGATATTAGTTGGCTTCTTGTACTTTATAGGGATATTCCTCAGCTTTGGTCAGATTAACGAGTATTTTTTTTGTTTGTCATATGTATTGGAAATATGCATTTATTATTAATAATATGTTGATTATTAACATATCTGTTATAATTTTAATGTCCTTATACTATGACATGAAAACTAATAAAAGATTGAACCCAGATTTTGCACTCAGGAGCTTTAGTAAATCAACCCACTGTAACAAACTGAACCACTTTGCTAAATGTTGCCATTCCACTCCAAGTACTGTACATCTGTTCATAACTTAAAGCAGGCATATCAGGCAGGCAGATCAAGTTTTCCATTTTGAATGCAGAAACTTACAATGCCCATTGTCATCATTACACACTTCAGGAGAAACTGACTACTCTAATAGGCAACAGCAGGGCTCAGAATTTCAAGCCCTGAGCTGCATCCGATTCACCCATCTACCTAAGCCCCCCTGCTGGCCTGGGCCCCGTACTGGATGACTGGTGTTACCACCTTATCCACAGCCCTGGGTGGAAGGGAGGGGTGGAAGAAAGGGAGGGAGGGGTGGAAGGGTCCTGAAGCTGTCCTGCATGCATGGATGAAGGTAAAAAACCTTCTGTGTGTAGCAGTCACCCCCCTTAACATTTACCTGAGCCCCCTCTCCATTCAGCAATGCCCAGGAGAGCCTCAGCCTGCTTGCTATGGTGGCATCCAACAGGAGGGAGGGGCCAGGAGCTCCAGCGGGGACCTGAGAAGAGGAAGAGACTGCACAGAGCAGGTAATTATAAGTAAGTATAACATGTTTGTTATTTTAAAAGAAAAAAAACAAGACTTTATTATTACTTTAATAAAAGCTTAACTCTTTCAACATTGCAGATTTTCAAATGAACACTCCTACAAATATTTGTATGAACATTTACACAAAAATTGTCAGTACATTTGATGATTTGATGAATGTCATTTGAAAGTACAACATTTAATTTGCTTTAAACATTTGATTTTGGAATGTATTAAATTACTCAAGAAAACATTTCCATCCTGCTCCTTTGAATTAACTTGTCACTGTGGTCAAAAACAAATATTAATTTGACCCCACTAATGATTAGAAATTTGAACAAATATTTTTAAAATAAAAAATTATGAATGAAATTCTACTAATATATGGCCAGTTTAATTCATGCCCTTTGAAGCTAATTAGATAAGGTTTTGACAAACAGGACAGGGGGTGGGGTTTAGGGTTAATATTAGTGTTATACTGGGCATGTTACTGAATTGCAGACCCTTATTTGTCCACAAGATTGCATTTCCAATTAGATTTGTATAACTCTGACTGGATTACAGGTTGCCAGGAGCAGTTTTGGAGATGTGGTCTTGAAGGATTATTCTATCTACAGCCATTCATGGAACACAACTACAAGGCCCGTAAGCACCTGAGAACAGGAGGGACCATATAAAAGTAAGAGCCTGGGGAGCAGCCCATCAGTTTGGGAGAGGCTCGCCAACTGTGTAGGAAAGAGAGAGGGAGATGTGCTGGGCTGTGCCAAGCTGCGTTGTGCCGACCCATAGCTGTGCAGTGCCAGAGAAAGAGCAGGTTTCTGTGCCTGGACACTGGAACCAGGAGGCCCTCTGAGCAGAGACATTCCCAATCAGAATCAGTGTTTAAATCGCCATCGTATCTGCCGCCTCTGCTGTACTGCTGCATATTGGGGCCCCCACCTCACAGACCACTTGTTGCCATTAGAGGACTACCTGCAGAGGAATCCAGTAAGAAGCTCTCTGACCCGCATTGCAGTCACAACCAACTGTTAATATAAACTTGCTAAAGAGCTATTTTCTTCCACTGACACTTTACCTCAAAAGAACTATCACACTAAGGCATAAGGCCATTAGTACCCCAGAACACTGACTTTGCTTTGTTATTCATCTACCTCCCATGCCTGTATAGCATTTAGCCCTGATATCCCCAACTGCCCCTCCCTGTGAACTTTCTCCACTTTTTGCATTGCTGCCATAAGGAGTCTACACATCTACTGAACCCAAGTTCACATGAGCCTGCTGTTAAACACCACACCAATTGTGATCTTCATCATTCTGCACACCAACGGTCTTAAATGGCCCCAACACAGCCAGGAGAAGTTTAACAAAAGATTTGTCCAAATTATTCTATCCCTGAGAGCAGAATGTGGTTGCTGTTACTGAGTATAAATGCATAGGCCTAAGCCTAGCTCCTTTGTTGGAGAGCTTTCAAGTGACTTAGTTTGCTATATTTTGGACAATTCACTTTGATCACTTGGATAGTAACCTCTTATTAGGAGAGCTACTGTTTACTCTCCTAATACTGCAGTATAAGCTGGGTTTCACTCTAGAAATGCCTTTGTTGCGTACACTGTATCTGTTACTGTTGTATTTATGTGTTTTGACATTGATGTACTAATCTGCTCTGTTATTTTGGTGACCTTACCCTGCTGATACAGACTGTTTTTTTTTAAAGGGCAGTGTATACAATTCTTTTTTATAATTAACTTTTTATTGATTTTCAAACATTTACAATAAACAGAGTTGCATAGAAACACGGTATAACAAACACAGAGCAGCAAAAGGACAGAGAAATAGGCTCATTGATGAGAGGTACATAGATAGATACATACAATGTCAATACATAATAGTGAATTAGCAATCATTTTCAGACAATTGAGTAGACAAGTCGGAATTGGAAGTATCCTATGGTTCCCAGACTGCTTCAAAAGTGGGAACAGAGATAGAATGCAAGGTAGTGAAGTACTCCATTTTTCTAATCTCTGCTATAACCTTCATCAATTCCGATAGCGTAGGGGGAGTAGTAGAAAGCCAGTGCATGGGAATGGTTCTCCTGGCCGCCGTTAAAGCGTGGGAGGAAAGTTTCCTTGCAAATTTGGAGAGGCCTGAAAAAGGTAGGCCCAATAAAAAGCGGATGGGCTCAAATGAAATAGGAGCCCACAGAACTAGCCGTAGTAGGTTAAGGACCTCTCTCCAAAAGGGTGCAATGTACTGGCAAGCCCAAAAAATGTGGAAAAGAGTGCCAGTTTCCTCGCCACAACACCAGCAGACAGAAGAAACATTTGGATTATGAGCATGGAGAACCTTAGGAGTCCTATACCAAAACATCAGAATTTTATAAGTGTTTTCTTTATGTACTACACATAAAGAAGATCTGGAGGTGGCCTCCCAAATCCTGCTCCATTGATCCAAGGAAATGTCACATTGGAGGATTCGGGCCATTTACACATATAAAGGTGGTATCAATACAAAGGGGGCTGGCGTCTAAAAGCAGCTTATACGTAGAGGAAATTATGCCATGTTGGTATGGGCCTTGGATGCAGATACGTTCAAAGGGGGTAGGTTTCTCAAGAGTCAAAGAAGAAGCTTTGGAGGAAAAGAAATTATGTATCTGTAGATAAGCATAATATTGGTGGGGTGGCATACGAGTGACTTTTTGAATCTCAGAGAAGGATTTAAGCTTATGAGTCACTGGGGGGACCAAGTGTCGCAACTGAAATAGATTGGCCTCGGACCAGGGACGCACATGAGCCAAGTCCAGGCTATCTGGGAGACAGGGATTGAATATGACATTGGTCAAGGGGGAACACAGAGAAGACAGGGCAAATTTAACCCTACACTGCCTCCATATAGATAACGTGAACTGCATGGGTCCAAGCAGGAGATGTTTGTGAGAGGAGGTTTCAGTGTTGGTTATAGACCAGAGGAGAGAACAAGGGTGTGTCGGACTTAGCTGTAGCCATTCAATCTCAGCCCATTTATTAGGGGGGCATTGGGAGGACCATGAGACAAGAGCACCAAGGTGAGTAGCTAAGTAGTACGACGCAATGTCTGCAGCCCCCAGACCCCCCCTAGATTGGGGAGAGAGAAGGAAAGTACAGGCAATCCAGTGAGATTTATTATGACAGATGAAGTGGAGGAAGGACTTCTGAAGGGAGTGTAATTTGGACATGGGGATAGGAACAGGAAGCGTCTCAAACAGATACAAGAGTTTAGGCAATATGGTCATTTTCAGTACATTGATCCATCCAAGAAAATATAGCACCACTGCACCATAGCCATAGCACCATAGCTCCAAGGAATAGGAGCACCACTGGTATGGATAATTTAACTGAAGGGAAGATAAAATTGTAGATGGTATATGGAGTGGTAATGCTTCAGTTTTAGATGCGTTAACCTTATATCCCGACAGGGCATCGAAGAGCTGTAAAGTACAATGCAAAACAGGTAAAGTAGTGTGGGACTCCATCAGAGTCAGTAAGATATCATCAGCGAACAGGAACAGTTTAAAGTCACTGTTATGGGTACGTATTCCTTGGATCGGGAGAGCCATTAAGGTTGAGGGTCAGCGGAGCTCAGTCTTCACGCGTCCGCCATCTTGGGCCGCCGAGCATGCGACTTGTATACAGTTCTTGTAAGTCTGCTGGGAGTTTCCAGACAAGTTATTCTGCTGGTGTTAGTGAGGCTGAGGCCTCGCCTAGGGTCCAAAAATTACTAGCGGCTCCTGCAGGGGTAGCGCTACATTAGCTCTTAGAAACAAAATTAAAGTTTTACTAAACCCAGGACCCTGCATTCATTCTATCTGGTCTCTCACAATACACAGAACATGGAAATGAAATTATTTTAGTAAATATAAACTGCTAAATACCTTTTCTCATCAGCAGTTAGAGAAGTCTTGTGACTTCTATCAGTGTCCAGCACAGCACTAGCTAAAGCTTGTAGGAGGAGTTTTCTTTCTGCTCTAGGAGGAAGGAAATCCCATGACCTCTGTCTGGACAGTGCTGATTGGCCCTGTGCTAATCACATGCACTCTCCCAAGAAGAAAAAAAAAACCTCTTTAGCAATGCACACCAAACTGAGCATGTGCAGAAGGGCTACGGGTTCAGTCTGTATCAGGTGGCCATTTCAACAAGAGGAGGGGCAGAGAAGAAAGAATCTAACAGCCTTTTTACACAATGCAGAGGATTAACCCCCTTAGGTCCTACAGTGAGTATAACAATAACAAGTATGCTTTACTGCATATACAGACTGATTTTACTGTTGTGGGTTTAGTAACACCTTAAATCAGAAAGATGCTTATGTAGGGTACAGAATGAGTAAAAGAGGGGCAATTGCACAGATCTTTATCTGGGGGGGGCAGTATGGCACCAATATAGATACCTGGGTACACATAGAGGCAGCACTTTAGCTATAAACCCACAATTTTAACATAGCTATAACGTAGTTGTACCATGTAAAAGCTCGAAGAAGGCCATGCCGAGAGTCAGCTTAGGTGGTATTGAGCAAATGTTAACTTGGAAGAGGACTGACTGGTACAAATCTCTAGCTGGGTCAGTTGTCACAGGAAGCAGAAGGACTGTAGCTGTGTCAGCTGCTATAGGAGTCAGAAGGTCTGTAGCTAGGGAAACTAGCATACAGATGAACTCCATACAGCACCATTACAGTAATATTTGACAGGTTTACCATAAATCCAGCCAGTGTAGTTACTGTTAATATCCTTTTCTTGGGCAGTGTAAACATTTTTTGGTAAGAGGGCCAAAAGGAACAAAAAGTCCTCAACTAAAATTCTGTAAAATACGTTTAGGCCATTTTGGGCCCTAAACTATGACCTGTTAAACGTTCTTACTGCTCTCCAAGTTCTGCAACATATATACACATAGGGGTTGATTTACTAAAAGTAAATATGCTGTGCACTGTAAGTTCAGTTGCTTTATATCCGAGGGGAAGCTCTGAAATGAGGGGAAGCTCTGCTGATTTCTTTCATCCAATTATGTGAAAATAAAAATGCTGTTTTTTTTTATTTTCCTTGCATGTTCCCCTCAGATCTAGAGCAAATGCACTTGCAGAGCACAGCCTATTTGCCTTTATTAAATCAACCCCATAGTGTCTAATATCAAGAGCTGCCAAAATTTGCAAACCTGTACTCATGTTAGATATTTTTATTTTAGGCCATATCAATGCACTAGTGGATGCACAATCATCCTATGGAAAATAAATGACTGTGAATATTATATCATCAATAAATGCCTTGTGATTTAACAATTTGAATCCCCGGGGCTTTATCTCTCTTCATTTCCTTGAGTCCCCGAGTGTTTGCTTTGTTTCGAAGATATCTTGCTTCCACACACTATATATTTAAGAATTTGTAGTCTACTCTAACGTAGTATACATTTTTTTTGTGGGAGGTCTTTAATCTGGTAGCAGATTTGGATACATATATTCTTATTTCCATGTCATTTACTGGGAATAAATAGTAAAAAAAATGACAAAAAATGTATGACGGCTGACTGAGTTATTGTTTTATGATAGGGCAGAGGAAAATGGTTTTTCATAGTTCCTGAAAAACAGACATCCTGCACAAGACTAATTAGCAGTTTACAGCTCTGGAGCTCATCTATTTGTGTTTTATTTAAGATAAGAGGTTCTTTTGAAGTTGTTACAAATTACAGCTACAAATTCTATTTTCTAGAGGAGGGATGAGGTAGGAAAGGAGAGATGATTGTATGTGAAAAACAACATGGCTGAGACCTCAACAAGATGGCTGTCATGTACAGTGTCCATGTCTCTATTGTGCACAATCGTTACAGTCCTGATACCAAGGATTCAAGTAAGACAATGTTATAATGACTGTATGTCCTTCAGAGTTGATTTACAAAAATTGGTCCAAAGAAACCTGGGCATTTACTCATAACAACCAATCATGTTTATTGCCTCACTTCAACCTGGTAATTGTTGAAAGTTTCTAATATTTCATTTTCTCCAGTTTTTGTAAACCAAATGCATCATTTCCCATGTGTCAATGGCGTTTTTTTTATTCTTTGGTTGCCATTTGTTCATTAGATAATGCATTTGTTTTACCAGAGTACAAGCTGCAACATATTTTATGCCTATTTTTATCTCTTTGGAAGTGTGTGTGCTTTTGTGTCCTGATTATTATGAATATTAATGTCTTGTTTTTTCTGCTGATTGAGGAAACAGCTCTGTGCATACATTGTTATAAAGTAAATTAGGATAATCATGTGCTAAACATAGTCTCTACACCAGTTAATCGAAATAAAATTTCATATTTTTTATGTAACCATGCTTTCAGTCAGAAGATGGCAGCGTTATAATGTTAGGCTGCTGTCTTTGTTCCCTTGTCGCTATTATCATCCCTATAACTATAACTGTGGCTGTTTATTTTCAGGTGAATCCATTTTTGTTAATATGATGGTAAGGAAACTAAATCTGGTCCATTTTTTCCTGTGTGAATGCAAGCCATATGTGTTCCACCTACTTCCTATTGTGACTTAAGATCTTTTATCATTATGGTCAGGGGCGGACTAACAACTCATGGGGCCCCGGGGCAATAGGGGATCATGGGGCCCCTGTGTCCTCACCCACCCTCAAACCACACCCAAAAAAGCCTATGAAAGGTACTAGGGGCATCTCATGGGGCCCCCTACTGAGCCTGGGCCCTCGGTCAGTGCCCGAGTGCCCAAATGGTCAGTCCGACCCTGATTATGGTATATACATAGGTACATAGTTAGTCAGGTTGAAAAAAAGACACTAGTCCATCTAGTCTAACCAATAAAAACTTTTTATAATTTCACATATATAAGGCCTGTAAACCACACTGAATAATTTCTTCCCTTAAGGCCTAAATCAGGGGTCTCCAAATTTTTCAGTATTAGGACAACATCATATATTTTATAAATATGCAGGCAAAAAAAAATATTTTTCAAAGTGAATGAGTTCTTCTTTATATCAGGGTCCCCATCAGACTCTCCCCTTACATCAGGGTTCCCATCAGCGTCCCCTCACATCAGAATCCCCATAAAAGTCCCTCTTTACATGGGGTTCCTCATCAGAGTCCCTCTTACCACTGTAAGGCTTACAGCATGGATGCTGGGGCAAGCAAGCAACCAATGACGCGGATGATGACAGCGCTAGAGACTGCAGGGGAATGGGAAAAGCAAAGGTCAAAGGCAGCCTCTGCTTAACCAAATCCTTAATCTGTGAACATCGAAGATATGCCACTGACCCTAGCTGCAGGCCTGATAAAATCTTGTAGAAGGCTAGATGTGGCCTCCTGGTTGTAGTTTGAATGCCTCTGGTCCAAATCATACACGGATTTTCTGTATAATATTTTTACATTACATAAGGAAGTGTCTTAATGGTCAGTGTGTTGCTACTTGGAAAAAAGAAATAGAGAAACTAATTTTCTTCTGTTCTTTTGATCCACTTAATAAGAAAATCTGAGCCTGACCTACAGTTGTGAAAAAGCTAGAAAGAGCCATTCTCAGGGTTCTCAGGGTGTTCCATGTTTTATGTACTAATCATTTTTTTTAAAGAAGAGATATTCAGATTTACTCTATACTGTAAAATGATTTCACTTTGGCTATGTTCACACTACATAGTCGTATTTAATGCTCATTAATAATGTACGGTTAAGATTCATTATGAAGCATTAGTCGCGGAGAAGAGATAGCAGTGCCCAGCCATACCATCTGCTTAGCTCTGTGAAACATTTTCCAGTTAATAACTGTCATATACATATAACTACATTCAAAATGTATGTAGGAATACATTGGATCATATGTCAGCTCACACAGATGCAAATTTCTGTACAATTTTATCAAGTAGGAGCTTACATCCTTAGACTGCAACAAACATCTATAATATGACCAAATCTTTGTAGTATCCTTTTGTTGTTGGCCTCATTTTTTTTTTACTAAGCTTTATTTGCCTTTATATAACCAAGTACAAATATTATGTGTGCACTTGATTTTTGTGTTTCAATTTGGAAGAATATATGCATTTAATCAGTTAAAAGATGAAGCAATTAGTGTTGCCATAGTTACCATTTCAATTTCTGTAAAATGCTGTTGTATTTGTGGCCTAGCATTTATATATATAATGAATTCTATAAATTATGCAACACAAATTATATTTAGTATATGAGGATCATTTTGTATTCAGCGAGGTTCATTTTGAAAGAATGTGGATTTAATCTGCATGGTCATGATTTGTTACAGAGATATTATTAACATTGCAAACTGGAATACTTGCGTAATTACAGGTCTGTTTTTTGTAAAATGAAATCCATAGGTTTATTACTCCTATTGTCCCTATTTTAGCAAATGTTATCAGGTCTTTTCCAAACATTCCATTCACTCTGTATCATCCACATATGTTTAGTTTGAATGCATCACAGACTATAAGTTACATAATAATACATGCAGTCCTGCTGTGGCAATAGTCTTGGTCTTTAGGTCAGTTCCTAAACCTAGTAGTACAGTCTTTTAGCTCATGGCTATGCACTGCTGTGAGAGCATTATATTGGTTCCTAAATTGAACCTGTGGCCAAGCTATAGACATTTATACCGTAATGGCCAAAAATGTTGGCACCCCTGTATTTCTGTCAGATAATACCCCACTTCACTCTGAAAATTGTTGCAATTGCAAATGTTTAGGCATTCTCATTTTTCTTTCTTTTTGTTTGCATTGGTATGACACAAAAAAGTGGAGAAACAAAAAGCCAAATCTGAAACATTCCATGAAAAAAAAATTATTGGCATCCTCAATGTATTATATAGTAGCACACCCCTTGGAAAAAGTAACTGAAATCAATTGCTTCCTGTAACCATCAATGTGTTTCCTACATCTCTCTTCTGGAATTTTGGACCACTCTTCTTTCGCCAACTGCTCCAGGTCTCTGAGATTGGAAGGATTCCTTTTCCCCACTGCTGTTTTGAGATCTCTCTACAGGTGCTCTATGGGATTGAGATCTGGACTCATTGCTGGCCAGATCAGTACTCTCCAGCGCTTTGTCTGAAACCATTTCTGGGTGCTTTTTGACGTGTGCTTTGGGTCACTGGCCTGCTGTAAGACCCATGACCTCTGACATAGACCCAACATTCTGACTTTCATTCAGATTTCATGTCATGCACACGGTCAAGACATCCAGTGCCTGAAGCACCAAAGCAACCCCAAAACATCAGTGAACCTCCACCATGTTTGACTATAGGGACTGTATTCTTTTCTTTAAAGGCTTCATTTCTTTTTCTGAAAACAGTAGAATGATGGGCTTTAGCAAAAAGCTGTAATTTTGTTTTGTCTGACCAAAGCACATTCTCCCAAAAGGATTTTGGCTTCCTCAGGTAAGTTTGAAAAACTCCAATCTGGCTTTTTTATGTTTCTGTGTCAGCAGAGAGGTCTTGGGTCTCCTACCATGTCATTTTCATTCTGATTGCGACCTATAGTGCGAGCTGACATACTTGTACCCTGTGCCTGAAGGTCACCTTGCATTTGTCTGGAAGATGATTGAGTTTCGTTATCTACCAAACAATCCTTTGTTGCAATCTTTGATCAATTTTTTTCTTTCGTCCATGTCCGGGGAAATTAACTACAGTGCCATGTGCTGTAAACTTCTTGACAATGTTGCACACAGTGGACACCGGAACTTTAAGATCTCTGGAGATGGAGTTGTAAACTTGGGATCGTCCATGCTTTTCCACACTTTTTGTTCTCAAATCCTCAGACAATTCTTTGCTGCTTTTTCTCTGCTCCATGTGGCACACAGAGACATACAACAGAAAGGTCGAGTCAATTTTTCACTATTTTAACTGTTTGCTGCTGTGATTTCTATATTGTCAGCACCCATTATTTGATACAAGTAAGTTTTATTATAAATTACAGGAGCATCACAAACTTGGAATGTAATTATTTCTTACAATTTTGAGAAGGTGCCAATAATTTTGTCCAGTACATTTTTGGGGTTTTGCATGGAATGTGTCAGCTTTGGCTTTCTGTGTCTCCACTTTTTTGTGTCATACCAATAAACACAAAAGAAGTAAACATTAGAATGCCTAAACATTTGTATTTGCAACAATTTTCTGGGTGAAGTGGTGCATTATCTAACAGAAATACAGGGGTGTCAATATTTTTGGCCAAGACTGCAAATGCCTAAGTGTCCCTGCTCAAGTTATCGAGGTCCAATAAGTTGGAAGCCACTGACTAGTGAGGGCGCAGGCTGAGGAGAGGTTAGTCCAGACCCAAAGCATGCTGCAGATATAGGAACAGATAGTCTGGTCACTGCACACCTCGCCCCTCGCATGAAGATCTGCATGATTAAGCCCCGAGGGCAGGGATAAAAATGTTGGGGATGTGGCCAGGATAATTGAGCTGAGGCTGCTTTTACCTGCTTTTCCTACTAACCACTTGGGCCGGGCAAGGTGTGCGGTGACCGGGCTATCTCTTTAAATTTCTGAAGCACTTTAATAAACTTAATAAACTTTAATCAACTTTAAAATACTTTAATAAATAACTTATATAAACTTAAATAAAATAAATAATAATAATATCTTAATAATACATTAATTTATTAATAAATAATAATAATAATTTTATATTAATATAAATACATAACTTTAATAAACTTTAAAAAACTTTAAAACAAGCTCTCACTAAAATTTGTACCTGCAGGCATTGTGGAGCAATTCATCCTTCAGATTTACAGCAGAAGAACAGAAACTGTTCAAATTCTTCTCTTAAGCCAGCCACAGACAGAGAGATCTGCAGGAAAGAAAAACCCTCGGTTTCCGTATCAACACAGTCATTGCCATTGCCAAAAGCCATTGCGTTCTCCCAAGCGGGAAGGGGGTCATTGGAACCCTTCCCTGCTGGGCGAACACAGTGATTGCTGCTAGTGGCTGTAGTGGCCACTAGCAATAATTACATGTACAATCTGACAGGCTGCTTGTACCCAAGTTGATCGATTGATCAAATTGGGTACATTCAGCCTGCCCTTGCATAGTTTGAATCTCAGCCAGTCCCTGCTGAACCAGCTGAGATTAAAACCATGTATGGCTAGCTTTAGGCTCCTAGATCATTTCCTCATGCTTCTCCTCTCAGCTATGACTTGGGAGAATTTGAGCCTTCTAATCTCTAATGTAAAAACAGAGCAGAAAATAACATTTACAAGTTCAGTGCATTTGTTGTGAGGATGAATTACTCCTCAGTGCCTTCAGCTACAGAGGTCAGAGAGGGCTTGTTGTAACCACTTGCTGACCCACTCACAGTAAATGTATTGCGAGCGGGCTGCAGGTGCAGGCACGGCAATGTACATTGACGCTGCTGGCTTTCTTTGGCTTAGAGTGTGCGTTTGCACATCATCTGCTGATATTAAACCCTTCCCAGCCAGTGTCATTAGTATAGTGTACAGTATTATATCTGATAACTGTATTAGTGTCACTACTGACTTCAGTGCCAGTTAGTGTCTCCCCCAGCCAGTGTCAGATAGTGCCAGATTGTCCGCCACACTATCACAGTCCCACTGTAAGTAGATGATCACCTCCATTACCAGTATAGAATCTATAGCTGCATAAATTCCAGTATATGCACCATAGTTTGTAGACCCTATAACTTTCACAGAAACCAAATGTTTACACCTATTAGGATTTTTTGTTACCAAAGACATGTAGCAGAATACATTTTGGACCAAATTTATGAATACATCTTTTTTATTGGATATGTTTCATAACTGAAACTGGAAAATATTGTTTTTTTTTTTTCAAAATTATGTTTTTTTCATTTATATAATGAAAATAAAAAAAACAGTAGTGAACAAATAGCACCAAAAGAAAGCTTTATTTTGTGTGAAAAATAAATGGTATGAATTTAATTTGGGTACAGTGATGCATGACCGAGCAATTGCCAAATAAAGTAACACAGTGCTGAATAGCAAAAAATGCCCCGGTCATGAAGGGGGTAAAACCTTTCAGAGGTCAAGCGGTTAAAGCAGCTGCTTGTTAAAAGAGTGGTGGATGTTGCCTCCAAATTAAACACTTTGCACAATCTATTTTTTCCAGTCATAGTTACGTGATAAAATGGGAACAGATTTTTAAATAGGGAAATCACTCCTGAAGAGTGAGGCAACATTTTGGACAATGCTGCTCATAAATCTTCTATTTGTACAACTTGTAAGGAAAATCAATCCATGATTCTATATCATTAGTATAATACTCCTGCCCTCCTACAATTCTGGAGATGTCGGCAACACCGAGGAACACTGTTTCTGCTGGTTGTGCCCAGAGATATGCTCTTTAGGATAGAGCTAAAAGCCTTTTACACCCTCTCTTCCAAACATACATTGAACCATATTTCTGCTCAGTCTTTTACCATCGTTTTGTCCAAGGATTCTAAATGTTGGGTCTCATATACGTTAATAGCCATGAGATGCTTCTTGCACATTGAGAAAGCTGTGCCCTGCTGAAACATGAACCAATTGAATAACTACCTGCCGACCGCAGATAGCCGAATGACGGCTGCACTGTGGCCGGCCAGTTCTGGGTGGACGTCATATGACGTCCTCCCAGAACGCGCTCTCCTGCGCGCCCCAGGGGGCGCGCACCCGGCGATCTCCGTGATCGCTGTGTCCTACGGACACAGCTGATCACGTGATGTGGTAAAAGGCCAATCACAGCGGCCTTTTACCACGTGATCAGCGGTGTCCAATGACACGCTGATCAGAGGAAAATGCAAGTGCCGGTTCTCGGCTGCACTTTCCTCACGCTGTCAGATCGTGAGGAAAGTACTGCCGAGAACCGGCAGTTGTCAGAGCGGGGATCGGCACCGATCATCAGGGCACTGATGATCAGTGCCCTGATGATCGGTGCCCAGCGGTGCCACCCGCAAGCTCCGCCCACCTGTGCCCAGCAGTGCGCCCACTAGCTCCACCCACCTATGCCCAGCAGTGCACTCACCTGTGCCACTCTGCAGTGTCACACACTTGTGCCCAGAAGTGCCACCCACCTGTGCCCAGCAGTGCCACCCACCTGTGCCCACCAGTGCCACTCACCTGTGCCCACCCACCAGTGCCACCCACCAGTGCTGCCAGTCAGTGCCACCAGTCAGTGCCCAGGGGTTGTGCCAGTCAGTGCCCAGCAGTGATGCCAGTCAGTGCCGTCTATCAGTACCCATCATCAGTGTCACCTATCAGTGCCGCCTATCAGTGCTGCATATTAGTGCCGCCTATCCGTGACACCTCATTAGTGCTGTCTATCAGTGCCGCCTATCCGTGCCACCTCATTAGTACTGCCTATCAGTGCCCTTTAGTGCTGCCTATCAGTGCCCATCAGTGCCGCCTATCAGTGCCCATCAGTGCTGCCTCATCAACGCACATCAGTGAAGGAGAAAAATTACCTGTTTGAAAAATTTTATAATAGAAACAAAGAAACTTTTTTTTTTTTTCAAATTTTTTGCACTTTTTGTATTTATAGCGCAAAAAGTAAAGCGCCCAGTGGCGATTAAATACCACCAAAAGAAAGCTCTATTTTTGAGAAAAAAATGATCAAAATTTAATATGGGTACAATGTTGCATGACCGCGCAATTGTCAATCAAAGTGCGGCAGTGCTGAAAGCTGAAAATTGGCCTGGTAAGGAAGGGGGTATAAGTGCCTGGTAGGCAAGTGGTTAAACCACATTAGAAAATTCCTCCTGTTGTATGTCCTGTTGGATGCACCTACTGCCTGCTTCACAAGCTGTGAGATGCTTCATAAACTTTCATTGGTATCAGATACAAGGACCATCTACTTTTGAACTCCATGCACGTATATGAGAAATCAATCTTATGAAAGCTCTCACAGCTCAACTAAATACACTTTGTCACGATGAACGAGTTTGGGAACCATGGACCTATTTTGAGGCCTCCACTTAAAGTGGATTTCCAATAAAGCAGTTACAAAAACTGTAGCTGTTGACTTTTAAAAAATGGACACTTACCTGTCCCTCGATCCCATGGTGTTCCCCCCGCAGCCAGTTTCACTGGCCACCTTGTGTTCCCAGCTCCGGCATCTTCAGTCTGGGCACCTGTCTGTGACAGCTTGTGGCTTCGCAGCTGGGTGCTCACTGCCCATGCGTGAGTAGCGCTGTGCTTTGTGAATGGTTCCGTAGTCTTCTGGGACCTATCATGTGTCCCAGATGACTATGGGGAAGGAAGGGGGAGGACAACCTCCGCTGCCGATCGCCTAGGCAATTGCAGCGGAAATGGAAGTGGGTACCTGTTCATTTCTGGTACCCCGTCCCCAAAGGAGCCAATCCTTAACGGGAATCGGGGGACCAATCCTTAAAGTGGAACTTTCCCTTTTGGGTGGAGCTCCGCTTTTAAGTTACCTTACAGCTGTTGTCCCTCCTCTCCCCATTTCTTCCTGTTGCTTCTAACTTACGTTTCCTTCTTTCTTGCAGTTATGTTCTCTTTATTTCTTTTTTCTCTTTCTTTCTGATTCCCTTCTTTCTAACCTTAATTTACTGCTGGTTTATGTAAACCTAACATGAGTTTTTAGATATGAACAGAATTGTATTAAAGGCTATGGTATTTCATACTGTTCTTTTTGCCTACATGCTACTTAGAGGCTCTAACTGGCAGATCCCAATATGATTACCGCATGCATATAGTTTTTTTTTATTGTGTTCTTGTACCTTTGGTGTTGTTATCACTAAATTTACCAAATGTGACTGCTCTTTATATTCACTTTCACCTGAATACTTGAATTTTTGCTTGACTACTTTTGATTGTGAAGTGTGTATCAGTGCAGCCTTGGTAATACGTACCTTTGGAGTAAAATGTCTTTTTCTAAAATTCAATAACAATTTACATTAAAAAATAGTGGTAGGTGCCTGTGTAGTTCTTTGTCACTGCTGTCCGTGTTGCATATTAAGAATGACATTAGATTTTGGAGCACAAGACGGAAGCCCTGTGAAGTTTGGTGTACACAAGTCAGGCATTATATAACTGGAAAATTGAACACTTTAAAGAAGATGAGAATGTTTAAAAAAAAAATCTAAATTAGAATAACAGACAATATAAATGGATTTAGGCTGAAAAGTACAGTTATGATTTAATTAAAAAGTCCTCATTCCTCCAATAAATTATATATAGTGCAGCAAAAAGCAGCCTTTATTTTTTCTCAATATAAATAACATCAGAGGACATATTCGAGATGCTTTTTGTCACATAGTTTAGAAGGACGCCACTTGTTCTTGGCTGCTGTCATTTCTGACATGTTCCCATGCTCCACTTTCACCGACTCTCTTTGAAGGACCTCAAGTGTGCTCTGCATAGAAAGAAGTCTGTATCATCCTGACAACTCCCAGAGAGAATTTCTATCTCGTAGACGCAGCGCTAATAACTCTTTTCTCCAACTTCACATCCCATCTGGGAGGCTGATATCAGCAGTTCACAAGAAATCCCAGTCTGAAAATCCACTGTTTCATCCTCAGTCTTATTATCAAGTTGTGTCATTTGATTATAACAATCAATGGTACCGTGTTTAGATTTTTCTAAACCTGTGTAAGTGGCTTTGTATATAAGGACACATTGTCTTCAGCAAATAATCTGTTGTACATAATTAGTGCTACTGACACTGGTCAATGCAAGTCATACTGGGCATCTTTGAACATTTTGCTGTACATAAACAATGACTAAAATCATCATTGCAGTTTGATCTTTTTTAGTCGCAGAGTTAATTTGGTATCATAAACAGCTTAATGTTTCCTATTGAACATAATGATTTTGTATGTGCTGTTAGGGCCAAACACTAGGTCAGGTTTTACTTAAAGTGTATGTAAATTCTAACAGTAGGTTTCTGTTAGTATTAGCTCTGTAAAATATACCATTTAAAGCATTATTGTTAAATTTGTTCAAATAAGAAAAATACCTGTTGATCCTGCCAGATATCCATCTGTCTGTGATCTCTACCTGTGCTGTACTGTTATCAGTTAGCATTGTACCCAGTTCTATTGTGGACTACAAAACAGCCACTATGCTATGGAGTTAATATGGGGGGGGGGGTGTTCTGCAGCTTTAGTGCATTTCCTGTTCTATTATTATTACACAGGATTTATATAGCACCAACAGTTTATGCAGCGCTTTACAATATGAAGGGGAACAGTGCAATTACAATACCGCTCAATACAGAAGGAATAGGAAGGCCCTGCTCATGCAGCTTACAATATAAAGGGAGGGGGAGATGGTACAAAAGGTAATATCTGCAGGGCATGATCTGATGGAGATGACTCAAGTATGGCTTTTTAGGTGGAGGTGGTGTAGGCTTCCCCGAATAAATTAGTTTTCAAGGATCGCATCAAGGCAGACAGGGTAGGAGCTGACTGGACATACTGAGGTAGGGGGTTCCAGAGGATGGGAGAGGTTCTGTAAAAGTCATTGAGGGGAGCGTGGGAGGAGGTGGCAAGGGAGCTAGATAGCAAGACAACTTGGGAGGAGCAGAGGACAATTTGGGTGATATCTGCAGATGAGGTTGGTAATGTAGCTAGGGGCGGTGTTGTGGATGGCTTTGTATGTTGCAGTTAGTATTTTGAATTTTATACGCTGGGATAGTGGAAGCCAGTGAAGAGATTGGCAGAGAGGGGCAGCAGTCATGGATCAGTTAGTAAGGTGTCTAAGCCTGGCCGCCGCATTCATAACTGATTAAAGGGGAGATAGCCTGTGTAAAGGTAGGCCAGTGAGAAGGGAGTTGCAGTAGTCAAGGTGGAATATAACTGAGGTGAAATCACTGCTCCTCCATAGATATAGTAAGTCAGTGGGCATTGTCACCCTAGGACAGAAATTGTGTCACCAGATGTAGCTAAAGAAAAAAAAAGCCTAGAAAAGAAAACTGATGAAGCCAATAAATCAAAGGACTTGTAAGCTGCAACATTATACATTTTTGTTCTTGGCTTTAGATATGCTTTATTATAAAACTCCAGTTTTGATTAAAAAACAAATAAATTCCCTCCAGCTGAGGTGAACTGTATACAATACTTTGCAAGGTTTTCAAAAATCTTATTGCAGTTTTTCGCATTTTTTCAGTACTGGGTATATTATTGCAGCACATACCAGCCCCTTTATCTAAATGACTGCTAAGTGGGAGGATCTGCCACCGCTATTGACATCTGATTACTCTCAATGTTGTAAGAGGAAAAGTAGTAGACTATGCATCTCTTTCATCTGCCAGACTCTTTGAAATTTCCTTACCAAAACTGAAGCTTATATTGCAGGGTTATCTATAATATGACTTCGAGCATATCTCTGAGGAGAACAGTAACCCAATTACTCAAGCTGCTTTCCAGTTATGCCTATTTCTCTTTTTCACTTACTATTCAGTATGCTTAAGTGACATCTTGTAAACCTGCTTTTTCTAACCACTATCTGCATGCAGCTTTATAACAGCTCAATGCCAGTTGCACTCTTGGCTGCTTAGTAGATTTTAATTTATGATCAAGTTGTTTAACAAGCATTCACAAAGCTTTTATCAAGCTTCAAGCAGTTTTCTCGAAGCCCAAAAAACACCTTTCAACTCCAATCTGAGGATGTTGAATACAGAACTTGATGTAAGTGCTTAGTGTTGCTTTAACCAAGCCTTTAGCAGGCAACAACTGGCTTTCAGCAAACTTCAAGCAGTTCTGATTGTTAGGAAAACTGCTTGAAGCTTGCTGAAAGCTTTGTGGATGCTTTGAGAATACTTTGAGAGCACATTAGACTTTATAAACTAAAGCCTTTGTGAATTAGGATTAATGCTCTAACCTTGGTTTTTATTTTGCTATGCTCAGTTTTATTAATATTGATTGTATCTTTTCTTAACAGCTAGTTGTAAAGCGCTATGAAATGTGATAGTCCTATCTAAATATAGAACTATAACAAATTATAACATATACATCCTAAAACATATAGTCAAATATTCCACTTAAATAAGGCAGTTTCATGCTTGTTAGCCCTTTTTAGTTACATAAACCAGTGTTTCTTAACTTTTTTTAAGTGTGCTCCTTTAGGCCACTAGGCCAGGGTTTCTCAACTAGGGTTCCTCCAGAGGTTGCTAGGGGTTCCTTGAGCAATGAGCAATTTCTCCCTCTCAGATAAGTTCCCACTGACACCACTGATCTTTTTAGCTATCTTTAACCACTTCCCGCCTGGCCTATGGCCGAATGGCGGCCGGCAAAAACCCTCAATTTTCCAGGTGGACGCCATACGGGTATGCCAAGTTTGCGTGCCTGCAGAGCCGTGCAGAGCCGAGCAGCGGCACGATCTGTCACTGGCCGTGTACCTCGGACACGGCCGATGACAGATCTGAGTACCGACCCCGTTGCCGGTACCATGTGACCTGCTGTGACCAATCACAGCAGGTCACATGACAGTTGTATACAACGGATGGCTTCATTCATGCCATCCTTTGTATACTAGTGTGTCTAGCTGTGAATGGTCACAGCGATCATATGCACAAGCTGGGCCAATCACAGCCCAGCTGTGTCATGTGATTAGCCGTGGCCAAATCACAGCTAAGCACAAAAAAAAACCCTGAATGAATCGATGTCATTCAGGTAAATGCTTGCTTATAGCAAAGTAATTCTTTGCTATAAGCAAATTGTGTAAAAAAAAAAATACTGATCACATCCCCAAAGTAGTACAATGATACTATGATAACATTATACTACTTTGCTCATAGTGAAATATGAAAAAAAAATCTGTAATAAAAAAGTAAAAATAATAAAAAAATAAAAAAAAAAATTTTTTTTTCATACTGTCACCAGTCAGTATCCTTGATCACCGCCATGCCAGTTATATGATGACGCTGTACTGCACTGGTGACAGTATGTAAAAAAAAAAAAGTGAAAATTATTTTTTTAATTTTTTAATTTTCCGAAAAATTATGACAAAAAAATACAACTTCAAAAAACTCGCCATGCCTCTTATGAAGTACATTGGACTGTCTACTTTGCAAAAAGGGGTAATTTGGGGGATATCTGTACTGTTCTGAAATTCTTGGACCTCAAGAAATTAGATTGGCTATCAGTACTTCAGGATTGATCAATATTCAGATCTATCTCATAGTTTGTGAACTCTATAACTTTCCTACAAACTAAAAAATACATCCTAATTTGGGTTATTTTCACCAAAGACATGTAGCAGAATACATCTCGGCCTAAATTTATGAAGAACAATTATTTATTTGCAAACTTTTATAACAGAAACAAAGAAAAACGTAGTTTTTTTTCAAAATTTTTGGTCTTTTTTTGTTAATTTAGCAAAAAATAAAAACCCCAGTGGTGATTAAATACCACCAAAAGAAAGCTCTAGTTGTGTGAAGAAAATGATAAAATTTTAGTTTGGGTACAATGTTGTATGACCGCGCAATTGTCATTCAAAGTGTGAGAGCGCTGAAACCTGAAAAATGGCCTGGGCAGGAAGGGGGTAAAAGTACCCTGTATGGAAGTGGTTAAGGGGGTAATTCTTCCCAGTAACCACAAGTATAAGGAGTATTCTTCCCACTTATCATCACATTGATGTTTCATGAGTTGTAGATATAGTCATTTTTAGCAGGGCTTCCCTAAGGCTTGAAAGTTATCTTAGAGGTTCCTCTGTCTCAAAAAGGTTGAGAAAGACTGCACTAGGCAGCAGAATAGTAAAGCAAAACAAGCTGTAATAAAGTCAGTAGAAGCAAGAGGAGTATAGGAACATAGCAGAAGGTACTAGTAGTGTAGTAGTAGTTTGCCTTAGTCTGTAGTGTACGGCATATACAGAAACAGAGCTGTAGGGGCACTGTGCTGAACCTTGGATACTGGTGATGGGGGGGACATGGGACTGTACAGGTTAGGCTACAGACACTCATGAGACATAGCCGCAAAGAGGGTGGAATGTGGGGTGCTTGAACACTAGTCTGTGCAGATCAGACCAGTACAACACATGAGGACAGAGGGTAATGCAACAAAGGCTAGGGATACTAATTATATCTGTGTGGAGAGTAGAGTATAGCGATGGTGGTACATGCTAAATTACCTATCAATGTCAAAATCCTCCAGCTGTAAAAATGGAAGTTGTAATCTAGCTTTATATTACTAAGAATCAAAAAATAATTTCCCTTACTCAATATGACTTTGGTGATCGTTGAAACTCAATCTAACTACAGGTGTAGGTTTTGTTCCATCTCAATCATATTGGTAAAATCAACCTGACTGAATTGCTACATTTTCCAAAATTCATTTACTCCTTTGGTGCCTCTTCCATGTTCTTTTCTAGGAAGCTATTCTAATGAATTGAATCCTCCATATCATCTTTAGTATGGAGTAATTTACAGCCAAGAATCTCATCGGCAGGCGTTTCTGGCTTCTTCTGCAAGTGGAGGTCTTGCTTATCCAAACATGCTTAGTTATTTCTTGGCTTCCTAGCTTGCTTTTGGCAGTGACTTTTGACTTTTACCAATGAGAGCTCCAAACCTGCTGAAAGTGTCATAGAATAACTGTTTCCTCCTGTATGAAACTAGTCCTCATAGAGGTCTCTGTAGTTACATGTTCTAGAGCTTTAGCTGTGACAGGTCATGATCAGAACATCTATAGGAACAATATAGTCACCCAAATTCTGTCTGCTGGGCTCCAAGGGTTATCAAATATGTCTCTTCAGCTTTTTGGCATGCTATAAGAACACAGTTTGGATTTCTTGTTGTGGCAGACAAACCTACCTGAGGGCTCTGACAAATCTATAATTGAAAAAAATTGAAAAAAAAAATCTACACCCTACTGCAATCATCAGTCTTTCAGTCTTTTAGTAATTATTTAAAAAATTGCCCTTGCACATCCCTACTCCACATAAAGTGACTGGAATGGGGTAAAATAAGTCATGCTACATTGCAGAACACCTGTGCATGGTGGGTCACTTGATGCAAGTACTATGCCCGAGCTAAGGCAAGGAAGCCGCTAGATTGTTTCATACATTCTGTTTCTATACACAGTTATTGTTTGAGATCCTATACCTTTCTGAAAAGAAACCTGAGATGTACTGCTCCACAACCTCCAGAATAATTGTTGCTGAAATTCATGGATGACTTCTTACCTTTCTGCACTTCACAATTATGGCTTGCCTCATATGTTTCTATGTACAGAAAGCAGTCTAGAAAGACTCATCCACCAACCGGTACCACAATTGTCAATTAGTAGTTTTGAATCATCTACAAACTAATATATGTTGGCTAAGCGTTCCCTGGTGAATTCCACAAAATATTACAAACATTGCACATTTATTGTAATATTTGCCTAATAAAGACTTTGGATTTTTAAGAAGTGCAAACTAGGAATAAAAAGCAATGCAATTACTAAATATATAAACAATTTTTCATATATACATACATATATATATATATATATATACAGTATATAAATGTAAAAAATATTAAAATAAACATTTCAAGCGGGACAAAGTGTTTCCCACAATAATACGAGTCCGCTAAAGGCAGCACAAAAAATGACACTGCTTGTTTAGAAGTTACCTTTGTCTCACTGAAACTGAAGAGACATCTCATAGGGCCCTATTCTGTACTTGTGTGTGTACATTTCAGTTTGAGCTATTCAGGTCTGTTAACAACAGGCTTTTCTTAGGAAGTTATAAAGAAATAGGTAACATATATTTATATATAAACACATTTGAAAAAAAAAAAACATCTGTCAAAGTACTATAAAATGTAAATATAAATACATGTGTGTATATTAGCATTTTATATCTATCGACACACACACACCAACACACACTTATGAATATTGGATATAAATAGGGCTTCACCAAAATACCACTTTTACTTATTTAACAGAGATATTTGCAGACCAGATGCCACTGACATTTGCTTGTTTGACATCTTGTCTTTATTTACAGCTATTTGTAATGAATAGTACATGTCTAAAATGATTAGGATACATTATATACGATTTATTATGGCACATGTATCTCAGCTCAGTTGTTTGATGATCCCTATAAAAATATGTACATAAACCACTAAATTAATCTTCCTTCGTAGTGCAGAACACAAGGTGTACTGGGAAATGACTTAGCAGGAATTTCTGCTTGTTTATCAGCCTGCTGCCTAAATCCAACAGAGATGATGCCTAGTGCGTGTCTTGTGCCAATCAAGCATGGTGAGTTTCCAGGTCGGTGCTTCAGTAATGCCAGGAATAACAGAGTCATTCAGAAAGAACACCGTTGGCTGTGATACAGCTTGCCCGCACTAATATGCCAGTCTGGCAGACACATCTTACCATCCCTCTGTTGCACTGTGCCACCCTGCATGATCATTTATTGCTGCATCGGAATTCTAGCGTGCTGGCAAACTGGAGTACAGCCTCGGGCACTCATCTTAATGCAGATTGTTCTACATACAAAAGAAAGATGTTTTTTCAGTGCTTCTGTCAAATAATATTCCTATTACAGTGGAACATATACACTTCATCTCTCATTTGTTATTATGAAATAAATACAAGAGAAGCATTTTTGGCTTGTGTTGTTTTAAAGCAGTGAAAAACTGAAACTTTTTAATTTGTAGGAAACAGGTATTTTTAGGTCAGTGAGAAGTTGGATGGAAAGAAGAGTCTCACCCGATGACACTAAATATCCTGCAAAGGAATATGATAGCATTAGCAAATATTGCAAAAAAAAAAAAAGGTAATTATATTTGCCAAACTATAAATGAACATCACCATTCCTGCTGACTCCAAAGTTTTTTAAGTATTAGATTCAATCCAGTTTTTTTTTTATTATTAGAAATATATACAGAGAGAAGAGCTGAGATATTTCAGAAACTCAGCTAGATGGTCTTCACATGCATGATTTTAGTTGCACTAAGAAATTTTTCAGCATGCTTGAAAACTGCTGTACTAAAGCAGAAATCCTACAATCACTGGGGGAGATTTACTGGAAGCTGATTGGTTTCTATGCAGAGCTGCATCTGATTTTGCACTCTTCAGTTTTAGTAAATCTCCCCCATCTTGTTCCTTGTCTAATCAGGCAACTGCAATGTGAAAGCACTTCTAGCATCCTGGTAGGTATTATGCAATTGCCTTTATTGTGGGTTGCACAATTGTATGGTTTGTCATAATGTTCTGTCTTTATATTAATAGGGATAGAATAAGGTTGTCCTTCGCAATTCAGCCTATACTGTACCGTTAAATGCGTATATCTAATTAGCTGTTATGGGTTACTACACATAATTATTCTTTATTAATTCATAATGTGAAATGACATTAGCATTGTTATGATGCTACATTCACTTATTTGTAGTGCTACACAGGGATGCAAGCTACTCCTTTCCCAGTTGGGGCTGACTGCAGAAATACAGTATCATGAGTTCTTTGCAGTTCAGTTATGTGATATAGTACTGTATATGTTCACTGTCAGTGGTTGTCTTTAGCAATCTCTTAAATTTGCATTCTCTCATCACATTTGTCTGTATTCTCTGTCCATTTACAGCCTCTCTCCTTCTGAATGCTGCAGTCTTTATACATTGGAGTCTATTGCAAAGGTATCCTCTTTCCATGGATGTCTTTGTAGGTCTTTAAACATGGCAGTCTCTCCACATCACAAGGGTATTCACTTTTCATTTACCGGTAAGTCTCTCCACAGTGAAAAGTCAATTTGTTTTTCATATAGTTATACTGGTTGAAAAAAGACATATGTCCATCCAATAAAAATGCAAAAAAAAGCATCCTCGTAACCCACTTTAATTTGTCTTAACTTAAAGCATGGAGATAAATCGAAACTAAACCATATTGCTTACCTCTGCTCCAAAGGTCCAACACCCACCCAACTCCCTGGGTTCTTCTGGGTGCCAGTCTTTGGGTGTCTTAATTGGCCGGCGCAGAGTCAATCCCATGCATGCACAAAAGTCAGTAATCCCAGCACACTTGCCCTGTGCCGGAAATGTGCAGCTCAGTGTACATTCTGCAGGGGATTGCAAACAGGTAAGTCATTTTATTTTATTGCATGTATCTTCTGCAATAAAAAGCCTACCTGTTCATCGTTTTCTTTTTTCTTCCTCTTTAGTTCAAGTTTAACAGGCAAACTAAGCAATATTTTATGTTTGACGTTGAGGCTTAAAATAGCTGAAGTCTAGGAGTCTTCAGTGCTTGGCAAGTGAGGACACAGTGGAACAAGGCCTGAGAACACCTGATCTAGATGAATACGCCTGACCACTCAACCAGCCTCCCAAGAGGTAAGCTACACAACACTTAGTGTTCATATGGAAGTAATTAAACTGTCTGTGCAAAATCTTCTATCAAACATTTAGCTATGATTGGAGAAAAATGAGAAATAAATACTACTATAACCAAGGCCTTTGTGGGTATTAACTAAGACTGGGAAAGCCCAGCATGCAGTTTAAGAATGCTGCCAGTGAGTGCTGCATCTTTATTGTGTTACCATGACAACCAATGTGAAAAGCTTTGTCCCATATCTTCCTCTTCAAGCATTCTCTAGAGCATGCCACGCAGTTCTGTAATTTCCTTCACTCACATTTTATCCTTAAGTTAATCCCCTTCAAGTACTGTAAATGATGCTCGAATATCTCCATTAAAGATATTTTGTTTCAGCAAATGATGGTCTGATGGGTATGCATACAACACCATAAAATAGGATGGGTATCTGTGGAATTACTGGTCTTGCCGGTATTGTATACAATCGGCATATACTTAACAAAACACAACCTGGTTAATGAAAAAGATAAGTGTGCTACTTACTTTATATTACAAGCAATTACCTAGGCTAAAAAGCTCATGGATGTTCATCATCCTTTAAAGTGTTTGTCACTGTTGGGTAGGAAAAAAAATTCACTTTGGTTTATTTAAAAAGAGTGTTCCATAAACCATGTTTAGGCCAATGTCACACTAGCCAGAAAAATCACCAGTGGCAGGACAACTATGCAGGACACAGCTGGGAAGAGAAACACAGGGAGACAAACATAGTATGTTCATACATCCTAGTGCTCCAGAAACATAGACATCACAAGAATTTACTGCAATCTAGGTAATCTCCAGATACATCTTCAAAAGGTGCACACTTCGCCAATTCTGCCCACCTAAGACTGAGGAATCTCATCAGAAAACTGTAAAAATAAACAGGAGTGCATTACTAAACAACACATTATTATAATTGTTTTAGCTCTGAGAAAGGGAATGTGCTGCCCAAAACGCATATGTTTGCTAATTGAAGTGAGGGCTTGGACTTTGTGACATTGCCCCACAGATGGACCTTCTTCTAATGTGATTTAGACAATGCTATTATATGAATTTTTTTGTATGTTTTTGGTGTTTGGAATTTTAATAAAGCGTTGTTTGGTAATGCGCTAGGCCTTTGTGCCCTCCTGTTTATTTTTACAGGGAGACAAATGTGTTTGTATGTCTCCCTCCTTCACCAGCAGGATGAATGAGATGTCAGTCGCTTGTCGGAAACTTACATTCTGTACCAGAGCGAGGGAGTAACAGCTGTCTCATACTGCTAGTGAAGGAGAAATGCCTGTACAAGTAGGTACAGCATGTGTGTTCTCTGCACACTTTAGTGATCTGGTCTTTGGAAAATTCTCTCAACAGGATCACTAGTGTGACATCATCATTACTGAAAAATTAATTCTGAATTGGTTAGTATAGTAAAGTATCCTATGGAAGGACATGGATAGTAGCAGTTAGTATAGTATGGTGTGCTGCATATTTTGCTAGGCCCGTAGATGTCATAAATCATTTTATATGCCTACTACATGAAGAAAAAGGAACGCGGTTCTCAGACAAAACAGTAAAGCAGGTGTATTTAGTTTGAAAAGCTGTTACTATTACTTATTATTATTATTATTATAATACAGGATTTATATAGCACAAACAGCATGTGCAGTGCTTTATAACATACAACCGAACACAAAAAATACACGTTAGACATTTGTAACAACCAAATCAGAACTGTTATTTACAGTCCATTTGAGTGTTGGCTGAAGCTGTCTGCATTGTGCAGTATTTAGAAAGCTTGACTATACAGAAACGCCTTTAGAGATAATTATACTGATGAGCTGCAGTAATAAGGGGTAAAACATCCATTGTATTGCAATGCATGTTAATGCCTACGCTGCAAAATATGGGATACATGACCAATGTGAATAAACACTGAAAGTACTGTACATTGCAGGTTTTTTTTTTATATAGGAACAATTTCTTTATATACACTTATTAAATATAAATGCAGAAAATAATCTCTCGAGGTTTGGAAATATTTGCATACAGTTCATATAAATGAATAATAACATAACACTTAATTTTACAATTATTGCAAGTTAAAACATTTTAGGTCACTGGCTGAATAATGTGTTGTATATACACAGAACATCAGTACAAAAAAAATATCAGATTTGCATTTTTTTGTTTCATAATGAAAATAAATGTGCACTTATTAATATGCTTAGCTACTCTATGGGGTTGATTTACTAAAACTGGAGAGTGCAAAATTTGGTGAAGTTCTGCAAAGAAACCAATCGTCTTCTGTTTTTTTGTCAAAGCTTAATTGAACAAGCTGATTGGCTGCTGTGCACAAGATTTTGCACTGTCCACTTTTAGTAAATCAACTCCTATTATTCACTCTTTTCTATTACAGATAAGCAATACAGTTTGATCTCCTCTCCATTCTCAGCCTCCTGATTGGACAATATAGCAGCAGCATAGCGATCCCTATGCCTTCTTCTATAGGCCAGCTCCCAGTTCTATATTTACACTGCATCCAGAAAGTATTCACAGCGCTTAGCTTTTGCCACATTTCGTTATGTTACAGCTTTATTCCAAAATGGATTAAATTCATTTTTTTCCTCAACATTCTATAAACAATACCCCATAATGGCAATGTGAAAGAAGTTCGTTTTGAAATCTTTGCAATTTATTAAAAATAAAAACGAAAAAACAAAACAAAACACGTACATAAGTATTCACAGCCTTTGCCATGACACTCAAAATTGAGCTCTGGTGCATCCTGTTCCCACTGCTCATCCTTGAGATGTTTCCACAACCTGATTGGAGTCCACCTGTGGGAAATTCAGTTGATTGGACATGATTAGGAAAGGCATAAACCTGTCTATATACTGTCAGGTCCCACAGTTAACAGTGCATGTCACAGCACAAACCAAGCCATGAAGTCCAAGGAATTGCCCGTAGACCTCCGAGACAGGATTGTATCAAGGCACAGACCTGGGGAAGGGTACAGAAATATTTCTGCAGCATTAAAGGTCCCAATGAGCACAGTGGCCTCTATCATCTGTAAATGGAAGAAGTTTGGAACCACCAGTAATCTTAAGGGAGCGGGCCGCCCGACCAAAATGAGCGATTGAGAAGGGCCTTAGCCAGGGATGTAACCAAGCACCCGATGGTCACTCTGAAAGAGCTCCAGCGTTTCTCTGTGGAGAGAAGAGAACCTTCCAGAAGAACAACCATCTCTGAAGCACCAATCAGGCCTGTATGGTAGAGTGGGCAGACGGAAGCCACTCCTCAGGAAAAGGCAAATGGCAGCCCACCTGAAGTTTACCAAAAGGCACCTGAGGGACTCTCAGACCATGAGAAACAAAACTCTTTGATTTGATGAAAGAAAGATTAAACTATTTGGCCTGAATGCCAAGCGTCATGTCTGGAGGAAACCAGGCACCGCTTACCACCTGGCCAAAACCATCCCTACAGTGAAGCATGGAGGTGGCAGCATCATGCTGTGGGGATGTTTTTCAGCAGAAGAAACTGGGGGACTAGTCAGAATAGAAGGAAAGATGAATGCAGCAATGTACAGAGACATCCTTAATGAAAACCTGTTCCAGCCCACATAACAAAGGAGTGGCTACGGGCCAACTCTTTGAATGTCCTGGAGTGGCCTAGCCAGAGCCCAGACTTGAACCTGATTGAACATCTCTGGAGAGATCTGAAAATGGCTGTGTACCGACGCTCCCCATCCAACCTGATGGAGCTTGAGAGGTACTGCAAAGAAGAATGGGAGAAATTGCCCAAAAATAGGTGTGCCAAGCTTGCAGCATCATACTGAAAATGACTTGAGGCTGTAATTGGTGCTAAAGGTGCTTCAACTAGGTTCTGAGCAAAGGCTGTGAATACTTATGTACATGTGTTTTTTTTCGTTTTTTATTTTTAATAAATTGCAAAGATTTCAAAACAAACTTCTTTCACATTGTCATTATGGGGTATTGTTTGTAGAAAGTTGAAGAAAAAAATTAATTTAATCCATTTTGGAATAAGGCTGTAACATAACAAAACGTGGCAAAAGTTAAGTGCTGTGAATACTTTCTGGATGCACTGTACAGCACGGTACAATGCAATAGAGCTCAGCTTGGGTCACACTGTTGGTTCTCCCTCTCTAATTCTGGAGGCATGCAGAATAGATTAAGCTAATATAACAATACAGTATTGGCTTATAAACTGGCAGTTTATGAAAATATTAAACAGATCCTGCAAATGAAACTGCAGTTTGACCTGACATGAGCCCTTAAACCCATAGTAGCATGTGCAGTTCCAAAAACAGATAAGAAAAGATGCAAGTAAGAGGGACCCTGGTGCTGCATTTACACTGAACTAATTTGCAGCAGGGCCAAGAACATCTCTGATGTGCTTATGCACTGGGCCACTTCAGAGAGAGCATTTGACTATAATGTAATAATATATTTTTTTAATTACATATTATGGTACATTTTAATATTATTAGGTTCTGTGTGAATGAAGTTAGATTTTAAGCAAAATGAATCTTCATGGCTGAAGCTGAGTAGTTTAGGTTTCTAGACTTTCTGGTGATAGGGGTAGGGGTTTGGCGCAACCCTGGTGTTGTGAAGTAGCCGGTAGTTGACTGGTCACGGCCTGATTCACAACACCAGCTGCTTCACCATACCATGCTCTTGTGGAAAGCTGGCCTCATTCTTGTACTCCAGAGGAACAGATGTGATTTCAGTAACTGCCCCTGGCATAAATCTGTGTGAAGAAAGAAAAAAAATGCAGTGTTACATTATACATCAAAGTTAAAATGTTTCTATTACATTCATTTTCATTTTACCAGGTTAGCTTTATGACTGGCTTTCAAATTCACAGCAATAGACACCTGCCAGGTTGACATTCGTCTCTGGTTTCTAAATGTATACCATGGGCTATTAATCTGGGAATTATTTAGGCCAGGGGTCCTCAAACTTTTTAAACAGGGGGCCAGTTCACTGTCCCTCAGACCGTTGGAGGGCCGGACTATAGTTAAAAAAAAAAAAACTATGAACAAATGTAGACACAGTACGGGAGATGACCAGAGACTGTGGACACAGTACAGGAGATGACCAGAGACTGCGGACACAGTACAGGAGATGACCAGAGACTGCGGACACAGTACAGGGGATGACCAGAGACTGCGGACACAGTACAGGGGATGACCAGAGACTGCGGACACAGTACAGGAGATGACCAGAGACTGCGGACACAGTACAGGGATGACCAGAGACTGCGGACACAGTACAGGGGATGACCAGAGACTGCGGACACAGTACAGGAGATGACCAGAGACTGCGGACATACAACGGCGGCGGGAATACTGGGCCGGCCGCTCCATAAGACGCACAGACATTTCCCCCCAAGTGTGTCTTATGGAGCAAAATAGTGCCCCATCATTGGTGTCAGTGAGATGAATCATGCCCCATCATTAGTGTCAGTGGGGGGAGGAATAGTGCCCCATCATTGGTGTCAGTGGAAAGAACCGTGCCCCATCATTGGTGTCAGTGGGAGGAATAGTGCCCCATCATTGGTGTCAGTGAGAGGAATAGTGCCCCATCATTAATGTCAGTGGGGGGAGGAATAGTGCCCCATCGTTGGTGTCAGTGTGGGGGGGGGAATAGTGCCCCGTCATTGGTGTCAGTGGGGGAAGGGGATAGTGTCCCAACATTAGTGTCAGTGGGAGGAATAGTGTCCCATCATTGGTGTCAGTGGGAGGAATAGTGTCCCATCATTGGTGTCAGTGGGAAGAATAGTGCCCCATCTTTGGTGTCAGTAGGAGGAATAGTACGACATTGGTGTCAGTGGGGGGAATAGTGCCCCATCATTGGTGTCAGTGGGGGGGGATAGTGTCCCAACATTGGTGTCAGTGGGAGGAATAGTACCCCATCATTGGTGTCAGTGGGGGAAGGAATAGTGTTCCATCGTTGGTGTCAGTGGGGGGTGGAATAGTGCCCCATCGTTGGTGTCAGTGGGGGGGAGGAATAGTGCCCCATCGTTGGTGTCAGTGGGGGGGAGGAATAGTGCCCCATCGTTGGTGTCAGTGGGGGGTGGAATAGTGCCCCATCATTGGTGTCAGTGGGAGGAATAATGCCCCATCATTAGTATCAGTGACACCAACGATGGGGCACTATTCCTCCCACTGACACCAATGACACTTAACTTGTTGACCCCTGCTTCAGCATGGTGCTGCTGCAGCCAGCATACCTGGTTGCAGCGGCACCATCTGCACGGCACACTTACCTGTCAGCTGCCTGTGTGCCTTTCCTGAGCTACAGTTCTGGCGCCCAATCACCGGTGAGGAGGCGGAGCCGAGCGGCAGCGCGAACATGAGGGAGTGGCCGGAGTGAAGGAAGGAGCAGTGCTTCCTGGACTGGATCGTCGTGGGACTGGAGCCAGGTAAGATACAGCAGCCCCCTGTACTTAGTGTCCCTTCCTCGCGGCAAATACGCCCTCGCCGGCAGGCCGGATAAATGGCCTCGGCGGGCGGGCCGCATGTGGCTCGCGGGCCGTAGTTTGAGGACCCCTGATTTAGGCTGTGTACACATGGGTGTCAGTGTGGGGTGTGTGGTGTACATTGCTGAAGATAAAAAGGTTCGCATGACATAATTATGTGTAGTTCCATATTGAAGGTGTTACAAACTCAACTCTATCTCAGAACATTAATGAGAGTAATACCAACCTTTGTTTCCAAGGCCATATGAACCTAATATGGCAGGGTGGGGCTTAGCTAGTATGACTATGTGTAACCCAATCTGGTATGACAGTGGGGCTTATCATCATCTGTTTAGAATACTGTAAAATAGTAATAACTAAAGAAATGAAGGGTGATGTCTATCTTCGCTAGTTACAGTTCACTTCTGCACTCCAGGTGCTTTCCAAAATATCACTTCCTGTGAGCCCATACTTTGATAATATTAGACAACAGAAGCCTATAGTTTCCTTTGCTGCACCCCTCTGATAGTCTTTGCAAATGACAGCTTAGAGGTTCACTCGGAGTGCAATTCTTGAAGCCTATGCAAGGAGTCTTCAGTGGATGTTTTTGGAAATCACATGCAAGTTTTCTCAAATCACTGACTCAAAGGGATAGGATGCACTGGCACACTACAGCAATATACATAATGAACTATTAGGCTGGTAGTCTGAGCTCCCAGACTCTGTGTCTCAAGTTTAATCTTCAGTTTAGATTCAGCGTTACTTTGACCAGTTTTGATTTATAATGACCATTATTGAATCCATTTTTTATCAGTCATTCCTTTGCTAAAGTATTGCCCCCATCATTTGGGGTGGGGTATGATGATGATTATTATTTTTGAACTATGATGTTTTTGACTTGAATTGTGAGGAGTATTTTCCATCAGGTCCCACCCACTGACTTGTTGACAGTGAGGGGGGCGGTTTTTGATCTGCGGCCATTTAAGGGTGGACAGGACACCAGGTTGGTTCAGCTCTGAAGAAGGGGGCTTGACTCTCGAAACACGTTAGCTTTCCAACCAGATGGTTCTAGGACAGGATGCACTACCCAAGACTGAAGTGCTTACGCTATATGCCTGCTGTTTTTAACCACTTGTGAGTATCCATTTTTCTTTAAGGGTCCAACAAATTGTATGGTGGTTATGCACGAGGAGCTTGCACCCTCTTGTGTGTGTGTGTGTTTTTTTTTTTTGCAGTTGACTGGAGATTTCCCACTCTGAGGAGGGCTGCACCTGAGCAAGCATTGCACACTTTACTATCCTGTGGAATGCCTGGGATTGAGCACTGGAGTGTTTTTGATGATTTGATTCTGATTACCTATAATACATTAGCAAATAAGCCAGAGACTAATGTATGACTGCATTATTTATCCTACAAGAAAAGGCAGGTTCTAAAATGCTTTTATATGCTATGAACTGCTATCTGAAAAACTGTCATTAAAAAGCCATAACTCAAATTATTAAACTAGTCTGTATGTTATAGGTAATGATATGTGAAAAGCAATGAAAGTCCCTGAACACTAATAGAGTAAACCAGAGAATTATATTGTTAAATTTGTAATCCTTGCATCTCTCTACAAATGAACAGACATTTTATGCAGTGATATATAAAGGAAACTATAGTCTTTTAAAGTGTCTCTGTCACTAAACTGTAAAGAGGCATGAAAGTATTTTTATATTCTTCCACCCACATCACTCTATTGAAGAGAAATCTTCTCTTGGTTCCTCCACTGTGCTCAGTGGATACTATATAACTCACTACAGTATTCTGTATTCACATAGAAGTCGGCAGGAAGAACCACTAAGTGGCAGGGGACCAGGAGACTTACACTCCTAAAAGTGTCAAGCCAACTCCAGACGGCCATTTTTCCTTAACAGTGTGGCATATGGCTACATGGCTGAATTTTTTTTTTTCAACAAACATTTCAAAGTCTTCAGCTTAAAGTAGAACTATAAGCAAAACTTTTTTTTCCATTTTGGAAAGAGTAAGGGAAGATTGGAACCCTTGGCAGTTTTTTTTATCGGCATCTGTGTCCCATAACGGAGATTTTCCTTCACTTCCTGTCCCATAGCCAAACAGAAAGTGAAAGGACATCCCTGCAAATTAAGGGAATTCCTTGTGGACCCCCAGTTTACCAGAACTAGTGCTCCCGTTGGAAGATTTCCCCCTCTATTACTTTTCTGGGGACAACCCAAAATTTGTTTTTTTCTTTTTTACTTTCACTTTCAATCATAATGGTAAACAGGACAAATAGGGTGAATCTCCTTAGCGGGGGCACAGTCAGGAATAAAAACTGATAGGTGTTCTAATCCATCTCCACTCTATCCAAAACTTGAAAAAAAGTTTTGCCTTTAGTTATGCTTTAAAGCAAACCAGTGACCATAAAATATTTAGCAACATAACACTTATGTTAAGAGGCAGGCACCTTTGGGTGCCTTCACATCACAACCTCTTTTTTATATAGATCCCTGGGACACCCAAACCTTGGAGTGCTCTATGATTGCTATGGTCATGGAATGTGGCCCAGTTCCCTTCTGAGCCACTCTATTAGTCAGTAATACTATAGTATTCACAGTAGTAGGCTAATAGTGATGTGCAGGAAGTGACTTGGTAACCATTTGAATAATGCCTATGTGCTTCCAGGGTAAACTCCCTTAGATTTTGAGGCTATTTGCTTTAGTCTAGGCATGAAGCTGCCTGCTTAAGCAATGTAAATGATATTTGAATAAATATTTTGTGCAATAGGAACATAATCACATAAGCAATTACATCAGTGTGTGCTAACTCATGAAAAGCTTTTTTTTATTTGCTGCCATATGACCAGTCCAGTACCGGCTTTGTCAGAACATGGATCATCTGCTGGTAGCACTGTGGTTCCCTGGGCGGAGGGTTATAATTCCAGTGTCCACCAACAGGGGTTTACGTCCTCCCCTATTAGTCCCACTTTCTCCCATGCCTGTTGCTGTTTATCCAGATCTTGCTCCTGCCCTGTACCCAGTACCCTGCTGCCTTGTTCCTTTTCCCAGTTTTCTTCCTCCTCCGTATCTGCTCTCAGCACCTCCATTTTTCTCCTGCCTTTCTGGTGTTCCCCATTTATAATTATGTATATATTGTAAATAGTTGTTAGTTAGGCTTTCTGTTTGATGGGTTTATTAGTCAAGTCAATGGGTCTTTGGTTCACTTATATTTTTATGTTTGCTGGTGTTTGGATGGTTTATGTTTCATTGTAAATAAATATCACCTAAAGCATACACAGTTTGGTCCCAGTTTCCTGAGTGTAGCCACACTGATTTGTCCATCCCTGCTGCTGACTCTTGACAAACTTATCTTCATAAGAACAACAACTGAACAATGTTTTCTAACTTATCCAGTCAGTAACGTCACCTATGGAATGATTATCTGGGAAATTCTAGAAGTACCACAGACATGAGATTGGGAGTTACTTATTCCATGTCTAAGAGTCCAGAAAAATTCCGGTGTGTTTCAAGGTATATCTAGAAAAAGATACACACACAAAGTATTTGAACAGTACATGAGTTATGTTATTATCTATCTGTCAAAAAAGGTATATTTTGGTTTCTGGTGAAATCTGGTTGTGTCAGGTGTCTGTGATAGTGAATCCTTGTAGATCACCCCAGCCTGCTTCTTCCCCAAGGCCCCTGATGGTGGGGATGGAGCAAGCTGCAACCAGGTTGCAGCCCCCGAGTACACCCAGCAGAGGATTTTGAGACCACTCGTATGTGCAGAGTATAAGTGGCAGGAGACAGAGGGAAATCCAGGAAGTAAGCAAGCACAGACAGTAGATGAAGCCAGGGCTGGTACACAGGAAGTCAGACAATGAATACATGTAATAGTAGGCAAACTAGTGATCTGGGAACTGGGAAGTTGATCAGGCAACGTGGGTTGCATTGAGCATGTCTTATATAGGGAAAAGAATTGGGAGGTGATGGAAGGGAATGGAAATATAAACCCACAGAATAGCAGGCAGCACCCATAGGTGAGCACAGAAGCCAAACAACAGGTGTGAAAGGAATCAGGTCTACGGGAAGCACTGACACAAGGAGGTAAGAATAACACATGCAGGAAAATTGCAGGCAAAATTGTGACAGTATCAGGGCTGTGTCCACAGCAGAGGTGCTCGGAGACCTGGCATTTCTGCCAGTACCTTGCATGGCCGCAGAAATGCACGCTGGCGAAAATCTATGTGCATTGGCGCATGTACGCGAGCCAGAACACGCATGTGCACTGGTGCATAGTTACACATACATTAGCCTAGTTTGGCGCCAGATGGCCTTTATAAGGAAGCCCATCACTCCCTCAAATTGCTGGTTGATCTCTGGCTTCCAAGTACCTTTGTCTGTGTTACTTTGCTACTGTGATCTGCTGTTACCGATTTGGCTTGTTCCTGGACCTGTCTTCTCTGCCTGACTCCTGATCTGACCCTGGCTTGGCTAATAGATATTCGCTCCTGCTCTCCTGATCTGACCCGCCTTAGCTAATAGATATTCGCACCTGCTCTCCTGATCTGACCAGGCTTGGCTAATAGATATTCTCACTTGCTCTCCTGTGTATGACCCCAGCTTTCCTATTGACTACGTCTTTTCCAATCTCCACCCGGCATCTGATTTTGGCTTTGAACTGACTACTCTGTGGTCTTCTGCTACCCTGAAGGCCTGCATACCTTTCACGGGTGCCACCTATCTGCAGACACCATTCCAGTGCATCAGCTGTGCTCCTGGGTATATCTCTGACAAGCACTCCTACAGGTGACCCGTGCTACTTTGGGCCTGACTCCTTCTGTCCCATATCCATTGGCCTCTAACACCAGGTACGTGATAGATAGGGTGACTAGGTCACACTAAGATATGCAATATGGAGAAATAAAGTATTTCTATCATCCATATACAATTCTTTAAACCACAACATACATCAAGTAGATGCTATATGGATTGAACACCTTTGTTCATTGTGATATGCCTATGTTTTATATGCCTATTGTGAGTATGATACCTACTTTTTTATTCTTTCAATAAATATTGTTAAATGATAATGCACTAGGCCAGTGCGCCCTCTTTTTGTTTTCTCATTTGCATTTAGTGACTTTGGACTACCCCAGTCCGTTGAGGGCAGCAAGCAGTGCATATTCCAGAACATTGACATTTTCAGTCTAGCCTCTGCTGAGTCCAACCCCAGCGCAGCAGTAAAGTATTGTTGGTGCTAACAAAGACTCAAAGACTTTACAGGAAAGCTATAGGGTATATGGAAACTGCCATTATTGATCATTTCATCCAATAAATATGGGTTTCCTGGGTCTCATGGCAAACTGCTATTTTCTGTGCTTTTTTATCACTGACTTGCAACAAGTATGTAAAGTGGAAATGCGTTTTTCACTCTTGTTTCCCAGACCTGCATGCTGGACCTGCGTGACCTGCCTATTTTAAGAAGGCTAAATTGAAACTGCTTGAAAAATCCTTACAATTTGATTCTAGAATATTGTGAATTTTAAGAAGGTTAAATTGAAACTGCATGCAAAACCCCTAAAATTGATTTGGCTGCAGTTTTCTGAAAAAATAAAAAGCATATTTATAGATCACAAAGTATAGAGAGTTTGAAAGTAGTCACAAGCAGGGTTTTCATGGCCTCTGGTATCCTGATCTACATGATATTTCATAACATAGATACATACTTTAAAACACTAGAAAGGCAAATTGTACCATTATCACACAGGCTGTAGTGTAGACTAAGAGCTGGAAACCATTTCCATAGGGAAGAGTGTTTGCACATCCAAAAAGGTACATTTCATCTGTAAGCTTTTTGATCCATTGGTTCCAATTTAGTGAGAATGTGGCCTTTGAGAATTCAATTGAATAAAATTTTATAGCCTGTTGTGAATGGCATATAATAGTTGATCACTTCTCGGTCTGTGGAAATTTGATCACATTTTTAGATGATTTAGAATTATAACTGCCTCTTGCCAATATTAAACTTAACCTTGCATGTTATGAAGGAAAATGTATAACCAACATTTATTCAGTTCTGTTTCATGAATCACTTTCCTTTAAAGGTTGCTAATATACAATGACCTTTATTTAAAACATGGTATAAAGAGAAATGGGCTCAGGAACTGCTAGCAACCAATCTGAACACAGCTCTATAATGCAGTCAGACCAGCAAAAGGGGATTCCAGATTGGTTATGAAGGTTAATGCATTTTACCCTTTGCTACATGCATGACTAAATAAAGGCATAAAATATTCTAATACAACCCAATGCCAAATTATGCAGTTTACAGCACTAACATGTATACATTATATCTAACAAATACATTGGTCAGTAGAAAGGGAGATGTTAATAACATGCAAAATCATTGTCTGAACAATGCTTGGCCAATGTGCCGAATTAAAGGAAGGCCCCATGATACCAATTTCCTATGCAAAAGATTATTTTTTCTTTGAAAGTCACATCACAACTTCATTATACAACATTTCAATCTGGTATTAACCCTTCTTAAACAGTAAAAGTTAGCATACATAATCTGCACCACAAGATAATTACATCAATACAATTCATAAACTCTCAGCTCAATTTATGCATTGAAACACTACCCACTCTGTCTCTGCATGAGTTGGGTCTTTGACCACCACCATGTAGGGGTGATACACAAAAACGATTTTGGGGTATAAGGTACTAAGGAACAGCATATTATCTGCTTTTCTTCTGCAAAGAAAGCAATTAAAACTACTCATTGGTAAAATTTCATGACATTGACAGCACTGAAAAAGATCTAATTGGATTAAATGTTACAAAGCTGCAAAGACAGAGAGCTCTGGAAAAGGGGCAAATGCATTTTCACAGCACTACAGATGAGATTCGAAAATGAGAAAGCTGTGGGTCAATTTTGTTATGACCATGTGATGAATACATCATAAGGCACGGTCACTGCATGCCTTCTAACAAATGTAGATGTTTCTTTAGCTGCATCTCTGGACATATCACTTTAGATGCCTTTATGACATAAGGTCATGAAGCAATTGATTGCCGCAACAACCATCTGTACACTAATTATGTTGAGTACAGCTAAAAGTAACGGTTCCGTTTTTTACATCCCCTTTCCAGTCTGTTATTAGCTATTTCTGTGACTAGTAGACTATTAAACAAAAAGTTAAATTAACGATTTGAAAACTCAGTGGGTGCCATTAAAGCATTGGAATAAGATATGGGATAGGGGGTTGTGCATTCTCTTTATTTACAGAACTTTGTTAAAGGAATAGTAATTTAAGACAATAATCACAAGCCGCCAATGATAACATGAGCGATTTTAGCTCTAAGTCCTAAAGCAGAACTTTCTCTCTCATTCAACATTAACTGTTTTTAATCCTATACTGTTTGCATTTGTAAATAGATAGAAAAGTATATTATATTTGCTTGTTTTAAACTTTTTTTTACATTTCTATAGTTGCTTCCTGGTTTGTGGCCTAGGCCAGCATTATGTCATACATCCGAAGAGTCTTCATGCTTTTTTTTGTTTTCTTTGTTTCATCTGGAGGAGGTGTTTTTTAGTTGAGCATGCCCTCCTGCCTGCATGCCTAAGCAAAGGGCAGATAGATTTCAGGAAGTAAATGCTACATGAATTATCTGCCCTTAAAGGATATGTTCACCTTTGGGAACGTTACATGTTCCACTCACTCCTGCAGCCGCTCCCACCCTCCACCCCCACTGTGACAGCAGACCAGGGATCTCCTCCCTGCACCCTCTGCCACTACTTGAAAAAAATTTGGCCATGTTGGTAGGTTTTCATACCTCATCCCTTTTAAAACCAAACACATATTAATTACACAGGTTCTGTGGCTGATTAAAGTGGTAATTAAACCGCTTCCCCGTCGCTGCCCTGTAACAGTAGAACTACTGCTACAGGGCGGCAGAGCTACACAAATCATGTATATATATTTGATTTGCATTTCCGGGTAGGGGCGCGTGCATGAAGCCCTACCCGTGCCACCATTGGTGGCTACAGATTTCAATCACCAGGTCCTGGCCAAAGATTCCCCGCCGGCACCAGGCGATCGCCGATTAACACTGACAGGGGAGAGACCTGTGTGTAAACAAAACAGGCCTCTCTCCTGCCAGCAAGAACATGCTGCTGTGTATTTCTCTGCAAGCAGAGAAATACACAGCAGCATGTTTCCCTAGTAAAACACACACAGCACATTATGTAAAACAGCACACAGTTAACCCTTTGATTGCCCCAGATGTTAACTCCTTCCTGCCCAGTGTCATTAGTATAGTGTTAGTGCTTTTTATTAACACTGATCACTGTATTAGTGTGACTGGAGATGTTAGTGGCAGTTAGTTCCCACCCAGTGTCAGAATCTTGTCTTGCAGTCTTGCTATAAGTCGCTGATCACCGCCATTACTAGTATAAAAAAAATAAAAATAAAAATTCCAGTATATATACTGCCATTTGTAGATGCTATAACGTTCATGTAAACCAATTCATTTACATATATTGGGATTTATTTTTAGCAAAGACGTTGCAGAATACATTTTGGCCTAAATTTATGACGAAATTAGATTTTTACATTTTGTTTATAGCAAAAAGTCAAAAACATTGGGTTTTTTTCACAATTGTCGGTCTTTTTTTTGTTTATAGGGCAAAAAATAAAAAAAGCAGAGGTGTTCAAATACCAACGAAAGAAAGCTCTATTTGTGGGGTAAAAAAGGACATAAATTTCATTTATGTACATCGTTGCATGACTGCGCAATTGTCAATTAAATTAACGCAGCGCTGTATTGCAAAAAATGGCCTGGTCAGGAAGGGGGGTACATTTAACCTGCAAAAAAAATGTGCATTTATTATTTTTTTTAAAAGGCTCCGCTTTACATAAGTTCTACAAACGGTACTTAATCATTAGGCTACCAGTACCTTACGATTCAAGATGAACTCCAGCCAAAACCTGTGTTTATTTGCATTACCCCTTTAGGCAGTCTGTCTGATTTCTGTCTGCTGCTTTGTTTTTTCAAATCTTTCACTTTTATTAACCCAACATAGAGTTGTAACCAGTGAACTCCCAGTGCTCAAAGTTCACTGGGAGTACTGAGATCACTGTGGGTTTGGGGTTGCTCGGCATCGCTGCCATTCACAAAACATCCTGCATTCTTTTCAATAAATACAAAGTTGTCTGCAATTGGAGGAGGTGTGCATTAATGTTGTAATCTCCTCTCCTCTAATCACAGAGCACCTTACATTAATCACTTGCCCTCCTGAAGATTCATCCCTCTTCCTGACCAGGCCATTTTTTGCGTTACGGCGCTGCGTTACTTTAACTGACATTTGCATGGTCATGCAACGCTGCACCCAAATTAAATTTACGTCTTTTTTTCCCACTAATTGAGCTTTCTTTTAGTGGTATTTGATCGCCTGTGCATTTTTTATTTTTTGCGCTATAAAAAAAAATACCAACAATTTTGAGAAAAAAACAATATTTTTAACTTTTTCGCTATTAAACACGTCCAGTAAAAAAATGTTAAAAATCAAATTTCATCATAAATGTAGGCCAAAATGTATTCTGCTACATGTCTTTGCTAAAAAAAAATCCCAGTACGTGTAAATTAATTGGTTTACTTGAAAGTTATAGCGTTTACAAATGGTGGTATATATACTGGAACTTTTTTAAAAACATTTATTTTTACTAGTAATGGCGGCGATCAGCAACTTATAAAGGGACTGCGGTGGACATTCTGACACTGTGGGGAACTGACTTAGTGCCACTGACATCCTCGGTGACACCAATACAGTGATCAGTGCTAAAAAAAAGCACTGACACAGTACTAATGGCACTGGGCAGGAAGGGTTTAACATGAGGGGGGATTAAAGGTTTAACTGTGTGCAGGGAGTGTTTTACTAGGGGGCGGTGTCTGTGTGCTTCATTGTAAGCACACTGCTTTGGATGGCTGTGCTGTGCCCCCTACCCAGAAATGCAAAATCACATATATATATATATACGTGATTTTGCGCACCTGTGCCACCCTGTAGCAGTATTCTGCTATAGGGCAGTTGGGAAGCAGTTAATTAGTGATTAGTGAGTCTGTAAGTTTCAGTCTCAGAAGATTGGCGCTTAAAGCTCTGTGTTTTGGCCTGTGTTCAGCTTTAAGTGTCTTTCAGTGACCAGTTATGTTTGTTATTTTATTTTAATTTTAATAAAAGCATATTTTGCAGCCCAGGCAAGGATAAGGTTCACATCCAGCATGGAAGGAGAAAATTCAATTTTTGGCTCTAAAGCTGTGGTCGCCAAACTTGGATGTGGTCCTTTGCTTGCTTTTATCAGGTCTTTGAGGCATTATTCCTGCCACTGACACTAACAATAGGGCATAATTCCTGCCACTGACACCAACACTGGAGCCTTATTCCTTCCACTGACACCAATGAAGGGTATAATTCCTTTCACTGACAACAAAAATGGGGCACTATTCTCCCATTGACACCAACTATTTCTCCCCCTAATACCAAAGATTGGGCATTGTTTACTCCCACTGGGCACAGGCTGAATGACAGTAAACTAGCCTTTTCTTTAGAAAGTTTGGAGACCCCTGCTCTAAAGCAAAGCAATTGAAACCAATGCAAGGGATCTGATGTACACATTTTGAACCCAAAATGAAGATGTTTTGTTTCCTGAGCAGTTTTTCTCTCTACAATAAAGGAAACTGGAAGAATGGAGCTGTAACACATAGTGATCATTGTCTTTGTTTCATCTGTGAAATTAAAACTGAATGAAAACAGGGAAAAACTGCTTCAATTAAAGTGGTTGTAAAGGATCAAGGTTTTTTACCTTCTTGCATTCTATGCATAAAGGTAAAAAACCTGTGTGCAGCTTCCCCTCCCCCCCAGCAATAATACTCACCCAAGCCCCCTCTCGATCCAGCGATGTGCATTGGAGTCTGTCCCGGGACTCCCTTTCCTCATTGGCTGAGACAGAAGCTGGAGCCATTGGTTTCCACTGCTGTCAATCACAGCCAGTGAGCCAATGAGAAAAGAGAGGGGTGGGGCCCAGCCATGGCTCCATGTATGAATGGATACACGGAGCAGTGGGTGCCCCCATAGAAAGCTAGAGGGAGGGGCCAGGAGTGCTGGCAGGGGACCCGAGAAGAAGAGGATTCAGGCTGCTATGAGCAAAACCACTGCACACATCAGGTAAGTGTAAACATGTTTATTATTTAAAAAAATAAATTAAAAAGCCTTTAGAATCACTTTAAGGTCTTCACGTTCCAAATTAATTCCTTTAAAAATAGGAATCATTATGATTTGCTATTACTTTCCTACGGAGCCATAATCTGTACATACAAGCTGGATTTGAAACAATAAATCTTGCTGCAAGATCAAAGCCATCTCGGATAGTCACACTGACAAGCTCAGGTATGCCTTGCATGTGCTTGCACACAAGAAATCCTTTTTAAAACAAATCCAGCAAAAAAAATTTTTTATTCTTTTTTTTGTCTCCATACAAAAGATTTTTGTTCTTTTCCTCATCTGCTGATACCTGTTTCCCAGATAGAAAGTGATGAAAATCTTCTGTAGTGGCAATACAAACAACAATATAATACTGAACTGCCATCAGCCTATTACAGGGGTCTGCAAACTTTCTAAACAAAGGGCCAGTTTACTTTCCTTCAGACTTTAGGTGGGCCAGACTGTGCCCAGGGGAGGTACATAATTCCCCATCTATGGTATTAGGGAGAGAAATAGTGCTCCATTGTTGGTGGCAGTGGGGGGAATAGTGCCCCATTGTTGGTATCAGTGGGAGGAATAATGCCCCGTCATTAGTGTCAGTGAAATAGTGCCCCATTGTTGGTGTCAGTGAGGTGAATAGTGCCCCATCATTGATGTCAGTGGAAGGAAAAGTGCCCCACCATTGATGTCAGTGGAAGGAAAAGTGCCCCATCTTTGGTGTCAGGGGAAGAAATAGTGCCCCATCGTTGGTCAGTTAGAGGAATAATGCTCTATGGTTGATGTCAGTGGCAGGAATTATGTCCCATTGTTGGTGTCATTGGCAGGATAATAATACCTCAAGAGCCAGATAAGGACAAGTAAAGGGATGCATTTTAGAGACCATTGGTCTATTATAACATTTGTTTGTATTGCTCCCTGTGTGCCCACTTGGGGGTTTATCTTTATTATTTATTCTAACACCCCCCAAATAAACAAAGTTGGAAGATTTCTCTTTATTTATGTTCTGGTATTCTGAATGAGCTACCAACGCATAAAACAAAGCAAAAAATTCATATGACCCTTTTTTGTCAACACACAACAGAAGTATCAAAGCTGATAAGCGTGTGACATGTAAAGAGAACCAAACAGCCAATCGTTGCTTTTTTTGTTTGGCTGAGTGTCCAAGCTTTACATTCATTGGCAGATAACTTGAAATTGAGCAGTTGTCTAAAAAAAACGATATAAAATAGAATTTCTTTTTAGTTTTAGATCAAGTAGGGAAGAGTTTGACGCACTACTAGGATTTATTGCTGTCTATTTTCCCATTGGGGAAAGTGGAAAGATAGCGCTGGACCCGTAGGTTTTTTTTCCTGGTGCCAAACAAGCTGCTGATTAGGCTTGTGTTTTTATTTCACACTGGAAAGAAAGAATACCATTTTAGATCACTGCTGTTATGTTCACTTTGTTGCCAGTCAAGCCCTGATGACGGGGGCACTAAGCCCACCAACGTTGGCTACTTTGGTGCGGCACTTCAATTTCAACTATTTTCCCTTTGGAACAGTGTCATTCAACCTACTTCCTGTGAACCCAAACTGTCATGGACATGCCCCCTGGAAGTGCGACATCACCTTGGCCTGGTCCAAAGTTACTATACTTTAGCTAGCTGCACAATATTGAAGACTGCCCACCTCCAATGCCAAAGCACAAGAAAAAGAATCCTGGGATATCACATATCTTGCCAGAAGAGCCATGGCTTTAAGGTGTGCATAATGAGACTAGGTGCAAGGAGTGGTGAAGGAGAGGGGGGGTTTAAAAAGTGGACATGTGCTAAAATTACTTTTTTAGCTTTTTTATCACATAGCAAATAATGTTCAAAGCTTTTGGATCATAGGAGTTGATTTACTAAACTTGGCGAGTGCAGAAACTGATGCAGCTCTGCATAGAAACCAATCAGCTTCCAATTCTTTGTCATAGTTTAATTGAACAATATGAAGTTAGAAGCTGATTGCATAGCTGTACCCGATTTTGCACTCTTCAGTTTTGACCATCTTATCTTACCATCTTATACAACTCATATAAAACAATTTCTGTTTGTATGCAAGCAAATTCAATGATATTATATGGGCAGTTTTGGTTTTTGCCCTGTGCTGTACCCACACATAAATGGCTTTTATTCTGTCTTTATGAAGTGGCACTGCTACCAGTCTGATAGCATGTGGTTTCTGTAGATCAAACATCATTACACATTATTTCTGCAGCATTAGAAGGGTTAATAGCACTTTATTGTCTGTTACATCTTCATGCCCGGCAAGCTAATCCTTCCAAACTCCATCTCCGTAGAGAATGTTACCCAGTGTGTGACATCTAACTAAACTGCTTTGCTAATCCTGTTTTATCAGCTTTGTTGCCTTGTGTGCTCATATCCAATAGAGTAAAACCTGCCTGTGGGTTCTTTTTTTTTTCCTTTGCCAACAACCTTTCTTCTTCCCTATGGTTTCAATTAAATGGTTCGAGTGGGGAAAATTCTATCTGGACATCTGCCAATGTCCTTCAGACTCAATGCCAAGACATTTAATTACATACTGTAGGCCTCCAAACCCTTTCAGGAAGCCCACCTAGCAGGCTCTCTGAATTTACTACATGAAAGTGCTTTAACTTACAATATAAATCTTAATTATTGTTAATATTTAATCGCTTTTTACAATTAGTCTGCTGTCAGTTACACAAAATGCTTCATAGTTTCACGTTTTTATTGTGTAAAGTAGATTTTACTGAACTCATTGACATTAATCTGCGGCACGTTCCTTCTTAAACTAACCTCCGGCATCTGGTAAGTGGCTTGTCTGCAAGAGACACTGATACTCTTCAATACTGTGCCAAAAGGATGTGGCCAATCACAGGGAACTGGAGTGGGTTAACAAGGCCTTAGAGATTGCATTAGATCTAAGATATGAAGAACAAGCAAGCAAAAAGCACACTTGAATTGCAGTAATGAAAACAGAAGAGTTTATTAAAAATGCAATTTCCAAAATTGCTGGGGAAAATTAAAGTCAGTTATTCACACAATCATGTAATTTAAAAAAATATACATTTTAACATTTGCATAGCACTTTAGTTGCGCATATACATATACCTGTGTGTGTGTGTATATATATATATATATATATATATATATATACATACACACTGCAACACCCTGCCATTTTAGAAATGGATAATGAAACAGGGTTTGCAGTGCAAGGCTCTGGCGTGTTTATTCTGAGAGGAGAAAACTGTATTTTCACCTCCTTTTTCCAGGTTTTGTAATCCCAGATTGGAGACTGCAGCTTAAAGGCTTCAAAGTGTCTTGGGTGAGATGCCTTCAATCCTGTGTCCAGGTCTTCCTGGAAACCTGCAAGTCATGTAAGTATGCAGGTGTGCACGCTCGTTATAATCAAGACCTAACCATAGGCTCAAGACTCCCATTTGGAGACATAGCCCTGTCAGGAGAGGGCTGTGTGCTCCAGCCAGAAGGGACAGGTGTTCCTGCCAAGAGACAGTACACCATGTTGGAGAGATTCCCTACCCACAGGATTGGGAAAGTTGGGACAGCTGAGCAAGACTGCAGGACTGGGACAGCTGAGGCAACTAGTGAGTTCAGGGGACTGCTTAAAAAAATTAAAGGGACACTTTGAAAACACATCAGATCTCAATGGGGAAAAATATCATGCTGGATATCTATACTGATATGGACTGGGTAATGTGTTAGGAACTTAAGGATCAACCTACAGAGACTAAACTCAAAGATGATGCAGCAGGCAAGTCCATTTTGCTGAAATTTAATTGCAGAAACTCAAAACGGTAATCAGTAGTTTGTATGGCCCCCCACGTGCTTGTACGCATGCCTGACAACATAAACCAGGACATCACTGAGCTCCTGGACAGTCTGAGGTGTAACCTAACGGCATCGGATGGACCGAAACATGATATCCCAGAGGTGTTCTATTGGATTTAGGTCAGGTGAGCATGGGGGCCATTCAATGGTATCACTTCCTTCATCCTCCAGGAACAGCCTGCATACTCCCACCACATGAGGCCGGGCATTGTCGTACACCAGGAGGAACCTAGGACTCACTACACTAGCGTAGGGTTTGATAATGGATCCATGGATTTCATCCCGATACCTAATGGAAGTCAGGGTGCCATTATCTAGCCTGTAGAGGCATGTGCGTCCCTCCATGGATATGCCATCCCAGACCATTACTGACCCACCACCAAAATTGTCATGCTGAACGATGTTACAGGCAGCATAACGTTCTTTACGGCTTCTCCAGACCCCTTCACATCTGTCACATGTGCTCAGGGTGGGGTGAACCTGCTGTTATCTGTGAAAGGCACAGGGCGCCAGTGGCGGACCTGACAATTCTGGTGTTCAATAGAAAATGCCAATCAAACTCTATGGTGTTGGGCAGTGAGCACAGGGCCCACTAGAGGACATCGGGCCCTCAGGCCACCCTCAGTCTGTTTCTGATTGTTTGGTTAGAGACATTCACACCAGTGGCCTGTTGGAGGTAATTTTGTAGGGTTCTAGCAGTGCTCATCCTGTTCCTCCTTGCACAAAGGAGCAGATACCGGTCCTGTTGATGGGTTAAGGACCTTCTTATGTCCAGTCTCCTAGAGTAACTGCCTGTCTCCTGAATCCTCCTCCATCCTCTTGAGACTCTGGTGGGAGACACAGCAAACCTTTTGGCAATGGCATGTATTGATGTGCCATCGTGGAGGAGTTGGACTGCCTGTGCAACCTCTGTAGGGTCCTGGTACCACCTTTTTGGGTCCAGGTATCACCTCATGCTACCAGTAGTGACACTAACCCTAGCCAAATGCAAAACTAGTGAAAAACAGAAAAGATGAGTAGGGAAGAAAATGTCAGTGGCCTCCACCTGTAAAACCATTCCTGTTTTGGGGGTCATCTCATTGTTGCCCATCTAGTGCACCTGTTGTTAATTTAATTAACACCAAAGCAGCTGAAACTGATTAGCAGCCCTCTCTGCTACTTAACTGACCAGATCAATATCCCAGGAGTTTAATTGACTTGATGCTATACTCTGATTAAAAAGTGTTCCTTTAATTTTTGTGAGCAGTGTATATATATTTATGGTATTGGCTCTTGAGGTATCTCTTTATCTTGTAGGGCCCATTCACACTATTGTGTGCATACACTCAAGGTCCCTGTCTCTGCTGCCCCTGTCCCAGGGAGCCCACCCATGTCCAATCATGACTCCAGAATTAGAAGTGAAGAGGCATAAGGTTGAAATTGGTAGGGTAGGTATACTCATTTAAGGGTTGGCAGACTGTTAGAAATATATTGTATTAACAAAAAGAATAGCAGAAACTGTCCCATTGATAAAAATATCCCTAAGTCTAATTTTACTTCCCCATATCTGAACTGGGGTGTTTTCCATGGTTTGGCAATTGTTTGCTTTGTTGAGCAGAAATTTAGTTTAGTTTAGTTTTTATGCTTGTTTTGGGATGTTTGGTATTTCTTGGAGTAGTTGAACTTCCCATGGATTTGGTTGTACATGAAGTTACGGAAAAGCATTGATATATAGGTATACCTTAATCCACAAACCCTGGGTATGAAGGCATATTCCCTGAATATGAATCATAGTGTCTGTGCTATCACATCCCCAAAAGAAATTTGGAGAATAGGAGGGTACATATTTTGAGACTGAAATCTGCAAACTTCCCCCTTTTCACCCTCCCAGGCCACAGAATGGGGGGTTCATGCTTGTTGATTGATGACAACAAGGAGGAATAGAGGCAGGAGATTAAACCCTTACTGCTTAGATTCTCCTGACATACCAAAGTTGGTCCAGGTTAGGAGAGCAGATTGAAACATTCAACATGATGCTGAATCTTCAGATAGGGAAAGAGTTTACTGTTTGAATTTTCCTCTGGTCTTTTAAATGCTGGAAGTGTATTACTCCATTAAGGTTATGAGTGAGTAGGGTGTGTAGTAGGGGTGTGTGATCCACCAGCAAAATCTTGCCAGGTGGGACTAGACAGATGGAAATGGAGGGCAGCCAATCAAGCCTTCTAGGGGTAAATATGGGGAGACTGGATTGCCTTAATATTGGACAGAGTCATTGACTTGAAAGCAGTTGTAAACACTTACATATACCCACTGAAGTGACCAGCCAGGTGATACACAGAGATGAAGCACATCTTCCTACATAAGTTGTACCTGTATCTACAGCCTTCTAAAGCACACATTTTACACAGTTCTTCTGAGCTCCAGGAGGCAGGGAATGGGGATCTGATGTCAACAAGCACAGTACAGAGCAGGGAGTTGAGTATAATCTGAGACCTGAGTGGAGATGATGGACACCTCCCCCACACAGTCTCTTGGAGAAACATGCACAGTTGAGGCTGTCAGTCACCTGCTGTTTTTCAGAGGGAGATGGGGGGATTCTGTGATGATGGCAGAAGCTGTCAGAAGTGACTCATGCTGACAGCAGAGCGAGGATAGTGCAGATGGGAACCACTTTAGGTGCTTTGGATTGAGGCACAGTAGGTGCTTTGGATAGTATACATACTATAAAAAGATGCATTATTCATTTTTTTTTTTCAGAGATGTACAACTCCTTTAAGTGAATGGTGTAGTGTTGGGGAGAGGTGACGAGATCTCAGGCAGGCCTAGCTTCTAGAGTATACAAAAGGTGGAAATTGGGATGTCTGTAAAGATTCAGGAATTCATAATGATATATGCCGTGCTTCCTGTAGTCTGGCAATTTATTTAGTAAGGTTGTTTTTTCATTTATGACCTTTCTTTTTATATTTGTGGCATGCACATCATTTTATCACTGTGAAATATTAACCTGGACCGATGTTGAAATATCAACCTCTTTTCTGTTTTTAAAAATCCAGCTGCAGTGCACACTCCCTGCGACAGCAGCTCTAATCAGCAGTGTGGGAGTGACAGCTATGCATATCCACTTCTCATCAACACTGAGATCTGAACTGACAACAAGAACAACACTGGAGAGTTTTGTCAGAATTGCGTTCTGTGAAGGCATAAAATGATTTTAGATACTGGCAACTGTAGCAGTATATATGTGCTAAAGCTAGAACTGGCCTCCAATGCTACAGGCCCCTTTTCTCCAAATAAGCGTGACTAAAACACCAGGTTTGTTAAAAAAAAAAGAAAAAAAATCTGCAGTGTTATTCCTTAATGAAAGATCATTGCATGTATTGTATTTTACAGATGCTGAAATTCTTGATAATGATACATATGCTCAGTTTAATGTATGTTATACTTTAACTCAGGGCTTGCCAATGGCGAGTGGAAATTATGGTGGGGTCGAGTGTGTCCCCCAGGGACGTCTTGCTGAGTAGGCTCGGAGCTCAGGCCAGATCAGTCATTGGCACTGGCAACCATCAGACTGCTCAATAGCTGAGCGCAGTGAAAGCAAAGCGGGCTGTGCTCTCTGCCTCCCCCTAGAGTGCAGTACACAGATCTGTGAGTGAACAACGAAGTACTGCAACTTTTTTTGGTGGGGGGGGGGTGGTGGTGTGTGTGTACGTGTACATGTGTGTGTTTGTATGCATGTACAATTGTAAATGTGTCTGTGTGTATGTACATGTGTGTATCTGTACATGTGTCTGCGTGTATGTACATGTGTGTGTGTGTGTGTGAGTGTGTACATGTATCTGTGTGTGTGCATGTCCATGTGTGTGTGTGTGTGTGTGTGTGTGTGTGTACATGTATCTGTGTGTGTGTGCATGTCCATGTGTGTGTGTTTGTATGTATGTACATATGTCTGTGTATGTTTGTACATGTGTCTGTGTATATGTACATGTGTCTGTGCGTGTATGTACATGTATCTGTGTGTATGCGTGTCTGTACGTGCCTGTGTGTGTATACATGTGCCTGTGTGTGTGTGTACATGTATTTGTGTGTGTGTGTACAGGTGTCTCAGTTTGTGTGTGTTTGTTGGTGGCGAGTAACTCTAAGGTCTGTCTAGTAGTTGAAATTTAAATCCCTGCTTAACTGCACCTTGCCTTATGTACATTAGGATTTAGAATTCCACAAAGAATTTTGTTTTCTGTTATTTAAAACTGATGTCAATTTTACTAATTTTGTTTTCCCTGGTTCCTCTATTCCCTCTAATAAAAATGCACATTTTTAAAATAAAACCCTTTAGTTTCTTTACATACCTTATTTTAGACTAACTTACATCATCACTGGATCTCTTTGCTCCTCTATGCAATGCAGGCATGGCTAGTAGGAGGGTCCAGAAGCGTGCTGTGCAAAGCTTCCTGAAAATGCCTCAGTACTCCTCTTAAAGTGGAAGTTCGCTCTCTCAATCAGAATTGCTTATTTTTAATCATTATGCTCCTAGCCTTTGTAAATAGATAGGGAGGTATATCATATTCACTTGTTTTAAACTTTTTACTTACATTTCTTCAGTTACTGTATTTCCTGGTTTCCAGGCCTAGGAAAATTATGTTTTAAGAGTCTTCAGAAGAGGAAGGGTTTTCTCAGCTAAGCACACCCTCCGGCCTGCATGGCTGAGCCAAGGGTAGATAGATTCCAGGAAGTAAATGCTGCATGACTCATCTGCCCTTACTCAAGATGGCCACAGCCAGAAATGCTAGGGTTTTTTTTCAAAGTGATTTCTCAGCAAAATAAAGCATGGAAACATGGATGAATGGCTGAGTTTGCATTGAATAATAAAAATTAATTACATTCCATTTTTGATTTGTGGTGCTCAGTGTAATTCTGTTTTAAGAGCCTTAGCCCCAATGCAATGGGTGGAACTATGCAAATATCAAAATGCCTTGATAGATGTTACTCGGGAGGAGTAGGTATTCCTAGGCAGGTTGCATTTACACTCAGACTGCCATAGGTAAGGCCCACATGTGATTCTGAGCCTCCATGATTGAGAGAACTGAAATCCAATGATTGGAAACGGTGGACCAAGGATAGTTAGGCTGGTGAGGAAAGAACTAGATGACACTGAATGTCCTCCAGCCAGGAAATGAGAAGGGCTCTGTCTTACTTTCTGCAGCTTCGAGTAAGCCATTTTAGTGGAGGAGAGGAGCCCATAAAATCTTAAAATGAACCCTAGGCAAACTTCCGGGATCTTAGTACTTTGCCTCAAATACAGAGTGTTGTCAGCCTGCTATGCATGCTTCTTCAGTTAGCTGTTGAGCTGCCTATCTGACAGACTTGATAGGTAGCCCACCAAAATAAAGTTTTATCTGTCTCAAAAAAATGCTAAAAAATTCATATGGGTACAGTGTTGCATGACCGCGCAATTGTCATTCAAAGTGTGATAGTGCTGAAAGCTGAAAATTGGTCTGGACAGTAAGGGGGTAAAAGTGTCAGGACTTGAAGTGGTTAGCATGCCAGCTCTGGAGACCCAAAGACCAGTGAAGAATTGGCTCGGGTGAGGGTGGCGTTGGATCCGTGGACAGGTGAGTGTTTGTTTCTAAAAAGTCAGCAGCTCCAGTTTTTGTAGCTGTTGATTCTTCAGTTTTGGATCCATGGCTGAAGCTCCTTTTTAATCATAAGACATGATACAACACAGGACCAGCAAAACAAAAACATTCTAAGTAGAAGGGGTGATCCTAACAGAGAGCTGCTACTTTGGATGCCAAAGGTTGAGTGCCTACAGGGTCCAGCGTTGAAAATCTTCCTATATCTTACTCCTTTAAATGTAAGCACCCTCTGAATTATTATACTAATGTATTTTACTCATCTGACGAGTGACTATAGGAAAAATTGCTGCTGAGTCATATTTCCTCCCACCAGTTGAGGATTGGACAGTAAAGAGAAGGGACAGCCATCCCCGTGCTTTACTGTCCTGTGAGCATATTCATTGTTAGGCTGGCAATCACTGTCATGTGTTGCTGTGCAATGGATTACAGAAGGCTGATATCAAGATGGGTTCCTGCTAATTGTATGTGATTTTTTTTTTAAATGACCGCATGCCTTGATTACATAGTGATTTTTAATTATCTGCTTGGCGTTTCATTAAACTGCATATTGTTACATTTTACCAGATCAATGGTTCCTGAATGACCACAATCTCACAAATGAATCCAATGCCATTATGAAAAAACAATAAGAAGAAAATAATGAAGTAATGAATAATACTGGGTTACATGTATCTCTTGGGGACATCTGTGTAAGATTTATACTTCCATTATCCCCAGTTCTCCTCTCCACATTTTTGGGTATTTTCTGCATTCAGGGGTGTTTCCAATCCTGCTACTGTATTCTCCATAACAAAAAATAAACATAATATTCATTAGAAAGCAAGGCACTCCATCATAAAAGCCACTGAATGCCTGGGGACCTTGAAAATTAACTGCAGAGCTTTCTCCACCAAAGTCCCAAAGAGACATGAAGAATGTTGTCATAAATGTGCTTGTAGGATGATGATTGTTGTTGTGTGAAGACATTACCTTTGTCTTCTGTGCTGTAATTAGGAGTAACACCCCGGTCACACTGGATGCAAATTGGCATACGATTTAAATGCCAAGATGCAAATCACATGCCAAGTTGCACCCTATTGTCCACAATTACAGGGGTCATATAAGTGCTGTTCTGACTTGGTCAGATCCGCACCAATTTCTAAAGTAGTATATGCACTACTTTCGGTGTGATTTACATAGACATCTGTGTCAGATGTCTTGCAAATCGCATCTGAAATAGGCATGTCACCCAACTTTGAAATCGATTTTAAAGTCAGGTTTGATGTGACCGGGGTGTAACTCTTTCATAAATTTCAAAGTATATCTCTGAAAGGTCATGGATTAACAGGACAGTCGTAATTTTAGGGAATCAAAGGAATAGTCTTTGTCCAAAGAGTTAAAATGTAATGTATCTTCCTACAGTTTTTAAATGCAATGCCTGTTTTAAGTAACCACTTCGTGTGCACTCACTTTCTAGAAGAGCAGAAAGATGAAAAGAGAGCAGAAGTGCGAAAGAGAGAGTTCAAGAATGAAATGAATGCTAATATGTGGGAATAACACTGGGATTTCCCCTAGGTACATCTATTATGGTATACCTTTCATACAGCAATGCATTAAGGTCTACCTCACAGCAAAGCCATAATCCATCTGTTAGAGAGATCACAGGCTCACTTGATGTATGCGCATAATTACTACTGTAACTCACATTTTTATTGTGCCTCGTGTTAGCAGCTGCTAAAATCCGAATGCTGTGCGAGAGAAGGAAGGTTATGTGCAATGCAACCAATTCCTTCAAGATCTGATGCTACTATAACATATCAACGGGCATCAAATATATAGAATCAATCTAACTAAAAATGATACAGAAAATGTTCCAGTGTAAATAATTTAGGAATTCATGTGAAATGCTTTTCTATGAACATTAAACATCCTTTCTATAGATCTTATAACAGACACAGCTATGGGTTTAGCAGTGATTCACTGTGGAAGATGGAGACCATTGAGGGGACATACATTATTATTATTTTTATTATTATACAGGATTTATATAGCGCCAACAGTTTGCTCGGTGCTTTACAATATAAAAGGGAGACAATACAGCAACAATACAGTTCAATACAAGAGGGTTAGGAGGGTCCTGCTCCTTGGAGCTTACAATCAGGTCACTTTCCTGGGTGGATTGGTCTAGTACCTGAACAAAAGCTCCTGGTCATGGAGGACAATAGCAGCAGTCATATAAAGGCCACATACAGTATGTTGGCAGAAACAATCATCATAGGTGGTACACCCACATTTACAGTACAAATTCAGATGTTTGATATGAAAGTGAATAATGACTAAAGCTAATTTCTCCTGGTACACATAATAGCTAAAGTATAAAATGGCACCTCTTTAACAAGACAAAATAATATCCATGTAAGCATCAGTACATTTTTATGGAAAAAATACGAAACTTCTATAAATCATTGCATTTCTTGACCACAAACACCAGCAATTAATACTAGATTGGACTTTAACCGCTTCTGCACCCCCTTATAGCAAAAATACTGCTACAGGGCTGCACGGGTGCACAAAATCACATATATATATAGTTAGGGGGGCCTCGGCTGTCAACCACCAAGTCTCGGCCGGAGATTCCCCACCAAGACCTGACGATCTCCAAGTATTACCAACGGGGGAGAGACCTGTATGTAATCAATACAGATCTCTCCCCTGTCAGCTCCTGCACACGCCTTTGTATGGCTCTGCATAGCAGAACCATACAAAGCAGTGTGCTTACACACACATAGTAAAACAGCACACAGTTAACCCTTTGTTTGCCCCACATGTTAACCCCTTCCTGCACAGTGCCATTAGTACAGTGTCAGTGCATTTTATTAACACTGATCACTGTATTGGTGTCAAAGGGGATGTCAGTGACACCAAGTCAGTTCCCCCAGTGTCAGAATGGCCACCACAGTCCCACTATAAGTAGCTGATCGCTGCCATTACTAGTAAAAAAAAAAAATTCCAGTATATATACCGCCATTTGTAAACGTTATAACTTTCACGTAAACCAATTCATTTACACGTATTGGGATTTTTTTTTAGCAAAGACGTAGTAGAATGCATTTTGGCCTACATTCATGATGACATTTGATTTTTAAAATTTTTTTTACTGGATATTTTTTAATAGCAAAATGTAAAAAATATTTTTCTTTTTGCAAAATTGTCATCTTTTTTTTTTTTATAGCGCAAAAATATTAAAACACACGGGCGATCCAATTCCACCAAAAGAAAGGTCTATTTCTGGGAAAAAAAGGACGCAAATTTCATTTGGGTGCAGCGTTGCATGACCGCGCAATTGTCATTTAAGCGCGTATTGCAAAAAATAGCCTGGGCAGGAAGGGGGTTAAATCCTCTGGAGGGGAAGTGGTTAATGATCGACATACAATCTGCACATCCACTATTCTATATATGTGAAATGAGATTCCATTTATAGCCTAGGCCCAGTACACCAGCCATAATTTCTCATCCTGACAGATTTCCAGTAATTCTGGTTTATCCAAGAGCAATGGAACAATGATAGATGTGGCTCCTTAAAATTGGAGCACTGCAGTGTGTCTCCTGCTGAGAAGCAGCAACGTCAAGGATGCTTGGGAAATCGGTTTTGTACAATGTTGGAACTGGTTTAACTCTAACATTTAAAAGAGTGTTTTAAAGGTCCTGCAAGACAATCAATGTCCAACTGTCTACACAGATTAGAAGATGAAAAACATGTTTTCTTGCAAACCAATTGTAAGGTTTTTATGAGGTGGTACCCTGTGGCAGCATGTATTGCCAGGTCATGGCTTGGATACCCCTCATCCTGTTTTAGAAGCTGTGATACTGAAGGAAATTTCAAAAATAATTGGTGTGGCAGTTCTATAGATATGTGGTTCTGATCAGAAACTTTTCAATTAATTCACACTCTGTTAGACTGATCTATTCAATAAAAATCCCAATGGCTGTATCAAATAAGAGATCTGTCTACTTACACACATATTTACGGCTGCAAAGCAAACACTTGCAAGGGCATGGAAAAAAATCAATTACCTTCATGTAACTTAAATCTGGAATCTTTTTCTCCAAGACATTTAAGAAAATTACAGCCATACAGGAAGATCAGCTCCCCCAAATCAATAAAATCTGAGCTCCATGTATTACACACTACTTATGTATGGGCTTTATTTGCATTGTAAGACTATGTAAGATCAATAAAAATAAATGTAAACAGAAGAAAAAAATGTTTTGGTTGGTATGGGCCAAAGGGGAAGACCTTTGGGCCTCATTTCGCAAAGTGTGTTTACCATAGCAAAGAATGATAATCTACTTTCATTCCTATGATACAGGCTAGAAAATGAAATAGATAATCGGCTTAGTTGATTGGTGATTTAAAAGTTAGTTGTTCATTAAAGAGTAACTCTGCTTTGTTTGAGGAAAAAAAACATTCCCCTCTGGGTGATCTATGTAAATTGCAGAGATTTTAACTAACTTTGTTGCAAATTCCTACCTTTCGTTATTCTGAAGAAATAGCTGTTTGTTTGTCTCTGTCCATTTACAAAACTAATGGGAATGGGAGTGATTTTATAATTATCAATCAGCTGCTGCACTTTCAGGGTGCTAATGAGGAAAGCTGCAGGGTCTGTAATCCCTTTAGATGTGATTTCCATTTGGGAGTATCTCACCAAAAATGACATTTTTGCTGCAGGGGATGCCAAAAATCTTACTTATATCTTAGTGCAGACTTCTGTAAAAATCAGTGAGCCAATCACACAGGCAGGAAATGACATTTCTGGGGGTGTTACATACACCAACTCTGTAACAGCCTCCAACTTACCATATTGTGTTGCATTTTACAGATAATTACAGCGCTTTAGACTGAAAAGGAGAAACTGTTTTTGCTATATTATTTTTTTTATTTGCTATTTTTCCCCACAAAAGTGGAATTACCCTTTAAAATGTTGGCATCTCTATCATACAGCTCACAATGACAAAACCTCTAAAGGTTGTACCAAATCAGAGATCTGTCTACTTACACGTATATTTACAGCTAAAAAACAGACATTTGCAAAGGCACAGAAAAAATTATTCCCTTCAAGTAACTTAAATTTGACATCAAACTCTGCAAGGCTTTCAGGTAAATAAAAAGTGATTGTAAACCTTTTGACTTTTTAAATAGCAAACATGTTATACTTACCTGCTCAGTGCAATGGTTTTGCACAGAGCAACCCTGACTCTCCTCTTCTGGAGATCCTTGCTGGTGCTGCTGGCTCTTTCTCCCTGCTGAAAGCCCTATAGGAAGTGGCTCCCTATGGGGGCACTTGTGCAGGCTCTATCCCGAGCCCTGATGCCTGCCTGGCCCATCCTCCTGCTGCATAGTCATGGGATTTGTTTGACAAAAGCAGGAGCTAATGGTTCCCACTGCTATTAATCTGCCCTGTTAGGTGGGAGATAGTGATGGGCTGAACATCCCCCTCTTCGGTTCAAAATCGAACATTTGAACCTACAGAATGTTTGACCACGAGCTTCGAACACGAACAACTTACTGAGCAGTATCTTACCACATCTGAATATGCGGTAAGATACCGCTCAGCTACTAAAATACCACGTGTTTTATTATTAAGTCATGCAGTATTTTAGTAGTGAAACATTCATTAATGTTTCAGCTGTCAGTGGGGTTCCCCACTGACAGCTGAATATAAAAAGCATTGTCGGCATTGCCCGACAATTAAAAAATGGCGTTGGGTCACCCCTCCCATCCATACCAAGCCATTCGGGTCTGATATGGATTTTGAGGGGAACCCCCACGCCAAAATTAAAAAAACCTTATTCGAACATGCAGCCTGGATGGTCAGGAAAGGGGGGGGGGGTGAGCGAGCAACCCGCCTCCTGAACCATACCAGGCCACATGCCCTCAACATGAGGAGGTGCTTTGGGGCAGGAGATCCTCCCCCTAAAGCACCTTGTCGCATGTCGATGGGGACAAGGGCCGCTTCCCCACAACCGTGGTCAGTGGTTGTGGGGGTCTGCGGGCAGGGGGCTTATCAGAATCTGGAGCCCCCTTTTAACAAGGAGACCCTAGATACCGCCCCCCCATGTATGCGGTACATGGTATCGCTACCCATTCACAAAAAAAAGTGTAGTGTAAAAAAAACAGGACACAGACTTTGACAAGTCCTTTACTAAAAATAAAAGTAAAAAAAAAATGTCCCTCATAGTAGATCCAACGTCAATCATGATGCCCGCCACCACCGCGAGCCAAAAAAAGGAAAATAAAACCCCGCTCTGCTTGCGACACTGGCTCCCAGCCGTCTGACAGCTGCGCCTTGATGACAATTCTTAAATGCTGTCATGACGTCAACCTGTGCTGTGATTGGCAAATGCATTGCACCTGACCTATGGTCAAATGCATTGCTTTGACCAATCGCAATAACTGTCAGGGTGCAGTGCATAGCCCGGCGAATGCCCGTACTGTTCGTGTGTTCAGAGAACACATGAACGGTCCATGTTTGAGTCGAACTTAGGTTTGACTCGAACATAGGGCCCAACACTAGTGGGAAAGAGAGGAAAAAGCCGCTGTTCTAGGGCACAGCGCTAGATTGAGATTGGGCTCAGGTAAGTATAAGGGGGGCCTGGGGGAGAGCTAAACACAAAAAGTATTTTTTTACCTTAATATAGAGAATGGCCTTTAGAACCATTTTAAAGCTTTTCTGGAAGATCGGCTACCCAAATTTAATTAAATCTGAGCTTGATGGGTTACATACTACTTACCTGCGGACTTCTACAGATGTCTGCTAAAAATTTAAACTTACTCTATGTAAAGATGTACCCCTCCTTTTTTCTTCTTCCCTTCTTTCTTCATCCTCTTTCATCCAACCTTACTCACTTTTCACAATTCCTCTCTTTCCCTCCCTCAGCACCCATCCCTCTCCTTTCCACAATACTTCAACACTACGTACAGTCAGTGAGCATGTTCTTACCCTTATTCCTTCCCTCTAGCTCCCTGCTTTTATGGTCTCCCTACCCACCCCCACCTGTATACTACTTACCTGTTATTACAGAAAAAATCCTAATGATTATGCCTAAGAAAATGTTCTTCTTGTCTCTACATTGTTGTTTCTGTATATGTTCATTGTTCACTAAAACTCTTATATCATCAAAAATTATGTACATGAATGGCATGTTTTTTATGTTTTAAGGACTTTCTCTGCATTGTAAAACTATGTAAGATCAATAAAAATGAATTTCAAAGAGAAAAAACTAATTTGGTTGGTATGTGCCAAAGTTCAAATTTTCTTTTAGAACTTTGGGTCTCATTTTTCAAAGTGGGTTTACCATAGCAAAAAATAAGAATCTAATTTCCAATTTTAGTGCAGAGTAAAAAATGAAAGGAATATTCAGACCAGCTGCTTGGTGATTTAAAAGTCAGCTGTTCATTAAGACATTGGCATCTCTTACATACAGCTCACAATGACAAAAGCTCTAATCAGTGCTTTGCACAAACCTGGACACCAGGCTTTAAGATTAGCAATCGCCAAAATTTCCTCGGGAATTTGGTTTCTATTTTTAACTATGGTAATGTGACCATCATCAATGCTAAAAAAAGACTTTTGGATGAAATATGCTGTTCCACGTTCCGCAGACACGCAAGCGTGAAATCATTTCATCTTTACAACAGCTCCAATCTTAATGGACAGCTTCACAGCACTTAGAAAGGATCGATGCCAACTTCAAATGCTCTCTTAAAAGGATGTTTGCTATTTTCACATAAAATTGTAATCGGCTCCAGCACGGTCTAGCAGTAAGGACAGAATTCCCATTATACAGTTATCTTTCCATTTGTACAGCTTTGTGGAACTCATTATGAATAAACCACTGAATACCTAACATTAAACTGGACTGCTGTATTTTGATATGGCTGCTAACTATGCCCTAATGGGTGATTTGAGATATCTGCCAAGACATTGCCAGCAAATGTACAACTTAATAATGTAAATCAATAAGCAAACAAGAGAAAAAATGTTGGCAGGAATATGAACAAATTGTGTTGCATGTTCATTTGCTAAATTGATAAAATGATATGCACCATGTACCAGAATATATGAAATCAGGATGGATCTTCCATGTCTGACTCGTGCAACAAATAACTTTATGGCAGGCCATACTGAATATTATATTGTAAGCATTGGCTGTTATTTGATAAAGTGCACCTATCATCTATATGCACTAAAAGCTTCCATTTCTTATGGTCAGTAGCATGCAGTGGCTTTATTAGAACGTCTGCATAACAATTGCTGTGATTCATAGCAACTAAACAACTTGTTCTTTTTATTTTGCTGTAGTGTACTTCAGATGTTTTATGCATGAGGCACTATAGCAGCATCACTACTTTCTTGTGAACTGATAGGTTGCACCACAACAAATATAGTTCTGTCAACTCAAATCATGAGGTGCCATTGACAATGTATCATGAGGCACATAAAATGTAATCTCAGTGATGTCATTAATTCTTAGGTTATTGACACAAAAATGACTAATACACAGTGGGCAGCATACTTGGATGAAACTGCATTTGTAAAAAAATGGCATTGTGTTTTTACCATAGGAAATTGGTACATTGCCTCCTGCCTTGAAGAATGTGTGGCGGGACATTCTGTGGGACATGTAGGTGGTAGGGCTGGATCATTTGTGTAGGGACACTGCCATATGTTGGAGTGTCCTTAATTTATGTCTGGTGTTGGCAGCTAGACTGTAGCTGGTCTGAGCTTTGTTTGTTGAGAAAAGTCCCCTTACCGCCCAGGCTTTACCTGAAGAAGATGCAGTGTTGGAAGGTCATTCCTTCCTAGTCTCTATCTGGTGAGGATGTAAGGCCTGCTGCCTGAGGCAAGTATAGCTGTTTGGAGATTCAGGTTTATGCTTCACAGGTCATCAGGGCTTAAATGCCTTCAAAAATAGCCTCTCTGGGTTGAAAGGTCCACCACTGGCCCGTGAGAGGGGCCGAGGATTCTTAATGTTTTGGACTAGGGTGGTGCTATGGACATAGCATTTCTTGATTTCAGTAAGGCATTTGATACAGTTCCACATAATGATCTAATACAAAAGCTGTACAAACTAGGACTTAGCCTTTGGGTGGTTCAGTGGATATGCAGCTGGTTGAAGGATGGATAACAGAGTGTGACTTTAAATAGGGTTCTCTCGGAAAAGAGACCAGTCACTAGTGGTGTACCACAAGGCTCTGTACTAGGTGCTGTTCTATTTAAACTATATGTAAGTGATATAACTAAAGGTTTGTTGGGTAAGGTTTGTCTTTTTCCTGATGACACAATGGTGTGCAATAGGGTTGATATCCCTGGAGGTTTTTGTAACATGGAACATGATTTGGCATTGCTGGAAGATTGGTCAAAAAAGTGGAAATTGCAGTTCAATGTTTCTAAATGTAAAATAATGCACCTAGGGAAAAAGAATCCCTTGAGAGAGTACTACATTGGGGGTACAGTGTTGGACAGCACTTCAGAGGAAAATGACTTATTTCAGATGATTGCAAAATGAGCAAACAGTGTTTCCATGCAGTGGGGAAAGTGAATAGAATTCTAGAATGCATCACTAGAGGGGTCACCAGCAGGAGGGAGGAGGTCCTGATTCCCCTATATAGATCTTTAGTTAGTATATAGATCTTTAGTTAGAGCTCATTTAGAATACTGTGTCCAGTTGTGGAGACCTCACTTACAAAAAAATATTGATAAGATAGAACGAGTCCAAAGATGGGTAACAAAAATGGTGACAGGTTTGGGGGATAAAACATATCAAGAGCGACGTCAAGAACTTAAAATGTACAGTCTGGAGGAAAGCAGGGAAAGGAGAGACATGACTGAAATGTTTAAATACATCAAGGGGGTGAATAAGGTTCAGGAGGGCAGTATTTTCAACATCCATATCAAAATCAAGAACATGGGGATGTGACCTTAAACTAACTGGAGGAAAGTTCAAAACTAATCTCAGAAAGTATTATTTTACTGAAAGAGTAGTTGATACTTGGAATAAACTTCCAGCAGAGGTAATGAGCCAGTCAACAGTAACTAGCTTTAAACATGCTTGGGACAAGCATAGATCTATACTCAGACACAAAAGTTAAAAAAAAAAGTTGTTCTGTGACAGCAGGGAGAGGGGAGATTGTAGTTGCAGACAGGTACAGTGTTGGACTGAGAAAGGATTCAGGAGGCAGATGGAATAGGAAGTGATGCACGCAGAAGTGTTTATGCAATCTTGGACTGTGAAAACAAGTTTTTATTCTGATTTAAGTGAGTGCAATATTTTCCATAAAGGTGAATTATTTTTAAAGTTTAATGCACCATATGAGGCATTCTTTTTATGCATGAAAGAGATAATGCGCCTTATCTAGGGTAGAAGGGGTGCTTCTAATACATCCGGGCATTAACTCAAAAGGAGAAGAGGGAAATGGAGTGTCTATAAGGAGTGAAGGAGAAAAACAGAGATATTATGTATAAACGCTATTATTAAAGAAAATTGTAGGTTAGAGTTTTGGGAGCACTAAGGTGGTACAAGATTTCATAAAGTGGATCTTAAGCACGGGCACTTTTTAGAACCATTGGTGTTGGTCACATTGAAGATATATGGACTGATTGATTTAAGCAACTTATGTAATTTAACAAGAATTGATTAGATTTGTTGCTTTATTTTATATTGCATATATTTTGATGTGTTGTTTTTAGATAGCAGTGCTACATCAATTTTTATCACTTTAGTAGCCTAGTACAAGTGCTTAAAAACGTTGCGTTGAATTGAGTCACTACAACATTTTTTTCAGTGAAATAAATACACACTAATATTCATTTCTCGATTAAAAGCTATCTGGTGTATCTCCTGTTAAAATGCAGCCTAGTACAAGCGCTTAAATACTGTGCACAGAGTCTATACAATATATTGCAATCTTTCTTTCAGTGAAAACATTCTTTTGGCTCTTTTATGGCTGCTGCTTCCACCATTCAATTCAAACCTATTACCATCACAGCCAAAATGACCTAAAAAGGACCTAAAAAGGTTTTTTTTTTGAACTTTGCAATTAATTGGATTGGGATGCTGCTGCTGTTTTCAAGCTAAGCTAAATGAAAAAAGAAAAAAAAATCAATTACTCAAGTAAAATATGTGGTGTCAGAATATGGTGTCTCTGACACTCTCTTTGAGAAACGTACGGTTCTGTAACAGCACATACAGCTTAAAGGCATCTTCTAAGAATGTGTAGTATTAGAAAAAAAATTTGTTTTTTCCATGTTGCCACCAAAGTCACAAAAAAAGGAAAAACCTCTCTCCACTGAAATTTTTCTTTATTTGGATTAGCACATGTCCCCAGTGGCAGTGCCCAGCTTCTCCTTTAGCCTTTGATTGACAATTCTATTGGCCTTGAAAATGCCCAGAATTGATTTTCTATATAAACCTCTTACAGACCCTTAATGTGGTTGGGATAAAAGTTCACGATTTTGAAACTTTACAATGGTGAACAGAACGCATACACATTTACCTAGTGATGAGATCTTTACACTTTAGTTTTCGGGTTTGCACAGCTTTACCAAACTTGCTGAGGGATTGCCAATCTATTTTGGGCTGCTAGTTTGTTATATTATGAAGAATGCAGCAGATGGAGTAGAATAACTCCCAGGTGGGCATAAACACCCAGAACTCCCAGACTGGTGGATACAAACCCAAGAGATATAAAAAGTGAATGCAGGCCTTTGTCTGCAAAATTCTGCCTACAACTGAAATACCAATTTTAGGGTTTGCTGATCCCTTAAGGATGCTTGTCGCTTTATCGCATGTGTTAATATGCAATAAAGCATCAAAGAAAAACTGCCAAGATAGATACCTGGAAGCTGCCATTACTGAGAATAATTAAATTCATAATTTGTATACTTGTCCATGTCAGCAATTAAAAAGCTGAAGTCACTGGATTAACTGCTGGTTTATGAATAAGGGTAGATTTAGGTGTGGGTCTAAATCTCCCTTTCCTCTGAAGCCTGATCAGCATTTGGATTGCACTTCAGAGGCTACTGACATGTGGTGAGCAAGCGATGCAACGCCTCCTCATTGACTGTTATAAGCCCATTTTTGCCAACAAACACTGCACACGGTTATGGGGCATTTGTGGCACTTTCCCATTCATTGAAAGTGTATCGTTCTGTGGGCTTGCTGCCTGCCAAAATATATATGTAGGGTAATGATTTGCTTAGTGCCTGCGGCAAGTAAACACCCCTGTCTGCTGCTTATTGCAGCTCCCTTTCCTCTGACACCTAACCTGCATTCAGATTGCACTTCAGAGGCTACTGACATGTGGTAAGGAAGTAATGCGACGCCTCCTCACTGACTGTTTTACCCCCCTTTTTGCCGACAAACATTGCACATGGTTGTGGGGCCTTGTGGTGCTTCCTCATTTACGTATCGTTCCGCGGGCTTCCCATCTGCCAAACGCTGTATGTAAGGTAATACTTCCCTTTGTGCCTACAGCAAGTAAACACCCCCATCTGCTACCTATTGCAGCTCAACCATGCATTTTTGCTGCCCCCCAACTGCACATCTAAATGAAGCCTAAATGGATTCAGTAATGTTTCCTTTCTTGTTTTACTCAACCATTTATCCTGCAAGGAGGCATATTTGGTAGTATCATACTCAAAAGTAAACATTTACTATATTGCAGCTTACCAATTCCTAGGTGTGATGACTTCTTTAGTTTTCTCTTTTTAGACTTTCCTTCCTTTATATACACCTGGCGATCCAGCCCATTAAGCTGTTGTTTTTCAACAAACATACTGTTCCGGGGTTAAAAGAGAAGTTGGGGAATTGGAAAAAATAATTACACACTGACCTAGTTGGATGCAGTATCTGATGATCGCTCAGTTCTCAGTCTACAGTGAGAAGAGAGTTGGTGACTGTCGGTCACTGGCTCTTTTCTCTGCCCCTCCAGCATTTACTTAAGTGCTGGGCTGTGGAGGGGACGGGAATGGCTGACTCAGGCTCTCAGCGGTGTGCTAAAAGGCTGAGCCAGATGCCAGTCAGGAATCTGGGTAGATCCTGAATTTAAAGTTCAGATCTCTCCAGAGCCTGGCCTAGCTCAGTGATGCCACCTGACAAAGGACTTTTACCCACTGTCAGCTGAATACGGGTTACTGGAGTGCAGAATGAAGTGCTATCTGTATTCTCATTGGGTGAGTATTTTTTTTTAGTTACTGGGGCAGAAATAAAGAGAAACCAATAAGCAAAGACCCCAGCCAGAGTTAAATACTCCTAAATAAAGTTATAGACAGCAATACCACATGACCATATTTCTAAGGCCTCATGCACTGGGCCAAGCTCTTTTAAAGGATAAGTTTACCTTTTAGACAAAAATAATAAATGCACATTTTTTTGGCAGGTAAAAAAATGTACATTTATTATTTTTGTCTACAGGAGCCTGGAAAGCATTACACCAGCGATCTGTAGATCGCTGATGCCATGCAGGTCTCCTGCAGACCTGTCAGAATATCTGCTTGCTGTACGGGATGAACAAGCAAGCAGATATTCTGACAGGAAGCTTCAATGAACTACCACGGCATTCCACAGCACCGTGGTAGTTCAGTGAAAACTACAAGCCCACAGCCGCTAAGGCTGCCTTGACTTGTAGTTCATTCATTCATGAATGATTGATGTGGCTGTGTGGGCGGAGTCCTGCGCAGCTGCACTGCTTTCAATTTTGACAGATAGTACAGGGAGACTTCGGGGGGATGGTGGGCAGTGGCCGCCCATCTGTGCCACGCACCTGTGCCCAGCCCATCAGTGCCGCCCACCTGTACCCATCAGTGCCACCCACCTGTGCCCTGCAGTGCCACCCACCTGTGCCCAGCAGTGCCACCCATCAGTGTTGCCCAGCAGTGCCCATCAGTGCTGCCCATCAGTGCCGCCTATCAGTTACCATCAGTGCCACCTATCAGTGCAGCATCATCAGTGCCAGCTCATCAGTGCCGCCTATCAATGGCACCTATCAGTGCCCATCAGTGCAGCCTATTCTTGCCACCTCATCAGTGCCCATTAGTGCTGCTTATCCATGCCACCTCATCAGTACCCATCAGTGAAGGAGAAAAATTACCTGTTTTCAAAATTTTATAATAGAAACAAAGTAAAACTTTTTATTTTTCAAACTTTTTGCTATTTTTTTGTTTATAGCACAAAAAATAAAACACCCAGTGGCGATTAAACACCACCAAAAGAAAGCTCTATTTATGTGAAAAAATGCTACAAATTTAATATGGGTACAGTGTTGCATGACCGCGCAACTGTAATTCAAAATGCAACAGCGCTGAAAGCAGAAAATTGACCTGGGCAGGAAGGAGGAGAAATGCCCAGTTGGCAAGTGGTTAAAATGCCCAGTGTGCATAAGGCCTAACTCTTCCTCATTTATTAAAAAAAAGTTACACCTGGAGTTGGGTTTTAATAAAACTGCTGAGAAATTATGAAGTAATAGGTGTAGCTGGAGAATCCAAGAAATAATAGGGGATATAGTTTTGTTGTCCTATAATTAAATTATATCTAAACTCAAAACATTTAATAAATTGCAACTTCCCAGACCTTACATGTGGCGGAGCATTCGTTTTAGTTTTTTTAATGTTTTTTAAAATGTTATTTTCACTTGATGATCCCACCATTAAAGGAAGAGTTCACCTTTTTTTCTAAATTCCAATTCCCCTATGTACCAGTATAGCATTAATTTACTTCTTTTGCAGAAATTCAAAAGCGTTCCATTTTTTCTACACACCTGTATGTCAGTGTTCAGATGGCTGCTGTCCAAAAAGCTTCACTATTACTTCTGCCTTACTTCCTGGAGAGACCTGATTAGCACACATCTATCCTCCTACCTCCCACCAACTTCCAGGTGCACAAATATTAAATGAAATGCAATAAATCAGTGATCACTGTTCTCACTGAATACACAGACATCGATTTTTATTGTTCTACTTTAACTTTCATCTTGCATAGATCATTCATTTGGCAGAGTGTGCTGAGTGAACATAACAGCCTATGTGGATAACTATGTAGTGTAAGGGCCTGCCTGATTGGATACAGAGCGATTGGGTAGATAGGTGGGTCCTCCTATTTCATAGTTCTGGAAAATCTAAAGGAAATGGAAAATAGATTGTACAATCAGATTGCATTGTGTATGGCCATCTTTTCTAAATGCACATAGGAGAGAATGGAGTAGATTAACCAGTTGCCTTCTGCCATATAGCAGAAATACTGCTACAGGGCAGCACGGCTGCGCAAAATCATGTACATATTTTGCATTTCTGGGTGCATGCCGCTATTGGCTACTGGGGATGTCCATCACCAGTCTCCCTAGTAAAACACAACACAGCACACAGTGTGAAACACACCCAGCACACGGTTAACCCTTTGTTCACCCCAGATGTTAACCTCTTCCTGCCCAGTGTCATTAGTACAGTGTCAGTGCTTTTTATTAGCACTTATCACTGTATTAGTGTCACTGGAGATGTCAGTGGCCATTAGTCAGTTCCCACCCAGTGTCAGAATGCCCGCCGCAGTCCCGCAGTCCCACTATAAGTCGCTGATCACCGCCATTACTAGCATAAAAAAAAATAAAAACAAAAATTCCAGTATATATACGGCCATTTGTAGATGCTATAACATTCACGTAAATCAGTTAATATACACTTATTGGGATTTTTTTTTAGCAAAACCTTGTAGCAGAATACATTTTGGCCTACATTTATGAAGAAATTAGATTTTTAAATATTTTTTTATTGGATTTGATTTATAGCAAAAAGTAAATAATATTGTTTTTTTTTTCCAAAATTGTCGGTCTTTTTTTGTTTATAGTGCAAAAAAAAAAAAATGCAGGGGTGCTCAAATACCACTAAAAGTAAGCTCTATTTGTGGGAAAAAAAAGGAGATAAATTTAATTTATGTATAGCTTTGCATGACCGCGATTGTCAGTTAAAGTAACGCAAAAAATACCCTGGTCAGGAAGGGGGGTAAATCCTCTGGAGGGCAAGTGGTTAATGCTATATTGGTACATAGGGGAGCTGGAATTTAGAAAAAAAAAACAAAGGTGAAGAAAGGTGAACTTATCCTTTAACACAATTCCTGTTGCATTGCCCACTTACTTACTGAACTTTATCTATGGAGGTGCATGTGTTGTCACACAAGGGTGCTCGCTCCTGGCATACATTACAAAACACCTCCCTATTCTGTGGTTCACCGTGAACAATGCTAACTGATAACAGTCAGCAGAGGCAACCTGTACAGTAAGCTATTAGCTCATAATATTTCTGTCAGAATTAACAGGCATTTATTGTACTTTCTAACCAAGTATAGCACAAATTCTTTGTTACGGTTTACATACACTTTCAACTGAACAATAGGGAATCTTAGAAAACGAATACATGAATCATACATATTCATTACTTATTGTTTGCTAATGCTGTGGTCCCCTATACTCCTTACTGGATATAACTAAATTATAGAAACAAATCAACATTTGTGATTTCTACGGATGTGGATCTTCACTGTTTTTGATACCCTAGACTTAAACTTACTGCAAACATATTGTTAAATGCATTATATAAAAATGACAGATTTTTTTTACAAAAGAAACCCATTCCCCGACTACTTGCCATTGAAAAGCCCATGTCTAGACTATTTGTGTAAAAACACCCTAACATTAACTGTTCTTTGTAGAAAAATACATTCTTGTATAACCCTGCCCACACAGAGATGAAGTATGGAACATTCAGTTGCCAATAATAAAAATAGGCAGATGACTTACCTAAATGAATGCATCGTTTGTGTGATACTATTATTGAAAAAATATGATTTATTTTTTTTAAAGAAAACAGAATTCATATCATATGTTGTTTTTGTAACTGCAGGCAGAAAATGTGAAGTGTAATGACAAATTGATGCATATCTTAAACCCAATCTAGCAGCAATAATGACAGTAGAATGAGTGAAATTCTGTTCTAGAAAGAACAATCTGCCATTTTCTAGTTTGACAATCTGCAGTCTGACTAATGCTTGACACAGAAACAATGTCCTGGCTTAGCGCAGACATATTTTTATTTACAATGACCTGGTTGTTTTATAAGTATCATGGAGAATAGAGACCTTGAAAGCGAATGTTTTACTTATGTTTCAGGGAGATACATAAGAATGTCATCTTGCAGCATGGTCCAATATTTCCTCCCCAGTTTGATGGGGTCATAACATTGTTGACCTGTATTCTAAGTCAGCCTCGGCTCTACAATTACACACTTCAGAGAAAAAGAATTACCATCATTTTTAGCAGATCCTAGAAGAGGTTGCAAGACGGAAGAATGAGCATGTTAGGGTCATTCTTTGTCTGGCTAGGTGTCCCAGCTTTTAGGTTTTCTTAAGTCATCTGGTAAATATCAAAGATCCATTGTCTTCTGGGCCTACCTTGTGCCTTCCTCCTAAATTGATATAAATGGTGTCCAAGAGGATTAGGTGACATACCTATTGGAGGCTCAAACCACCTAGGTCAGAGTAACTGACTTAAAAAAATTCAGTGCTATATTTTAGCATAAACAGTTTGGCTGCAGATCTGAGTTTCAGGTCGTGGTCACTTAACCTTCCTGTTTGTCTGTGTATCTGCTGTTCAGAAGAATGGAGTCATTCAAGAGAGGAAAATGGGAATGTAGCAGCTCTAATCTAATGAAGGGCTTACTAATACAATATAGCTTTAGTAAGCAATGGATATATAACAAAACAGGCAAAATAAGTTTAGTTTTATATGTATAGTACATCTCCAAGAAAACACTGACCTAAATTTGTGATGTAAATTTGCTTATTCCATAGGAGCCTTCTAATATATTATTAGCATTGAAAATGGTAAATGTGATCACCCACTCTCCTACATTAAACAATTTAGGTAAACTCATAAGAAAATATTTTTTTTTGTCATTGAGGAATAAAAAGCTTTAGTAAGGATTGGCCATAGTTGCCCCCAGGCAAGATGAGGAAGAATCTATGATGTTGACAACTCAGAAGACAGCTGGAGTTAAGAAAGAACTTCACTTGGCTATCCAAAACTAAAAGTTGTATACTTATAGCTGCTGCCTTTAAAAACACATACTCACCAGTCTATGAAGTCCAGCCCTGTCTTCCTTGCACCCAAAGTCTTTTCAGCTCTTTTCTGTGCTGCTATCTTGGATTCGGGAGATGGATGGTACTTCCTGATCACTTATAGTCAGTCCCTTGTTGAAGCACCACTGTGCATGTATGAGATTAACAGACTGAATGGAGACTGTCCTGAAGCCTCCTCGGATCTGTGATGTGTATCCCATAAGGCTTCGGGCAGCTGAAGGCTATGTAATCCTTGCCTAGGTGAGAAATGAGGGAATGGGAGTAAAAAACCCGCAAAAATAGGTACTTGCTTTCTTTCCAGAAAAAAAAATGACATACAATTGTTTAACAGGATGCTGGGAGGATTAGACTAATGCTGTTTTTTTAAGGTCTGCTTTAAGGTACTTATTTAGGGGAATTTTGAAAAATTAGCTGCAAGAGGGGGTTATGCACCAGATCTAAGTGGTTATATCGGGATGATGCCTGCAGCTATAGGCATAATCCGGGATAATTTCTTGTAAAAGCAATCCTAGTGTCTAATTATCCACTGGATTTCTTTTACAGGTGGTGGAAGGGGGTTCCACCCCTCCCACTGCCCTCTGGTTGCGCTGGCTTACTATAGAGGTGATCAGGGACCGGATCTTCCTAGATCATCTTTACAGTATTAGAAACCGGAATGATTATTTCATCACTAATGGTTTCGGGTCTTTGTTTAGAAGCTATTTTTGGCTTGTGAAAGCATCAGATCAAACCAATCTGGGTTTGATCCGATGCCTTTAAAGGCAAAGGAGATATCTGAGGTCTAACAGATCCCAGATGTCTCAGTAAAGAGGACCTGCCACTGCTTATTGCTATCACAAGGGATTTTTACCTTTATATTTTAGAGATCTCCTCCTATATCCTGTTGTGTGTCCGCGACTGGAAGTGAAGAGACACAATCAGAAGGAAAAAACTTACAGGGATCCTAACCCATCCTTTGTATATCCAAGACTGAAAAACGTTTTAGCTTTACATATGGTTTAATGAGAACATATGAGCTTTGAGTGATAGGTGGGGTCAGTTTTAGGTACTCTAATATATGCTCTGTACAATGCTCTAATTCTGAACATATTCTATACCTGAACGTACAAATCATTTAGACAGTACTACTTAGTCTACTGTTGATCCTGCATTAAAATTATCTAAGCGTACAAAATGCATCTTACAGTACTATATGTATCTTCATATTCTAAAGCTGATTATCTATAATAAATACAAAAATAATTAAATCTATAGAGCATTACTGTACCTCATTCAGAAGGTAATGAACTCTGGTTACCCACCATGGATGGTAATCCCAGATGGAGGTTCTTCTTTCTCATGTCTGCAGTGTCATCAAGCCCAGCACACATCAGCTCGTCTCATTTCTAATGCATTCATTTCCTGCTTCTCAGAAAACTCAGACAGAGTTTCCTGTGCTGGGAAAATGAGAAAATCAAAATCAATGACTGTCCAGGGATAAACAAGTCTCGTAAACAGCACAGGCGAAGAAAGCGACTATTGTAAAGTAAAATAGAAAACATAATGCAATATACGGTTATGTTTCTCCTTTATACTGAATAAAAAGGTTGTAAATAAATTGTATTATTAACGAATTAGTATAATTATGAATATTGTAAAAATTAATTTACTTGTGTAAATGAACTATGGAATTACGTTGGTGCTGCTGTTGACTAAAGCTTTGCGGTTTTCATGGGTTTTTTTTTTTTATATAAAAAGCAAACCAAAGAAAATGAACAAGTATTGGTTCTACAAATGACATTCAAGTATCTCAAAATATGTTATCTCATTTTTACCCCATCCATTATTCCCTTTAGTGCTATACAAATATCTTGAACTCAAAATGTCGTTGATTTGATGAATGGTTTCCACATTTTACTGCTTATGAAACGTATGTAAAATCTGCTTTTAAAAAGCTTTTTATAATGAAAATAAAGATAGAATATCAGTTGACTGAAAATACAGCACATAGATCTATGGAAATGTAAGTTGCAATGTACAAAATAATCTTAAAGTAGAAGTAAACATCAACTGAAAGACATTAGCGCTGTGTATCAAACAATTTTCTTTTGTATTTCTCTAGAAATAAAATACTTTTTTTTTCATCCGTTTATTATCTCTCCTACAGCCTCTTTACAACCACATCACATGTACTGTATGTTCCTGCAATCCAGTGATGGCTTCGTGGCATTCTGCAGGGCAGGTTTCCTGATGGTGACAACACTGAACCATTTTTCATAATGTGCATTGAAATAGCCACTTGGTGTCTCCATTTCTACATAACATGCATTGAAATAGCCATTGTTGTCTCCATTGGAAACCCATATGACACTATGATAATGCAAGAGCACAATTTGGAGATAAGGACAGGGTGTTGTTACTCTATAACACAAAGTGCCTGAAAAAAAGACCTTCATAACAAGATCACCATAGCTCCCAACTGTCTCTTACTTGGAGGGCCTGTCCGTCTTTTGAAACTAAATCCCTCTGTCCCTCGTTCAGCCTCAGCTGTCCCTCTTTTTTGGTCTGATGTGTACATCTCTATACAAAATGTGCTATTTTACTACAAGTATTTTATTCTGCACTAAACATTTTATCAAATCTTTGTATTACTACATTTGTTTTCTTTGAAAAGCCAGTATAAAGGAGAAATAGACGTCAAAAATGCACTTTTGTGGATTAGTCAATCATTTTATTCATATTAGTTCTTTGTGGTCTGAGTAACAGGTGCTGTGGCTGGGATGTGTCCCTTGCCTATATACTGTGTCTTAAAAGGTGTCCCCCTTTATCATTTAATAAGTTGGAGGCATGGGATCACCAGGTATTTTGGTGAAAGATGCAGATTTAACTATATTAAAATTATGTTTGACATTGTATTAACAGGTTGAAGTTTATATGATATTTGGAATTCACACATACTTTAACCAACTTGAGCATAGCAGATGAAAGTAAGAAAACATCCTTTTCTTTTCTCTTTAACCCTTCAACCCTTGTTTATCCTTCTCTTTTTTTATCTTATATTTTCTATTAGACTACAGGAACCTAACTGAAGCCATGACCAGTGCTGGGAGAGTAAGGCTACGTTCACACTAGCCTTGTGTGCAGGCGGCAGAGAGGCGTTTGGGAAGCGTTTTTACCGCTTCCCAAACGCCTCTGCCAATTCTGCACATTACAGCACATGGTGCTGTTCTGACGGGAGCGTTTGCATCGCGTTGCGTCGCGGCAAAACGGACGCCTCTGGTCGAGTCAGGAGGCTTTGAAGCCTCCTATTCTCGTCTATGGTGCCGCTCCGCAAACGCCCGGCCGGCGTTTGCGGTGCGGTTGCGGGGTGTTTGCGGAGCGGTAACACCACTCAAATGCATTATAGGCGTTTGTGGGGCGTTATTAACGCTCGGCAAACGCCTAGCAACCGCCGCTAAACCACGCATGCGGCGTTTGCGGAGCGTTTGCCGAGCGTTAAAAACGCTCCGCAAACACCGGACCAACGCTTGCCAAACGCTATAGGGGCGTTTGGCAAGCGTTGGCAAAACAGCCTAGTGTGAACGAGCCCTTACAGCACAGCCGGAATTAAGGGCAACAAATGGGAGGTAAGCATTGACTGTGCTGAGGGAGCTGGTGCCCATTCCCTGCGTTACAGCTTACTGTATTCTTTGTGTGTTTTGACCATTCATGTATGTATGGGCATGTGTGTATGTGTGTGTGCATACAGGTTTGGCTTCTCCAGATGCCATGTATTTTCTGGGCCAACATTTTGTTCCACGTACTTAGCTGGATCACTCTCTGCTATTATTATTGCAAAGAAGCAAAAGATAACTACACACGCAAGGTCCAGCCACTGATTAATGTATAGATATGCATGGTGGCTTTGGTTGAATTTTCCTGTTTATGTCTAAGAAGCAAGATATTGGGTGCTCGAGTAATTACTTGTCTCTGGAGATGACACAGTTCCTTGAGAAATCCTGATTGATCAATTCTTCTTTCAAGCAAGCTTGTCCAGAAGAGACTGATGAGGGATCACACATGTTTGAAAGTTTTTCAGTCTGACAATATATATCCAGATGAGGCTAAAACACTCCCTTATGACTGGTGTTGTGTTAAAGTGTATCTATACTCAAACAATGAACTTCTCATATTTGGTCCCTTTTGTTCTATTAAATATACAATTGAAAGTGTTTTATCTGTTTGGTAAGCTCAAAAAGTCCACTTTATCAGAGCTTTGTTCTTCTGGTACATCATACCCGCTCCTCCTGGTACAGCTCTGTGCTGTTGGAGTGGCTGTATGGGGCTGCCAAATGACATTTGTTAGCTCTAGGACCCTGGCATGTTTGACAAGCCATGGCATGTTTGTATGGAGGGTCAAAGGTGCCCCCACCAGTGGACTGGCTGTTTGTTATAACCCCCCTCCTCTTCCCAAGCACTCAGCACTAGATTCATTCTTTCAGGCACTCCAAATCAAACACTAAGCACTGTTAGACCCCTTTCACATGAAGGGTCTGATCAGGGCACCTGTTAGTTTTTCAGGCTGACCTAATTGGACGGTCCATTCACCCCTATGGAACGGCAGGAGTAAATGGATTTGTGTCTATTTACACCCGCCTAATCCCAATCCAATCCGGTCCATCCCCATCCGTATAAGTGGATCGGTTTAGAGGGCAGACTCAACTGTCCGTTTACACAACAGACAGATCCCCTGCTGATCTAAATGGAGTCCATCTGTCTGAAAGGGGTCTTATTATTAGCCCTGGTGCTACAATGTAACAAATCAAAAAATCTGGTGCTAGGAGCAGCAAGTATCAGAGCTCAAGGATCTGCATTGAATAGTGAAGGTATATGATTGACAGTAGTGATTTTTTTACATAATTATTTTGCGGCATGACACAAGGGCACAGTATGATGGATTGTGGTCCTATTTTATCTTCACTGTTTCTGGTTGAGATTTGTCCAGGCCTGCCTTAAAGGTTATCTGCTTACCCTTAATTATTGTCTTTTTGATGGAGAGTATTACCTCCTTAAGTGGGGCGCTTCAATGGGGGAATGTTTTTTCTTTGCATACCGACCTTTGGATGGTGAGGAGCTCCACATTTTTGCAGGGGTAGAACATATTTTATGGTTCTATAGAATGGTACAGCAGGTACATTTATGATTTGTACGAATTTGGAGAGACAAAAATTGATTTTTTTGATTCTCACTTTGATGGGTGACATAGAGAAACCTCTCTACTGCTATAGCTACTGGTCTCCGAACCTGATCCCTGACTGTGACACTGAAAGTTTATGAACTATGGATAGATTTAAGAAAATAACACTGTGGATAAAAAATCTGTAAAATAGGAGAATTAATTAGTTCCTTCATTTTCTACAACTATATTGTACAGAGATTCAGACTACTATAAGTTATTATCAAATGGGTGCATCTACTTTGGTTGAATGTTGTCTCCCAATTTGTTTCAAGATACATTTGAACAGACAAATTAGTCGTGGTTAAAAGTACTTAGAAATGTAAAGTAAATAAATTCAACTGTTGTAATTTCATTAAGGCTGGTCAGGATTCTGAATTTACAGTCACCACTGAGCACTAAATTAACTCATATGCAAACTGTATTACTAATTATGTGATTAGACGTGCAGCCTGTTCTAAATGTAATATACAACTACTAGACCTTTTAAGAAGAGAATGGGTGAACACCTGTCAAGAATTTGGAATCCCAAGTTTAACAATCCGTTAAATGTGTCTAAACATTTAACTCAAATTTTCATTGTGCTTATGAGAAAGAAAGCGAAAGTGATTCTCCCCAATCAAACACTTAACACACGTTAAGCATTTTGTTGTTTAAGTAGAAGAGGTAATTGACTTCTCCAAATTCATAAGCAAAACAAAATGATCAGGACTTCCAAGTTTGTACTTAATATAATTTACAGTATTTTAGCATCCTTTAACAGTGAATTCTTCATAAAGAACAATGACTATATTGTATAAACACAGCTACATATATAAAATTGCAGCCCAGCTCACTCAAACTATGACTAGGTCCAATTTTACAATGTATGTAAATGCATTTATTTTTAGTTTTGAATAGAAAGGGAAGGGGATATACCCTATGTCAAGATTTTTTGCACTCTGTTTCTCCATTGTGGAGACTTAGCCCTCTATCTGTCCTTGTGACCATTATCATTGAGACAGAAAGTAAGGTAAAATCCTATATATTTACAGCTGTCACCAGAGCAAAAAAATAAACTGATAGGGGTTTTATTCTTTCCCCACTCTTTCCAGAACTAAACAAACCCCAAGTATTGGCTATAAATATATCTTAAAATCACATTGTCTTGCAAATTCAGTTTATTGAAGTGCAAAGTAATACATTTCAACCAAGTATGTTTGCGAGTGACAGTTTTGAACATTGTGAGTTACCTGCAGAACGCCCCAATCTACAACTGAAATTTATCTTTCTAAAGTCTAAATTTTGTCCAATAAACAAAGCTAGTAACCACAGGAAGAATATGCCTTCTTAGTTTTGGTTTTAAAAGAGTCAAGATATAAATTTAGAGCAGTGTTTCTCAACCTGTTTTCAGTCAAAGCACCCTTTAACATTATGGACAGTCCCAAGGCACCCTCTAAAATTATGGACAGTCCCAAGGCACCCCATTCTAAAATGTGAAAAACTATTCTAATAGTTTTTCTATAACGCAGCAACATCCACACATGTAGGACACCCAACATTAGAGGTGATTTATTCTTCCAAAACAAACACACTATTGCATGCTGGTACTGACTAGTATTCCAATATTTCTCTTCTCCCTCAGTTTTTCTCCATCACTGAGCTAATGTGACCCTAGCATTGATGGAAAAGGACAAGGGAGGGTCAAATGAGGATGCTGTGCAGGCTACCGACATTCTCTTTATCAAATGATGTCACTGGTTGTCAGTACGCTGGTGGGTAGAAGGTCGTAATGGTGGACAATAGAAACCTGTGGCTTTATGTAACTAAAAGGCAGGCTTGTTCCACCCGCTGGCTTGTATACAAATTTTTAGACATTTTGCCAAGGCACCCCTGAAGAAACCTCAAGGCACCTCAGGGTGCCTGGGTACCCTGGTTGAGAAAGGCTGATTTAGAGGCTGTTGTTGATACATGGTTTGTAGCTGCTATAGTTATCCTTGCATCACTACTTAGCAAGTTACTTTTTGGGTCAGTCACCAAGTATTGAACCTAGTTTTGGGGTGACAGTCCTAGTAGCATGTGCTTTTCAGCAGCAGCCCTAAATTTTACTAAATTTACTAAAGGCAAATAGGCTGTTTACTTTCCAGTTGAATTTAACTCTAGCTTAGTAAATGCAAGGAAATTCACTTTGTATAGAATTCACAATCACATGAAAAGAAAAAAACAGAACTTTACACATAATTAAATGATGAAAGTCAGCAGAGCCTCATCACATTCACCTCATTCATTAAGCGAAGGGAAAACTGCTTTGCAAAGTGAACAACCTATTTGCCTTTAGTAAATGAATCTCAATGCATTTTTTTAAAGGAGGGTATCCTTACAATACAAAGTAACAAACCCAACTTAATTTTTCTGCTCGTTCTAGCACCTGCATTGCGTTTCTCTTGAAAGACATGATTTCCCTGCGGATGCGTTTCAGAAAAGTTGCATAAACCTTTTCCTTACATGAAACGAAGGCACAGCAGCCCATTCAAATGAAAAAGCTGCCATGCCCAAGTAAATACGAGCCACACAGCCCACACTAGTGTAAACCAATCCTTCTACTTTGAGTCCACCAGACATTACACAGTTATCCAAACCTCAACCAGAAAGCCAAAACCTGACCAACACACAAACACAGGATATGATTGTATCATAATATCTGAAGCAGGATGCAAACATGTCACTGGGTATTAATATACAATATAGTGTTACAACAAGGAAATACAGTATTGCAGTAAAAGGCAAGACGGTTCATTGTAATTCATACTTAATTTAAGGTGTAATTTGTAATTATGCAGTTATAATTATTCCTGAAGCTGTGACTGCAGTTCTGAGGTGAAAAATGTCTGAAACTTTTTCACATATACTTGACATTTTGTAGCTGTTGTCAAGTGCATTCAACTAATGAAATGGTTGAAATCAAGCACAGAATTTCTGAGAAATTATAGAGAGATAGCAAAATTAAATACTAAATGGGAAAATATGATGCAAAAATCATATGAAACATATTCAAAAACACTTAATGAAAAACTGTGACCCAATAATTATCACAGTTTTCTCAGAGTTGTTGTCACTGCGCAACTCCTGACATTCTTTATACAATTTCCCCTATACAGCCAATACTACCTTTGGTCACATATATACTTGCTGTTAATGAAGGCCTCAGATAAAAAACACTCTGTGTATGTAACAACACTCTGCCAGGCCTTGTTACCATACATTACTGAGCTTGGTAAAGCAATGAATTTTCTGTATTGGAACCAATGGCAGTTCAATACAACTTTCAGTACATTTTGCTGTTTAAAAAACACAAGTCTTATTGAGGATGACCAGATCCACTCAGGCCCACACCAGCCTACAACTAAACACAGACCAGCCCTTCTTGTAAATGCTAGAATAATCAGATAACATTTCCAGTCTACCTTACTTTGTTCAAGGCATTAACTGATTACAGAGAAACAGGTCATATTAAAGTGTTATTAAACCTAGGACCCTGCATTCACTATATTTGGACTTCCACAGTACACAGAACATGGAAATGAAATTATCTTAGTAAATACAGTTAGGTCCATATATATTTTGACACATGCACAATTTTAGTTTTTTTCAGGTATTTACCAAAACATATTCAAGCTATAGTTATATGATGGATATGGGCTGAAAGTGCACAATCTCAGGTTTAATTTTAGAGTATGCGCATCCAAATTGGAAGAAGGGATTAGGGATTACAGCTCATAAGAGTAGCCATCCCCCCTTTTTCAAGGGACCAAAAGTAATTGAACAGTTGAATCAAAAGCTGTTTCATGGCCAGATGTGAGCTACTCCTTCATTATTTCTTCATCAATTAAGCAGGTAAAAGATCTGGAGTTGATTCTACGTGTGGTATTTCCATTTAGAATCTATTGCTGTGAACCTACATCATGTGTTTAAAGAAGCTCTCCATGCAAGTGAAACAGGCCATTGTAAGGCTTCAAATACTAAACAAATCCATCAAAGAGATAGCAGCAGCATTAGGAGTGGCCAAATCAACAGCTTGGTACATTCTGAGGAAAGAAGAATGCACTGGTGAGCTCAGCAACATAAAAAGAAATGGGAATCCATGGAAGACAACAGTGGTGGATGATCACAGGATCCTCTCTGTGGTAAAGAAAAACCCATTCACAACTTCTAGACAAGTGAAGGACACTCTCCAGGAGGTGGGTGTATCATTGTCAAAATCTACAATCAAGAGAAGACTTCACGAGAGCAAATACAGAGGTTTCACCACAAGGTGCAAACCAATCATAAGTCTGAAGAATAGAAAAGCCAGATTAGACTTTACCAAAAAACATCTAAAAAAGCTATACCAGTTCTGGAAAAGCATTCTTTGGACAGATGAAACTAAGATTGATCTGTACCAGAATGACGGGAAGAAAAAAGTGTGGCGAAAGCTTGGAACAGCTCATGATCCAAAACACACAACATCATCTGTAAAACATGATGGAGGCAGTGTGATGTGATGGCATGGGCATGCATGGCTTCCAGTGGCACTGGTTCTTTGGTGTTTATTGATGATGTGACAACACAGAAGCAGTCGGATGAATTCTGCAGTGTTTAGCCCAGATTCAGCCAAATGCAGTTGATTGGACGGTGCTTCACAGTACAGATGGACAATGACCCAGCTTTTGAAAGAAAAGAAGTGGAATATTTTGCAATGGCCAAGTCAATCACCTGACCTCAACCCAACTGAGCATGCATTTCACTTGCTGAAGGCAAAACTAAAGACAGACCCATAAAGAACAACTGAAGAAAGCTGCAGTTAGAAGCTGGCAAAGCATCAATAAGGAGGAAACCCAGTCTTTTGTAAAGGATTCTAAACAAAATATTAAAAATTAACATTTTATTTATGATTATATTTATTTGTCCAATTACATTTGAGCCCCTGAAAATGGAGGGACTGTGTATAAAAATGGTTGTATTTCCTAAAATTTGTACTTGCTATTTATGTTCAAACCCTTGAATTAAAGCTGAAAGTCTGCACTTCAAATTCATTTGGATTGTTTCATTTTAATTTATTCTGGTGGCATACAGAGCCAAAAGTATGCAAATTGTGCCTGTGTACAAATATATATGGACCTAACTGTATAAACTGCTAAATACCTTTTCTCTTAAACAGCTATAGCAGTCTTGTGACTTCTAGCAGTGTCCAGCTGAGCACATGTTAAAGCTTGTAGGAGGGGTTTTCATTCTGCTCTAGGAAGATGCACGACCCCTGAAATCTGTCTGGACAGTGCTGATTGGCTCTGTGCTGATCACATTCATTCTCTCAAGAAAAAAAAACGCTCTAGCAATACACAACAAACTGAGCATGTGCAGAGTGAATCCACAAGATATGTCTTATCAGGAGACAAGGGAGGGGCACTGGAAGAAGGGAAGGATCAGAAAAGTCAGGATCAAACAGCGTTTTTAAACAATGCAGAGGATTAACCCCGTAGGTTCCACAGTGAGTATAACAAACATGATCTACTGCATATACAGACTGATTTTACTGTTGTGGATTTAGTAACACTTTGAGAACATCCTGAAATTTGAACTCAAGTTTGGACATGTTGCTTTCATTTTGATGCCAAAATACAGCAGATAGAAGGGGGTAAAGACTTGGCAATCACCTATAATGTACGGTAGCTAGAAGGTCGCCTTCAGACTGCACCATTTCTAGTCATGGCTTGAAGAAATTCAGAAATTCCGTTGTGGCTATGAAGATCCATAGTGCTACCCTTCCTGCTCTGTGCTTGACTATGAAACAGCCAGTGCTGTCCAGATACAACCTTGTGTCACATCCTGACATTTATGGATTTCCGTCTTTTTGACTTAAAGCATTTTGATTGTATTATATAATTGTAATAAACTGTATTAAATTAAAAAAATGCTGATCTTGGACCCTCATTTACACAGGCCACATGCGCTTGTTTTATTTAAAGCAATATTAAACCCAAAAGCAAAAATGTAGTATATATTTCAGCTTGCCAACCTTTTGATGTAGTGGCTGCATTCATTTTTTTTTCTTTAGGTTTTTTTTTTGTCTTTGTTTTACCTGGTGATGGCCTGTCTTAGGGTGTCTGCATTCGGGATGAAGTAGTAAAGCAAACACCTCAAACAGCAGCATTGTCTGTCGCGGGGGGGGGGGGGGGAGTCATATTAGACCAGCAGATGTAGATGGACTTGACTAACACACTGAAGCTGAACTTTAGCTAACACTTTATAAGCAGTTACAGCAAACAGTTATTTTCTTCCTTTAGGGTTAAAGGTATTAAAAAAATATAATGACTGAAATGAATAAAGGCTGACCCTTTTAGTGGTAAATGCTTTGTCTCAACCCTCTAACTGCTACTTTGTCTGGACAGCTTGCGCTGTTAATCATCAGGTGAAAAGTAATGCAGCCGCCATATCTAAAAATTGATGTGGCCTGTGTAAATGAGGGCCCAAGATCAGCATTTTTTAAATTTAATACAATTTAATAAATGTTTTGGGGGGGTTAAAAAATGATCTGGGAAGTACAGTATATATTTGTTTATAATTCCCAGATCACGTTCTCCTGAATTTAAATGTACATGCATTTACAGACAATTATGTGCATTTAGATGCTTCCACGTGCCCTCAGAGTCTTTATTCTGCCACTGGACACACAGATTTCTATTTTTTATAAACATAGATGAACTGAATGCACCTGAACACCAGTGTGAATGATACCATTTATTACCATAACATGTATTTAAACATGTTCAATAAATGTATATAAATGCATATATTAACATTTCCATGTAAATGAGGCCTCAGAAACTCACAGTTGTCCCATGTCCCCTGCATCTTGGAGAGGCTATCCCTCTTAATTCTTATCATAGACTTCCTAACGATTAAGGAGAAGTAGGGCCAAAGCTCTTTTGGCCCTACTTTTTCTGTGGGTCACAGGAGTGCACTTTGTTTTGAGACAGCAGCTCCCACCCAGTCCACAGCCCGGCACTCTAGTGAGCACTGGAGGGGCAGAGGAGAAAGCCAGTGACTAACAGTTACTGCTCTCTGCTCAATGAAGACCAAGAACTGAGTGATCAGCTGTCTTTTATCACTTGGTTCTCAGTCTTAGAGGCAGCGGGGGACAGATACAGCATTGGACCAACACTGCATCCACCTAGGTGAGTATGTAAGTTTATTTTTTTAAATTCACAAACTTCTCTTTTAAATAGAGTACAGAAGGACGGGAACTCCTGTAGGCATCTATTTATGTCTCTTTATTTCTGTCTCTTCCCCTTAATTTATGGCTTGGTATTAAAGAAATAAAAAGTGTCTAAGAAAATCTGTCTATTGGCATCACAGTGATAAATGTAAGACTGACAGATGTTCTAATGCTTCTCCACTTTATATTTACAATTAAAACATTTTGACAGGGGTTGAGCTTTAAATACACTAGCCTTCTATCAAATGTTGAAGCAATACAAAAAGCTAGTACGGGTTAGTCACTGCTTTATTCTTGGTATGGGGCTTGACTGTGGTGATGTGTTTGGGTTACAACCACATGCAGAAGGACCAACCTGAACCATTCCATTGAGATTTCTTTTTTTTTTAGTGGATGGGTGGGGGGCAGTCTGTGACAAAGATAATCTACCCTATATGTATATGAGGATCTTTGACTGTCTATGGACACCTTTCAGAACCTCTGAACTCCTGATGAAACCTACCATGAAATGCGTGAGCAATCCCTACTCTGCTATGGAATAATAATAATGTATGATGGACATTTTGTATTTATGGGTATAGTAGCGGACGTATAGAATACACTTATACATATACATGTTCTTAGTTGGCCAGTGGCTTGCCAGAGGTCTTCATACTCTTGTTATCATACATATGCAGGGATGTGGAACTACTGTGACATCTTTTATGATTCATTTTCATGTGTATGATATATATTATAAACACATTGAATTTCTTTTTTAATGAAAAACATGTTTATTTTGAGGGACAACCAAGCTAAATTTGATAGGGTGTGTTCTCCTTGGCTTAAATATCTACAGTCGCCTATATAGCAAGGGAATCTGGAGGGATCTAGATGGGTAAAGGTTGACAGGAGTGTTGCTGGATACTTTTCTCTTTCTTTTACTTTTCTTTTGTTCATTCTTTTTCCTTTTTCTTTGGAAGCTTCGTCTTTTCATTTTTCTTCCTTTTCTACCCATTTTTTTATTTTCAAGTTTTCCTCCTGATGCTTATTCAGATGGTCATTTGGATCTTACATATGTATGTCTTTATGAGCTTTCTGGCCAATGTGATGAGAATTGGGCTTATACTTATCACACATGGCTTCATTGAGTTTTTGACACCTTTCTTGGGGTGGCAAGCCCATTAATGGTCTATTATATTTTTCAGTATTGAGTAGTACTACTTTGCCCCCTTAATATAACCAGTTGGTTGTTCTGACTCTTAACTTTGGTTCTTCCCTCCCCCCTCTCCTTTCCTTCCCCTTCTTTCTATGAGCCAATCCTTTGCTATCTACAAAACGATGATTTGTGAGGCACGATTTGATGGATCCAAGTATTACTTGTTGTTGGCTTTTTCTGTTAACGCTGTTTTTTATTAGATGACAATACCTCTTTTGTTTTTTCTTCTGCCATCTGAAAACACCTCTGCAATTTTTGCATCATTTCTCATGATTGTATGCTGAAACTTATCAATAAAAAATATTAAAACAGAAAAAGAAACAAGTCTAGTGTTGTTAGCTTGATGGTGGCATCTGGAAAATCTCAAAAAGTTTCTTTCACGTTTTGGACATTGCTTTATTCTAGCCAAGTACTTTTTTCTGCATGTCTTTTTACAGAACAAACCTACGAGGCAAGCTTGAAACATTTCAATAATTTCATATACTTCCTGAAGAATCACCTTATTATAATCCATCTACTGTATTTCCTCCCAATTATTTAATCTCTATATATTCAATATTCATCTCCAGCCTGCTTTTAGCCATGGATCATTAGTATCTGAATTTTAGTTCAAGGCAACAGGGAGTCCTTATTGTCAAGCCTAAAGTATGAATCAATAGATTTAAGCAAAACAGAGCAGATGACGGGAGGACAATTATAACGATATGGGGCTATGCTTATTGCAGTTACCTATGGTTTAGTAACTTTGTGTAGGAGTAATCTGTGCCTTAAAGCCTAATACCACCAGACAAATGTTTAGACCTACTAAGAAATCACTAGAATTATCCAGAAATATTGTAGAGCCAAGCTCCTACAGGAGACGTTTAATGATAAGAAGTCATTTGGTTATAGAAACAAAAGGAGGAGGCATCTACTATGACTCCCTGAAGGCTGGAGACAGCGTAATGAAATATACGAAGTGGAAAGATAATATGATAGAAAAAAAATCTATTATCAGAACCAGTTTTTTTATAATGGATGAATGCACTTTAATTTTGTGTCTGGGGGATATGGCTTCTAGATACAATTAGAAAAAATCTAGAATGCATGTTCTGATGAGGCATCATGTGCCTTCCCCAGCTCTTCTCATGATATTTTATAACCCCTATACCAAGGACAAGATGAGAAACACGTTTATTGCTTTGATATTAAAGGGAGGAATCTACTTTTAGGCCATTGTCCTTATCCTCCTCTAAAGGCCGTATTACACAGGGAATATTTAATTACTCCATAGCTTGAGACTCCTTGTTGACAAATTAGTCATTTGCAGTAAACTGAATTAATATAATTCATTTTTCATTTATTAAAATTGGAGCAGCCAGAATCTGGAGCAGCTGTGCATGCCAACCAATCAGCTGCTATTTTCAGCTTGTTCCTTTAGGTTTTGAAAATGAAAGATAGAAGCAGATTTGTTGCTATGCACAGCTGCTCCAGATTCTGCTACTCCAGTTTTGATAAATTCCCAACGCTTTGCAGATGATGTGAATGGCAGCACATGATATCACAGTATCATTTCTACTATTGTACATGTACACAAATTGTAATATAGCACACTTACACTATATTTGCACCGGCACTTTAGCCAGGTATGAATTGCAGTGTTTGGAATCTTCCGATTCCTTCTGCTGCTGTGAGTGGCTAGCTGTGGCTGCTAGCCCTGCTCAATATAAGGACAGGTCACTGGGGGCCACAGCTATTCATAGTTGTCCACATAGCCGGTGATTACCTGCGGTGATCAGAAGATTGTGCTGAATCAAAGGATCTCTGCTGCTGCAATTCGCACTGGGCTAAATTGCCAGTGAAAATGTAGCCTTAACCCTGTCTAATTAACTACTTCTACTTCCACCTTTACCCCTTTCCTGCCCAGGCCAATTTTCAGCTTTCAGCACTGTCACACTCTCAATGACTATTGCGCGGTCATGCAACACTGTACCCAAGCTACATTTTTATAATTTTGTTCACACAAATAGATCTTTCTTTTAGTGGTATTTGATCACTGCTGTTTTTTTTTTTTTTTTGCTAAATAAACTAAAAAAACCCACAATTTTTCTTTGTTTCTATTATAAAAGTTTGCAAATAAATAATTGTTTTCATAAATTTAGGTCAAAACGTATTCTGCTACATTTATTTGGTGAAAAAAACCCTAATCAGTGTATATTATCTATACACTGGAAAGTTATAGAGTCCACAAACTAAGGTATATCTGAAAGTCAATCAGTTCCTATGTACTGACGGCTGATCTAATTTCTTGAGGCCCAAAAATGCCAGGACAGTACAGATATCCCCCAAATGACCCCTTTTTAGATAGTAGACAGTCTGAGGTATTTACACATGGAAAGTTTTTTGAAGTTGTAATTTTTTGTCATAATTGTTTGGAAAAATAAGAAAATAAAAAAAGTTCACTTTTTTTTGTACATACTGTCACCAGTGCAGTACGGTGTCATCATATAACTGGTGTGGTGGTGATCAGGAACACTGACCGGTGACAGTACATAAAAAAACAATTTTTTTACATTTTATATTACAATTTTTTCTTTTTTTTAATGATTTTTTTTTATAATACACCAACACTATAGTAACATTGTACTTCTCTAGGGAAGTCTACATTATGATTGCTTATAACAATGAATTTCATGTTATAAACAAGCATTTTACTGAATTAAATAAATCCATTCAGTTTGTTTTGTTGTGATTAGCTGTGATTGGCCACACCTAATCACATGACACAGATGGGCTGTGATTGGCCCAGTCTGTACCATGTGATCACTGTGACCAATCACAGCTAGCAACACAATTGTATACAATGGATGGCATGAAAGGAAGCCACCCATTGTTTACAATTGTCATGTGATCTGAATGGTCACAGCGGTCACATGGTACTGACAAGGGGCTGGTACACAGATCAGTCATCAGATGTGTCCAATGAACACAGCCGGTGACAGATCTTGCCGCAGCGGCCCCGCAGGCGTGTGTGAGGCGGCGATCCGAAAGGACTTCCACCTGGATCGACAAAAGTCCTGCCTTCACTGAACTATAGGCCAGATGGGAACTGGTTGAAAATACTCAATTGTTACTTATCCCAATGTCCAAAAGCTGGATCGTATTACATTTCTTCCCTGTAACACGTTTCCTCGCCACTACTATTCCTTACATATTCCTCTCCCATTACATTGTTATGGAAGATGTAAAACTAACAGAATGACATTTAGTTTGCTCAAGCACAATGTTTCATACAGTATAAAATGTTCTTTGTTTTCTATAAAATACTTGTGTTCACCTTTCTTTTGAATATGTTGCTGCATCTTTATGATGCTGATCTCTTCAGCAACCACTTTCAGTCTGAATGCATGCACTCCAGCAATGGTTGCATGGCATTTCTCAGGTTGGGTTTCCTCTTGGTTATATCTGGGAACTTTCTAAACTTGTAATTTCTGAGAAGTGGGATGGAGTAAGTGGCGGGTCATAGTCCATTGACTCAAATGGCGGGTGTGGCCAAATTACACTTAAAAGTGGTAGGGGCTTAAGAGATAATTCTAGAATCTACAGTAAAATACACATCAGTAGTAAAAAAAAAGTACTGGTTTGTAGGCTACAGCAGGGCTACCCTACTTAAGCTGGCCATACACGGGTCAATTTTGTTTCATTCAAACAGAGAGTTGAACAAATTATACTGACCTGATTCCTTGATTGTGTGGATGGGGAAATCCTCCCCACTGTGTCATTGTATTCTGACAGCAGGGAGACTCCCTCACTGTCAGAATACACAGATCAGCACTGCAGTCATGACAACCCATTATGTTTGGTGTGGGAGCGACCTGTGATTCACTCTGTCAGAGGGACATCTGTACATCTTTCCTCAGAGCCCCAGAAAGGTTTGGAAAACGCTGGGGGCTGGAGTGCTCTACCTTGCAAGCTTGCCGGTTAACAGTACAGAGGAAGGATTCTACCGGCATTTACCAGAATGTTGTCTCTGGCCAGGACCATAGCCATACATGTGTGACAGGCTGCGAAAGGTGTATACCCCTGCTGTGGTCACGTAAAAGCATATTGTTTTTAAGTAATTAAATTGGAATGAAACAGCGCTAGGTGTCTAATAATTATTCAGATGAATGTGTATATGGATTAAAAGGATGATTAGTTAAGCTGCTAGCATAGAAAGTAAACCTCAAGAAACTTCGGATAATAAGTCATAAAATATGAGCGCTGCATATTTTATGACTTGTTTTTAAGTAATATTTGTTGAATAAAAGTTTTATTGGTGCACTTCCCTTTTGTTTTCTTTTGGAAAAAAACAGACTTACTGGCTGGATCACTAATATGAAAATAGAAGAAAGAAAGCCTAAAAAAGAAAATGAATGCAGCCCTCACATCTGAGAAATGGTAAGATGCAATATAATAAATGTTTGCTTTTGGATTTAATACTACTTTACCAAAGAATTTTGAAATTACATTACTATGAATAAACTTATATGAGATTTTAGTGTTTGGATTTACAAATATTTTAAGCCAGTTTCTTACAGTAATGGAAAAGGGAACCTGTGAAGTGACTAGTCACTGCTGTTAGTAACAAATAATGAGTAACTTTACAAAGCATAACTTGTAATACAAAGCACACTCACTTACTGAAAATACATAAACAAAATGTTTTAGTTCAACCACACAGCCAGTGCATGAATTTACTAAGCTCCTTAACAAAATACTTTCTTTGTACTGAACTTCCTTTCGTCTATTTAAATCCTTAAAGCTTTCAGAAACATCCAACTGAAGTTTGTTATAATTGGTTATGCTTCAGATAATGGTGTATTCTATGTCCAATAAAAGCACAAAAGTGGAAATCCAATCTTTTGAACATCAGCGTCTGCATAATAGATAAAAATGGTGCAATTTAAGAGATATAAAGAATCTTTTTTGTTACATAGAAACTGAGAAATCATTTCACTGTAGGGATTGTTCCTTTCAGATTTACTGTGTAATATAAATAACAAATGTTACAAAAAGCTGAATATCATTCAGGACAAAAGGTAACTTATGGAAAACTGTATAAATTCATTTAGATTTATCGTGCATGCAAAGTATATATGCGGGCCAAAGTATCAACGAGGCCAAGGGGTCAACCCAAATCCATGTACATCAATACTGCATATAAACTGGTTCCTGAAATTAGAATTCTTCATTGCAAGTGACCAATCACACTCCTTTGGTAGTGACCTATAAAATCCAGTGCCATGTAACAAATTACCTAATTTAGAGCTGAAGGCAAACCTTTTTAATTTTGGAAAAAGGGTGTGGGAGATTTCCTTTCACTTCCCCTTCCATAACCACAACAGGAAAAGAGATGAAATCTCTCCAAAGTTATGGAAATCCCCAGTAATGAACAGGGTCACCAGAACAAGCCTCCCTATTGGAAGAATTCCCCTTTATTCCTGTTCTGGTGACCACTCCAAGCTAGGATTTTGTTTCACTTTCAGTGATAAAAAAAATAATCTTCCTAACTGGGACATAGTCAGTAATAAAGACTGAAAGGTGTTCTAATCCCTTTCCACTTTATCTAAAACAAACAAAAAAAAGTTTTAACTTTAGTTCTGCTTTAATGAAAGCAGTCAAAAACATAAAAAGGCCAACTGCATGAAAAGGAGAAAGGTAAGGTAAAAGTACACCCGTCATGGAAAAAATATGAGGTGTGCCACTGGTGGTCCCATTTTGGAAATGCTATTTCCCTGGTTATGTCTGGCTTCACCAATTTCTAAGACACAGACCCAGAACAAGCATCCAGCAAAGAAAATCCAGAGAAAAGATAGGATTCCAAATTATCTATACTTGTTTCAGGTGGGTGTTTATATTTAAAGCCCAACTACAAGGAGATTAAGGGGGGAAATTATCTACATATATAAATACATCAATGGTTCATAAAGTGAACTCAGTGTAGAGCTATTCACCCTGAGGTCATCAGAGGACAAGGGGGCACTCTTTCTGTCTGGAGGAAAAGAAATTTAATCTCCAAACACGGAAAGGTTTCTTCACAGTGAGAGCTGTGAAAATGTGGAATAGACTTGCTCAAGAGTTGGTTCTGGCCAGCTATGTGGGTTGCTTCAAAAAAGGCCTGGATTCTTTCTTAGATACAGAGAATATAACTGGATACTAACATTTATAGGTAAAGTTGATCCAGGGAATATCCGATTGCCTTTTGAGGGATCAGGAAGGATTTTTTTTCCATGCAGGAGCAAATTGGATCATACTTTGCTGGGTTTTTTGGCCTTCTTCAAGATAAACTGTGGCTATGGGATTATAACTATTCTTTTTTTAATGGTTGAACTGGATGGACTTTTGTCTTTTTTCAGCCAGACTAAGATTGAGAAACTTTAGCTTCCAGCATCACCTGAAAATAATACAGAAAACACACTCCTGTCATGTCCCCAGTTACAGGAAACGGGAAGAACTAAACACCAAAATATACTGTTCTGTCAAGTGCCTCTCATGACCACTATTTCTTCTCTTTATACTGCTTTTCAAAAGACATATGCAATCATTAATAAACCTTGTATGCAAGGTTTAGTGTGGTAGAATATCTATTGAGGCTAAACAGTGTATTTGTACCTAAAGGAACCACAGCTGAGGAGGACAGAGGGATTCAGTTCCAAAGATTGACAGTCCCTTTAGATTACTGATTGGTAACTAATCTACGATATAGTTTTCAAGATTGTAGGTGGCAAACATAGTTACATAGTTAGTCTGGCTGAAAAAAAACAAATGTCCATCCAGTTCAACCATTAAAAAAAAATAAAAAACAGTTATAATCCTATACCCACAGTTGATCCAGAGGCACCCAACATGATCAACATGGCACCCAAAGGAAACCCAGTAAACACTAGGAAGAACAGACAAACTCCAATCGTATGGTCCAGGCATAGCTACCAGTTGTCCCTCATGTAAAGCTGGTCTCCACCTTTATTTTCCCTGGCCAAGCTGGTCCAAATGAACTATTTGTTATACTAACAGGTGCACTTGCTGGACACCCAGTATTAACTGTATGTAGCCTCAGATCAGATACATACAGCATACAGCTCTGTGTTCTGGCAGTGGAATGGAAACTTCTCATCTCACTCCTGGAAAAAAATAGAGCTGGACTGAGTGCCACTCAGCCATTCAGGGGAAGTTTTATATTCTATGACTTAATACAAAACTTCCTCTCATTGGTTGAGGCAAAGAGGTAGGCGGATGACATCATGATCTCTGGCTTAGCCAATCAGAGGAAACTTTGTATTAATTCATAGAATACAAAGCTTCCTGTAAATGGCTGAGGGGGCCTAAACCCAACACAATTTTGTTCCGGGAGTGAGATGGGAAGTCCCATCTGAGTTGAGGCTACATACAGTTAATACAGTGCACCTAGCAAGTGCACCTGTTAGTTTAGTATTAACTATTTAAAGAAACATCAAAGTTGGAGACCAGCCTTCAATGAGGAACAGCTTTTAGATATGCCTGGACTAACCCCATCCAATGAAACTATTTGAATGGAGTCTGTCTGTTCTCCCCAGTGTTTACTGGGTTTCCTTTGGGTGCATTATTTCTCTCCCACAATCCAATCCAATCTAATCCCTGGGGGAATTTCCCTATGCTCATGTGACCACTCTTATATGTATGGTTACATTATTTGGTAAGCCTTGTGTGATCAGTGACACCTGGGAGAATTTACAAGTGCTTGATGGTGACAGGAGCTCATACTAATTGCTCATCACAGCTTGTGGGACTCTTTGTCCTAATGTTATTTCTGCTGTATATGCCTCTGTATTAATTCCTGGATTTAAGCACTGTGTTGATTTATGTTTTTGCTTTACTATCATAATTTCACAGTTTATGTAAAGCATTTTGATTACACATATTGCTGTTAACAATAGAAATAGGGGGAAAGGCCTATATCCACGCCGCCCTGAATGTGCCTGATCTCATCTGATCTTGGAAGCTAAACTGGGTTAGCACTTTGGGAGTAAGATCTTGGTGATTCAAAGGATTATTTTTCATTATTTATTTTTATTGTTTTGTTTTTGAGTTTGTGAGCGCTGCACTTGTTACATACATATATCTGTTGTGCCAAGTATCTAGGCATAGTGTCAGCAGCTAATATATAAATAAATTCACCTGAGCGCAGATATTTCACTTCTACTTTCAATCCAGAAAACATACTTTGTAGATTAGTTAACCAATCAGTAATTTCCAATCCACCATGCTAATGCTCTCCTAGGTTTTCTTTACCATCACTGCTCCTGTAACATAGGCCCACAGATGTCAACTAAAATTGTGAGGATGGCTCACACTCACCGAAGCACCACCCTGTGTGTCCAGCAATTAAGGGAGATCCTTGCTATGTACAACTATTATTCGGGCCCTGAACATTGAAGTTTGTCCTCCAACAAGACAAATTCTCTACACAATTAAAGAAAGAAACATGTTTATTCAAATATGTAGAATAGTATGAGAAGATGACATCCTATCAAATAATATAATCTGCAAAGACATACAATCTGCTTTCAGCCTCTGAAAGCAAACGGCAAGCCAATTTATTTTTACACACAATGACATTTGCTGTGATAGGATTTACCACATTTGCATAAAACATATCAAAATGTAACTGTATTAAGCAATTAGAGGTCTGCAAAGGAAGCTGCAGATGCGTCTTTCTTTTCTAGATATGTTTGCCTATTTGTGAGCACAATTTTACAACTCAGAGCTATTCGCTGACATTTTATATTGTGTGGATACCAAAAGGATTCCGGATGTAATATCTACATGCTTCCATTTCAAAAGACCATATATCACACTCTTTGTTAATAAAGATAAATAAATCAAGCATGAAAAATAAGTGCCTTATATACACTTGTGAAAAAAGGCAGTGTGCATTGTATACAAGTATTTCCAGTACAAGAGGTCAGCATTGGAATCCTCATTTCTGTACGCATTGTTTACAAGTCCTAAGGATGCCATACATAACTGCACTGTTATTAATGGAAATCATCAGTCTGGCACTCAGGTGTTATTGAGGGGTACAATTATGTTGTCACATGGTTATAATGAGTTCAAAATTGATGGCCGTAATTACTGTGGCTTGTGGTGCTATCTGTGTAGGACTGAACTGAATTACAGTAGCATTGATGAGTGTTTTACAATGGCAATGAATAAATACCTGGGCAGTATAGGGTAAAGTATTCATGGCAGTGGTATGAACAACTACTATGAGCTTGATGTATAAGCTTGGGTATGGCATGCTTAAAGGTGCAGTTCAATCTACATATGCATGTTCATAATCATAAAATACAGCGCTAATCAAGTGATAAATAAAATGATAAATAAAACAATGATAGATATGATAAAAAACGTGCGCTGTGGAGTGCTAGGGTATTAGTGATAACAGCGTCTGAATATGAAGCATAAAGTGCAATAGTGACACAGATCTATATACATAGGTAAAAGTGTCCAATATATATACTGTAAGAGAGTGAATTCCGTGACTCCAGTGGTTGGAAAAACGAGTATATATTGCAGTAAACAGAAAGCGCAATTATAAGCGCATTTGAGTAAATTATACCACTCCTGGTCATCTGTATCCTAAAGGTGACCTCGGGGATCATTTGGCACACATCTGCACATCAGTTGATCATCCGGCTGCTACTATCCAGGTATCCAGGGTAAATCCCATCCGGTGTAAATGGACCAGTATTAGGCAGTGGGAAAATCAGGAATCCACCTTAAACAGCTCATCAATAAACGAGCCAGAGAGAAAATGCCTAATAGTGCAGTAATCTTTTATTGGAATTGGCAAAAATACTGTATTTTTGCCAATTCTGGTCCATTTACACTGGATGGGATTTAACCTGGATACCTGGAGAGTAGCAGCCGGATGATCAACTGATGTGCAGACATGTGCCAGAAGATCCCCGAGGTTACCTTTAGGATACAGATGACCAGGAGTGGTATAATTTACTCAAATGCGCTTATAATTGCGCTTTCTGGTTAGTGCAATATATACTCGTTTTTCCATCCACTGGAGTCACGGAATTCACCCTTTGATATATATTGGACGCTTTTACCTATGTATATAGATCTGTGTCACTATTGCACTTTATGTGTCATATTCAGACGCTGTTATCACTAATTCCCTAGCGCTTCACAGCGCACTTTTTTTTATCATATCTATCATTGTTTTATTTATCATTTTATTTATCACTTCATTAGCGCTGCATTTTATGATTATGAACGTTTTATGAGGATTTGAGGTTTGACCTTTATGCTAGCAGCTTACCTTTTTTACCTACCGCTCGTTTAACCAATTACTATCCTACATATGCATGTATTTTACTTTCCTTGCTTTCGCAACCCCTCCTTCCTTGTCAACATGTAAAAAAAAATCCATTCAAAGAATGGGATGGTCCATTAAAAGTCAGGCTGGAAAGGAAGGAGCTGGATTATGCTAGACATCATCCAGTCCAGTAAAGAGGTAGGCTGTATCTAAATTGCCACAGTTTCTAATTTGTACTGTGAGAATTTCACAATGTGCAGTAAAACAAGTTTGCACTTTATGCATTAAATTATCACATATAAGAATGTTCAGTTCTTCAAGGACAAAAAAGTTCCAGGCCTCATTAACTGTTTGAATTTTGTATAGCAAAAACTATGTAAGCTAGAAAATCTATTCCGTCTTCACCTATTTTTTTCCTAAAAATGATATCCGGAACACTTTTAATATGAACCTGTCCTGCTACCCATGAGATTCTTTGTTCTCTTGAAGACCCATTGTGGATGAAGAATGTTCTGCATCTGCATCTTCGGGCAGTGTTGGATGCCTTGTCCCCAACTGGCCACTCCACCACCACTGTGATTTGTAGTGATGACAAAGCATGTAGTGGGTGACAAGGTATCCAAAACACTGTGGGTGTAGGTGGCATGACAGTCAAGTATTAAACCATTTCCTTCACAGGTATCTTTTTTAAGATTCCTTTTAGGTTGTGGTAGAATAATTTTAAGCTATTTTTTTACTCCTTACAATTCTTATACAACATTAAAAAGCTAATTTTGAGCATTAAGCTCATTTTATGGGTATACCTGCCAAGAGCAGGTTAAAACATTATCTAGCAGTGTTCATATTAAAGAGAACTGTTGGGCAACATTATTTATAATAAACACATGCAAAAAATAATAGAACTTAAATCTGAGTGGAGTCAGGCAAGGGTTTTGAGGTAAATGAGTGTGTTTTTGCATTTTTGTTTAAAAAATGCTGTATTATATTCAGTGTTTAATTATTAATTTATTTCTTCTGTCTGGGGTATTCAGTCACAGTCTTCTTCATCTTCTCAGCTAAGGAATAGTTTTGTTTTGGATGCTGGAAACTCTGGGGAGCTCTGTGGGGTTTCCTTTGACATCAAGAAGGCCTACCACCATATAAAATATAATACCTACATTGTGCGATGTAAGAGTTTAGTAAGAATACTAATAAATATATATATATATATATATATATATTTTTTTTTTATATAAAAATATATTAATTTTCTTTAAACTGTCTAGACTTCTTTAACTACAGGCATCACAGTGACTAAGTGGTTAACACTTTTGCCTTGCAGCACTAGGGTCTTTGTTTCGAATCCCAACCACAGCACTACCTGGCTAGAGTTTGTATGTTTGCCCCATGCCTGCATGGTTTTCTTCCCATAATCAAAAGACATGCTGGTAAGTAAATTGGCCCTAGTTTATGAATGAATGTGAGTTAGGGACCTTAGATTGTAAGCTTCTTGAGGACAGGGACTGATGTGAATGTACAATATATACACTATATTGCCAAACGTATTAAGACACCCCTCCAAATCATTGGATTCAGGTGTTCCAATCACCTCCATGGCCACAGGTGTATAAAAGCAAGCACCTATGCATGCATACTGCTTGTACAACATCCATGAAAGAATGGGTTGCTCCCAAGAGCTTAGTGAATTCAAGCGTGGTACCGTGATAGGTTACCACCTGTGCAATAAGTCCATCTGTGAAATTTCCTTGCTACTAAATATTCCATGGTCAGCTGTTAATGGTATTATAACAAAGTGGAAGCAACTGGGAACAACAGCAACTCAGCCACAAAGTGGTAGGCGACGTAAAATGACGTAAAATGACAGAGTGAGGTCAGTAAATGCTGAAGCGCACAGTGTGCAGAAGTCGCCAACTGTCTGCAAAGTCAATAGCTAAAGACCTCCAAACTTCATGTGGCCTTCAGAATACCACAACAACAGTGTGTAGAGAGCTTCATGGAATGGGTTTTCATGGCCGAGCAGCTGCATCCAAGCCTCACATCACCAAGTGCAATGGACTCTAGAGCAGTGGAGACGTGTTCTCTGGAGTGACGAATTACGCAGTCCTGATGGACGTGTCTGGGTTTGGCGGTTGCCAGGAGAACAGTACTTGCCTGACTGCATTGTGCCAAGTGTAAAGTTTGGTGGAGGGGGGATTATGGTGTGGGGTTGCTTTTCAGGGGTTGGGCTTGGCCCCTTAGTTCCAGTGAAGAGAACTCCTAAGGCGTCAGCATACCAAGACATTTTGGACAATTTCATGCTCCCAACTTTGTGGAAACAGCTTGGGGATGACCCCTTCCTGTTCCAACATGACTGCATACCAGTGCACAAAACAAGGTCCATAAAGACATGGATGAGCGAGTTTGGGGTGGATGAACTTGACTAGGCTGCACAGAGTCCTGAGCTCAACCCGATAGAACAATTTTGGGATGAATTAGAGCGGAGACTGCGAGCCAGGCCTTCTCATCCGACATCAGTGCCTGACCTCACAAATGCACTTCTGGAAGAATGGTCAAACATTCCCATAGACACACTCCTAAACCTTGTGGACAGCCTTCCCAGAAGAGTTGAAGCACCCGCACCCGCATGCATTAGAAACCCCAGTATGCTTTTGGATACGTGGTGTGTGGCTGCATTTTGGAAAGAGGGTCAGGGACGTTTCTGTTTCCCGCAGGTACAGCAGCCCATTCAGATGCACCAACATAAAACATAGCGATGCGAACCTAGCCTTTTGCACGCACTGAATCTCACGTGAAATAAACAGGAACGCACACTGTGTTTCTGTGTGATTTATAATGTGAACCGGGGCTTAGACTTTACCTTTTTTTTTTCACATCCTTGCTATTTAAACAAAGGGTAACGAAAAGGATGGCCATGCATCTGGTATGATCAAGCCTTAGCGTTATTACAAGGTATTTGGGCAAAAACAAGCATGTTGGCTCTGCTATGTGACAACACAAGATTTAATTTGGACTAATTAATTAGCAGTTTAATTTCTATAAACCTCACATGAATTCTAAGAGTGTGGCATATAATTCACTGTCAGCTGTCAAACATAAATAGCAGCATCCCTTGGTTTAATTCACAGCAGGGAATACAATGGCATTATAAAAAACAAACTATGTAAAGAGAAAACAATTTTCATCAGAATACCTGTCATGTGCAGCACTGAGCAAGATTAAACCTTTATCATTATTATGGCACAGGCTAGCTCTGCAGCACAGTAAACGCAGATTATGGGACCCATTAATTAACTTCCCTGCAGACTAACAGTCAGTAATTTATGTTAATTGCTATATGTAGTCGGTAGTGGGTATGCGTCTGTTAAGGGATGTAAGCCTCATTTATCTTCATCTGCTTGGTGTATCCTCTAATATATGTTATAGGCAGGAAGGAAGAGGCCTAGTAGTTGCTATGGCAACCTCGAGACTTGAAAAAGACAATGGTGATGAAAGATATTCTTCTTTACTTATAACTTGTCACCTTTCCTCACATACACACCACCCATCATATTAATAGAGTTCAGCTATTGTTTTATGTTAATTCTCTTGACAACCTATCACTTAGCTCATTTTCTGCTCTTACAATCACAGTGATAAATCTAAATATTCCATAAAATATCACCCTAGTCTTAGCTGAAAAAAATAAATTATCATGATAAAGTTGGTTAAATTTATTATTAATTAACTCCAGTTGTATCAATTATATATCTTATAAAATAAGTATATACAGTACATAAAATAATAATGATGAGGCTATCAGCATGGTTAGATAGGAATTCCATTGCATAAAAAGTGAAAAGTTGAAACTCTATATTTGAGGTATAGGAGCTTCATGACCAGCAGAAAGGTGTCCATATGCATAAGGTTTTCATCAACTGAAAAGTGCAATAGTATGAACAGCAGCTATCTCTTTGTAAGATGCAAATTATTGCAAAACACATTCCCATGGTACCCCCCATGTCCCATGATTGAAAAAAAGTTTGGTCAGTTTGGTTGGATTTTTGGGGGGCTGAACGAGGAGACTTATAGCTCTTTATTTTAGTGAAATGTACCGTTTGAGGGTCTAATCTGTTTCAGCTTTTTAGGAAGCAAGTCCAATACCACCATCCCAAAAACTTGTGTTAAAACTATGTAGGGGATTTAATAATAAATAAGCACTTACAACACAGAAATTGATTGTCTATTGAACAAGCTTCGCTGGGACTTCTGTAAACACGAAGGTAAACCTAAACTTTACTCATACAAGGCAAACACCAGGTTCTCTTTACAGGAGAGACTTTAAGCAGATAGTGGCTACCTTCCCATATACCCAGATTTGTCACCAGGCCACCTAAGAAATACCTGCTTCTTCTGGGTTTAGGTCAACAAATGACAGTCCCCCTGCTTTCCCACAATTTAGTACTCTATGGGGTTTATTTTCACAATGCTGTTCACTTTGCAAGAGAAGTTGCACTTTGTAAGGAAATTTGCTACAAAACTGTGAATGTGGTGAAGATTCACTTTGGAAAGAATACCAAATCTTGTGCAAGGAAAATAAAAAAAAATGCATTTTTGCTTGCACGTGATTAGATGATGGCAGTCATCAGACTTTCACCTCATTCACTAAGTTCTGAGGAAAATGCCCTTGAAAAGAGCAACTTCAAGTTTCAACTTGCTCACCGTAAAACATAAAATGTATTACCATTACAAAGAAGAATGGGATATGTGAGGTCACCCATGCTATAAGATCTCTAGAGTAGGATGATAGCTCATTCCATATAGACCATTGATGTTATACTAGAACATTGCAGTGTTAATGTCTGCAGCAGGCCTGGACTGGCCATAGGGCACACTGGGCATTTGCCTGATGGGCCTGGGCTCCCTGGATAGAAGGGGCAGCATATAAAGGAATAGATCCATCCATTTCTCTCCTGCAGCTGCAGAATCCCCGCTTCTCCTGCTCTCCCTCCTGCAGGCATTCAGCAGCTATAGGAGATAAACAGATGGATCGGTTCCTCTATATGCCACCCTGCTGCCCTATCAAGGTCCTACCTTTCCTCAGGGCTTGTGCTGCTCCATGTGCTGGCATCCATCTTAGGTCTGAAAAGCATTGTGGGATCCTTTATGCTTTCAGCCCTCTGCGGCTCCTCCCAGGAGGTGGCGGCTTATCACATTTAAGTCTGCTGTTTGCAGCTGTCCATTGCATTCGTGTCCTGTCTGTTGCACAGAAGCAAGCTCCTGTTTAGTTAACTCTTTGCTCTCCTGGATACCAACTCTGCTTTGGCTAAGACTCCTCCTGGCTTCTGACCCCGGCTCTGGCGACCATTCTTCCTGGCTTCTGACCCCGGCTCTGGCGACCATTCTTCCTGGCTTCTGACCCCGGCTCTGTCGACCATTCTTCCTGGCTTCTGACCCCAGCTTTGGCTACGATTCCCGCTGGTTCTTGACTTGATTATCCTGGAAGACGACCTCGGCAGGGGAACTTCTGTCCTACCAAGTCATCTGCTGTTGCTGTCGGACTTACATAGACTCTTGCCTTGTTTCTGTGTAAATAAACCTACCTTTATTTGTACCTCCTTGTGTGTCTGGTTCCTCCCCTCCCCTCATGGCTCCCTGACATGCCCCTCCTATCCATCTCCATCCTCCTACCCTGGCCACAGTCCTCCTCCCCCACAGTGCTGCCCCACAGGGCTGTGTCCTCAATCTCCTTTCTCTGTCTCAAAGAGATGTCAAGGCTTTGTTTAGACCCATAATATCTCACCACAGCCCCCTAATGAGGCTCCTAAAAGAAAATTTTAAACATATGAAAAACTAAAATTATAAAATAAATAAATTATTATAGTAAAAAATAATTACAAAATAAAAATAAAAAACTACTGATACCAGTAGTGGAACTACCAGGGTTGCAAAGGTTGGACTTGGGACCAAGCACTGGGGGGTTTTGCCACCGTTTCCAAGGGAAGGGTCCCTAGGCTCGGGGCTGCTCAGTCTAAAATGGCCAGACCTATTTTTTGTCCCAGTCCGGGCCTGGTCTGCAGTATAATGTTTGATAAGTTGTGTTATTTATTATCTCTATCATACAGACATGTCCTCTCCTCAGCTTTATTCATATGCAACCATTAGTACAACTGGTTTTAATTTTTGTAATAAACTGCAAACCTGACTTTGTTCTGCCATTAGAACCTCTACTAGAAATCAGCAGTGTTGTTAGAAAGCTGGCAATCTATAATAAATCCAAGAAAAGTAGTCATTCCACCTTTTTCCTGTGAAGGTTTTAGTATATGTGCGAAGATAATGCTGTCCTCCTGGCTCTTTCGCCAATTAAGACCCCAGATCAGCACACTCCAGCCTTTTGGTATAAGTAAGCTAACGTGGCCGATGAAAGGTTAGATCATTTAGGTCCTCATTTTCACTTACCTAACAATTTCTGATATGTTCTGAGAACACAATTGGTATTCCCAGAAGTTGAACGGAAGCTATACCAGAGATCCCTAATTATCCCTCAGCCTAATAGTCTAGCACTGCCGCTGCAACAGGCAAACTAAGTAGAGGAACTGAGAACAAGAATATACTGTACCCTATCCATGAGACTTCCAAAATACACTGAAATCTACTTAGAGAAAGAAACAAATGTAATATCTACTTTTCCTACCATTCTCCGTAACAGTATTTTTTCCAACAAAATTATAGGTGTGTTTTAAACTCTAACAATTCTCAGCAAAACACAGCAAGAGCAAATCACTACTTGGCTGACCAAAGATCCATTTGCTTATGTATGGTGACTCCAAAAGTAAACGATGCTGCTGTTTTTATTTAACTGTTTCAGCTAGAACAGGCTACCCACTATTACCTCCGCAAAATAAATGCCATGGCATAAAACATGGATAGTAACAAAGGGTTTAAGTACTGTACAGCCAGTATCATGAATTGAAAACCTTCTATATAATATACGTTTGTACTGTTTAATTACATATGCCTTCAAAAAGTCTGAAAGGATTTATACTTGTAGAAGAGGCAGGTAGTCAAAACACCATTTTACTAAGTGAAAATGACTGCATTGTTCTGTTTTTTGTTGCCATGGATATTAGAAACCATAGTAAGGAATGGAATGTGGGATATACAGTGTGACATTTGAATAGATAACAAGCATGTTCCAATAGTGCAATTAGGTCATTCCATTTCAAAGGAGTTAGTAACAAATTTGAATCTGTATTCTATCAGTGACCTTATACATCCACACTTAGGGTGCATTTGCTGCAATTAAAACTGCACCTAAAGTGCAAAGTGCTGTAGCGGTACAGCATTCACCAATACTTTTTTCTGGGGCAAATCCATTAAATGTCCTGAAAATTGCTAGAATAGTCACCTTCTTTGGGGTTGAATGATAATGTAAGCAAACCACTTGTACGTATCTTTTATCCAATTACTAAAGCCCAACTAAGCTTTCCATTGAAATCAGCTAAATATACTCTAGATGCTTCAAATTAAAAGGTGTGCAAAGTCTTACAGTCACAACCTGGGTAGAAAAGCCCATCCTCTGCCAGCAAGCTGTAGAAAATAGCCTTTTCTCTCTGCATGGAAGCAGTGGTTTCTCTTCAGAGGTCCAACTCATCGTATTATGAGTTAGAACTCTCTAATCAGTTGGCAGCATGACCTTTGCTGATTGGAGATCTATAAGTCTCAGCAGAGGGTGTATCAGACCACTGCATAAAGACTGTTGCTTTCAAACATATAGCAAGGGCCTTTCTCTACAGCTCACAAGCAGGGGACAGGCTTTTCTACTCAGGCTGTGGCAGCACAGTGGCTAAATAGTTAGCACTTCCGCCTGGCAGTACTAGGGTTGTTGGTTTGAATCCCAACCATGGCACCACCTGCCTGGAGTTTGCATGTTCTCCCTGTGCCCGCGTGGGTTTCCACTAGGTACTATGGTTTCCTCCCACACTCCAAAGACATGCTGGTAGGTTAATTGGATCCTGTCTAAATTTACCCTTTTATGTGTATGTATGATTGTAGGTTAGGGACCTTAGATTGTACATCCCTTAAGGGTTAGGGACTGATGTGAATGTACAATATATATGTAAAGCACTGTGTAAATTGACAGACTATATATAAGTACCTGAAATACATAAAAAATAAATAAATCTAACGAAAATGAACAGTTAAGTTTTAGCACACCTTTTCTTTTGATGTACATGGAATGTATTTAAACTGAAAGATCAACTGGGATGTAAAGTATAAAGATGCACAGAAAATACCCTATCCCCAAAAGGAATTTTATCTCTTTTGCACTAGGTCCAAAGCCCCTTAAATGCTCTGTATTACATTATAAAACATTGTTAAAGCCTAATGAGCAATTTTTTCTTTCTAGATTTGTACACAGTGAGGAAGAGTTACAGTGCCTTGAAGAAGTATTCATACCCCTTGAAATTTTCCACATTTGTCATGTTACAACCAAAAATGTAAATGTATTTTATTAGGATTTTATGTGATAGACCAACACAAAGTGGCACATAATTGTGAAGTGGAAGGAAAATCATAAATGGTTTTCAAAATGTTTTACAAATAAATATCTGAAAAGTGTGGCGTGCATTTGTATTCAGCCCCAGTATTACAGCTGCAAGTCTTTGTGGGTATGTCTCTACCAGCTTTGCAGATCTAGACAGTGAAATTTTTGCCCATTCCTCTTTGCAAAATAGCTCAAGCTCTGTCAGATGGGATGGAGAGTGTCTGTGAACAGCAATTTTCAAGTCTTGCCACAGATTCTCAATTGGATTTAGGTCTGGACTTAGACTGGGCCATTCTAACACATGAATATGCTTTGATCTAAACCATGCCATTGTAGCTCTGGCTGTAAGTTTAGAGTCGTTTTCCTGCTGGAAGGTGAACCTCCGCCCCAGTCTCAAGTCTTTTGCAGACTCTAACAGGTTTTCTTCTAAGATTGCCTTGTATTTGGCTCCATCCATTTTCCCTTCACCTCTGACCAGCTTCCCTGTCCCTGCTGAAGAAAAGCATCCCCACAACATGATGCTGCCACCACGTTTCATGGTGGGGATGGTGTGTTCAGGGTGATGTGCAGTGCACATAGCGTTTTCCTTTTAGGCTCAGAAGTTCAATTTTGATCTTATCTGACCAGAGCACCTTCTTCCACATGTTTGCTGTGTCCCCCACATGGCTTCTCACAAACTGCAAATGGGACTTCTTATGGCTGTCAACAATGGCTTTCTTCTTGCCACTCTTCCATATAGGTCAGATTTGCGGAGTGCACGACTAATAGTTGTCCTGTGGACAGATTCTCCAACCTAAGCTGTGGATCTCTGCAGCTCCTCCAGGTTACCATGAGCCTCTTGGCTGATTCTCTGATTAATGCTCTCCTTGCCCGGTCTGTCAATGTAGGTGAACGGCAATGTTTTGGTAGATTTGCAGTTGTGTCATACTCTTTCCATTTTCGGATGATGGATTGAACAGTGCTCCATGAGATGTTCAAAGCCTGGGATATTTTTTTGTATAACTTAACCTTGCTTTAAACTTCTCCACAACTTAAATTGGTTTCACTAGATTTTAGTTAGGGGTATCAGAGTAAACGGGGCTGAATACAAATGCACACCACACTTTTCAGATATTTATTTGTTAACAATTTTGAAAAACATTTATCATTTTCCTTCTACTTCACTTTGTGTTGGTCTATCACATAAAATCCTAATAAAATACATTTACGTTTTTGGTTGTAACATGACAAAATGTGGAAAATGTCAGGGGGTATGAATACTTTTCCAAGGCACTGTACAATTTCTGCCAGGTCTTGACCCCATTGATGAGATTTGCCCTCACTTCCTGTCCCTGGGAAGCGTTTAGAAAAAAAAACCTTGTAAAGCAGTCAAAAAGGTCCAATCAGAAATTTCCTCTGCAATGTACAGTGTTTTTCACCTTAATGAGCATTATGGCAGGGTAGCCCATTCATCTTGAATGGGCTGAGCACATACCACAATGTAAGTTTAATAGACAGCAGCCTTTTGCTCACCGCAGTGCACCACAATGCATAGATGGGTCACACCTGTGTGTTGTGTTGCACTAACATACATGTGCATTGAAGGGAACTGAGTTGGTACTTGGGGTGTAATTAAAAATGGCACTGCAACATTAGTGATTCTAGCATAGGGAGGAAGTTTTTCAGACCCAGGTTACTCAACAGGACACGTGGCCCCTCAAAGTTGGTTTAACCTTAACCACTTGCCTACCGGGTATTACCCCCCCCCCCCCACACACCTTCCTGCCCAGGCCAATTTTCAGCTTTCAGCACTGTTGTACTTTGAATGACAATTGCGCAGTCATGCAACATTGTACCCATATGAAAATGTTATCATTTTTTTTCACACAAATAGAGCTTTCTATTGGTGGTATTTAATCGGCACTGGGGTTTTTATTTTTGCACTGTAAATAAAAAAAGTGAAAACAATTTGAAAAAAAAAGACTTTCTTTGTTTTTATTATAAAATTTTGCAAACAGGTAATCGTTCTCCTTCACTGATGTGCATTGATGAGGCTGCACCGATGGGCACAGATAAGCTGCACTGATGAGGCGACGCTGATGAGGCGGCACTGGTGGGCATTGATGAGGAGGCACTGATGATGCACTGATATGCAGCAATGATGGGCACTGATTGGCGGCACTGATGGGTGGCACTGACTGGCGACACAGACTGATAACACTGACTGCAGGCACTGATAGACAGCACTGAATGGTGGCACTGCTGATCAGTACTGATGGGCGACACTGCTGGACACTGATGAGCGACACTGCTGGGCGGCACTGATGGGCAAGGATGGGCGACACTGCTGGAAACTGATGAATTACACTACTGGGCACTGCTGGGCGGCATTGCTGGGCACTGCTGTGCGGCACTGATGATCAGTGCCCTGATTATTAGTGCAGATCTCCCCTGTCACATTTGCCAGTTATTGGCAGTAGTTTCCTAACACTGTGACAGCGTGAGGAAAGTGCAGCCGATAACCAGCATCTGTATTTACAGTACATTGTGATCTGTTGTGTCATAGGACACAGCTGATCACATGGCAAAAGGCCTTTTACCTTATGACCGACAGGACCCATGTCCATGGACGCCCTCCCAAAACTAGACAACCGCGCTGTAGTCATATTTTGGCTATAGCACAATTGGGAAGTGGTTAAAATGCGAAGGGAGTTGTTGAGAGTGCAAAGGGTCCTTTCCACAGTCGGTGGTGTCTGCGAGGAGTATTGAAAATTAAAAAAAAAATTCTTAGATGGGCATCTTAGCGAATGCAATATACGGGAATATGGGAAATGGTATTAGCATAAATACACGCACACCCACACAGGTTGAAGTGGATGGACTAGTGTATTATTCAACCTTACCAACTATATAACTATGTAACACATTACACTTCATACACTTACTTTCATGTATTACTGCATGTAACAGCAATGCACAGGTCTGAATACAGCCTTAAAGCTCAAAACACAGTATGCTGCAGTGCAAACATTTTTGTGCATTGACATGTTGCTGTGTGCTCCGTTAGGCGGGCCATTAAGAATGAGTTGCACCTCAATGTGCTTTTTGTATTTGCAATGCACATGTGTTTTGAAGGTGTGTTGGGGTACAATTCACAATGAATGACACCACAGCACATCAACGCAAGCAACATGCATTACTGCAATGCAGGTGGTGTGAATAAGCCCTAAATTAAATTTTAGCAGAGAGACATGTACGCAACTATTGCTGACCTCCAATTCTAAAATTCTAGTTTCCTAATTGTCATGATGACCCAATGGCTTTAATACATTCTGTAACACTAACTCCCCTATCAGACGTCCTGATTTCACCAGCTGGTTTTAAAATCAGAGACAGTTAAGTAACTAGACGTTTCACAAGTAGGTCAGCTATGGCAACCTAGAGATTTCTCTCAGTGCAGATTTAATTAGCTTCCCAAGTGAAAAATTACTTCTTGATTTCATACACGGTAACGGAAACAATTTCCTGTGTAAGTCATTGAAAAAGCTAATATAACCAGCATCCAAACCATTATTAAGTTTGTCCAAATATACTATGACTCTTTTGAAAGTAAATTTCATTTTGCCAACACTAGCGTGTATCAAAAGGTCAACACAGTATTAAAGATGGAAAACATATAGGCACTTCAGTTTGTGAACCTGAATACAAATGGGTGACTGTTATTTATGCTGTCCCGGGAAAGCTGCAGAAATTAGACTGAAGCCTCCTGGCAGTCAACCCATATACTGTAACCTCTCTCCCTCATATACAGGGGCATACGTAGGAGTCACAGGGCCACACAGCAAATGTTTGATGGTATTCCCACCAGTAGCAGTTAACCTATTATCCCAAATGTCATATTTCCTAAAAATTGGTGGTTAGCAATGGATATCCTATAATACACCCTAAGGGATTCCTTTTCGTACCCCTTAACAAAAGTGGCCATGGCCAATTAGATTGTGCAACCTAATTGTAACCTGGCATTTTGAATTGGTTGCTGAGAGGACTGCTTGAAGACTTGCTGTGCCTGTGTGTCCTAAAGTAGAAGAGCTTTATGGTTCGCTGAGGCAAAGCTGGTTTGGGTAGGTGAATTGGCATGCGATTGATGCATACATATGTGGTCTGCACTTCTCAACCTCTGAGCCAACATTTTTACAACCCTTTCTCAGTGAAGGGCTTGTCTAACTGCCTCTGTGGCTACATAGCAGTTGCATGGAACGCTATGGTTGTAGTTAAACCAGTGCTTGTATATGATGCTTCAACCAACCTGCAATTGATGTACAGTAGATGACCTACATAATTTAATTTTGAAGAATCAGAGGTGTGCTTAAAGTGGATCTTCTTCCTCTAAAAAATGATCCCTTCTGTCAATCCCTCCTCCAGTTTGCAGCACAGACAGTGCTCTTTTTTTTTCTTTTTTGACCTGTTTTTTTAAGAAAATTGTCTGGCACTGTCCCCCATTGCACTTCATTGGTCTAGGCAAATGACGTGCACTGTCCTCCCTTTGCTCCTGGGATATGTACATCACATACCCCAGGTGGCAAAGCCTTTCATTCAATAATGATGGAGGGGATGGGCCTAGCGGAAAGGCCATGTCACAACAAAACATGACGCCACAGGACTGAGCACAGCAAGAAGAGAAAAGGATCTCAGCTGGACAATGCTGGATCCGCTGGGTGGGCAAGTATCTGAAATGTGCAGAACGCACCACTAGGTAAGTAGGGGTTTAAAAAAAATGGAGGGGAGTTTGAATATGGCTTTAAATAGGCTGCATCAGAACTGTATTTCACTAGTTTGCAGAGGGTTGTTAATGGGTAGGTTAAAAATCTCTTTTTGGAAGGACCACATGCTAAACCTGACCATTATTACAGAACCAGAGTATTTGACATAGGGTAGTAACTTTTACCAGGATGTAAAACAAAAGTCATTGTCAGCTGGACTGTATGTATATACATTATTTCCATTCTTAATTTTTCAAGCACATTGCAGGATAAATGGAGATACTGTTTGAGCAAAAAGAAAAAAAAATACCACAACACGTACTATGCAGTCTGCCACTAGCATTAAATAAGCAGTTTTTTTTGTAACTGTCTCCTTTAAAAAAGTTGTATTATTGGTCGATAGAGAGAGATATAAGGTACACATTAGCTTATGTTGTCTATTAGGGCTTATTCAAGCCTTTCTAGTGTGGGATGTTGCGTGAAAATGCACCATAATGCTATTTATTTTCAATGGCATACCAAAGCATTAAACCAATGCATCTCTAATGCACATGCATTGCATCAGAAAAAAATGTACATGTCTTTTCCATTGGTTGAACTAGATGAATTTGTGTCTTTTTTCAACTTCACTAACTATGTCTGATTTTTGGTCTGTTCTGATGCTTTAATGCAACAATGCTGACAAATGAAAAAAATGGACATGTGGTAATGTCCTTGATCAGACAGGTCTGAATGGGCATTACGTATCTGGCAGTAATGATCCCATTCTTGTTCTCATAGAGCAGCCATTATTATCATCCAGGGTTCTGCAGAAGCCTGGGGCTCCTCCAGAGAAGTTCTTTGAGCTGTGGCTGACTGACCTTCAATTTGATGCTGTCTGTAAAGTTTCATTGCCAACAACACTTGGCTGATTGCTGGTGCATTGCTTTAAGACTCCTGCAAAGAAAAATAATAAATGCTAATTTTTTTACCTACAAAAACTGTGCATTTATTATTTTTTTACTAAAAGGTGAACTTATCCTTTAATTGAACAAGCAGAAGTTAGAAGCTGACTGGCCACCATGCACAGCTGCATAAAATTTTGCACTCTCAGAGGAACTGCACCGCATTCCTGTGCAAATCACATGCGATTTGTGTACAGTGCAATTGGAGTCATACATTATGTATGGCTCAAAGCACACCGCACCTGCACCAAAAAGGTGCAGGACCGTTTTTTTGGTCCGCACTAGAATTGGATTGCATGGGTATTCACACCTATGTGATCAGATTCTGCACCGATTTCAGGGTGTTGTTAACTTAACATACACACCTGCAGTGGTTCGCATGAACGTGGTGCGATTCTGATGCTGTGCGGAATTCAAACATAAAATGCTGCGAATTCCGCACTACATCAGTGTTAACCCAGTCTCAATGTCAGTGTTAGACCCTTTTCACACTGTCAGTTTTTCATGCGGACCTGGTCATACCATCCATAGCTCCCTATGGTGACATATGTTGTTTCCATCCGAATGCCCCATAGAAAACAACAGGCTGGTCCACTCTGTACAAACGGAGCAGACACAGACCTGCCATCTGCTTGCTCAGTGGGGCTTGCTGATGGCTCCACCCCATCTAAAAGGGGCCTTAGAGAATAGTGTGAATGGGTGCTAAAATTCAGTATAGGCCCCATATTTATATCTCGAGAAAGGAAGATATATCAAGTTGTCCATTAATAAAAATGAAACTTGAAAATGTGTGTTGTGCATATTTAAAGAAAATTATCTTGGTTCCAAATAACTCTATTGAATAGTAAAAGTAAGGTCACTCATACTTTTCATCTGTGTATTTATTAATTGCTGCTATAAAGACTGTGCCGCTAAATCCCAATGAATGGATGGCCTATACATCTGAGCAGTATTTCAGGCCACATAATCTGCAATCACATCTTGGTAGCAAAACAGGCCAAATTAAGCTATTTTTCTCCTAAACTGATTCAGCCTTCTGTTTACAGTGCACTTTAGTAAACCTTCATGAACAATCACTTTATTTTATGTACATACCTTTTTAAATGTCCAGAAAATTTACTGCTACCAGCAAGAGAAACAGTCCCTTTCCTGAAGAAGTAGTAAACCTAGAACACAAATAACAGGTGGCCGTTTATTATTTTTGCTGTTACAATTATTTGCATAATTCCTAACCTAAGCAGTTCCATTTAGCAGAAAATAGGCAGTTTTGAAATAAACTGACATAGATGAGATATATTACAAACAAAATGTGCAAGCTGGTATTCTGTGCCAAATGTCTAAGACCCTAAAAACATGGGCATTGTTTAATCCTGCCTCGTAAATATCTAATGCTTAAAGGCATTATTTTCAATCAGAATTTACAAAACATTTAGGAAGCTTTGAGAAGCGATCTTGAAACCTTTTAAGTAAACTCCATGTTTTTCCTTATATTTCCCTTTCCCAATCAAAAAAAAAATTGCAAACTATACTTACCCTTTCTGCAGAACTGTCCCCAGCTTCCTCTTCTGTCCATTTATAGCAGTCCCCTTTTGGTAGAATGCCATTCTGATGATTTCATGTGAGTACAGACTGTCATTTACATGCCCCCTAGGTGGTATTTATTCCGCAGGCTGGACTAACAGTACTTCATTACTGAGTTGCACTCACACATCATTACATGAGTGCTACTTAGTCCTGGAAGAATGCCTGCCCCTCTGCCAGAGGAAGAAGGGGAAAATTCAAAAACCATCACTGGTCCTGCTAGAAAATTGTATGAAGACTGTAAGTAAAAGGTATGTATATGGGTTTTAAATAAAAATGTCATGAAGGTGCTTTGGAGACGTGGGCAGAAAGGCATGGACAAAAGGCTTGAGTTCCACTTTAACCACTTCCAGTCCAGACACTTTTACCCCCTTCCTGTCCAGGCCAATTTTCAGCTTTCAGTGCTATCACACTTTGAATGACAATTGCGCGGTCATGCAACACTGTACCCATATTCATTTTTTAGCATTTTTTTGAGACAGATAAAGCTTTATTTTGGTGGTATTTATTCACCACTGGGATTTTTATTTTTTATGCTATGTAAATTAAAAAGTCCAAAAAGTTTGAAAAAAAGTTTTTTTTAATAACATTTTGCAAATAAATAGTATTTCATCATAAATCTTGGCCAAAATTTATTCCGTTATATTTTCAGTAAAAAAAAAAATAACCCAAATTAGTTTATAACCAAAAATTATAATTTTTAATATTATTTATTTTTATTTTTTTTACATACTGTCACCCTAGCAGTACAGTGTCACCATGGTGACACTGTACTATTTGTGGGGGGTGATGAAGATTTTTTTTTTTTTTTTTTACACTGATTGTTTTATACCCATAACGGCTGTAAAAGCAATAATTTCTCCTTCTCTCTAGCTGCATTCTTGCAGCCATTGAGAACTACTGAGTGAGTTGTGATTGGTCACAGCTTGTCACATGGTACAAGGCTGTTGTGAATGGCCTTGTACCATGTGACCTCTGTGATCATTCACAGATTTCACACGTAGTAAGCAATGATGTCACAAGTGACATCTTGCTTACTACTTTGCATGTGATCACTGATTGGCCAATCGGTGATCACATGATTTGGACCTCGTACAGAGGTCCCATCCAACAATCGGTGTTCCACTGTGTCCGGTGGACACAGCGGGCACCGGATCCCTGGGAGCGTGCACAAGCAGGGTGTGGGGAGGCCGCTTATAAACGGCCACCAGACACTGCACTGCCACTGCCACCCGGCTGTTTATATACAATGGCCGGATGGGAGGTGGTTAAAGCATTCATCAGCTCCAGTCTGGGAGTGCTAGTATAGATCCTGGGAGTGATGGCTGTCAACAAGTTCTAAAGGGAACCTGATGCCAGACCATTCATTTCAACAACTGTCTTCTCATAATTTTACATTTATTTAATGCATTATATGCATGTCATTTACCTATAAGCCCTCATGCACACTTGATGTTTTTACAGCTGTTTTTGGCTTTTGACGGTTTTTTCTACAGCCAGTAAACCCCCCAGCATGTTATCCTATGTGTCTGTGCACACATAGACTGTAATCAACATTTTTTGGCTGGAAAAAAAACCCAGGACTAGTGGGTTTCTAGAGGAGTTTAACTGTAAAAATGCTCTAACGCTGAAAAACGAGGGAAAACGCTGCTAAACCCTAATGCAAGAACACTAAAAAAAAAACTCACTTTTTTAACATGACTTTACACAGCTAACGTTAACAGCGTTATCAAAACGTCCAGTGTGAATGAGGACTAAAAGCCTTCGTTGTGTAGACATCTTTTGTGGCCATTCTTTAGTTCTTATGGGGCCCTCTTAGTTACAATATATTTCCACTGAAACTGAAATTCCCATTTTAAAATTCTGCCCTTATTTATCTACAAATGCTTGCCTTGTCTCGCATGTCAACTATAAGAAATACAATGTAAGAAGTTCTCCTCCCCCATTTCCTATACACTAAATGTGACACTATCAATGAAGAAGATTGAAGAGCCTGCGGACAGCATTTTGCCACAACTGTTCACCTGAAGCATTCAATTTGAACTTTCATCAAAACATTGTTTGCAGTTTGAATTAGGGGAGGGTAGACAGGATTTTGATTTTGCTGTCTGGGCATCTGGTGTGAAAATCCAGCTTCATTTTTTGTCTTGGTGACCAATATTAGTTTGAGAGATACAGAGGAAATACAACATTTTACAGTCGTTGTCAGGAGAGCAATAGAAAGGAATTTTGTCTATGGAAATCTTGCTTTTCAGTGAAGACATGGGCTTTTCCCTTTCAGATCCATCTCTTCTCACTTTTTATTGTGTTCCCAGTACAGAAAATGAAGGAAAATTTCCCAGTTGGGGACAAAGACAGAAATGCAAAACCTTGCAGAGAATCCAAAGTTAAGGAAAACAATGTAGCTGTAGTTCCTCTTTTAACCTACCTTCACATTACTGCAGGCCGTGTGGCCCACTTCTGCACGGGCACGGCAGCCCATTCAATGGAATGTGCCTCTGTGCCCACATTCTCCACAAGAAAAAGGTGCATGCACCTTTTTAAAAACACAGCCGCAGGGAAACCACAACCACAAATGTGCTGTAGGCTGAGACGCATGGGGATGTCTTCAGAATGTCTCGGACGGGCATCGCGATTTGTCTGCTGGTGGTTGCCGGTGCTGTAACAGGTGCAATTCCTGCAAGCAGCCCACAGACTGCAGGCAAGTGTGAACCGAGCCTAAAACTCAGTAAACTAAGTGTGTGTTGTACATCAAATTAAGTTGGATTTGAGATTTCCCTAGCAGCAGTTTCATACCTGTGATCCTGGCAGACAAGATGATATTCTTCCAAATAATTACACAAGTTACAAGGCCAGAGCTAATTTGACTTTCATAGCGGGATGATTAAGTGGTTTTCAGCTTAATGTGATGCACAAGGTCAGAGCTACACGAGTCATTTTTAGTAGCACAATAATCTTACTAAAATTGCTAGTGACCATGGGCGGACTGACCATTTGGAAACTTGGGCACTGCCCGAGGGCCCGGGGTCAGTAGGGGGCCCCATGAGATGCCCCTGGTACCTTTTTCATAGGCTTTTTTTGAGTTTGGGCAAGGACACAGGGGCCCCATGATCCCCTATTGCCCGGGGTTGTCAGTCCACCCCTGCTAGTGACCCCCCCAAGAAAAGAAAAATTGCTAGTGATTACCTGTAGCAGTGTTAGTTGGTTGCTAAACAAAGGGAATAAATAGCTTCCTAAAGTGTAAACTATACAATGTAGCAATGATTATCACACTCAACTGAAGCATTAAGTGATCATGTGTGCTTAATCACTTCTACATGCTGCTTGTGTAGTTTAAGCCCCTTTCACATGGGCCAGATCCAGTTTTGCTCAGCAGGGCATGTGTCAGCTGATCCCCTGCTGAGCTGAGCGGAGCTGCCGGCTGACAGGTCCATGTCTGCTCCTCTTATGGAGAACGGACAAGGACACAGCCCCCTCAGTTCAATGGCCAATTTGATGTAAATGGAGCGGCTGTCCATTTACACTCGACTGCCCTCTGCTCCAATCGAGCCAGATGGAGGAGAACAGATCCCCCTTGTTTGTTTTTGCCGGATCCAGTAGCCAGGTGTAAATGGACATAAGCCTGTTTACATCCAATTGCTCATAGAGGAGAATGGAGGATTCGGTAGGGTCAGCCTGAAAAACAGTGAAGGGCCTTACACACAAATGGTAGCCATCAACTATGAACAATTCATCCCTAGTAATTTTAGTTGTGATGTACAGCTGCTAAAAAGGGAAGATATGGATCTTGTTAAGAGAATTGGCTCTATTCTTCATATTGTGTGTAAGTAGAAATGCACCATGAGATAAAAAAAAACAATTCAAAACAGTTGATGCATTCCTTATTATATGTTCTAGACCAGGGGCTGTTAGATCTTGGGGGTATGGAACCTAATAATTGGGCCATAGGACTGAAAAAAAAAAGAAAAAAAGAAGAAGTTGGATTCTATGCATTATTGAACCCCAAATCAAAGTCGAGAAATCAATTTGATGTGTCATATGTCATGCACTTAACATTGTCAGTAACCATTTCAATTCCAAGTTTTGATTGCAGAAAAAAGCAGCAAAACCTCACTAGTTGTAGCTAGCTTGTGTATATGTGATATGTTGTTCTTATATAAATATGATAACATATATATGGGTTTCTTTCGGCTGTTCTGTTTTTAACAATCATATGTAAAGCAAAATCAAGCTTTTCCTATTACCATCTTGTGAAGGTATGCTTATACTGTACTCACTAGTAGTGGTGATGATAATGATTTTGACTCAGTGGGCAAACCATTTGGGGTCTGTAACTGTAAAAAGGTTAGGAACCACCATTCTGAACCTGCTTTCTGTGGAATTACTGTTTGTTTCTTTTTCCTTTAAACAAGAGAATGGAGAAACAAGTAAAGCAATGACCCCGTGAACATGTCCTTACAGATGAAACAGCTGGACCATTATGACCCGCAACATATCTTCAGTCACAACTTGTTATGTCATTTCAGAATACACCAAATCTAAATAGCTGTGTCATCTATCAGAAATTTATACTGAATCTCTTAATGTTCTTCTGTTATTGTTATTCTGTTAAGTGTTACTAAACCCAGGACCCTGCATTCACTCTATCTGGTCTCCCACAGTACACAGAACATGGAAACGCAATTATTTTAGTAAATATAAACTGCTAAATACCTTTTCTCATCAGCAGCTAGAGCAGTCTTGTGATTTATATCAGTGTTCAGCAGAACACTGGTAAAGCATGTAGGAGGAGTTTTCTTTCTGCTCTAGGAGGATGCAGGACCCCTGACCTCTGTCTGGACAGTGCTGATTGGCCCTGCGCTGATCACACGTACTCTCCCAAGAAAAAAAAACTCTAGCAATACACACCAAACTGAGCATGTGCAGAGTTTCTCCACACAATATGTCTTATCAAGAGATAAGATGGGGCACTGGAAGAAAGGGAGGATGAGAGAAGGGAGGATCAAACAGCCTCTTTACACAAAGCAGAGGATTAACCCCTTAGGTTCCACAGTGAATATAACAAGCGTGCCTTACTGCATATACAGACTGATTTTACTGTTGTGGGTATAGTAACACTCAGGGGCGGACGGACTATTTGGAAACTCGGGCACTGCCCAAGGGTCCAGGGTCAGTAGGGGGCCCCATGAGATGCCCCTGGTACCTTTTTCATAGGCTTTTTTGAGTTTGGGCAAGGACACAGGGGCCCCATGATCCCCTATTGCCCGGGGGCCCCATGAGTTGTCAGCCCGCCCCTGGTAACACTTTAATATTTAACCAAACTTACACATTAAAGTATACCTTAAAGCAGGGGTGGGCAACTGTGGCCCTCCAGCTGTTGTAGAACTACAACTCCCATGAGGCATTGCAAAACTAACAGTTACAAGCATGACTCCCAAAGATAGAGGCATGATGGGACTTGTAGTTCACCAACAGCTGGAGGGCCACAGTTGCCCACCCATGCCTTAAAGGGATGCTGAACAAAAATATTTGTGCTGTCATTCCTAACCTCATTGCTGCCTGCCATGCTGATCCTCCAGCATTACTAGTCGCTAATTCAATTTCAACAGTTGCATAGTTGTTCTTGGTCAGTGGTTATCAAAGTGGATATGCTCGATATAATCACTATGACAGACAAGCAACTAATATTTGCATCAGGGTGTCAAGTATGGTAGCAGAAGTACTGTATTTTTAGAACAGGTTCCGTTTTATGTTTAGAACAGTTTCTGGTAGTCCAGCATGCACTTGCCAAGCAGGAAAGCCTTGGTTTCTGATGGCCCCCAATGCATGTCAATGCAGTAATAACATGCCTGGCCTTTCAATTCACTATAACACATAGATGTGAATACAAATGCATTGAGATACTCTGTGTTGCCAAAACTAAGTCATGTACATTTGGTTTATGAACACAGAGGGTCTATAGACTCAAAAAGTGTTTGACTGTGTCAGTGTTAGGGACTAGTGTGAATGGGTGATAAAATTCAGTATAGGCCCCATGTTTCTAGAAATAAAGTATATATAAACCCTCACCTTGTAAAACAACCTATTCATTTTAAAATAGAACTAAAAGGCAAAACAAGCAGGAAAGCTTTGGTAACAGGGAATAATGTGACAATAAAATAACAGCTTTTACTAAACTCTGGTAATATATGACTCTGTTCAACTGAGTAAATGTAAATGAGCGCCACTGCAGAAAAATATGTGAAAGTACCAATCTGTTAGACCCATGCCAATCTCTGACTACTGCATCCCCTGGTATGCAAAACTGGCAAATATCAGCATGCTGTCTAAATATAGAGGTAATCTGTATTCAGAAATGTCATGTCTGCTGTAACAATCAATGCCATTGAAGTGCTGCTGCGAGCTAATATTCTAATCAAAACAATTATGATACATTTGCTTACGGTCTTTACTTGGACCCTTACCACCAGTCAGGGGCGGACTGACAACTCATGGGGCCCCCGGGCAATAGGGGATCATGGGGCCCCTGTGTCCTTGCCCAAACTCAAAAAAGCCTATGGAAAAGGTACCAGGGGCATCTCATGGGGCCCCCCTAGACCCCGGCCCTCGGGCAGTGCCCGAGTTTCCAAATGGTCAGTCCACCCCTGCCATCAGTCCATAACACAGTCCCACAACCAAAATGAATACAAGCGTTCTTATGAGTCTTTTCACCATATCTTATTGCAATTTTAAAGTAAAGGCTTTAACGGGTTTTACTTCACTCATGCAAAAGTTACTAACACAATAAGGTTTATTGTAATTAAAGTGAATCTCTTCTTTGTTCATGTAGGGATAAGCAATAGGTTTATTTACTGTAAGAATGTCAAATTTGTGTTTTTTGAGTTGCATGTGGCCCTCAGTGATTTAAGTATAAAAAAACAAAAAGAACAAATGTGCCCCAAGCTGTTCTGATAAAATGTAGTTGAAACATAATTTTGAAGCTAAATATTTCAGGAAATGTTAATGATCTCTTTCTCTGGGATGAAATATTACAACTGTAAATTTTTACTATAATATTACATTTCAAATCTTTCTCGAATTAAAAGAGAAGTGTGGGAATTAAAAATAAACATTCATACTCACCTAGGTGGGTGCAGCATCAATGCAATGCTGCTTCTGTTCCCCGCCGCCTCTGAGACTGCGAACTAAGGAATCAAAACCGCTGTTCACTCTTGGTCTTCAGTGAGCAGAGAGCCGTTGACTGTCAGCCAACTGCCGGTGCAGGCATTTAGTTGGAACCTGACAATAAAGTCGGGATCTCTTCAGAACCTGGACTGGCTCAATTACGTCACAGAAATGCAGAACACTCCTGCACTCCTGTGACCCACAGGAGAAGTAGGCTCAAAGAGCTTTAGGTAGGTCTGGCCCTCGGTAGACATATTGTGGCCCAATTAAAGATTTGTCCCTCTCAGTTTGTCCCACTATTTCATCCGAGTTTGACATTCTTGGTGTTTTTCTTTGCTTCCAACAGAAGAACAGAGCAACATGAAAGCATAAAGGAGGTAAAGGTATGCGCTGCTTCTCGGGCAGCCATTAACAAGACCCTGTTGCTTTGCTCTGCATAAACAAAACACAGATTTGTTTAATGTCAAAATCTCCACTAGGACACGATAATTGTAGAATTTTGGTAAACAGAGAAATTCCTGTTAGAAAGCTCTATGTCTTTTCAATTTTTTGCCATATATACCCTCTAAAATGCACCCAGGACACAGTGGGATTTTACTCAAGGTGAGCTTACTCTTGAAGCAATTGCCTCTTGCCTGCTTCCCACTTTTGCTTTTCTTGCCAAAGCTTTTACTTCTTTTTTTTTACTACACTGCATGGTGCCTTTGAAAATCTATAGCAACACATTAACACCACATGTTTTGGGACAGCACATTAACGCCTATAAGAAAGCACAAAAGTGTGAATGTGATCAAAACAATTTGGCAATGGTATCTGCCATATTTCTATCCTGCCAGTTTGCATTTAAGTTGAAACTAAGCTTAAAAAAAGCTACATTTTTCTCATTTTCAGCAAAGTGTTTAAAATCTTGCTTGATTGTAGAATATCAGAGAAAACTGCTTCTTTGTAAACACTACACATTTTTCTACTAGCCATCAAAATTTTGCAGTGAGACTCGGAGCTAGGAAAGAAATGGATAAGTGAGGGGCACACATGACAGGGTGGAAGGGAAACCATGCAGCATGGGGTTGATTGTTTTAAAAGCGTGTAAAAAGCTATTGTACTTGTTTTGGCAGTTTTTGGGTCCTTGAAAGGGTTGAAAATCTGGTATTTTGGGAAAAAGGTGGGGAACCATCATTGGTATGGTGTTCTCTAGTTAGTGTGGTCCAATAATAGTGACCAGGTAGTGGATTGTCTCAGAGGCAGTGTCTGGAGGCTGAGGACATAACTTAGCTAGCAGGTGCCACAGACACAATGTTTCAGTAAAATGGTTCTTTCAAGGACTTACAACCCAAGTTTATCTGTAATGTTATTTATTTGTATGTTGTTTAAAATAAAAAGGCCTTATGAACATTTAATCCCACTTTGAGTAAAGTATTTTTGGGGTACTGGGAGGTAGAGTTTGGAGGGGTAGGCCAAGGATCATTGGTAATTGGTGACCTCTGATCTACCCTAGTCAAGTATATTGCACATAAAGTCAAATTTATTCAAAATATGATAAGAAGATACCAAATAGAGTAGTTTACAAACTTTCTTTACTTTTACTTAAAGGATAAGTTCACGTTTGGGAACATGTAGCATGTTCCCAATTCTGCAGCTGCCCCCAGCTGCTCTACCCTCCCTCTGATAGAAGTCCGGGGTGAAGCTCCCCTGTACTATCTGTCAGATTTGTAAACAGTTCCGCCCACACAGCTGTGTCATTCATTCATTCACAGAGCTCAGTGAATAAATCTACTACAAGTTCTGTCAGCCTTAGCAGCTGTCAGCTTGTAGTTTTCAATGAACTACCACAGCGCTGCGGAGCGCCGTGGTAGCTCATTGAAGTTTCCTGTCAGAATATCTGCTTGGCTGTACATCCCGTATGGCAAGCAGATATTCTGAAAGTCTCTAGATGAATATATCGTGATCTTACAGCTTTCAATCCAGTGGTGGTGCTCCCATTGGTTAGGTAAAAATTGTGCACTCACCAGAAGCGTAATTTAATTACGCAGTGTGTAAATCAACACAGATCCACTTCAACGATAAAGGTCCGGACTGGAACTCAGGGTAGGTTCTCCTTCAAGGTGGTATGGGTATGAGCCCTCAATGGATGTAGGTTGATCCAGCTGGCCAGAGGTCCCTTTAAGGGATAGGTGGGTAAAGATGCCTGTTTACAGGTGCTTCCCTCTCTGGATCTGGTGGACAGGAAACTGGATCGCAGCAGGGCTTTATGAATAATAAAACTCCTCCATAAAACAACAGTGATAGTAAAGCAGCATCAGATATGTGAAAACGACCTAAGGTGGAGCCTAGGACGTCGTGATGTCACGCCGCCGGTGCCACGTGGTGGCCATCTTAGATCCTGGATGGTCAGTCGTTTTCACATATCTGACGCTGCTTTACTATCACTGTTGTTTTATGGAATCTTTTTAACTGAATACATTTTTTGACAATAATTACTACACTATGGGTACTCTCCTTGAACTCCCTTGAGGAGTTTTATTATTCATAGAGCCCTGCTGCGATCCAGTTTCCTGTCCACCAGACCCAGAGAGGGAAGCACCTGTAAACAGACATCTTTACCCACCTATCCCTTAAAGGGGCTTCTGGCCAGCTGGATCTACCTACATCCATTGAGGGCTCATACCCATACCACCTTGAAGAAGAACCTACCCTGATTTCCAGTCCAGACCTTTATCGTTGAAGTGGATCTGTGTTGATTTACACACTGCGTAATTAAATTACGCTTCTGGTGAGTGCGCAATTTTTACCTTACCATTGGGAGCACCACCACTGGATTGAAAGCTGTAAGATCACGATATATTCATCTAGAGACTGTCATTATTTTATGTTCATGTCATTGGGGACATTTATTATTATATTTAATATATATCTACTATAATTCATTGACTAGCGCTGCACATATTTTTAGACATTTTTCACAAGGCTTTGTTTGGTTTCCTTGAGTGTTCAGCTGTTTACCCACAAGAGTGCTCACTTTTATTGCTATCCTAGGAGACCTGCATGGCATCAGCAATCTACTGATCTCTGATGCAATGCTTTACAGGCTCCTGCAGACAAAAATATTAAATGCACATTTTTTTACCTGCAAAAAAATTTACATTTATTGTTTTTGTGCAAAAAGTTAACTTATCCTTTAAATAGAATGTCCGCTCTAGATTAAATCTTCACAAACACACCGTCCATCACAATTCATGATGAAGTCTAATTTTTTTTCTTCCAAGTCAGCTGGCAGCAAGCTCAATCTGGCATATATTTATCAGCATGTGTGCTTTTGGAGTGTGATATCATGAATATTAATTATACTTCAACTAAAGTATTAAATACAAATAAAAAAAAATATAGTTGTTTATCACACATAACAAATTACTGGTGTTATCCATTAAAGCAATTCAAAACTTTTTTTTTTTAATTTTAGATTAGAGAGGGATTACAACCCCTGTCTGTATTCCCACTGGAGAGAGTCTCCCTCTCTATATTTGTTGGAGAACATTTTCAACAGGACAGAAAGCGCTGAACAATCCATAATTTGGGGAAATTCTTTCACTTGGGTCACCAATTGCAGGGTCAGATATCTAAGAGGGAATTTCCCTCACACTGGAGAGATTTACTTTCACTTCTTGTTGTGTTTGCAGGAGAGGAAGTGAAGGGATTTTTCCCCAATAGGATATGGATGGAAAAAAAACTCGAAGGGGTTTTAACCTTTCCATACTCATTTCAAAACGTAGAAACATTTTGACTTTAGATATACTTTAAGTGGCTTTAGTGATTTATTTTTCTCTAGCGACAAACTTAATGCAGATTTATTTTTAACCTATCATTGTTTATTCCTACTGCTAAACTAAATGAAAAGATGTATTTAGAAGTAAAACATGAAATAGTTATACAAATTATTCTCAAACTGTAACATTTGAATAACGATAAAATAAAGGGGCGTGGCTAGCATCGTATGCAGCAGGACATGGGCCTAGATAGCTCCGCCGGGTATCCTGACATTCCTCTTCATAGGCATCGCATTCTCCCCCCAGATTTACCCGCTTGGTCTCCAGGGTAACCCCTGACTCTCTCGCTTTCATTTGCTGCCCCTCTTGCCCTGTTCCGTGATGGCAAAGCGGGGAAAAGAGGCCTGGACCTTCCCTGAATTGGCTGGGCAAGATGGCGGTACCCCACTCTGTGCAGCAAAGGAGAAACAGAGGGAGGCTGCACAGAAGTTTTTTGCCAGGTCGCTCACCAGAGAGCACTTATAAAAACAGCTCCCGGACTCCACCACTGATCCGGACTTGGGCTCTATGGGTAGTGATTGGATCCCCTCAGCTCTAGCAGACTGGGAAACCCCATCCTGCAGCCCCGGAGTGAGTACCCTATCCTCCATGTCTAATATGGCACAGGCTGCTTCACCTGTTGATGATAATCCAGAGCCTACCCTTGTAGAGATTTTCTCAGTGGTCACTACTTGCACCTCATCTATTGTGGATCTTACTGGGGAAGTAAAAGGAATGAAAGTGGAATTGTCTCTGGTGCATCAAGATATGAAAAAGCTGCAGGACCGCACTGCTGCCTTGGAGAGGAGGGTGAGCACACTGGAGGATGACTGGCAACCATTACACAGGGATCTGCGTTATGTGCAATCAGTCTCTTCTACAAATGCGTCTGGATTGGAGAATTTAGAAAACCGATTACGCCGAAATAATGTGAGAGCGGTCAGAATTCTGGAACGTGCGGAAAGTAAAAATCCTGTAGCTTTTATTGAAGCCTGGCTAACCTCCACCTTTGGGACTGATTCTTTCTCCCCCATGTTTGCTGTGGAGCGTGCACATAGAGTCCCGACACGTCCACCGCCGGTTGGAACTCCTCCTCGCCCTTTTCTGTTTTGCTTACTCAACTACCAGGACAGAGATACTATTCTTTCCAAGGCCAGGAGCAAAGGCAATATGTCGGTTGACAATGTTCAAATATCCTTATTTCCGGATTTCTCAGCGGAACTTCAAAAGCAATGTGCAAAATTCCTGGATATTAAAAAAATGCTCCGGGCCTGGTCCTTCAATATGCCATGTTATATCCGGCTAAACTTAAGGTGATTGCTAAAGACACATCTCACTTTTTCGACAGTCCTAATACAGCCATGAACTGGATCGGAACATTGCCTTGCGAATCCTCCTAGAACATGATCTTGGGGACCCTGACGATCCTTGGTGCCTTGAACTCAGCTCAGTAGTACGGCGGGGTATTGCTGCCAAAACTCCTTTTTTCTTTTCCCTCAAATCTGAGGTCTTCCCCCCATTTGATATCTCCGCACCTAACCACTGCGTGCAAGTCCAAGGGACATTGTGAGTACCCCACCATGTTCTTGGTCCTGCATGGACCTTTAACCCATCTGCCTAAGTCTCAAGCATTCACAAAGATGGCCCTATTGGCCTATCTGCTGGAGGCATTGTTAGTTTTTTCCTTTGGTTTGTTAATGGTTCACCTGGGTCGCCTACTTATTGTCGGGTGTTTGATAACCTGTCTGTCACTTATGCTTTTTTCAAGATGTACACCTGGCCACGTTAGCTCACATAGTCCTGTAAATTGTTTGTTTTTTCTCTGCTTCAAATCCCCCCTAACGTCTCTTTGATTTATGCTCTTTTTGTGGGGTTGTATATGTATTCGGCCGGGATATTTCTGATACCCCTTAAATAATAATCATGTCTGTACCATTTAAGGAATTATTATTACTCTACTGGAATGTTAGAGGCCTGGGGATAAAACCAAATGAGGGGCTATCTTCCATTTGCTCAAAAATTTTAAATGGTCTGTAGTGTGCTTGCAGGAAACACATTTTAAACTTGACACTGCATGCTCACTGTTGCTCTCTACATTCTCTAGAGGAGTGAGTATTCTCATTTCTAATTCCGTTCAAATCAACCATATGCAGCAGAGGATTGATGTGGAGGGCAGATATGTCTTCCTGCTGTGTACTTTGAATGGGTTTCGATGCATTGTGGTCGCGATATACATCCCCCCCACCCTAATCTCTGGAGGTCATTAAACGCTTAGCACAACTTATGGCATTATACCCCGATGATCCTCTTCTGGCATTGGGGGATTACAACAACTGTTTACTCCCTTCTCCTGGATAAATTGCCCCTGGGCAATCACTTGTCCTCCCTACCTACCCCATTTGCTAAGTTGTTGTTGGAATTGGGCCCCCGGGATGTGTGGCGGGTGAAATATCCGACTACAAAATGTTATTCATGTTACTCTGCTGCTCATGATGGGCTTTCACCTATAGATATGGGACTTGGTAATTCTGTTGCCATATGCGTTAGATACCACCTACGAACCCAGAACTCTGTCTGATCACTCCCCATTTTGGGTTAAATGGCAAACGCACTATGACCACTCTTGTCCGCTGTGGAAGGTTAACCCATTTTGGCTGACATTGTTCCCAGAGACTGATCTGATCTCAGATTTGTCAAATTTTCTGCAGCGGAATGAGGATCTGGTCTAATCCAGACTGGTTTGGGATACGTTAAAAGCTTTCCTGAGAGGTCTAATTATACGAGAAATCTCAGCAGTTAAGCACAGGTCCAAGGAATGGGAGGACAAGGTATGCTCAGATGTCCAGCAGAGGGAAGTTTGGATGATCCTAGACCCAAGCCCCTCCAACTGCAATTCTTGGTTGGAAGCCCAGGCCCTCTAAGACTCAGTGATTACCCAAGCAGCCAAGAAGAAGTATTTTTTACAACAAAAATATTTTGAGGAAGGTGAGAGTACAGTGCATCTCCTAGAACTCATGGCAAAATCACAACAAGATGTGTCCACTATAGATAGTATAGAGGATGTCACTGGCTGAAGTCCTTTTCACTACTACAAACTGAATTTGCATAAGCAATTTTACCTCCACATACGCCACACTTTGCCAGCGCAATTTCTTCTCTCCAACCTCACACTGACAGAATCCACTGTGCTTAAAGACGGTACTCAGGCGACGCATAAAAAGGGCATGATTTCTCATATCTATTAAAAATTATTGGCTACTGTGCAGGATCATGATAGTCTCCGTGGTAGGGCACAGTGGACCCAAGATATTGGGGAGATTGCTGGACACGCCTGGGATGCTGCCCTGGAGTCTGTACCGGTAATCTCTCTCTCTCCCTCACACAAATTATCACAATTATTTATTCTCCATTGGGCTTATAGGACCCCTGTGCAACTGCACTGGTGGGGTAGGACAGACTCCCCTGACTGCCGAAGAAGCAGGGTGCAGCGGGTGACTTTATCCATATGCTTTGGCCTTGCCCAAAACTGTACAGATACTGGAGGGAGGTCCTTCAGACCATTTCCTTCAGACCATTTCCCTATCACAATATACTGTTTCCCAGGATCCCTTAACTTGTCTGTTGGGTGCTTTGGATCGGGAGACACTACAACCCGGAACGTATACCATGGTTTCAAGGCTACTATATCTGGCTAGAAAATGAATTGCTAGGCAATGGCTGTCTTCTGTCCCACCAACTAAAAAGCAATGGATAGACTATGTCAATTCACTACTCCTACGAGAAAAACTCACGTACCAACACCGTAATGCCGACCATAAATATCAGAATATGAGGCAAGGCTGGGTAGATGTACCTGGGCTTGCCCCTTCTCAATTGTTAGTAGACAGGCTCTTGCAGGTGTGATACCCTACTCTAAAGCAGATACCGCTATATATTCCTCAGGAAGTGATCACGAATACCCATACACCTTTTCACAGTGTCCCAGGTGATCTATTCATTTATTCATGGTTTCTATGTTATGTACTGTCAAGGTAATTATGGCTGCTTATATTTCAATGCTATGTCTGTTTAATGCTTCTGGTTTTCATATGTCACTGGATCTGCACATCCAAGGTTTAACACTGTATACTATGCTGATTGTATCTTCATTTCTTCAAGATCCTGTAAGCATTGTTCTCATTTTTTATTTTCTTTGACAATAAAAGTTGTTTGGATTTAAAAAAAAAAAAAGATAAAATAAAATTTTAGACACTATTAAAAATTAGGACACAGAAGGGCCGTATAAGATAGTGAAGCAATTTATCAGATTTAATAGCTGGCCCTAGGGGACAGTCTAAGTTACTGAGAAGACTTGGCAATCAACATTTGAAACCTGTAAAATCAGCATCAAACAGCACAAAAAAGTAATTTTTTTCAGGTTGTTTTTTGATAAAACACATAAAAAGATTCACTCAATTTGACTATGGAAATATATGCAGAAATGCAAATGGAGGAAGACACTTTTCTCAGCAGTAGATGAATTCATTGTGGTGTTTGCATATAACAGCAAACATGGAAAGACACCTGCTTTTTTACTAACTGTTACTTGACTTGCTTCTATTTTACTTGTTTTTCCTTGGTCAATATGTCTTGCTCAGATTAGAATTCCTAAAAAGACAACGTATTTAGCAAACACTGCTATGCTGCTGCAATAATTAATGGACAACTTTGCGTTTAACATAAACTGTATTCCTCTTAGAGTGGAGCTTAGATACAAGTTCCTACTGCTGTAGACTGCCTAGTGTCAGGCAGTGATTATACTCCAGGGGTTCTCAACCACAATTCCATGGAGCTTAGAGTTCCTCCAGAGGTTGCTTGGGGTTCCTTGAGCAATGAGCAATTTCTGTCTCTCAGATAGGCTCCCACTAACACCATTGATCTTTTTTGTTATCTATAAGGGGGTAATTCTTCCCACTAACCACAAATGTAATGAGCATTCTTCTCACTGACCATCACACTAATGTATAATAAGTAGAAATAGTAATTTTTAGCAGGGGTTCCCTAAGACCTGAAAGTTATTTCAAGGGCTCCTCTGTGTTGAAAAGGTTGAGGAAGGCTGTTGTAGTCTCTAACAAGTCATGTTCATCTGTAAGAGCAGAACAGGAGAAGAATATGGACTTCATTCTCCATAAGGTACTAGATGCAGAAGGATATAAAAAGAAAGACATACAAACCACCTGACTCTGAGCAGCCCCTCCAAATATGGACATTGTTCACCTTTATCTATTATCCAAGCTAATGTTAATGGGGAGTTTAATATGGAGGGTGGGAGTGGGGGTGACTTTTTGAATTATTTAAATTCTTTAAAATTGAGTGTTCCCATTAGTATAGGAGACCTTCTTGACTTAAAATAGCGCACATAAATATCTGCACACTATAGCAATTAGCTCCCAGTTTAGACAATGTTATTTTTTATCAGGTTTTTATATGAGTTGGTGTCTTGTGCAAATATTTGCAAGCATATGCGTGTATACATGCATAAGTGCATAAAAAAACTGACTGGCAACACAAATTTTTTTTTTTCTGATCGATATGCAGCACAAATTTACATATGGGTACAAGCCCATTAAAAACAATGGGTTGTATTTAAACTAGTAAAGGAAAATGCCTTACTGCATAAAAAAATTTTGTTTTAGGGTGTTTTTAGGTGTCCTATGTGCAAGAGGCCTTAGACATAATGACGGGAATTTATTAAAACTGGAATGGTCAAAATCTGGTACAGTTCTGCATAGAAATCAATCAGCTTCCAGGTTTTAGTTTAGCTTAATCTGAAAGTTAGAAGCTGATTGACTACTGTGCACAGCTGCACTGGATTCTGAGTGCTTCAGTTTTAGTATTTCTCCCCTAATATGTGCTCTATTTGGCAAAAGTAATAAGTGATATGTTCAGTGATCTATTTGGCAACATTACTGGAAAAACTGGGAGATCGCTTTGCTATGAAAAGAAAAATATTGAAGCAACTTCTGCACTGCCCCCTACCTGTCGCGACATTCTGCAGCACACGGGGCTTAGGACCATTTGCAATATAATTTGCAATACCTGCACTTTGTAAACTGGACCACAAATCATACTATAAGATTTAATAGTCTAATGTAGTATAACCGCAATCAAAGTTGATTTTTTTAAAATGGATAATAATAAGAAATCTTGTGTATTGTAGGATATTCTTTTTCACTTTCACAATAACAAAGACCAGACATCAATTAAATCCAATAAAAAGAGCAATAAAAATTTAGTAGAGATTGCCTTGAGTTCCACTTTAATATTTTTTTTTCTCATACAGTATCTCTGAAAGTAGCTTCACCTGAGCAGTCAAGCTCACAATATAAATGTAATACTTATAAAAGTATATATAAAATTTGACTTGTCCAAGGTTAAGCAAGAGGTAACAAAAAAGACTGGGCCCTACTGTCCAGCAAGGTCACCCTTTCCATTGATTTATAGGGAATATTAACATAATTTCTGACAATGCCAGGCAGTAGCAGACATACTTTCCATTCTTTGAAATTGTTATGGGAAGAACATTTCCAGCTAATGGAAATGTACAGCTTTTTACTATAAGTACACAGTATCAGAGGCTGGATTTATGGAAATACTACATAGGGTGGTCACACTTAAGATCAGTAGCAAGGTGCTGTCTTTGCTTCATTTCATACTAGATTATATACATATAATCTCTATCTTTTATCAAGAGTCCATAGACTGTCAGTACAATACAATATCAAATGAGCTGTAGGTGTGTAGGTGCCCCTTTTCTTCGGCTGGAGTAGACCTGCTCTTAAAAGGTGGGTAGGATTGTTTTTTTTGGAGTACTGTGTGGTTAGTGATGGAGGAAGACAGGAGGTACAGAGAGAGCGCTGGGTTAGCCTGCTTTTTCCCATGGGGGAAAAACATTGGAGAGCAATGTTTAACTAATTAACCAATAACTAATAACTATGACCTTCTTTCTTTTGCATTGCCTGCACTGGAAAGATACATATTTCACCACGAAGTCAAATGTGTTTGTTGAAAATGTTCTGATAATGTCTTGTGACGTTTTTTGACATGTAAATGTTAGAAAATAAAATAAAGTTGGGACTCTCAATACTGAAACTCTACCCAGGTAGAGTCGGATTAATACTGTAATATTGAATTGTAAGACCTAAAGTAGAACTCCTGGAATCCAGTCAGGAATTCATAAAATGTGCAGACATGTTATGAGTTAAGCCCAATGAGGTGCATGATTTAACTATAAGTCCACTCTATGGACTTATCTCTTTAATTTACATTTGACAGCTTTATGGAGCTCTGGGAGTACAGCTGTAGCTACACGCTTGGAGCTCTAACAGGAGAGACGCTGTCTTCTCACACACAGCAGCTTTGATAATAAACCTACATCCAGAACATATATTGATACCTCAGTCATATGTGAGAAATGATGAGCGGTAATATATCCCAATATGGCTGAAATATTTCTAATACAATAGCCAGTGTCAAATGATGGACATGTCTCATAAAAATGCATCCAAGTAGAATATGCTGTTTGACATCAAAAAGATGTATTAATTGACACCTTACTAATACAAAAGTCCTTTTACAATGGTCAATGTCACACTTAGATGAAGTATGGCTACCACACCCAGGCTAGATGTCTGCCTGTGTATGCTCCATACACTTATTACTGTTCCAAAGTGTCCAAACTACATTCCACCACTCATGCAACTCCAGCATATGGAGACAAAAATGGTGGTGCTCAAGTGGTACATATAAATAATGCTGACATCACCACTCATGTCCATCCAAGAAATACAGTGTCGGGTGCTCCTCCTCTCACTTTATATATGTTTGTGTGGTATGGGATGCAGCATGGGAAACTATTTTAATGGGAATGTTATAACCATAGTATATTATCTGTATGGGTAATAAAGATATTTTTTGTAATATTACTAAGATTAGTCTGTGAGAGTCTTCTAAATTGGTTGGTTGCTTTTTTTTCTGTTACAGAGATTACACAAATTAATGACCAAAGGTAATCACAATTAAATCTGAACTCTAAGCAAACACACACATTAAATACATATAGGGATATGTTCTACTAGATCAGGGGTCTCCAAACTTTCTAAAGAAAGGGCCAGCTTACTGTCCTTCAGACTTTAGAGTGGCCAGTGGGAGTTGAAAATGTCCCAGCAAATGTGGGAGTAAAAAAAAAATGACAAAGTACTTTTAGTCAGTGGAAGGAGGAATAGTGTCCAATCATTGGTATTAGTTGGAGGAATAGTGCCCCATCTCTGGTATTTGTTGGAGGAATAGTACCCCATCATTGGTAATACTGAGATGAATAATGCCCCATCATTGGTGACAGTGGGAGGAATAGTGCCCCATCACTGGTATCAGTGGGAGGAATAGTGCCCCTTAATTGGAATTGGTTGGAGGAATAGAGCCCATCATTGGTGTCAGTGGGATGAATAGTGCCCCATCATTGGTGACAGTGGGATCAATAGTACCCCATCATTGGTATCAGAGGGAGGAATAGTGCCCCATCATTGGTATTAGTTGTAGGAATAATGCCTAATTGTTTATATAAGTGTGAAGAATTGTGCCCCATCATTGGTGTCAGTGGAAGGAAAAACGCCCCATTGTTGGTGTCAGTGAGAGGAATGGTTCCCCACTGTTGGTGCCAGTGTAAGAAATGGTGCCTCCTTGTTGTTGTCAGGGGGAGGAAAAGTACCCCGAGGGCTGGATAGAGGCATGCAAAGGGCTGCATTTGGCCCATGGGCCAGTTTGGAGACCACTGTACTAGACAAACGATTTGTATTGCTATCATTCAGTACTAAGATTTACACAGCTGTGACACACAGCACAACTTGGTGGATGACACCACTTTCTGTTACAGTGCTAGGTTGTAGAAGGCAACCAGTGGCATTTTCTCTCCACTCCCAGCTGTAATGACATTAACAGAGCAACAGCAGACTGTTGAGGTTATTTTCCTTAAGCCTGGTATCGGCCATTGCAACAGAAACCGGCCAACAATTGGCCCGTGTGTACAGTAGCCTGTCCTACAAAAGCAGGTCTAAGGATGACTATCGAATTGGCAAGCGCTGATCAGTATTTTTTAGTGGGGAGGGTCCCCCTGTCAGAATGCAATAGCTCAGCGAGGGAGATCGCTGCACTAACATTGCTTAGTTAGTGCGGCAACCTCTTGGGTTTTTTTTGTTCATACTGCTCGGTTGAATGAAAAGAAAAAAATCCCCATGCATACCGGGCATCACTGTCTTCTCTTATTCTATTAGTAAGTTTCTTGCCAGCACATTCACATTTATTCACAGTTTGGAGATCAGTTTGATTGCTGCTGAATAGGGACCGCAAGAGGCTGATACCAAGTCAAATAATGTTGCTTACTGCTTGCAGTTAATAAATGCAGTATATACATTTAATAATGTATATACTGTAAGTCATACAGCAGGCTTCCATGACTCATACTGAGCTATATTTATCAGATTGTGAAAGTTTTAATTCAATTTATTATTGAATACTTTTATAAATTTGCAAAAAAATATACATAAGCTTTACCTCTTTACTACTTCATAAAAAAAAAAAAAAAGCAGCTTTAGATACGTTTTTCGGTGAGCTTGAAGGCCCATTCACACTTGCGGCAGTTCCAGCCATCCCTCTGAAAAGTGATGCACAGTGAACAGTTGTGCAGAAGGCAGTTAATAAGTACCAGGGCATTGACTCAGTTGCCAGGATTAGGTTTCCTGCTCCAGAACTATACCTGGGATATATTAGTTAGGACAGCCTTTTCAACCCCAAGCACCCTGGGGTGCCTTCAGGTCTCTTCAGGGGTGCCTTGGCAAAATGCCTAAAAAGTGCCAGAAAATTGTATACATGCCAGCAGGTTGATCAAGCCTGCCTTTTAGTTACACAAAGTCACAGGTTTTCACTGTGCACCAGTACCACCTTCCATTGGTTGATAAGGAGGATGTTGGGTGCCTGACAGCATACTTGTTTGCACCTCCTTTGCCCCTCTCCATTAGCACTGGGGTCACACTAGCTGAGTGAGCGAGAGAAACATTGCAATCACTAGTCAGTACCAGTGTGTAAAGGAGTATTTGCCTTGGAGGAATAAATTACGTTGGGTGCCCTATAAGTCCTACTAAACTATCAGTTTAGTTTTTACATTTTATAATGGGGTGCCTCAAAATTGTGCAGAATTTTAAAGAGTGCCTTGACTGAAAAAAGGTTGAGTTAGGAAAAGGCCAAAGGGAGTTTTATTACATTATATATTATTTTTATTATAAATTATATAATATTATATTATTATATTTGCTATATTATATACATTATATTATACATTTTGTGTGCTTTGCTTTGTAAAGGTTTTTGTTTAAAATCTGTGTTGCTAAGGGTACATGTAAATCCTTTTGCAAGTCATACAGCAGGCTCCAATGACTCACACTGAGCTTTATTTATCAGATTGTGAAAGTTTCTCAGTCTGTTGCTTCATGGCAGCCAATTATATTCAAAGATCCACTTCAGAATGATAATTAGAAAATAAGCTTTGAATGTGATTAGTTGTTAAGGACATCCTAGACATTTTGTCTCTCAGAAACCCTTGATAAATAGTGCTAACTATCTTTTGTATGTCCAGTACAATAATCTCATAATGCCCATACCTGCGATCCATTTTTGCAAATCAAAACATCCTTATGAAAAAATTGATAGGTTATCTCAAAGAAAATAACTGTAAGTTACAATTACATTTTTTAGATGCTTTAAACAATAAAGATCCCTGTGCAAAAAATTATTATGGCACTGCCTGTCCAGTGAGAGAAAGCAACTTTTGTTTACTATACCTATAATCATTGCCGATTAGGTCGCCATGCATAACTGAATGATGCCACCCTTACCTCCTATAACTATAGTTCCTGATTGCAGTTTATTTATTATTTATTATGTATTTCAGGTACTTATATAGCGCCGTCAATTTACTCAGCACTTTACATATATATTGTACATTCACATCAGTCCCTAACCCTCAAGGAGCGTACAATCTAAAGTCCCTAACTCACATTCATACATATACATACTAGGGCCAATTTAGACAGGAGCCAATTAACCTACCAGCATGTCTTTGGAGTGTGGGAGGAAACTGAAGTACCTGGAGGAAACCCACACAGTCACAGGGAGAACATGCAAACTCCAGGCAGGTGGTGCCAGGGTTGGGATTCAAACCAGCGACCCTAGTACTGCCAGGTGGAAGTGCTAACCATTTAGCCACTGTGCTGCCACAGCCTGAGTAGAAAAGCCTGTCCCCTGCTTGTGAGCTGTAGAGAAAGGCCCTTGCTATATGTTTGAAAGCAACAGTCTTTATGCAGTTGAAGATGAGATGATACTGTATGAACAAGGAGAGACGGTGAACAGGGAAGATGCCCAAAATGAATTACTAGTTATAGTCTACAGTACCCCCTACAGAATGACTGCCTGTACCACCTCACAGTCCTGGAGGGCTATGTCCTCGATACAGTAAAAAATTTAAAAAATCCAAACATGTTAAAAGTATATAGGCAGCTAAATTCATCAAAGTGACATAGGTTTTCCCATCTTATTTTGACCTGTTTTTGCATGCTGACATTTTTTTATTTGAAACAGATTTCCATAAGCAACATTTTTGCTAAAAAAAAAAAAAAAATTGTTTGCGAATTAGTACATGCTAAGCATACATTTTTGCTGATTCACCAGTTTCATTGGTTACAGTGGGTGTTTAAGTGTGAAATTGAGACAGCTCAGTTTATCCTGCTGAAAGCAGATGACATTTAGCTGCTGACAAGCTAGATGGAGCGTGTTATTGAAGTTTACCAAGAGTTTAGGCTTTATCCTTGGTAAATTGCGCCTGTTTTCTAACACAACTTTATTATTAGATTATCTCAGTTTTACTAATTCACCTAAATTTAACAAGTAACAAGTGGAACTTGCATTTACTTTTTGCAAATTGTTATATTAGATGTAGTCCAAGCTGAACAAAGTGGTCTACGCAGCATGGACTTATGTCATATGGTAAGCAAAATCTTAAATTAAAAAAAAAATTTAAGTTTTTAAAAATGTTTTAAACTTTACAATATTTGTACTCATTTGTCTTCTGACTTAAATTCTGAATTATATACTGAATTTGGTAGATAATATATTCCCTGCTTACCATCACTCCTGAAAAATATCTTGTCTAGCTGTATAATAGTCCAACAATTGCCCTCCAGAAACATTCTCTGATTACTCCACTTTGAACCCTTTCTGGCATTTTGACAAGCACATGGTAGAGCTTGCGCAGGAAAATGTTTGTGTGCAAACTATATTGGCAAGACTTCACATCATATTGGAGCACATGAAAACTATTTTTAATCTGGTGCTAATGCACATTCAAAATAAAGTACATAAAACAAAATAGTGGATGACCGCGGTCCAGTATTCCTTTATTGATATACATCTACAGAACTGGTATAACAGGAGACGTGAGACTTCTAACACTTTTAATGCTAATAAGCACTTAATCAAAGATCATTACTCTATGATTAAGCTCTTAATAGCTTGAAATGTGATAGAAGTCTTAGGAAGTCCATAGATTAATAACTTTTTTTCAGCAGGCTGAAGTACAAAAATGAATGGATTCCTCCATACATACAAGGGAGGTAGATGGGGCAATCGCCTCCACTGTGACTTTGTATTCTGACAGTGTAACTCTCCAATGTCAGAATACTGTAATCCGTGGCTACAGTTGACTGACTGCAGCTGCTGATTGTCAAAAGGTTTCCAATATTCCCGTTTTACAGAAATTGGTCCAATAATCTGCTTCTGTCAGATTATCAATGTCGGTCCATCTTTAGCCAGCTTAACCACTCCTGTTGTATCAGTTTTTTCTTTATTATATCTTTGATCATTTTTAAAAGTACAAATCCATTTCTCACCAACTTCATACAATACAAAAAATCTTTTCTTAATTTTTCCCCTATTCCACCACTTGCCCCCTCCCCTCACCCCTCCTCTTGCCATCCAAGTTCTTCCATTTACTTCTAAATCTTCGTTTTTGTTAATTTTTCTTAAATTTTCTTACCACTACCCCACCTTATCTTTTCTCTTTCTTTTCTGTCTTTTCCTGGTTCTTATTTATTTTCCTTTACATTTATTCCCCTGTACTTCGACCACTTCTAAAAAACTTTTTTTTTTTCTTAAATATACCACCCTTCCCAAGCCTTCTAAAATGTTTCTGTTTTATCCTCATCAATATGGTATAATTCTTACATCCTATGTATATACTCAACTCTGTCCATCTAGTCTTTTATTTTAGGGGGTTCTGCTGTTTGCCAATATTTAGGAAGAAGGCTTTTGGCTGCATTTAGGAGATGGAACACTATCATATTTTTGTGTTGCTTCACCGAAAACTCCAATTTATAGAATAGGCAGACCCACGGGTCCAACGGCACACTTATTTTCTGACTCTCTTGTATGTAGTGCACTATCTCTCTCCAGAACTCCTGTATTTTGGGACACTCACACCAAATATGTGCCATTGTGCCCTTACTCCCGCGTCCCCTCCAACACTGGGGTGAGGTCTCTGGTCTTAGTTTATGCATCACATTAGGTGTAACATACTATTTTACCAAGCATTTATAATTCATTTCAACTATATTCATATTCACCGCCCCATGTGTTAAACTAAATATTTTACTTTTTTGATGCTCATTTGCTTTTGTTCCAAGCTCCAATTCCCACTTCTCCAAAAACTTTAAACTTGTCAATCCCTCTATTTCAGTAAGAGTTCTATATATCTTAGAGGTGGTATGTTTTTGTGTTTGTACTCAACAGTTGTTCCATAGGATATTTTTCTTTCTCTGTTCTTAGTGCTGTTGTACCAGTTTTAAGTACATCAACAAAGGAATTTTTTTACTGGAGTGCGATCACCCACTATTTTTGTTTTTATGGCCTTTCATTAACGTTCTAGACATACAGCCAATAGTATTGGAGACAAGCATGGACCAGCCTGGAACAGTGTTATTTGTGTTTGGAATGTTCAAATAAAGTGCAGAGCAATCTGAAAATCATAATACACAATGCATTGAAAATATTTTTACATAAAATTTGCCTTATTGAAAGAATATCTGTTGTACTAAAACCTGGATTACAGCAACCCAGGATTAGACACAAGGAGGGTTCAAACATTGTTGATGTAGATGTAGATTCAAGTCAACATTACTGGACAGAAATGGAAGATCAAAGATAATTGACAGAAAATGATGCATGGTGAGAATGTGCTTCATGTAGCTTTCCCTGAAAAAAATAAAATACTAAGGCTTTCTTGTTTTGTTTTTTTTTGCTAGCCATACAATATACAATTTTCCTTTCTTCAACCACAGGTTAAAAGAAAGAAAATTGCTCGCTTCCCCATTAGCATAGTTGGTGTTGATGGGGCATCTGTCCAGAAGCTTCATTGTCTTCTGCTGGCAGGAACAGCAGAATAGAATGATCACTTCTGTTGGCTATAGCCGCTGGCAGTGATCAAACACAACAACAACATTCTGCTTGCACTGAAGTCGATCACTAGATCAACCTTAGCACAACCAGCCTACCCATAACTTAATCAAAATTCATCCAGGCCCTGCTGAACCAACAGAAATTTCAATACATCTATGGCCAGCTTCAGCAAACTCGAACAGTTCTACTTTAAGCCAGTTTTATGAATGAGATTGGATTTGAGTCAATTTTATAAAAATCAGTGTTATTGGACCCTTTTGTAAAACTGTAAAATGCTACACAGAGGATGAAACGGTGTTAATTTAGAGTGTATCTACAGTAAACCCAAGAACAAAATGTAATATATTGCAGCTTACCAGTCCTTACATGGAGCTGCATTAGTATTTGTTTTCAGGCTTTTTGACTTTTTCACCCGGTGATCCTGCTGGTAGCACAGGCAATAACACAGGTCTCTATTTGGATTACAGAACACCTACCTCCTATGTTATGGAGAAGAGGAGTGGGGGCAGTGTTCTCTAGTCGCGTACATTTCCTGCCCTAGCCTGATGACATTCACTCGCTGTACTGTATCTATGGAGAAGCAGCATTGTCACCCTAGGACAGGATATGTATTAGAGCTACAAAACACCTCAACCTCTCCTCATCTCCAAAACACTGGGGGAAAATTCTGTAGATCACAGAGAGATCTGAGAACTATAAAGGTGCAAGCTCACCGAATTTGTGGCAGGATCAATGAGCACTGTTTTGCACTTATGGAACAGATACAGTATACGGCATATTCAACAAACCAAAAAAGAGTAAATAAGAGAAAGGGGGAAATTTACTAAAACTGGAGCGTGTAAAATCTGGCACAGATCTGCATAGCAACCAATAAGCTTCCAGGTTTTATTGAACAGGCTAAAGTTAGAAGCTGATTGGCTATCATGTACAGCTGCACTAGATTCTGAGTGCTCCAGTTTTAGTAAATCTCCCCAAATATGTTAGGGTATGCAAGTCAATAAGCTGTCTCCACCTGCTTTTAAATTCTCAAAGATTACCCCAATTTGTCATATCTAAGGTGTCAAGGGTTTCTGACTGGTTAGAATTGTAAGGTTCAAAGTGAAAAGAAGAGGAATAGGCAGGGGCGGACTGACAACTCATGGGGCCCCCGGGCAATAGGGAATCATGGGGCCCCTGTGTCCTTGCCCAAACTCAAAAAAGCCTATGAAAAAGGGGGCATCTCATGGGGCCCCCTACTGACACCGGGCCCTCGGGCAGTGCCCTAGTTTCCAAATGGTCAGTCCGCCCCTGGGAATAGGTGCCATTTGATTTGGAGACAAAAATATAACTGATTTATGCCAACGACGGGCTTTTCCTGTTTATCTATCAATTTCTTGCTAAGAATGCAGACTGCAGACGTGTGCTCTTCTGTTATTACTGTTCTCTTTAAAGAAGCCTATCCTGCTTCTAACTAGTAAACTACATTTTATTTCCTCCATCATCCCCCGCAGCTATTACCTTTTGTATCACTCAACCCTTCCCCCTAGATTGTAAACTCTAACGAGCAGGGCCCTCTGTTTCCTCTTTTACCAAATTGTATTGTAACTGTAATGTCTACCTTCATATTGTAAAACGTTGCGCAAACTGTTGGCGCTATATAACTCCTGTATAATAATAATAATAATATAATAATAATGCAGTCTAATACACGGAACCCTATTGGTTATTTTATATTGATGAGATTGGGCACCAGTCAGCTTATGGTAGTTTTATTTTTACTGGAATGATACAGATTTGTGTAAAATACACAAAAATACTTTATACTTCATATGTACACCAAGTAAACTGAAAAGCTCTACTTAGTTTATTAAAAAGAAACCTCCAAAACCCATTAGCTTAATTGTATATCAGTATTAAACTATATTCTGTTGGCAACCTGCTTGCCAAAAATATTTTTCTCTGCATACCAATTATTACAAAATCAGCTAAAAACTAAAGACAAAAAATACTGCATTATGCAGAAAATAATTGAATTAACATAAACTTAGACGTGGTATTGCATTTACAAGTTTCACACTTGAGTTGATATTTCACATATCCACAAAGCTGTGTAGTGGATGACCCTCAATAGGCAAAGAGTACTTTACTATAACCTCTTCTGGCCTGCCTGAGGGGAATGTCAGCACGTCCCTATTTATTTTTGGGACTTCAAAATTATTAGAATGCCCAGTATGTTTTGCAAAGATATGTACAGATTATACAATATCCAACATGTAATAAATGTCTCTTTTCTATATACGTTGTTAAATAAATAACTAAATACCCCACAAAAATGTAAACAAAATGAATAAAATTGAACAGAAAGCTTTCCATTTAGGACAGTAATATATTTGAACAAGGGGTTAAATTATATGCAAAAGATTTGAAACTAACATATTACACGGCAATACAGAAGAAGCAGAAATAATTCAGCAGTAAACAAATATTATATCTGACATTGCTACGCTACAACAGATAATCTTTCTAATAGATATATTGCTTACAGTACAAAAACATACACATTCCATGGTGAAAATGATTGGCTGCATCTTTAGCTGAACCCAACTGATGAATTATCATGCGCCACCTAGCCACAAGAAACATGCAAATGTGCTAAGCTTTTGGGTCTATTTATAAATGTTTTCACACAGCTTTCACCTGGGATTCAAACATTTTTCCAGTTGAACCCAATCAACTCTTTTCAAGGATGGAAAAATCCAGTACAGTTTATTTTTTCCACATAATACTTTTATTTTATTGCCCATCTTTGCACCCTCTCCATATTCAGGGCATGCTTTTGTAAACAATTTCCCAGAACCGAACATCATATTCAAGATGAGGCTGTATTAAAGTGGTCATAAAGGCTGAAGGTTTTTTACCTTCATGCATTCTTCTGTATGCCTTCTGTAACCTTCTGTATGCAGCAGCCCCTCCAGCCCACCTAATACTCACCTGCTGAGCTCCCCATCTGTCAAGCGATGTGCACATGAGCCTCGGGTCTCCTGGGTGTCTCTTTCCTCATTGGCTGAAACAGCAGCAGGAGCCATTGGCTCCGGCTACTGTCAATTACAGCCAGGGGAGAGAGGGGGGCAGGGCCGAGCAGCAACTCTGTGTTAACGATCGCACAGAGCAGCAGCTCAGGTGTGAGCCTGCTTGGGTGTCCCAATAGAAAGCTGCTTGCTTTGGGGGCACTTGGCAGAAGGAAGGGACCAGGAGCGCCAGAGAGGGACCTGAAGAGAGGAGGATCAGGTCTACTCTGTGCAAAACCCTTGCACAGAGCAAGTAAGTATGATATGTTTGTTATTTAAAAAAACATTGCCTTTACAATCACTTTAATGGCAAAAATATCTCTTTTATCAAACATAATAATTTACACTTTAAACACTTAATGTAACAACGTGTTTACATACTTCAATATATCCACCACCATCCCTATTTCCAGCTATGGTATAAAAAGAAAGCATGCATGTTTTTCAACATCTATAGAAACAAACAGAAGAGTGATGGCAGAAAAAGACCAAGTGGCCCTTCAAGCCTGTGCACAGCCATCCAAAGCAGTGTGCCCGAGCTGACAGGGAGGAGAACTGTCGGAGGAGATGATCGGAGATCGTCGGAAATCACCGGGTGCCGGCGAGTAATCACTGGCTGGGACCTGGCGATTGACAGCCGCAGCCATGATTGTCAGCCCTACCCAGAAATGCAAAATCACATATATATATACGTGATTTTGCACACCCATGCTGCCCTGTAGCAGTATATCTGCTATAAGGCGGACGGGAAGTGGTTAAAGTATATATCTACTTTTGCAGTCAAAATTGAGAAAACCCCATTATATGTTTGTGTCCCCATTCACAGACTATATCTAAAAAAATGTAGGTGTTATTTGAGCAATGTAAACCAGCCTCTTTCCCACACCAGCTTCAAGTGTGAGAACTCAGCATTTACATGACAGCCGCTCTGAGCAGAGAGTGGTGACTGTCAGTCACCGCTGTCTGCTCTACTCCCCTCCCCCCCCCCCTCACTGGAGCACTGGGCTGTGGAGGCGGAGGGAGCTGCTGGCTCAGGCTTTCAGCACATTGCAGAGAGGCTGAGCCAGGTGCTGCTCCAGATTCTGGGGTGGATCCCGACTCTGAAGTCAGGATCTTTCCCCAGCCTGGACCGGCTGAGTGACGTCAGCCGACAGCAGGCTTCAACCTGCTGTCAGCTGAAAACGGGTCACAGGAGTGTAGAATGAACTGCACTCCTGTGATCCACAGGAGAAGTGCAGCCAAAAGAGCTTTGGCTGTACTTCTCCTTTAACTATTTGTAACCCAGGCGATTTTTAAAACACCTTTTTTCCCAGAGATTTCCTCTGAATGTTCTCCTACTTATAGAACACAAAGGTGCAGCGCTGCACTTGTGTGTTATATGTCTATGTGTTGTTGCCTGCAATACTGTGTTGGCTGCTTTTTTTGCTATTAATTTTTGTGTACCATTTACTTAATACAGCGCGGAAGTGTCAAATTGTTAGTTCTCCTACTTATGCTTTCTGCATGAGCTTCAACCTTTGTACGCATTCTACTTTGGACCCAGAAGACAAGGCAGACCATCCCAGGAACACTTACTAGAAACACTACAGGGAAAAAATGAATAAAGTTATGGTCATTGTTACCCAGATGTTACTTAATATAAACCAGTGTGATCATCTATTATAATAGTTTGCTGTACTAGCCATGCCTGCAGCCTGCTCCAATTAATTAGCATGCTTCAGTCCCATCCCAAATTGTATCAAAAATACATCTTTTTTACTTACTTGTAAGTAGTTTTTTATATACAGACAGACACCACCACCTTTTCTATTTATCCTATCCTTCCAAAGCAGAGCGAGATCATAGCTGTGAATGTGAACAGCTCAGTCACATGAAGAATCAAGTCATGTTTCTGAAACACCAATAATGCTGGCCGTACAGTGATTTTATTTAGGCCAGCTCCTGATAAACTATTCGAAATTTGCTCATTGGGTGGCCTCCTCCTGCCCAACATCCCTTGAATGTAAATTTGAAGAAGCAGGGGGGGAAATTTTTGGACAATCCAATCAGTGACCTATGATGAGCTCAGTGGCAGTGACAGGAGAGAGTACACAATGTGCACGTGTGGCCTGAAAAAACAGAAGAGTGTGCAGTCCCGTGGAACTAGAGGCGATGGTCCCAAGGGCAGCTCTCTCCCTACAATAACTCAGGGTAGAGCCATCAAAGACTGTAGAAACTTTTAGGAAGACTTCTTTTTAATGCGGTTTTGAACTAAATTCTTTGAACTGAAAGGGAGCCCTAGTAGGTTTAGTACACTATGTTGCTATACCCATACAGGGCAGCATAGTGTGCTTTTTGGTAAAGGGAAACTTACCCTTTAAGACAGTTGGCTCCATGTACACGGGACATTTGGAAAACACTTCTGAACGATGGAAACTGACTGCTGGAAAGCGTAGGTTAAAAAATGTCTGTTTAGCCGTGTTTGCATACCGGGTTTATGAGCGTTTGCGTCTAGAAGCATTTTTTTAAAGATAACCTCAAGAGACCTTCCAAAATGCCCAGAATGCACTGAAAAACAGTAAAAAATTAACTATTTCAGACATTTTGAGAGAAATAGAGATAGCAGAAGCAGAGAGAGCAGTATTTGTTGAGATTAGCTGTGTTTTGTTTTTTTTTGCTGGTGTTTGGATGTGTTACAGCCTATTTCTGTGCAGAAATTATTGCAGCAGTGTCTAACATATTTTCTTTCATGCGAAACCTCAAAGTATGGTGTACCAGGTCCATTTGAGTACCGGGAAAACGCTTTGCATAATGAAAAAGGCTCTAGACAGCATCTGGAAATGGAAGAGTTAAAAAAATTTTCCAAACGAAAAAATACTTATATACGCGGTTAGCTGCGTTTACACACGTTTACAAGCACTTGGCGTTTGAAACGCTGATAAAATCTACTCATGAACGCAAGTTTGGTGTGTTCAAAAAAATGACTGTAAACTCAACTGCCTGTAAATGACTGTAAACGACTATGTGTACATGGACACATAGGAAAACATTAGAGAGAGTTCAGGGGCTGCTGAAAAAAAACACAGAAAAGCACCTAAACGTGAGTTTATCAGCTGTAGTGCACATAAAGCCTAAGAACCGTTGTTTAATCAGGCGCAGAAGAAAGGAAGAAATAATTAAAGAAAAGTATTTCTATGTGAAGAAGGAAGTTCTTACTTTTTTCCACTCCCATAACCATCTTTGCTATACTAAAATTATCTCTATCTATCTATCTATCTATCTATCTATCTATCTATCTATCTATCTATCTATCTATCTATCTATCTATCTATCTTGTTTTTCTGTCAGAGGATTTATAATTCTGTTCAGCTACTTTTGCGATTCAGGATTTGAGACTGCACAGAGAAGCAGGTGATACGATTATTTCCCCCTTTAGCTATGTAGCTTCCCACACTTCCAATCTGCGTTCAGCTTGTTCACTAGACAGGAACATCATCTCTGATCATGAACAGGGAGGTGACCTAGAATGCTGCACAGCTGAACCAAGAAATAGTGAATTTGTCTTCCTGGCTATGCAGTGGAGCAGAATTACATATCCCTTGGTGGGTACAATAGTTCACACACATACATATGTATGGTGGAGTTTTTTGCCACTGTAGCTTAGGTCAATGCTGTGTTCAAATTAAAAATATCTGACAGTGTTTGACCATTGCCGATGATGATCATGTCTGCTTTTTTTTTTTTAAGTCATTTTCTGTTTCTTTAAGACTACAGGTTATTCTGTATACATTAAAGAAGAGCAATACTGTAAAAATGTTTAGAGCCTAAATATTATGCAATACATCAACTGCAAAAAGAAGGCCCAAATTTTAGCCATCTATAGCCTACTACTTTCATTACACTAAGGGGCGTATCTATAAAAACAAATTGCAGGGCTATTTGTCCTATGAAACCGTATGTACCTTCATTCTTTGTGAATGGCGGGAAAATCGAATGTTATTAGGCCAATTTCTCTCCATGTCGAATGCTATGAATAATTTATTTTCTATGATCATCAGCTCTTTTTAGTGGCCATAATTAGGTATTTTCCTGATTAATTCTATTCTGTATGAATGAATAACATTCAACTTGGAGAAAAAATATCCTACTAATGTTTGATTTTGTCCTCATTCAAAGAATGAATGTGCATGCAGTTTCACAAGATGAATTAATCTGAAACTATTTATAAATACAACCCTAAGACCGGGTCCACACTAATGCGGTGTGAATTCCTGTGCAAATTACATGCAATGTCTGTCCATACATTCTGTATGGCTCAAATCGCATTCCACACCAAAAAGGTGCACAACCCTTTTTTTACCCGCACCTGAATCACAACGCACAGGTGTTTTGCGATCTGTTTTGAGGTCTCATTAATTTAATATTGAAACTCATACCAGATCGCATGAACGCCATGTGATTGCAATGCGATGAAGGAAACGCACAGGATTCACAGTGTTTCCCGCAACGCATTAGTGTGAATCTGGTCTAAGTAATCTCATTATAGGCTTTAGTTCAAATTGTGCCAACATTTAGGAAGTCTGTCTGTAGATGGGTTCATAGGAAGGGTCTGCTGGGGCATAAAAACCAACAATGGGACAGCAGTACATGTCTAATATTTTTAATCTCTCCATAGAAGGATAATGGTCATGCTCACGCAAATATTAAGAAGTTTAAAAATCTACATGTGTAATAACAACCACCTCCATGAGCTATAGGAGCTTTAAAGTGACGGAGCTTTAAAGTGACCCTTAGCTGAAAATGTTGGTGGGGATCCCAAATAGCTCAGTCTTTGCAAACAGTGCTGGAATTCAGAGCATTGTTGATTAAAACATAGCTGAAAATGTTGATAAAGCTGGGCTAAAGGAAAAAAAAGTAATTTTATCTGGGTAGTGGTGGGTACTGTAATCCAGTAAGTGAAAAAATTATATAAAAAAAAGAAAAGTGATGTTAAAAAATTAATACCATCAAGGAGCCATACTATGTACAGTATATGTACACTGCTGGAGTATATGTACACTACTGGAGCCATAATATGTACAGTACATAATGTATACACATACAAAAACACCGGGTCAGGTGATATGATGTCCTGCCAACATCACAAAATTATTCTGCCTAAAAAGTCCCAGGAGGAATATATTTGTCTATTTTTGTACATAATGTATATTGTATAACGCCTTGATATTTTGACTTTCCTCCCGCATTAGGTACAGCCAGGGATGTATTTACCACAAGGCAAACATTTGCCTAGGGCGGCATTTTTCAGGGGGGCAGCACTGCCCCTCAGAAGAAGGGACACACGTGACATGGGGACCTGGTGGGTTCTGAGAGAGGCTGCGGGTTTCATGACGGTGTATACACACCCCAACTCTCGTTCCCATGATGTCCAGAGCTGTGAAGATGAGTGTCTTTTTATTTCTTACCATGGGAGATGGTGGCTGGTGTATGGAGGGCAGTGGTAGTGGAAGGCTTTCTTGGGTGGGAGGCAGGGGTGTTGTTGCTCAATGTCAGGCTCTTTTCGTGGGGGGCGCGCCGATTTTTGTGTTGCCTAGGGCAGCACAAAACCTAAATACACCACTGGGTACAGCCATTTTAAAGTCAGTGATACCAGTTACCAGTTAGTCTGCAAATGAATGTTCCATACATGATGTCAATTTACTACATATTACAAATACTTTTTAGACCATCAAGCAACATGTGAGCTCTGTGACAGTACCAAATGAAAGCTTATACAAATGTGACAAAAGGAAGCACTCATTGACAGGCAGTTTGTTAAGAAAAAGTACTCTAAAACAAGGCCAGGCTATGAGTAAATATGGTCCGGCATTTAATGTGACCAAATATTGCCAGGTCCTGTGTCTGAGTGCTTAGTTTAAAACTGATGAAAGGATATATAAAGGGATTAGGTATTACAAAAAAACAAAGGAAAAAAAAACAATATAATATAACCAATATAAAATAGGCTGTTAGCTCCTAACTTCACTCATCTACTGAAATAGTCTTCTTGTGGAGCCCCATCAATACAGAGTATTTGCACATACGTGGCACATGGGTGCACTCTCCTGTCCTCCCCAATGTCAGGCTGGCTACCAAGTTGGCCAGTCTCCAAGCCCGACTAATACCACACAAGGCATGTCAAGATCTATGAAATACCAACTTTTAGACATTTGGTACTCACATAGGGATGTTCTTGAGTTCCATTAGTGGATGGGCATTGCCAGTATCCACTGGAAAGGTGGGAGCAAACACCCTATGATGCCTGCTTTATAGTTATGAGTCGTATTATTTTCAGAGCTGGCGACTCTTTAAAGGAAAATCAATCTACAGTTTCAAAAAAATGAGATGCATTTGGTGCAAGTAATTGCTGTACTAATTAAACCGAAAAATGCAGATTTTCCGTGGACTCACACTCCAATATAAAATAACACATTTACTCTACATAGTACATTAAGGCTCCATGCACATGGGGCATTTAAATAACGCTGGTAACATTAGCTGTGCAAAGTCACGTTAAAACCATGAGTTTTTCTGCATGTTTAGCGTTTTTGCATTAGTGTTTAGCAGCGTTTTTTCCGCGTTTGCAATTTTAACGTTTTTTTAAACAAAAAACATATTTTTGAGGGGTCAGAAAAAGTCCAAAAATGCCAGTTTGCCACGTTTTACCATGTTTTGCCGCGTTTTTCAGCATTAGAGCATTTTTACAGCTAAAAAACTCTAGAAACCCACTAGTTCTGGGTTTTTTTACAACCAAAAAATGTTGATTACAGTCTATGTGTGTATGGACACATAGGAAAACATGCGGGGGACTTTACTGACTGAAAAAAACGCCCAGTGTGCATGAGGACTGATTTTTGTGCAACAATTTGTCCTTTTGTAGCTTTTTTCAGTGCATGATTTGTTTAAGAATTCTCTTAAAGAATGTAGTTCACTGGCTAACTAATAATCTTACATGTCTGTGTGCCTTCAGGTACATGAACAATGGAAGGGATTTACATTTTAATTAAAGTTTAAAACTTTTAAGTATATGTAAAAGAAAACATTTTTTTTTTAGTTTTGGATGGGGTAGGTAAAAGGTTAGATCATCTTTCAGGTTTTTATTTCTGTTAGTGTCCCTGCTAGGGAGAATCACCCCTCTAGTTTTCCTGGTGACCATTATCACTGAGATTAAAAAAAAAATAAAAAAATCTGAGAAAATCCAGGGGAGTTGTCATGAGAGCAAGAGGTTAGGGTACATTTTCCCATGGGGACAAATGTTATGGTGGCAACTGTACAAGATGGGAATTCCCCTCTCTTTGAGGAGGTTTATTGCCACTTCCTGTTGAACCTCTAGGACAGGAAGTGAGGGGAAATCTTCCCATCAGTACACAGACAGAAAAAAATAATCTGATAGATGTTTTAATCCTTTAACTCTCTATCCAAACACTTAAAAAAATGATGACTATACATACTCTTTACATTTTAGGTTTTCTCCATAGTGATGCAAGGCCAAACATGTACCTGGTACAAAGCCATGGATAGACAAAAGTAGAATTCTAAAACCAATCAGTTAAATGTAGGACTAGGCAGAATCTGCTTAAAGGAGACCATGTTTTAACCAGCTGCCTGCCACCCTATAGCAGAAATACTGCTAAAGGGCGGCAGGGCTGAGCAAATTCACATATATATACGTGATTTGCATTTTTGGTGTAGGGTGCGCGCACCATCCTCCCCGCGTCGCCATTGGCTGCTATGGATGTCAAGATTCTCTGCTGGCACCTGACGACCACTGAGTAACACTGCCAGGGGAGAGACCTGTATGTAACAACACAGGTCTCGCTCCTGCCAGCAACAGCATGCCACTATGTATTTCTCTGCACAGCAGAGAAATACACAACAGCATGTTTCCCAAGTAAAACACACACAACACATGTTGCAAAGCACAGCACATAGTTAACCCTTTTATCACCCCAGATGTTAACCCCTTCCTGCCCAGTGTCATTAGTACAGTATCAGTCTTTCTATTAGCACTGATCATTGTATTAGTGTCATTGAGATGTCAGTGGCAGTTAGTCAGTTCCCACCCAGTGTCAGAATGACCGCCATAGTCCCGTCACTGATTGCCGCCATTACTAGTATAAAAAAAAAAAAAAAAGATAAAAAAAGAAAATTCCAGTATATATACCGTCATTTGTAAATGCTATAACTTTCACATAAACCAATTAATTTACACATATTGGGATATTTTTTTTAGAAAAGACATGGAGCAAAATACATTTTGGCCTAAATTTATGAAGAAATTTTTTTTTTTTCAAAATTGTCAGTCTTTTTTTGTTTATAGCACAAAAAATAAAAAACACAGAGGTGATCAAATACTACTGAAAGAAAGCTCTGTTTGTGGGGGGAAAAAAATACATAAATTTCATTTGGGTGCAGCATTGCATGACCGTGCAATTCTCAGTTAAAATAACGCATCGCTGTATTGCAAAACATGGCCTGGTCAGGAAGGGGGGTAGATCCTCTAGAGGGCAAGTGGTTAAAGTTAGATATCATAAGTAATTTTAGGCTCTGTGCCTATTTGGCCCCTGGAACTGGTTCCACCCTCCTATGGAGTGCTAGTATGAAAAGTAGTGGATGCCCAGGTTGGGTGACAGATGTTCAGCTGGTCATATCACTTGCAACTAAATGGCTAAATGCCTTCATATGGCCAACTATAGCATCAAAACACACCATAGCATGTAAATGTACTTTGTTTTATATACCTTTACAGGAGTAGAACTGCAGATTTATAATAAAAAAAAATTACAAAATTCCATTCTTTTTTTTTTTTCTGGACAGTGAGGTACCTTCACCTGTAAGATACCATTTCATGGCTCAATACAACACAGACCCATTGCAAATGAGCATGCAAACAAGGATAAATAAATCAATATTTTCATTAGACGAGAAACACAAAGGAATGAAGCTTGTCTTACAAAATTTATGGAAGTCTGGCATTCTTAGTGTCCAAGCAACATTATGCTATTGATTAGGCATATATAATAAGGCTTAAATAAATAGATCTGTTTAATTGTCAGTAGGTTTGTATGGAAAAAATCCCATGAAAAGAGAACAATACATGCCAAATTAAGCTACTATGAGGTTCTAATGTGCATACTAAGCAACAGGCCCCTTAGTATATGTCTCATAGCAGCCAACCCTTAGAAGCAAAAAGAGTAATCCAATAGTCAGTTAGTATTTAGTTTTAGACTATCCTTGCAGTTAGGACCATTTAGCTTCATGGGTGTTTAGTTCACCTACTTCAATCCAAAAACCACATGCAGTCTGTAATCAAATTGCCCTTGAACCTGTTCACTAGGATTGCTGGATTACAGTCCTACTTAGCCATCAGTATTCACCCATGTTGACAAGGGACGCTATATTCTTGTGTATATATATATATATATATACTGTATATAGTAGTTATCAAATGCATTAGTAACCTTAGGTGTTCTATTTAACCCCTTTACGCCGGCCGCACACAGATATGCAGCCTCCCAGCGTCTGGGCCATTTGCGTTCATGTAAGAAAAAACATATGTGCTGAGAGCGCGTGGCCTGTGCGCTCCCAGCACACATGTCTGGTACTCTCGGAAAGGTCCCGGTCTGCTCTTTCGATTGGGACCTTTCCCGATCATGTGACCGCCGTGACGACGTGTCACGGCGGTCACATGATCCCTAAACCACACACCCCGCCACGCCTCCCGGCTTCTGAAACTCTTAAAGGGCCAGTTGGCGCCGGCGGGAAGGGGTTAAAAAGCAGTGATATTGCCATAACACCACTTTAAAGTATATGTAGACCCTCACCTTGTAAAACCACCAGTAAACTGAATGGTTTAAAATAGAAATGAAAGGCAAACCATTTGTATATACATATAAAAAAAAAATCAGAAAGTTAGAAATACCTTTTTTCCCTTTTATATAAGTGATCACATGCCCTGTCTTCTTAGCTGCATAAGGAGCTCAGAGAGTTGGGGGAGGAGAAACAAGAGAACATTAATCTTTCCAGTGAATGGCTGTGTAGGGGAGGGGGAGCACGTGTGAGCACATGTCTGATCATTGGAGAGCAGGCTGAGTTCTCAGCACAGTCAGAAAACTGTCCACACTGTGCTCTCATGCCTAGTGTGGTCAGTTTTTAATAGCTGCTCAGAGGGACTGAGAATAACACCAGATATTTAACACAAAGGAAGCAATACAAAGAGAATAGGACACTTTTTCATACAAGCACATGGTACAATAGGTATCCATCAGGAATAATAAATGCTGGGTTTACATGTTCTTTAACCCCTTGGCGCCGGCACCTCCTGGGCCTTTAAGGGTTCCAGAAGCCGGGAGGCGGGGCGGAGTTTTAGGGTTATGTGACCGCCGTGATTCGCTGTCACGGCGTTCACATGAACGGGAAAGGTCCCGATCGAAAGAGGAGATCGAGACCTTTCCATGAGTACCGAACGTGTGTACTGGGAGAGAACAGGGCACGAGCTCTCAGCACATATATTTTTTTTTAATAGAACCCAAATGTGCAGCCACTCGGCGTCTAGGCCCAGATGCCAGGAGGCTGCACATTTGCGTTAATGAAGGAAAAAGTCCAAGGCCAGCGGAGCATAATACAAATGAATGAGCAGGAAAAAAAAGTGCTGGGAGGTGAGCCCAATCACATGACTATCTCTCCTCCAATAAGCACTTTTTTCTGTGCTACTAAGAAGAGAACACCCCAAAAACCACCACCTACACACTGCGGCCTGCATTTAATAAATAGGCTGTAAAATGTAGGCCACTGTGTGCATAACCTAATGGAGGATACCAGATAGTAGATTGCATATCCACTCCCTGTTATAAATGTGCTCTATTTATACTATATGCAAAAGTCTCCATCAGAAATAAAGAGAGAGTGTTTGTATCTGTATACACCCTATAGCAGGTATATTACATGTTTGAATGAAATCTTGATTTGGCTTTTTAATAGTACAGTACAACTATGACATTCATTGTAATACTAACTGCATTAATGTGCCATGTTGCATGATTGACATCTTGTCTGGCCATGCTAATAATTTAAAAAAAAGTACAAAAATAAAAAAAAGACACAGTAAATATTTATTAATATTGGGCAGCACAGTGGCTAAATGGTTAGCACTTCCGCCTGGCAGTACTAGGGTTGTTGGTTCGTATCCCAGCCACGGCACCACCTGCCTGGAATTTGCATGTTTTCCCTGTGCCTGTGTGGGTTTCTTCCGGATACTCCGGTTTTCTCCCACATTCCAAAGACATGCTGGTAGGTTAATTGGCTCCTGTCTAAATTGGCCCTAGTATGTGTATGTATGAATGTAAGTTAGGGAACCTTAGTTTGTACACCCCTTGAGGGTTAGGGACTGATGTGAATGTATAAATGTATAATATATATATGTAAAAGCGCTGCGTAAATTGACAGCGCTATATAATACCTGAAATTAAAATATAAATATTAATGCAAAATGCATAGAATCCCAAATATACAGATCTGTGTATCATCTAATTTTAATATTTTAACCATTTCCAACCACATACAAAAAGGCGGATCCCAAAAATATAGTGACAAAAAAAGAAAAGATAGTCCTACGGAACCTACATGGACACCACACAAAAACCAATAAAAAACCATGCTATGGCACATAGATATATGAGAACCACTTAAGAATAAATCTTACCTTTGTTATGGCAATCACATGATTATAAAAAAAGGCCATTAATTGATAAACATTAAGAAGCAGAGCAATCGTCAAATAAATGATAAACCTTACAATATCCTACAGTAAAAATCTCAAAAAGCTGTCAAGATAATTTTCACCTCTTCATCAGAGGCATGGTGATAACCCAGCGGTTAAGCCGGCAGAGATGACAGGCCTCATCACAGCTCCCCATATTGCTTTCTCGTCTGCAGTATGGCCGTCCGCTGCCATATTTAATACATTCAGTGGATTACATTAGCAAGACTGTTATACTGCATAAAATAAACTCTGGAGCCACAGAGACACCTTTCCCGGACTGTGTCAGCAGTCAGTTTGAAGAAGATGTAACGTACATCTGTTTTACGTTCCACTCTCCCCTCCTCTTCCCTCGGGAGAAGAACCAGAACCAGCTACTTGCCCCGTCTGCATTATTAATACATGTTAATGGCTCCATTACATCAAACTGACCTTTTTTCTCCTCTACTATCTAAAATGGGAAAGATCCTAAAATAGAAATATTATATATGTGTTGGGATCGCTACGTCAATCTTGTAGGCTGCAATATGTGCTTTCCTCCCCCCTTCCTCCTTGCCGTATAGATCTGTCAACCAATAAGAAATCAATGCAAGGCAGTAAACATCTGCATTATAGCAGGGTGGCAGACAAAGACTCCTTACCATTAAAGCTGCCTCTGCACATATAGGATGGTGAAGAATAGCAAAAAAAAAAAAAAAATCTAAGGGTGGGGTGGAGGAAGCAGATTCTTTATTGAAGGATGCAGCAATGTGAGGATGGTGTGACACGCATAGCAGCATGCAAAGGGCTGATAAGAAGTTAAAACGCTGATGCTCCGACTGGGAAATCAAGGGAGAAGGCGAGAGATTGCTAGAATGGTGAATCCTCCTTGTGACTCGCGCACGCAGCTGGTTCGCTGTCTGCTGAGATGCTGATTGCGATTTGCCTGAAGAAAACAGAAGAATGTCGCTGAGGTTTCCTAAGGATGCTTGCTGGCTTTCCCACCCCTTTTTTTTTATTATATTCTTTAAATTCAGGAATTCCCGGAAGGGACATTCAGACTCGGTAGGTGTAGTGCAGTCAAGCACCATGTGTTTGTAGATTCATGTGAGAAGCTGACCTATTTTTATCTGATCCCTATGTGGGTGTTGTGCAGGTACTACGGAGAATGGGATGAACTGCATCTTTCTGTTAACCCTTGCATGGCCTTGCATGAGAGATCGAGAGTGAGAGGGAAGGGGAGAGAACGTGCCTGGGCACCAGCCATTGTGTGCTAATTTTTATTTCCCTACCCATTTTGTTTTCTTTCACATCCATGCTTGCCTGGCATTATACATGCACAAAGACTAATGTATGCACCACCGCCCTTGCTCTTCTCTTTACAATGTAAAGCAGGCTAAGGCAGCACTGCAACGGTACACCCTGCATCATTCAAAAGCATGTACAATTATTAATCCCATGCAGATGCCGTATGTACACTGTCAACAGTGACTGTGCATGGCTGCTGTGTACTGTGTGCTGTGTAATACTGTATGATGATGCATAATGACCATTCATTCTCAAGAGATGTCATTTAACAAGCAAGATTCACAATGGAAATCAGCTGTTGAGGTAATCACAGTATATCCATTTAAATTGAAGGATGCTGCCTTACATTAACCCCTTGATAACCACAAACATTACGTTTTGTCCTAATCATTTTTTTTTTGTTCTCTAACAAAAATTGTATGTGACATTTAGGGACCCACAATGATTATATCTACGCCTTGCATGATAAAAGCATGTAAAAAAAGGAAGTAATTAAATCATAACATTGTCACTACATTGCCTGAAGCATGATATACCCAAGAGCTTGACAAGCATCTAGGACACCTATATTAAGCTCCTAGACTCAGGGCTCTCTCTGTTAAACGTTGGCATTGCATTATAGGTTTCCCCTATATGTCTGCTCTTTTCATTTGAAAGGTTCCTATGATTTTTGCTACATGTATTACTCACACTTGGTTTCATCAATTATCTTGCATGCGCAATAGGAGATGGTGGCACTGTATAAATCATTATTAATAACAATACAATATGGGGTGTGCCATAATAATGTGTTCAAACTAGCAGATCTTAACACTGTTTCAATTATATTTTTTCCATTTTAACACTATGTGGTGGATAAAACTTCCATTTTCAGTCTTAACTGTCATTTCTTCATGTATATACCTGATTCAAGGCACGTATATATAGATATATATCTATATATATATAGATATATAATATACACTATATATATATATTTATAAATATGTATATACACTAAATATATATATATATATATATGTGTATATATATATATATATATATATATATACACACACTATATATATATATATATATATATATATATATATTTATAAATATGTATATACACTAAATATATATATACAATATATATTGCTTATTTATATAGCATCAATATTTGTTTTCAGTGCTTTACATACTGTACATTCACATCAGTCATTAATATATTTACTTAATAAACATTCAGCTGCATGCATATAGTAAATACATATGCAACTGATATCCACAAAACTCATTTGTCTTAAGTATAATGGTATAAGCAGATGATAATAGTTTGAATTCATGGTAACTATCACTAACATGTTCATCAGTGCTGTCCTTCTCTCTTTCTAATTATTTATCCAGATTGAGGTTGACTGCTGGAAAATTAGTTCTCTACAGGAGGTAACAGAGCTGAAACAATTTTATTGTCCTCTTAAAGGATGAAAGACTGGCACGGATACCTTGCATTATGTAGGCTACTAGGTATACAAAACCTTCTGCTCTGACACAAGCAGCAGAAATACGTGAACCTTACTGGATTCAGACTTCACTCTGATAACAGAAGGCTGTCTACGCAGCAGGGGGGCAATTGAAAGCATATGAATCTGCACAACCTCTGTGTGCGGAAGAAGAAGGCGCTTGCTCTTCTTAACAGCACATGCAAAATACCATAAAAGAAGAACACGAATCATATGATATGACTGCATTCTGCTTTCCTTTATCAAACTGACAAGAGGATTGCTAGGGAGAATCAGAAATGTGGCATCAAAAAATACATCATTTTCAGCTTTTTACAAGTCAGTTTGTGGCATTTCTTTGTACAGACTCTACAAATTTCCCTAGAGTGGATAACATAAAGGTAGAAGATTTTACACATTTTGTTGTTGTATTTTTTTTGAGAACATATTATTAAAAAAATAACATTTTTTGCACAAAAGCAAATGTAATATCAGTCAGATATCATGAAAAATAGAAAAAGGTGAAAATGGAAGCTATAGTATGTTTAAAGACAGCAAGATCCATGTTCGTTATTCTGGGTTAAAAAAACACTCAACTGATTGTTGAAAAAAAAAATTAAAGGGGGTCTAAAAAATTATACAGTGGTTTAAAAATAATTCGCATATAAATTTTAAAAGAAAAGGAGTCACAGCAAAAAACAAAACAAAAAAACGTGAAATAGTATTTTCCCTGACTATTTACATGAAAAATAAAAACCTGCGTATCTCTTACACCTGTAATACTTGATGCAGGAACAGACTTAAATTTTTCTATGCCAGTTTCTCCTACCAGGCCACACCCTGTTGAGAGTTTTTCATATTAGTTCAGTGTGACATTGTGGCATATTTTTACAGCAATCGTGTGAAATAATGCCATAATATTCATCATATTTTAACTCTAAATTATAAAAAAAAATTATCAATTCCATTTTCAATTTTTTAAAAAATATGTTTTAAAACTGTTAAATATATTCAGCACACAGTGAAAAAATAGAAAAAACTTCTGCAAACTGCTAAAAAATGCTTTTTCCACAGTCTTGTAAAACTAACATTTTACACCTAAAGTTGCAATCAAACTTTTTTCTATTTGATAGCTTAGCTATCATATACTAAATATTATTGGTGTACACATAAACTGTCATACCTGTTAACAGGGTAGAATGCTACTGGAAAAGTAAAAATTGTCAATTTACTTAAAGTGTTTTGGTAATTTTTTTTCTATAATAACTAAATAGGGTATTTTTTTACAGCACCCTGGACATTTTAACACTGATATATCGTTTTTATTTTGTAATTTAATGATGCAACTGCAGAATTAAGTCCACGTAATTCTAATTTCAATATACAACTGTAAAGAGAATAGAAAGCTATTTAACAAATAGGTAAGTTCTCTAATATCTGTTCTGAAATGCTAGTATGATCATTCTATTGGTTTTAGCTGATACCTTAGAATTAATTCATACATTTGCGAATTAAAAACATCTAACATATTTAATGACTGCAATGAACCATTTGAAAATTCTACAGACTCTGTTAAAAAATATTAATAGTTAATATTGACCATAGAATCTATAGATATGACAAAGTCTCATAAAATAAAATCTATTTATAAAAAAAAAGAGTTTTTTTTTTTCTGTAAATATTCAAAGCAAAAGAAAACTTTATTTCATTACTGCAAGAGAAGAGCAGCAGTTAGGTAATTTTCATCAAGTATAAATATTTCTAAAGTAAGAAATGCATTTGAAAGCAATAATTTAGAATACATCCCATAAAATAATTGCTAAATGAGATTAGCTGATGACACAGCAATCCTTCTATAAAAATGGAAACACTGCAGATTTGAAAATTAAAGTTGCTACATCCAATATAGGATAGACATGCTTGATATATAACTGAAAGTCATGTTCACTTTACCTCGATTATTTAATATTATTATCTGAGGAATTCAATAAGCATGTGTTTCTTGAAAGCCACTTGTCGCATTTTTTTTTTGGTAAATAAGAAACAAGTAATAGATAAATGCAATAAATTATTTTATCTTTTAACACTCATAAATTCTACACTGCATTGCTGGAATGATGCTGCAAGAATCGTAACTGACTGTATGCCTAAAAGTCAATCTAGATGGCAATGCTAGCAGATCAACTACACCTGAGAGGTTAATAGCGTCTAAGCTTGTGATTTAACCCTCTGTTGCCAATTTCCACAGTTCAGGTCAATGTCTTGTGAATAAGTATTTGCCAATAATTGGCTATATTTCGTTCACACAAGCAGTTAATATCTCATGTGTAGTTAAGCCCTTGGATATGGACTAAACTTAACAGACAAATCTAATCTCGTGCTATTGGGATTTAACCACTTGTTGACAATTGCTTAATTTATGGCATATTTATTTTTAAGTGTTAAAATGATTTTCATCAAATGGTTAAATCTCTGCTGCAAGAGTAACCCATTTAGTTTATCCCTTTAAAAGCTCAAGTCCATTTCTCAGCCAGAAGCATACACACAGATGAAGACTGCATTGAGCCCCACCCTAGTTACTGCATGTATCTCCATTGTGCTACACCTATCAAGAAGCAAATATTTCTCATCCAATATAAATCATCAGTGATCGCATAGAATTTCTCAGCACCCATCTACCTGCTTTTAAATCAGGTGAGAATTGAGGTACCTGTTGCTAACTAAATCACATCAAACAATTTTATATGCTGTAAAGGTATAGATTTACAAAGCAAGCATCAAATGACACATTTAAAAAGTACTAAAAGAGATTTTACAACACTTCATATCTACATTTAGAAATAATTAAGCATTTATGTACTGCTGATAAAACTATATCTGCCAATATCAAAGCCCTAATTTAAAACAGATGAGGATTTTTCAGTACCTTAAGACATGCAAGCAGAAGTCAGCTAATTTGCAGAGGAGAAAACCATATATATCATACAAAGATGTCAATGACATGGTCGAGATAACTACCGATAATGTAGAAAACATTAAGCTTAGACGCCCCTTTCTAAACAATGTTGTAGATGATTTTTTTTTCTTCATTTCACTATTATTCCCCATTAGAAGCAATTCTTTTTAAGTTATCGAAAAAGTGAATAAAATATGCAACCACAAACAAATGAACTGGCAAAATAAAATGAATAAGCAACCTACTTTAAAAGATACTTAATACCTGATCTAATTTATTGATGCCCTGTTGTTTTTATTTTCAATACATTTACATGTCCTTCATTTAATCAACCAATCTTATGCTCTCTATATTGTTGTCCAAGTATATGATATTACTCTGGGTAGCAAAATATTTAAAGATAGTTATAACCTATTAGTAAACATCCACATCTGAGTTTTTTTAACTACATTTTATATATATATAAAGCTTAGTAAGTTCCCTTCAGGCTTAAATTACAGCATAGTTTTAATAGTTGCTTACATTGATTAAATAAATGCCATGCTTGCGTATATACTGCAGATTTGTCATATTTTAACAATATTTTTTAACATCCTATTTGCAGAGCCAATTAGTTGACTTAAATATGTTGAACAGTACAACAGCTGCTCACACCACCTTGAATAATGTGCGTTGGTTATTTTTTTATTTTGCTACATTAACTGCTTTGAGTCAAATTAAAGTGGGTAAGTAAAAATTTCTAGGGTAAAAAAATATTTCTGCATTTGCAATAATGACCCAAAAATGAAAGCCTTTTTTAGCTAATCTAAAAGATGATTTTGCATAAAATCCATAAACTGATAAAAAGGTGTAAAGTTTGAGCAAATGTAATAAAACCCATTCAAATTGATTAAATTACCTATAAAATTACCTATTTAAATACATTGGCAGCATGGTAAGTAGCATGGTAAGTGTCAGAATGGATCAAGAAACACTTGGAAGGCCATGAACATTGCCCTTGTGCAAGTGTCTAGAATAAAGTGTTTAGTCACCCACGCATCATCAGGTGTTAGTAAGCAAGTCTGACTTCTTATAGAATATATATATATATATATATATATATATATATATATTGTATATGTGCCAGGATATAAGGAACCAATGGAACAGCTGTGAACTACTCATCCTAAAAGTTGAGGTCACATTTTTTCTATCCTGTAACCATGGATAAAAATTGTAATACAGTGCAAAACCCCAAAATCTGTGGGTTTTTCCATAACTGCATTTTGTAGGCATCAGTGCAGATCTATGAGTCCTATATTATTAGAAAGGCCTGTTATTGGGTATAAGAGGTAATGCTGAGTAATGCTAATAAAAAGTGCTAATGCTAGTAAGTGCTAATAAAAAGACTAATAAAAACCTGTTATATAAAGATGGGACATACAAAAAATTATTTTTTTGCTATACCAAAAGGAAACATAATAAAAACCATTTGAACACAGTTATTACTAAACAATTCCGCAGAAGGCAATAAGTCTTGAACCCCATTCTCAAATCATCATTATAGGGTACTTTGATGGAACAGGAAACAGTTTACATGCCTTTTTTTTTCTAAGAATCCAAATATCATTGTCTATTTGTTTGAAACCCCACCCTTTGACTTCTATTTCATACTACCTTAAATCACACCTCTACTTCCAATAGAACAGCGAAAACAGAAAACAACATATGTCCAACTGTTTGACTGGCAATGTAATGGCACTGTCCCATACATTGTGTCACTTCTGTCTAGTTTCTGAGAACTTACTTTGAAAAACTAAAACACATCTATAAAAAAACTATGCATTTCCTTAAAAGAGGTCCACTCCTAATAAATGACGTCTATAAATGATATGTTTCACCAGAAAATGCTGAATTTATAATCACGCGCATTTAAATGTGTAAATTTTAACAACCCAATTACGAATCCCAGGCAGATACAGGTAAAATGAAGAGGAATGGTGTAAATAGTTAAACTGTGTTAAAAATTAAAATATATGTTGGGTGTCCTTGTGAAGAATAAACAATAAAAAATGAAAATTGTGAATTGTATTTATTTTTTATTTAGTAATCCTGCCGCCATCTTGGTGTTGTAAGAAAAGGGAGTGGCACTATGGAATGAAAAAAAAAATTAAGATGGACTAAAACAGTTTGGATTATTTGTTAATGTTACAAATGAACAGTTATCTGTGAATTGCTAATTGCTCTTGCTTTTTTGGTTCCTACCATAGTGTGCCAAAAGCTTATCCATTTGCCTTTATGCCTGCCAAAGTTGCAGAGTCATGCTGCCATCTTCTACAGCCCATCCTTAAGCATCCATGGCAGCCATATTGGACTCTAAATACACTAGGCGTCTTCACAGTGTGTGTTCTTTAGATCTTCCGGTCACTTTGAAGGTCACCAAAAACTTTAAGAAAAATTTTTAGCAAACGAATGGCCTGTTAGACCAGGCCAGGAATGTGTCTATTTATTCAAGCATAACGCCTTTTATTTCCTGCCAGTGGATGTTCACTTAGCGAAGAAGCATTGTACTAGCATGCTTTGCTTTCCAGATGGTTTTGTCATAACGTATCTCACTACCGCAGGCCAATAGCATCCCTCGATTTTGTGTGACTCTTCTGGAAGCATCGGGATTTGTGCATACTCATTTCCATAGACATGAGGTGGTGCCATTCTGGAAGGTTCTCATGACGACGTTACTGTGGACCATAACCATCTACCAAAGACACTGTACTGGTGCTGCAAAGCAAGCTATTTGATGAGTCACCAACTCATAGTCCACAGCCACAAGGACATAAAACATGCTTTAACAATTCGTTCTATCATGCTGCTCCGCCTTAATCTAGAGGAAACCATCATGGGGTATGCTGCCATACAGTACATCTGGTGAACCCCACATTCAGCTATGTATATTATCTTTCGATATTCTGTCCAGGCCTAGGTTTGTTTCTCTAACCATAAGTGAATCTAAATATACATCAATAAAAGAGACAATGAACATTTTTGAAAAGCCTGTGCTAAAATACACTTGCTGAGCTCACCGATGAACACAATGGTGAATTTAGGGTAGACTTTATCAAGTGAAAAGATTCAAATGTGCCAATTTATAATGTCCACTTTTTCCAAAATTCCGTGCTTTAATAATTTATCATTACATGCCATGCTTCTGCGTACGACAAACAATCTGTAGAAAACATGACCGATCTGATTCTTAGATCTCAGCATTCTTTCTGCGAGCTCTTTTAAACAGCTGTTCGCTTAGGCCAGCTGAATGCACAGCCAGTATTCCACAGACCGTACATAATGTGACATGTGGCTAGCATGTATCTCATGCAGGTACAAGTGGCTGCGCTGTGCTGCTTGAAAGTCACCCTCCCTGCCTACGCCTAACTTCATTTCACAGTCAGCAGACGTTTGGTCCAGACAGCGCTGCTACTGCTACATAAGCGAGTCTTACTTCCATGTCTTCTATGGCACGCCCAGATCATCTTCTACTCCCTTCAGTAGCCTTCCAGCCTGCATTAAGGAGAACATGCTCTGTAAGCATGTCTGCTCCGAGACAGGCCAATTCATCAGCTTCTCTAATGTACTGGGATCTGCTTGGATGTCTGTGCACTTCCATACAAGCCCTAGGTGATGGCGGAAATCAACACATTCTACACATTACAGATTTGCCAGTGTCCATGCTTACACTTTTAATTGGGGATGCTAGAGAATAAACAGAAAGATAGATAGATAGATAGATGGATGGGTAGATACATAGATTGATACATAGATAGACAGATGGATCGATAGATACATGGATGGATGGATAGATGGATAGATAGATGGATGGATAGATACATAGATAGATAGATGGATGGATAGATACATAGATGAATGGATAGATACATAGATAGATCGATGGATCGATAGATACATAGATGGATAGATAGATAGAAAGATAGATAGATGGATGGGTAGATACATAGATTGATACATAGATAGACAGACAGATGGATCGATAGATACATAGATGGATGGATAGATACATAGACAGATGGATCGATAGATACATAGATGGATGGATAGATAGATTAGATAGATAAATAGATTAGATAGATAGATAGATAGATAGATAAACATTTTGCATGTTATATTTTTCATTTTGTTAGAACATTTACTGATTACTTTTAAAGTCCAACTACCCAACATTTCCCACATTCGTATAACTACGCCTTTTTGGTTCTTTGCAATACACAGCCAAGATCAAGAAAAAAAAATAAGCGTCAAGGGAGGAATCTTTTGTTTTCTGAGAGCAGATCATTATGCGTCCAATTAATCAGCTAGAGGTGGGGTCCGAATTCAGGCTAAAAATATCATACTGGGTGCAGAAAAGCAGACGGAGCCTCAACAAAGAATTGCCTTTAGACATGTGAAGCAAGGTGACAGGTTCAAAGATCACCCTTATTGCTCATCCAAAGTCTATATACTGCAAAGAAAGTAAGAACAAGGGGGAAGGCATAAAAGCAGAGAAAATGTCAGGAGCGTCCAGCTGTCAGGCTCACCTGTGAAGAAGTCCAATGACTGCAGAGCTTGGCATGATGTCCTACCAGCCGTGTGCAGTGATGCTGCAGCAGCATCAGTCAGGACAAGGAAGGATGCTGCCTATGCACTTGCTACACCCAGGCACACACAGCACAGGCAGCACGTGGGAGGGGGAATTTGTAACTCAGTGGACGCTGCCATCTCACAAGATATACAGGGGGGCTGCAGGGGAGGAACCAAAGATGCTCTGGCATGCAAAACCACCCCATAGGTGGTGTCCGGGCAACAGCCTCTCCCTGTGTCGATGATGTGCGGTGTGGTTCATTCCAGAACGCTGTGATTGGAAATCAAGAGTGGTGCTGCCGAGCATTCCAAGGATGGATTCTTTAGGCGTGGTGTCAGGAGATGCTGCCTGGGGAATGGCTGTGGCCAGAGATGCACTTTGCAGGAGAATTCCCTCATTCATACGAGGAAATGGAAGCTTTACCCTGCTGTAATTGACGTTTTTAGCCTCCTTCTTGTCGTTTTGCACTTTTCAGTGTAATATAATAATAACCCACTTATGAAGAGTTTATCTCTGACTTAGCCTGTCAGTGCTGCTGAATTACTGCAGTCAGCTGACGAGGCATCTCCTTATCTTAGCAGTTCCGGCTATGTACAGCGTTCGTAGCCATTACTTACACGTGTGCTCTGTATCCGGCATTTCACTATCAAAGGGCAAAATGGGCCACGCTGCAGCAAAAATACAACTGGGATCAATTTGAACCAATTCATTACCAAAAGGCGTTATACCAGGCCAGAGCATATTCTCATTGCACGAGACGTTTTGTCCATTATTCTTATAAAGAATGCTTTCTAGAACATAATACATAGTTACATAGTTAATTACATAGTTAGTCTGGCTGAAAAAAGCCAAAAGTCCATCCAGTTCAACCAGAGAAAAAAAAAGTTATAATCCTATACCCACAGTCAGGGCGGGCTGACAACTCATGGGGCCCTTGGGCAATAGGGGACCATGGGGCCCCTGTGTCCTCACCCACACTCAAAACACACCCAAAAAAGCCTATGAAAGGTACCATGGGCATCTCATGGGGCCCCCTAGTGACCCTGGGCCCTTGCGCAGTGCCCGAGTAACCAAATGGTCAGTCCGCCCCTGCCTACAGTTGATCCAGAGGAAGGCAAAAAATCCCAGCAAAGCATGAAAAAAACATACGTAAATGTTCCTCTCTTAGATTGCAAGCTCTAACGAGCAGGGCCCTTTGTTTCCTCCTGTACCTAATTGTATTGTAACTGTTATTATTATTATTATACAGGATTTATATAGTGCCAGCAGTTTGCTCAGCACTTTACAATATAACGGGAGACAATACAGCAAGCATACAGTTCAATACAAGAGGGAAAGGAGGGCCCTGATCCTGGGAGCTTACATTCTATAAAATATCATCTCTTAGATTGTAGGCTCTAACGAGCAGGGCCCTCTGATTCCTCTTGTACCAAATTTTATGGTAATGTCTACCTACATTTTGCAAACTGTTGGCGCTATATAAATCCTGAATAATAATACCCTCTAGGTGAGATTGTTTTGTTAAAGAAAACCTGTACTGACTGGAAATATGACAGCTGCCTTTGCTGACCGTGCCTGAAAATGCTAGCTGCTTGGCTGTCATGCTGAATCATTGGTTGCAGTATGGGGTCACTGACCTGGAAGTATGTGATGAAGCTGGCGACAGCCAGGCATGTAGTATATTCAGAAGGACGCTAGCAGTAGCAGCCCCTCTATTCCTCTCAATAAAGGTTTCACCTCTGCATTCACCTCATGTACACACACCTCCACATTCACCTTCTGTTTATACACCTCTGCATTCACCTCATGCACACACACCTCCACATTCACCTTCTGTTTATACACCTCTGCATTCACCTCATGCACACACACCTCCACATTCACCTTCTGTTTATACACCTCTGCATTCACATCATGTACACGCACCTCTACAGTCACCTTCTGTGTATACACCTCTGCATTCACCTCCTGAACATACACCTCTACATTCACCTTCTGTGTATACACCTCTGCATTCACCTCCTGAACATGCACCTCTACATTCACCTTCTGTGTATACACCTGTGCATTCACCTCATGTACACACACTTCTACATTCACCTTCTGTGTATACACCTCTGCATTCACCTCATGTACACACTACTCTACATTCACCTTCTGTGTATACACCTCTGCATTCACCTCCTGAACATACACCTCTGCATCCATCTTCTGTGTATACAGGTCTGCCTTCACCTTCTGTTTGTAAATCTCTGTATTCACCTCCAGTGAATACGCTTTTGCATTCACCTCCTGTGTATACACCTCTGCAGTCACCTCCTGTGTATACACTCCTGCATCCACCTCCAATGTATACAGTACATCTCTGCATCCACCTCCAATGTACTTTGTGTACACCTCTACATTCATCCTCTGTACACCTCAGCATTCACATTTTTTGTATACACCTTTGCATTCAACTCCAGTGTATGCATCTCGATATTCACCTCCTGTGTATACACCTCTGCATCCACCTCCACTGTATATACCTCTTTTGTGTATACACATCTGCGTCCAACAGCAGTATATGCGCCATAGTATTCACTTACTGTGTACACCTCTGCATTTACCTACTGTCTCTCCACCTCTTGTCTCAACACCTCTGTATCCACCGTCTGTGTAAACACCTTTGTGTCCACCTCCTGTGTATACACATCTGTAATTGCCTCCTGTGTATAGACCTCTGTACTCACCTCCCTGTATACACATCTGTAATAACCTCCTGTGTATATACCTCTATATTCATCTCCTGTGTATACACATCTGCAATCACCTCTTGTGTAGAGACCTCTGTGTTCACCTCCTGTATATACACCCTTGCATCTACCTTCTTGTGTATAAACATGTGATCAATCTAACAACATCTTGTCTGTACACCTTTACATCCACCTACTTCCCTGTATGCATCTTTGCATCAGCCCACCCTTTGTGTATTCACCTTCTATATATATATTCCTCAGCATACACCTCTGCAGCCACCTACTTTGTTTACACCCCAACATTCACCCATCTCTTGTATATACAACTCTGACCCGGTCTCCATCTTTGTATACTATGCCAAATCAACCCTGATGTTCATAAACTTCTATATCCAGGTACCTCCTGTGTATACACCTCTACATCCAGCTACCCCCTGTGTATACACCTCTACATCCAGCTACCCCCTGTGTATACACCTCTACATCCAGCTACCCCCTGTGTATACACCTCTACATCCAGCTACCTCCTGTGTATACAGCTCTACATTCAGCTACCCCCTGTGCATACACCTCTACATCCAGCTACCCCCTGTGTATACACCTCTACATCCAGCTACCCCCTGTGTATACACCTCTACATCCAGCTACCCCCTGTGTATACAGCTCTACATTCAGCTACCCCCTGTGTATACACCTCTACATCCAGCTACCCCCTGTGTATACACCTCTACATCCAGCTACCCCCTGTGTATACACCTCTACATTCAGCTACCCCCTGTGTATACATCTCTACATCCAGCTACCCCCTGTGTATACATCTCTACATCCAGCTACCCCCTGTGTATACTCCTCTACATCCAGCTACCTCCTATGTATACACCTCTACATCCAGCTACCCCCTGTGTATACACCTCTACATCCAGCTACCCCCTGTGTATACACCTCTACATCCAGCTACCCCCTGTGTATACACCTCTACATCCAGCTACCCCCTGTGTATACCCCTCTACATCCAGCTACCCCCTGTGTATACACCTCTACATCCAGCTACCCCCTGTGTATACACCTCTACATCCAGCTACCCCCTGTGTATACACCTCTACATCCAGCTACCTCCTGTGTATACACCTCTACATCCAGCTACCCCCTGTGTATACACCTCTACATCCAGCTACCTCCTGTGTATACAGCTCTACATTCAGCTACCCCCTGTGCATACACCTCTACATCCAGCTACCCCCTGTGTATACACCTCTACATCCAGCTACCTCCTGTGCATACAGCTCTACATCCAGCTACCCCCTGTGTATACACCTCTACATCCAGCTACCCCCTGTGTATACACCTCTACATCCAGCTACCCCCTGTGTATACACCTCTACATCCAGCTACCTCTCGTGTATACACCTCTACATCCAGCTACCTCCCGTGTATACACCTCTACATCCAGCTACCCTATGTGTATACACCTCTACATCCAGCTACCCCCTGTGTATACACCTCTATATCCAGCTACCTCCCATGTATACACCTCTACATCCAGCTACCTCCCATGTATACACCTCTACATCCAGCTACCTCCCATGTATACACCTCTACATCCAGCTACCTCCCATGTATACACCTCTACATCCAGCTACCTCCCATGTATACACCTCTACATCCAGCTACCCCCTGTGTATACACCTCTATATCCAGCTACATCCTGTGTGTATACCTCTACATTCACCTACCCCCTGTGTATACGGCTCTACATTCAGCTACCCCCTGTGTATACAGCTCTACATTCAGCCACCTCCTGTGTATACACCTCTACATCCAGCCACCTCCTATGTATACACCTCTACATCCAGCCAAATCCTATGTATACACCTCTACATCCAGCTACCTCCTGTGTATACAGCTCTACATTCAGCTACCTCCCGTGTATACACCTGTACATCCAGCTACCTCCCATGTATACAGCTCTACATCCAGCCACCTCCTATGTATACACCTCTACATCCAGCAACCCCCTGTGCATACACCTCTACATCCAGCCACCTACTATGTATACACCTCTACATCCAGCTACCCCCTGTGTATACACCTCTACATCCAGCCACCTACTATGTATACACCTCTACATCCAGCTACCCCCTGTGCATACACCTCTACATCCAGCCACGTACTATGTATACACTTCTACATCCAGCTACCTCCTATGTATACACCTCTACATCCAGCTACCCCCTGTGCATACACCTCTACATCCAGCTACCTCCTATGTATACACCTCCTATATCCAGCTACCTCCTATGTATACACCTCCTATATCCAGCTACCTCCTATGTATACACCTCCTATATCCAGCTAGATATTTTGGGGTTGATTTACTAAAACTATATAGTGCAATATCTGGTGCAGCTGTGCATGGCAGCCAATCAGCTTCTAACGTCAGCTTGTTCAATTAAGCTTTGACAAAAATATTGGAATCTGACTTGTTTGTATGCAGAGCTGCACCAGATATTGCACTCTCTAGTTTTAGTAAATCAGCCCCTTTGTGTACACCTCTACATCAACGTAAGTGCTGTCTATACACTTCTGCATCCACCTCCCGTGTATAAAGTACTATAGATGCCTCTTGGAGATGCCAGGTGTTCACTCCTCTTGTTGAGGACGCACACTTGTGCATTTATTTTGCCGTACATTCCACAATTTGTCAACTCATTTTGTTACATAATGTTTCCAACTGTGGCTTAATATAAATAAATACATGAACATTGCAGAGTTAGCGCTATGGGGTGATCTTGAACAGAATGTTGAATCCATCATACCAGGATCTGTACACATGTTTGTGGATGGCAATGTACAAGGCTATTTTACCCAATAGCCACTCTTCCTTGCAAACATGTCCAACCCTTGATATGGTCTTTCAAATGATGTATTTCTATTTATTTGTGTTACTGTGGATGAATCAGATTATAGTCTATGTAGGCAGAGATGGAACACACGCCACTACGCATACGTGATCCCACCGTGGCCATTTTGGATTCTGGAACATGAGTTGTTTATATGATATGAAGTGCCTGGTTGTCATCTTTTCATTGTAAGTGCATTTACTACATTAAATTGGTGTTTTAAACGGGAATACACCATGGAGAGGGTGTCTTTTTCCTTTTCATGATGCCAAGTCCAACTGAGTATATATGCACAGTGATCTGATATAACGCAGCAGTACCATCATTTGACATGTAATTTGAGGAAAGCTGGATATCTTCGATTGACACACAAGTGCTGGTTGACCACTCTTTTAACTGGAGGTCATATGATTCTGGTAAGCCTCCCTTTGTCGTACACCAAGGTGCTGTGTGGTTCATCATTAAGAAGTTTTGGTGGCGTTTGGTATCCACATCTGTCATTTCCCTCGTAATCGAAGAACCACTAAATTCAGTTTTTGGCTTCACATTTGGATTCCTTTGTTTTATTTTTTCAGTTTGTGGTGACACCTAAGAGTTTGATATATTTGCATTGCACTTTTGTATTGCCCATACATTTTAATTTATCCTAGTGCTGCACTACTGTTTTGTGATCAGGGGCGGACTGACCATTTGGAAACTCAAGTACTGCCCAAGGGCCCGGGGTCAGTAGGGGGCCCCATGAGATGCCCCTGGTACCTTTTTCATAGGCTTTTTTGAGTTTGAGCAAGGACACAGGGGCCCCATGATCCCCTATTGCCGGGGGGCCCCATGAGTTGTCAGTCCGCCCCTGTTTGTGATGTTTATTATGCTATGTATTATGGTATTGTGCTAGCTGCATTTTTTTTTACATTCAACAGAGCCCTTTTTTCATTCTTATTTATGGTGGCAGCACAGTGGCTAGATGGTTAGCACTTCTGCCTGGCAGTACCTCCAGTTAAGGCTGCATTGGTTCAAATCCCAGCCACAGCACCACCTGCCTGGAGTTTGTATGTACTCCCTGTGCCTGTGTGGATTTCCTCTGGGTACTGTGGTTTCCTTCCACACTCCAAAGACATGCCAGTAGGTTAACTGGATCCTGTCTAAATTGGCCCTAGTATATGAATGTAAGTTAGGGACTTTAGATTTTACACCCCTTGAGGGTTAGGGACTGATGTGAATATACAATATCTATGTAAAGAGCTGCGTAAATTGACGGCACTATATAAGTACCTATAATAAATAAATAAATAGTCTATGTGCAGTATAACCACTTGCCCTCCAGAGGATTTACCCCCCCTTCCTGCATTACTTTGACAATTGCACGGTCATGCAACGCTGCACCCAAATGAACCTTACATCCTTTTTTCCCCACGAATAGAGCTTTCTTTCAGTGGCATTTGATTGCCTGTGCATTTGTTATTTTTTGCCCTATAAAAAAAAAAAAAAGAGCGACAATTTTGAGAAAAAAAACAATACTTTTGACTTTTTGCTATTAAACATGTCCAGTAAAAAATTTTTAAAAACAAATTGCATCATAAATTTACACCAAAATGTATTCTGCTACATGTCTTTGCTAAAAGAAATCCTAATACTTGTAAATTAACCACTTGCCCTCCTGAGGATTTACCCCCATTCCTGACCAGGCCATTTTTTTGTGTTACGGCTCTGACTTTAACTGACAATTGCGTGGTCATGCAACGCTGCACCCAAATGAAATTTACGTCCTTTTTTCCCACGAATAGAGCTTGTTTATATTGTTTACATACAATTCTCTCCCCCCCCCGTTGGTATTACTCGGCGATCACCGGGTGCCGGAGAGTAATCACTGGCTGGAACCCGGTGATTGACAGTCGAGGCCGCGAATGGCGGCACAGGTGGGGTGTGCGCATGGTTCGCGTGTGCCCCCTACCTGGAACAAAATATATATATATGTGATTTTGCGCACCTGTGCCGCCCTGTAGTAGTATTTCTGCTATAGGGCGGATGGCAAGCGGATAATGTGAATACACTTAGTTTGCAATGCAAAACCATTTTCTGCGATCCATGCCTCACCACATGCTGTAGAACGACAAGTATCTGATATGCCCCCTCCATGCAGATATTGTTATGCTACACTGGTATAGAATGCCTGTTCTCCAATAGGCTATTGGTATTTTGTATGATGAACACAATATTCACTGCTCTGCCACCCATAATATTTGCTGTCCGCAGTTGTCAATTTTTCTTATACTAGGCATAGCATAGTAAAATTGAAAAGGAACTATAAGTCTCAGCATTCCCTTGCTTGGACTAGTAGTTCTACCTAGCTGGCAATTCCCAGTTCAGCTGCATCCATTGTAAAGAAAATACATGATTACCATCCCCTGGTGCAGCCAGTAGCCCCCCCAGAGATGACTGCAGTGCAGCTAAACACAGAGCAGTCATGCCGCCGGTGGTCTCACAGCTTGTGTTCTGAAAAGCTCAGAGTATGACCCCTGATCATGTGGAGTTTCCTGACACTCTTGGGATTTCCTGAGTGGCGCCTGTTACCGGAACTTCCACATGATCAGTGATTACATGCGTAGGCTTCCGGGACACCACAAGAGAGCTCAGTGCCCAGCACTTGACTTCTCCTCCCTCCTCCTTAGCCCAGCTGTGCTGCACTGTGTAACCATCAATGAAGGGAGGAGACTAGACAGGTCCTTGGCTTTGTACACTAGACACATGGCAGATAATGAAGGGAGGGGCGGCCATGAGAGGAGAAAATGAACTGCCTGCATCATTCACTGACATATTCAAGGGGCCTACTTTAAAACTGAATTAGAAGCAGCATAGTAAGAGAATAATAATTTTTACCTACAAACACATATATTTTCTTAAAGTGTTCCTAAACCCACAACAGTAAAATCAGTCTGTATATGCAATAAAGCATGCTTGTTCTACTCACTGTGGAACCTAAGGGGTTAATCCTCTGCATTGTGTAAAAAGGTTGTTTGATCCTGTCTTCTCTGCCCCTCCTCTTGTTGAATTCACCACCTGATACAGACTGAATCTGTAGTCACATGCACATGCTCAGTTTGGTGTGTATTGCTAAAGAGGTTTTTTTGTTTTTCTTCGGAGAGTGTATGTGATCAGCACAGGGCCAATCAGCACTGTCCAGACAGAGGGTCAGGGGTTTCACATCCTCCTAGAGCAGAAAGAAAACTCCTCCTACAAGATTTAACCAGTGCTCTGCTGAAGTCACAAGACTGCTCTAACTGTTGATGAGAAAAGGTATTTAGCAGATTATATTTACTACAATAATTGCATTTCCATGTTCTGTGTACTGTGGGAAACCTGATATAGTGAATGCAGGGTCCTGGGTTTAGTATCACTTTAAGTCTAGGTTCACACCTATGCGTTTTCCACTACATTTTGCGTTTTGCAGAAATGCACAGCGGTCTATTTAACATGATTTCCTATGGGACAGGTTCACATCTCCATGTTTTCACCCGGTGCGTTTTTTGGAAAGGGTCAGAGACTTTTTTAAACACAAAACATTGCATTTAAACACTTTAAGTCTAGGTTCACACCTATGCGTTTTCCGCTACATTTTGCGTTTTGCAGAAATGCACAGCGGTCTATTTAACATGATTTCCTATGAGACAGGTTCACATCTTCACGTTTTCAACCGGTGCATTTTTTGGAAAGGGTCAGAGACTTTTTTAAACACAAAACATTGCATTTTTCGTTCTATAGACTTCAATGGACACGCTGCAGAAAAGCAAGTAGTGCGTTTTGATGTGTTTTTTATGTGCTTTTAACATGTTTTTGAGGCTTTTTTTCTGCCCAGCAACAAGCTGAAAAAAAAAACGCAAAACGCTGCAAAAATGCATCAAAAACGCACCACAAAAAATACTACAGAAACGGATCAAACGCAAACTACATAGGTGTGGACTTACCCTAAAACACATTGCCCGAATTCTTCAATGTTCTCATTTTGTTAAAATGGTATTAAATCCCAAATAAAAACTTTTATATATTGCAAGTTACCAATTCTTAGATTTGGTGGCTGCATTAGTTTTCTTTTTAGGCTTTTCCCCTCTGTTTTCACCTGGTGATCTGGCCAGTAACACAGAGACACCTTTGGACAACAGCATTGCCAGTCTGGGGGAAGGGGAGTGTTAGTGTATCTAAACTTGCTAGTGCATCTAACAAATTGAAGACAAAATAAATCTTTATAAGCAGTTAAAGCAACAGTTTTGTTCCTTTTGGAATAAAGATTTTTACATAAATAAAAGATGATCATTGTAAGCACCCTTGTCAGTGGTAAATGGTTTATCTAAACTCTCTAACTACTACATCTGCCAGACAGCTTGTTCTGTTGAAAAACAACAGAGTTATTGGCTAGATCACCTGGTGAAAGAAAGACTAAAACGAAAACGAATGCAGCCATCACATCTAAGAACTGGTAAACTAAAATATAATAAATGTTTGCTTTTGAGTTTATTATCACTTTATGTTGCGTTGTCCATGCACGTCAAAATGCCAGCATCTCTTTAATCACCTCCCGCCCGCCATATAGTACAATGACAGGCGCAAGGTGGTTCTCTCATTCTGGGATGATATCATATGATGTTGTCACATTCTAACTGTGCATGCGCGGCCCCGGGAGCTTGCAGCGCGGCGATCGGCGGTGTGCTGTGTCCCTCGTCAATGGAAAGAGTCGAAGATGTCGGCTCGGTCATGTGAGCACCTGTGTCCATTCATAGCTGATCACATGTAAACAGGGAAATTACGGTTATCTGCATTTCTCTCCTCACGAGCTGTCACGCTGACAGCTCGAGAGGAGAGGAGAGCCGGTAATCGGCATTCCTCGGAGGGGACATGTACACTGATCATCAGGGCACTGATGATAAGTGTGCCCTGATGATCAGTGTAGCTCCAGCAGTGCCACCTGTCAGTGTCCATCAGTGCCAGCTGTCAGTACTCATCCATGCCACCTGCCAGTGTCCATCAGTGCCACATCAATGCCACATATCAGTGCCTACCAGTGCACATCAATGCCACATATCAGTGCCCATCTGAGCTGCTTTTCAGTGTCACCCATCAGTGCCACCTATCAGTGCTGCCAATCAGTGCCGCCTATCAGTGCCAGTCAGTGTCACCTATCAGTGCCAGTCAGTGCCGTCTATCAGTGTGCATCAGTGCCATTCAGTGCTGCCTATCAGTGCCGCCTAACAGTGCCAGTCAGTGCCACCTAACAGTGCCAGTCAGTGCCGCCTATAAGTGCCAGTCAGTGCCGCCTGTCAGTTCCATATATGAGTGCTGCCTTTCAGTGCCCATCAGTGATGCCTGTCAATGCCCATCAGTGCCACCTACCAGTGCCTCCTCATCAGTGTACATCAGTGCCACCTATCAGTGTCCATCAGTGCAGCCTATCAGTGCCCATCACTACAGCCTCATTAGCGTACATCAGTGAAGGAGAAAAATCACTTATTTACAAAATGTTATAACAAAAACTAAGAAAACTCTTTTTTCAAAATTTTCTGTGGTTTTTGGTTTGTTTAAGAAAAAATAAAAACCCCAGAGGTGATTAAATACCACCAAAATAAAGCTCTATCTGTCACAAAAAAATGATAAAAATTTCATATGTGTACAGTGTTGCATGACCGCGCAATTGTCATTCAAGGTGTGACAGCGCTGAAAGCTGGAAATTGGCCTGGGCAGGAAGGGGGTATAAGCCCTGTAGGCAAGTGGTTAAAGGGCATTCCTTCACCCCCTTATACTCACCTTACCTCTGCTCTCTTACAGTTCCGTGCTCCTCCACAGCCAGCAAGAGCACTCAGAACGTCTAGGTATGGGGGAGCCCAGATCTAACCACCAATTGCTAGGTAAGGTGAGTACATTGAGGTTGATGGTGCCCTTTGTAAAAACACTGTCATGTTGCCTTGCGTGGGCAGGGTGACATTGCCCCTTTGGAAGAGGTAATGTCCAATCAGTGAATGCTTTGCATTTATTGGAAAATGCATTGGAAAGTGATGGCTACTTGCCAACTGAGCAGCTTCCAAAGTTCACTAAGCAGAAGGGTCCAGGAAGCAAGTGACAATTACTGCAGCAGCAGATCACACTACAGTGATTTTCAGTCTCCATGGGGCTCGACCAGGTACGGCACACACATGCTACAAAGGTCCATGCTGGACCAATGTAACTATATAAAATTAAATTATGCGTACCTGGAATTCAGTAATCTTGGGACTCCGTCACCTCAATGGTTCCCGTTGCTGTCAATCATAGGCAGTGAGCCAATGAAAAGAGAGGAGGAGGGGCAAAGCCGTGGCTCCGTGTGTGAATGGACGCCCCTATAACATGCTGCTTCCTGTGGGGGCACCCAACGGGAGGGAGGGGCCAGGGGGGACCCGAGAGGAGGAGGATCTGGGCTTCTCTGTGCAAAACCACTGCAGAGAGCAGGCAAATATATGTATTTTTTTATTTAAGTCTTTAATATCACTTTCAGCTCTATTTATTTCAGGTACTTGTATAGTGCTGTGAATTTACACAGCGCTTTACATATATATTGTACATTCAGTCCCTAACACTCAAGGGGTGTACAATCTAAGGTCCCTAACTCAAATTTATACATACACATAATAGGGCCAATTTAGATAGGAGTTAATTAACCTACCAGCATGTCTTTGGAGTGTGGGAGGAAACCGGAGTACCCGGAGGAAACCCACGCAGGCACAGGGAAAACATGCAAACTCCAGGCAGGTGGTTCCGTGGATGGGATTCAAACCAATGACCCTAGTACTGCCAGGTAGAAATGTTAACCACTTAGCCACTGTGCTTTCCCTCTAATGTAATTAGGTTTAGACAAACCTGATGCATAGTCTGGCAGAAGGTCTCTAATTATGAAATGATAAAAAAAAAAAAAAAAAAATTATATATATACTGTATATTACAATTTTTTTTGCAGCTGTGCAGCTGATCTTTTTTCTGTTGTAGAATTACACCTGCTGCTGAACTATTCAGTGTCCAAAACTTCCAGTGTATCAGATGTCTGTCTCTCCCTGTTGCACTCTGTGGTTCCCCCAATCCTCAGGTTGCTACATGACCAGGGGCAGACTGACAACTCATGGGGCCCCCAGGCAATAGGGGATCATGGGGCCCCTGTGTCCTTGCCCAAACTCAAAAAAGCCTATGAAAAAGGTACCAGGGGCATCTCATGGGGCCCCCTACTGACCCTGGGCCCTCGGGCAGTGCCCGAGTTTCCAAATGGTCAGTTCGCCCCTGTACATGACTAGTGTGTCCCTTCAGCATTTAGGCACTTTCTGCTTGTAGTTGCATGCTTCTCCAATGCAGGCAATGTCAGTGAGCCAGGGTCTTCCTCTGCTAATGGATCATTTTTACCTTACCTTCTTTCTGCACAGATAATACTGTATATTTGGCAGAGTGTACAGGATCTTAGTGATTACATAACAACATATATGGACCAGAGCCATAATACTGAAGACAAGAAGTGTGTCCCTGGAAGTCCATAAAGCTCAGTATACACTATACAATCTGATTGTACAATCTCCCTTATATCTATCAACTATGTAGTCTGAGGACCTGCCTGATTGGATACAGAATAATTGTATAGATAGGTGTATCCTCTTATATATTTTTTGGTAAATCTAAAGAAGATCGTATGGAGATTGTACAATCAGATTGTATAGTGTATGACCCCCTTTATACACCTAAAAGTAACTTTTGGTGCTTTTGGTGCCATTAATTGTTAATGGTACCCCAAATGGGGAAGAAAAAGTGCATTTTTCTCTGTGTAAAAATTTGTGTCAAAATGCCCAATGAGCTAATTTTCTGCTTTTGTCACATGTAGGGCAGTCGATTGAAATCAATGGGCTGCCCTATGTGTGTCACAGGAAAAATGCGCTAAAAAATGTGCACTCTCACTATGCTAGATGTGAGTGAGGTCTGAAAGTGAAATCCGTGTGTTTATACCCTTCCACTCCCCGAGCTGTAGATAGATTACAAGAACAATGACAGCTGAGTGTCTCCCTCTGTGCTTGTTTAAAGCTGACCATACACTATGCAATCTGATTGCACAATCTCTGAACAATTTCCTTTAAATTTAGCAAAGCTATGTAATAGAAGAACCCACCTGAACAATCTGTTCACTTTGTATCAAATCAGGCAGACCCTTGCGCTACATAGTCTAAAGGAGATTGTACAGTGTATGGCCACCTTAAAAGAAGAAGCAAGAAAGTGGTTGGAAATAAAAAAGAGGTGGTACAGAAATGAGCAAAAGTGTGGTCCAGAGAGGTAATACATGCTCTATTCTGTGATGCAGTAAGGCAATGCATGATGGGATATGGCGTTTCCTGGATGGTCATATGATGCTACAGAAAGGGCTCAGATAATGTTTTTAAAATTTTGAATGGAGAGGGTGCAGACTGAAGGCTGCCATGGACTACGTCGGTGAGAGATATCTGGCTTTGGGCAGAAAAGACTTTACAAAAGCCTTCTATTATTATGAAAAGTGAAATTCTGCCTGAAAAGGTGAATTTAGCCTTTAAACCATTCCAGTTCACAACTTCTCTGATGTGATCCAGGCCCAGGTAATTAAACCCATTAGCAAAATATATTTTAAGCCAACAGACTAATAGAATTTGCAGAGGCATTATCAAACATGTGCATGCCTGGAATTTTCATTAAATTTTGGATGCATTCGTTAATTGAAGATTTTTGTTTTGTCATATTCGTTATGTTGAACTGATTCATTATTCAGAATTTGTTTCGTATCTTCAGCATTCACTTTGTATATTCGTTGGTTCCGGTTAGATTCTAAAAATGTTGCCGTTTTTCTGGAATATTGCTGTATATTCAATATATTATCGAATTGGAATGATTTGCATCGGAAGTTTTCGATATTTTTGGATGCTAGTCCAACCCACCAAGAGAAATGGCATGAGCTGATTGGACAATATTGACTGGCATCATGCACATCCGAATTAACGAATGGAACAAAATTGAGATCCATTCATTATCCTAATCTGAATTATGGAACTACTTTGAAAATTTTAATAATTTCCCCATCCTTGAACTACTATTGCATCATGTGACATCATACAAATAAATCAAATGCATTCATTAATTTCGTTATACATTTTTTTTGATGCTTTGACATTCATTACTATGTCCATTTGGAGATTAATATACATCTGAATCTCTGAAAATGAAATTTTCATCGGAAACACGAATCATAATGAAACGTGCGTGTCTAGGCTTTATGGCATGCAGTGATTATTTTAGTAGACCTGCCTGTTTGTAACTGCCAGAATCAAAATCTACAAATGCTGTTTTTTTATTTTGAACATCAGTAGCTGAGGATTAGAAGCTTCTCTTGTTTCCCTGCAGACAGGTTGGGAAAGGACTGGGTCACATGGCAGCTGTATATCGATAAAGAAAAAAGGTACTTAGATTTTTTTCAGTAAAATAATTACAGTGACATCATCCACATACATAGAATAAAAGAAAAGAAGGAGCGCCCGATGTCCAAAAGAATGCACTTTTGATGGTAGATTAAGAGACATTTATTGTGAGTAACAGGAAGTACACCAAGCCAACGCGTTTCAGGAGAAAATACTATCCCTTCTTCAGGGCTGTTGCTGCACGCTATTAATTGGGAAAAATTCCCACGCCGGTAATTATTTTCCAGGAAAAACTGACAGAGTGACCGCTGTCATTCCAGGGGCAGCAAAGCTGAAGAAAAGTACCATCATTTTAAGATCAAATACTTCTATATTAAGGTGTGTGTGAAGCAGATTACACATATTTTATCCCCAAAGAAGAATCAAAATCAAATCCATATCACAATTTACATTTATAGACATTTCAGCCCTTCTCTCTTACAGCCACAAAGCTCTTTTGATTGGTTGGGGGCTGGTTCAATGATGCTTTCTAGAAATCTGCTGGAACTGGCACCTGGAACTCTCAGTTTTTATTATAACTATACAAAACCGCTAAGAGTCATCTCTGAGTGCAATAACTCTAATGCACCAAATTGGACATACGCTACATCAAACTGGACACTTCCAGGACCACACAGCAAAAAACTCAATCACTCTAAACCACTAAACAGTAAGGTTAGCTCACTTTGGGCACTCAGAAGCTGATGACAAGGTTCAAATCTGACATAAGGAAAGAGCTCTTTAATTAGGAAGACTAAAGTCCCTTCAACTGCACAGGAAGATCTTCTGAGTGATTGCTGGGGCCCAGTTGGTGCACAACACGAATTCAAATCTCCTAGGATAAAATAGGTGAAAGTTCTTTAAAGTAGTAATGCAAGAACATTCACTACCACTTTAAGCAACATTTGAATTGAACAGTACCCCTTTTTGATATTCAAACTGAATTGAAGATTTTAAATAAGGGGGTTTGTAGAGTGGGCAGAGGCACTTGTTGGCAAAGGTTGATCCCTCTTTAGGCCACCATAGCAAATGGCAGCAATTGACAGTGTTTCTTGATGAAAGTGGACCAAATACAATAGAAACAGTGGTGTGGCTTGGCCCGCAGAGAGCGGATACTGCAGTAGGTTCTTATGAATGCTTTGCTGATAGGCTGGGTGAACTAGGCTTCAATATATGTAACTTGTGAACAATGTTTCTATCTCTAGATAGAGAATGGCTGATTCAAAGGAATGTCAAGAATAACTTAATTGGCTGAAGAATGGGACTATCTCACCCAATCACTGGCATCGCTAAGGTCACCGTAGATTGTAGGGTCACTGTAGATTGTAGCTTCTGCGGTTCCTCTTGCAGAGTTTGTTCGTGACAGCAGTTCTCTGGGTCTCCGGTTGACCGGGTAGATCTCCAGACTCTTTGGCGATGTCAGCTGTCTGCCTTTCTTCTCCCTCTCTGCAGTCTGGTTCGGTCCTCTGGCATTCTGCATGGCCTTCAAGACACCTTCCTTCCACCTCTCTCTCTGCTCACTTCCTGTATCCCAGGTTCCTGGGCTACTACCTGTAGTCTCCTAGTTCTCTACCATCCAGCAAAGTCCTGCAGTTCAGCCTACAGAATCCATGAAACTTTTCACTAGTGCATGCCACCGTGTTGCAGGACACTGCCACCTTGTGTCTTTTTTAACATCTTGAAGCCTGAACAACAGCAGGGTGATACATTTTGTAAAGAGTAACTGTTGTTTAGAAAGAAGCAATTCCCTCTGGGTGATCAACATGTACATTAATGTTGATATTATTCAGGATTTATAAAGCGCCAACAGTTTGCTCAGCTCTTTAAAACATTGAGGGCAAACAGTACAGTTACAAATTACAATTCAATACAGGACGAATCAGAGGGCCCTGCTGATTAGAGTTTACAATCTTAGAGGAAGGGTCAAGGGATACAAAAGGGGATAACTATGACATTGCATGGATTTTGATAAACTTTGTTGCAGACTCCTATCTGTTTCTCCTCTTAAGAAACAGCTGTTTGTCACATGCAGAGTGACTCTGAATGGGCATACATTTTTCATTATTAATCAGCTATTGAACTTGCAGGATTCTAATGGCAAAGTTGCAGGATCTGCATCCCTTTAAAACTAATTAACCTTTTGGGTGTATCTCACCAACAAATTTATTTTTTTTCCCAGAAGATGCCTAAAATATGACATGTATTTTAGTGCAGACTTCTGGGAAAATCAGTTAGCTAATCACACAAACAGGAAATGACATTTCTGTACTGTGTACAGAGTGCCTCCAGATTGCCATATTGCATTGCATTTTACAGAAAATTACAATGTTGTAGATTGAAAAGTAAAGGTAATTTTTAATAACATTAAATTACAACATGGCTTGTGTAGCAGTTTTATATGCTATATATATTTTTGCTATATTTTTTACCCTTCAAGTTCTATTCCCACTTCTTTTACTGTTGCTATTCAGTTATTATACAGAATTTATATAGCGCCAACAGTTTGCGCAGCGCTTTACAAAATGAAGGCAGACATTACAGTTACCATTTGGTACAAGAGAAATCGGGGGGCCCTGCTCGTTAGAGCCTACAATCTAAGAGATGATATTTTAAAAAGCATTAAGCATTACCTCTAAATTATCTAAAAGAAAGAATTCTTGCTTTTTATAAGATACCTTTCAAATTTTTAGTATAAGGATAGTTCTCCTGCGCTGCCTCCCGAACTGCAATAACCCCTAAAAAAGTGGCCGCAAACACCTAACTATATTCCAAAATAGTGAGATCAAATAAAAAAGTGAATGGGTGCTGCGCTACTTAGAGCATGAACAATAAACCAGTATTGGTATTGGTGCAAGCCTAGTATGAATCTAATTGCATGAGACAAAAACTTCAAATCAGGCAGAACAAGAAGAAAAGAGGTAACATTGTTAATGCAAACAAACTCCCAAGACTCAAAGGACCACAAATGGAATCCACCAGTGGATTTATAGAATCTCACAAAACAGACACTTGCTAGGACACTGCTATATGAAGAATCAAACATTTTTGCAAAAGAGGTGGGTAAATTGGAAGCATTTGTAATCTAAAGCTTCAGATAAACTTGATGGATGAGATCTTACTGCTAAAGTCCTATAATTCTATACCAAAACCCCTGTACTAGAAAGTAAAAGAGGATGAATGCAAACGTCCAAATAGTCTTACCCCTCCCATGTAGTTTCTATAAGAAAAAAGATGGGAGCTTGAGACTTTGTGTAGAGAATTAAACAGGTAGACTATGCCTGACAGACACCCTTTGCCATGAGTTCAAGACCACCTAGACAATTTGGCTGGCTACTCAAGGTTCTCTAGTTTAAATTAGGGACATGTTTACCAACAAGATTGGTAAACATGGATAAAGGCATATGAGAGCATTTAGTACACCCTGAATGGGTGAGGATTCCCTTTGGGTTGATTTATTCCCCTATTAGCATTTCAAAGATGCATGGAAGAGACACCAGAGTAACTAAGAGATACTGTATATCAGCTTTTCTCAACCTGTTTAACCATGGAGGAACATTTGAAATACCTGTACAGTCCCAAGGAGCCCGTGCTAATATGTATTATATCTATAGCTAATGGTATATTAGCATGATAGTTACTGGGAACAGTAACTCGTAGTCAATGGGAAGCATGCTCTCCTTGCAGATAACTAAAAAGATCTTTGGTGTCAGCAGTTACTTATCTAAGAGGCTGAAACTGTTTAGGAACCTCTAGAGCAGGGGTGTCAAACTGGTGGCCCTCCAGCTGTTGCAAAACTACAAGTCCCATCATGCCTCTGCCTTTGGGAGTCATGCTTGTAACTGTCAATCTTGCAATGCCTCATGGAACTTGTAGTTTGGCAACAGCTGGAGGGCCTCCAGTTTGACACCTGTGCTCTAGAGGAACCTTAGGGTTCCACAGAACCCTGGTTAAGAAACTCTGCTGTATATAGCATGTTGTTCATCTAATCTGGATGATTTTCCCTGTTATTCCAAGACTTTTTCAGAACACCTTGAAGTATTGATGAAGATTTGCATACACGTTGTGTGCACATGGCCTCTAGCTGGGACAATCCGGTTAGATTTCTTGGTAGATTTTGTTTGGCTTCCTGATTATGCGAGGATACATGGAATGCATAGAGGCTTGAGTCGCTGACATCACGTCCGGTCCCTTGGTCCACGGCACATCCGGTCTATGGAATGCATGCCAGCTCAGTAGTCGCAAGCGCACTGTGAAGATCCCCCTTGTGAGCTGTTTATGTTGGTGCCTTTCTTGGCACCTAAATTACGTGGGTGCACTGACATCTTTGCCTTGTTATTTCACTCATTTTTATAACAGACTGCACAATATTACTTTACTTTTGGCCTCCTTCTCCATTTATAACTGAGTTGTGCTACATCTCATAAAGAAGAGATAACTGTATGAAACCAGGAGTCCATCTATATTGCTGGTCTGACTACTGTTAGTGGCTATATCGTGAGTTGGCATTTTGGTGTGTATTGCTAGAGTTTTTTTTTCTTGGGAGAGTGCATGTGATCAGCACAGAGCCAAACAGTGCTGTCTATACAGAGGGTCTGGGGTCCTGCAGCCTCATAGGGGAGAATGAAAACTCCTCCTACAAGCTTTAACCCATGCTCTGCTGGACACTGATAGAAGTCACAATACTACTGCTGATGAGAAAAGGTATTTAGCAGTTTATATTTACTAAAATAATTGCATTTCCATGTTCTGTGTACTGTGGGAGACCAGATATAGTGAATGCAGGGTCCTGGGTTTAGTAACACCGTAACCGCTTCCGTGCCGCCATATAGCAGAAATACTCCTACAGGGCGGCAAAGGTGCGCAAAATAACATACATATACGCGATTTTGCAGTTCCGGGTAGGAGGCAAGTGCCGCACCATATCTGTGCTGCCATTCGCGGCCTTGGCTGTCAATGACTGGGTCACAGCTGGTGATTCCCCGCCGGCACCCGGCGATCTACGTGGATTTCCGAAGAGGGAGAGACCTGTATGTAAACAATAGAGATCTCTCCCCTGCCAGCTCCTGCACATTGCTTTGTGTGGCTCTGCTATGCAATGTGCTTACAGTGTAAAGCACACACAGCCCACCTAGTAAAACAGCACACAGTTAACCCTTTGATCACCCCACATGTTAACACCTTCCTGCCCTGTGCCATTAGTACTGTGTCAATGCTTTTTATTAGCACTGATCACAGTATTGGTGTCACTGGGGATGTTAGTGACACCAAGTCAATTCCCCCCAGTGTCAGAATGCCTGCCGCAGTCCCGCTATAATTCGCTGATCGCCGCCACTACTAGTAAAACAAATTTGTGTATATATCGCCAATTGTAAACGCTATAACTTTCACATAACCCAATTATTTACACGTGTTGGGATTTTTTTTTAGCAAAGACATGTAACAGAATGCATTTTGGCCTAATTTTATGACGAAATTATATTTTTAATTTATTTTTTACTGGACATGTTTAACCTCCCTGGCGGTATTCCCGAGTGTAGCTCAGGGTAAAGTTTCAGTACCACAAACGGTAACCCCGAGTTACACTTGGGAATACCCTGTAGCGCTGCTCTGGGATCTGTTCTTCTCTTACCTTGGCCTGCGCTCCCACGATGTCCCTCCTGCAGTGTCCCCTGTAATGTCCTCCGGCGGGTGCCGCCATCTGTCATCTGGGTTCCGTTCCCTGTGACGTTGAGTCGTACGGGGACAGAACTGGCGGGAAAATTGAAAATGACAAAAAGTGACATTCATTAAATTCACTAAAATAACATAGTAAAACATTACTGTATCAAACCATTTCACATACATTTTGTCCCGAGTGCTTTGTCCTGTGCCCTGCCTGCATTTTTACTGTTCTTTCTGCCTGGAAACTGAGAAACGTCCATGGCGTCCAAAAAGCGTCCCTTTAGGTCAAAAGCGGTTTTAGACCAGCTAGAGAACAGCGATAGTAAATTAGAACCACTTGCAGAATTGATTGATAATGATTTGTGGGGAAATTCGTCAGCAGACACTGAAAACGATTTTACGACTTTGCTCAGTGATGTGTGAACTTGGCGCTATATTTCAAATTTCAGTGTTTTTTGTTTGATTATATTATTGAATTAAATGTATTATTATTATTTTTTATGATTATTTATTAAATTATAATTTATGATTTTGTGTTTCAAATTTTATCATACCCGGGATGTTTACTAGACTCTTGTTCGTACAAATTTCAGTGAGTTATTCCTAAGAATTACAGGCCTACAATAAAAAAAATACATATTTCCATGCAAAAAAATGTACCGCTTTGAGCACAGAAATATGGACATAATCAGACCGCTAGGGAGGTTAATAGCAAAAAGTCAAAAATATAGTTTTTTTTCAAAATTGTCGGTATTTTTTTGTTTATAGTGCAATAAATAAAATATGCACAGGCAATAAAATACCCCCAAAAGAAAGCTTAATTTGTGGGGAAAAAAAAGACGTAAATTTCATTTGTGGGGGCAGTGTTGCATGGCCCCGCAATTGTCAGTTAAAGTAACGCAGCGCCTTATCGCAAAAAATTGCCTGGTCAGGAAGGGAGGTACATCCTCTGGAGGGCAAGTGGTTAAAGAGTAGACCAAGTCCTCCTTGGAGGATTTTGCAAGGCACACACAGAGGTTCCTGTAGCTGCACCATGTTGGGCACATGCTGCAATGCCAGTAGACTTAGTAAGCATTTACAGAAAAGCATATAAACAGACCTTCAAACAACCTTACAAGTCTGCGTAAATAAATTCCTGACATATCACAATACACAGTAACTGTATAAATTCCTTTTATGAATAACACATAACTGAGCTCTAGGAAAACGACTTTACCTGAGATAATATCATCAGTCTGCTGCAGGCAGAAGAAAGCAGTTACTCAGTCCAATCTCTCCCAGTGATCAGAGGGCATCACTGTAACTTTTTTGCAAGTCAAGGTGAAAGACTGCAGCAGAGAACTGACATTTGTAAATACAGCTAAGACCTACACACATGCCAGGATTTACATAACCACACCATCTCTGAACCAGAACCTTCATGCTAACCCTAGATCAGGGGCATCCCTAGGCAGGTGCGGGTGGTGCGCGCCGCTCCAGGTGACACCTTTTCCACGGGGTGACACTGAACCCGCTCCACCAGGGGCGGACTGACCATTCGGCACTGCCTGAGGGCCCGGGGTCACTACAGGGCCCCATGAGAGGCTCAGTCCATCCCTGTATGTGCCACTTCTGAAATAAGCAAGCATTGAGGAGACGGACAGTGAGGCAGGCACTTCGGAAACCTCTCCTCCTCCTCGGAGTTTTAGCAGAGGGGTGGGTCCACATCCCTGCCACGGGTGCTGAAAACGGAGAGCTGGAGGGGTGGGCAGAGTATGCAGCATGTCAGTGTAATCCCTGGGCCCTGGTGACAGCACTGCAGCTTCATGTAGTAGGTAGGGGGGTGAGAGAGAGGGGTGGGGGAGAAAGAGGGCAGAGAGAGAGAAGAGAGAAAAGGCAGAGAGAGAAAGAGAGAAAGAGGGGAGAGAGAGGGGGGCTGATCCATCCTGCGGAGATCGTCGCAGAGGGTGTCACCCAGAGTTACCACACTGGGTGACACCAACCCTAGGGACACCACTGCCCTAGATGATGTCTGAAGCAGATGGATTTGTACTTTTGGAAGTGGAAAACAGATGAATGATTTGATGTTTCAGCATTTTTTGTAGCTTTGGATAGAGTAGAGAACGGTTAGAGCCCTGATCAAGTTTTTATTGCTACCAGTGTTTCCTCTGCGGAGATTTAACCCTCTGTGTGGGATCCTTTTATGAAGTGGTATCTACCGCTTTAAGAAATGTGGTAAAATACCGCTTGGCGTTTTTAAAAAAATTTTTGGGCATTCACCAAAAAACACTTCTGAAATACTTACTACATGTAGTATTTTTCCAAAATACGCTGTATTTATCTCATGAAACCATGCAATGTTTTATCTCATGCGATATCCAGTGGGATGGATACAGTGGAGGACCCCTGTCAGTTTTTATTGCTAATAAAGAGGTAACATGGTTTAAACTGTAGAAATATAACAACTCACTCAATCAGTGCGGTCTCTGCAGCAGATGTATTAATACAAAAGAAAAAAGATGTCTGGAATACCAATCAAAGGGAAGATGCTTTTACAGGATACATGTGGTGTGTCAAAAACAAGTAAGTTAAATTACGTAAATCCAAAATATCTTTCTAAATGTCAAATATTGAATAAAAATATCAGAAATTATACACATAGGGATTGATTTACTAAAGGCAAATAGGCTGTGCACTTTGCAAAGTGCAGTTGCACTCTGCAAAAACAGTTGCTCCAGAGCTTAAGCTCTGCTGACTTCCGTCATCCAATCATGTGCAAGCAAAAGTGCTTTTTTTTTATTTTCCATATACGTGATTGGGTATTCCTTGCAAAGTGAATGCAAGCAAACACCCTGGGAAACATCTCTTACATGCCTGACTCCCACTCTGTGTACTTTTATATAATACACTCCTCCTCTTCATACTACTATCCTCTGTTCCCAAATCTCATTTCTTTACCCCTCTGCTCCACCCCAAAACTTGCACATCTCCCCCTCATTGCTATCATCTCCCTACTACTGCTCTCATCACCCCCCACAATGCCACTTCTACTCCTTCTCATTTTCCTCTCCTCCATTCCCAAAATCCATTCACTATATCCCTCTGCTCCTCCTAAACATTTGTACATTGTGTCCTCACTGCTTCCTTCGCCCCTCTATGGCACCCACCACCTCCTCCTATTATTCCACTCTCCCACTGACCCCAACACCTCCACTAGGAGTTTCTCACGCTCCTGCACATCCCGTTCCCATGCCACCTTTCTCACCCTTCTCCTCCTCCTAGCCGCGGGAGACATCTCCCCGAATCCTGGCCCTCCACCACCTCCCTCACCCGCACAACACCCTCCCACCGCCATGTCCTACCGCAACCTAGTATCTGTCCCCCTGCTCCCTAAAATCTCCCCCCCGTTTTCATGTGCACTTCTGAACGCCCGATCGGTGTGCAACAAGCTTACCGCCATCCACGACCTCTTTGTTTCCCGCTCCCTCAACCTCCTGGCGATCACGGAAACCTGGATCCAGCCCACTGACTCTACCTCCCCTGCTGCACTCTCCTATGGAGGTCTCACCTGGACCCACTCACCCAGACCTAACGGTCGTAAAGGTGGTGGAGTTGGTCTGCTCCTGTCACCGCGGAGCACCTTCCGAGTCCTCCCAAACCCCCCCTCCCTATCCTTCTCCTCCTTCGAGGCCCACTGCGTCCGACTATTCTCCCCAACCCCCCTGAAGATTGCTGTGATATACCGGCCTCCTGGATCCATACCCCGCTTCCTGGAAGACTTCTCCTCCTGGCTACCCTTCTTCCTCTCCTCTGAGCTACCCACCATCATTCTTGGGGATTTCAACATCCCTGTCAACCTTGACAACCCGGACACAGCCCGTCTCCTCCACTTAACCTCCTCCTTTGCACTTGCACAGTGCATACAATCCACCACCCACTCCAACGGTAATATCCTTGATCTTGTCTTCTCCAACCGCTGCGCTCCCCACAACCTCACTAACACCCCCTTCCCTCTCTCTGACCACAACCTGATCACCTTCTCTATCTCCTCGTCCTCCAACGCCTACCCCTCCAAATGTCACACTACTACCAGCCGTAACCTCCGCAACCTTAACCCTGCCCCCCTCCACTCTGCAGCTGATCAACTCCACGACCGCATCCTCCCCCTGTCCTGCCCCGACTTGGCTATGACTGCCTACAACAACGCGCTGTCAGCAGCCCTTGACTCACTAGCGCCTTTAACCACACGCAACATCAGACTCCGACCGCTCCAGCCCTGGCAGACTGATCACACCAAAACCCTCAAACGACGCAGTCGTGCCCTGGAGCGACTATGGCGCAAAACAAAATCCCAACAAGCTTTCACCTGCTACAAATCTGCCTTCCGCACCTACACCTCCTCCCTCCACGCAGCCAAACAAGCCTACTTCCTGACCCTCATCAAGGCCCTCTCCTCCAATCCTCGCCGACTCTTCTCCACCTTCAACTCTCTACTCTCTCCACCCCCACCTCCACCCAGCACCTCGCTCACCGCCCTTGAGATTGCCAATCACTTCAAAAACAAGATTGACACAATTCGCAAGGACATTGCCGCAACTCACACGCCCTCTCAACCCGTCCCCTCTCACACAGCTACCCCCTCATCCCCCCTCCCCCTCGACATTACCCGCAGGGACTTCGTCACTGCTCAAACTCCCTCCGACCCCGTTCCCCCTCACTCAGCTACCCCCTCATCACCCCTCTCCCACGGCCCCACCACTGCTCTGACCTCCACTCCCACCCCACCCTACATTCCTCATACTGAAGCTCCCCCAACACTCCACACCTTTGACCTTACTACCATTGAGGAAGTCTCCAAGATCCTCTCTGATGCCCGCCTCACCACCTGCCCCCTCGACCCTATCCCCTCACAATTCCTACGACCTCCCTCCCCCTCCATCCTACGCTCCCTCACCCACATCTTTAATCTCTCCCTCTCCTCCGGCACTTTCCCCTCCCCACTGAAGCATGCACACATCACCCCCATACTTAAAAAGCCCTCCCTGGACCCCAATGACCCGAACAACCTCAGACCCATCTCCCTGCTCCCACTTACATCTAAACTCCTCGAGCGTCTCGTCTACACCCGCCTATGCTCTCACCTCAACGACAACAACCTCCTCGATCCCCTACAGTCTGGCTTCCGCCCCCTACACTCCACCGAAACCGCCTTACTCAAACTCTCCAACGACCTTCTAACCGCCAAAGCTAATGGCCACTATTCAGTGCTCCTACTCCTTGACCTCTCTGCGGCCTTCGACACAGTTGACCACCCCCTCCTCCTCAAAATACTACACTCCCTCGGCCTCAGAGATTCTGCTCTCTCCTGGCTCTCATCCTACCTGTCACAACGCTCTTTCAGCGTTACCTATAATGCTACCACCTCCCCCTCACTCCCCCTCTCTGTTGGGGTCCCTCAAGGCTCTGTCCTTGGGCCCCTTCTCTTCTCCATCTACACCTCCTCCCTTGGCCAACTCATACACTCTCACGGCTTCAACTACCACCTCTATGCCGACGACACACAAATCTATCTCTCAACCCCCCACCTCACCCCTTCGGTCTCTGCCCAAATCACACACCTACTGAGCGACATATCAGATTGGATGTCGCTCCACTTCCTTAAACTGAATCTCTCCAAAACCGAGCTCCTTGTCTTCCCCCCAGCCCGAACCCCACCCCCCATTGACTTCTACATCACATCCAACAACGCCAATATCAAACCCGCTCTGCAGGCCAGAGTACTTGGTGTCATTCTGGACTCCAACCTATCCTTCCAGCCCCAAGTCCAATCTTTAACAAACTCGTGCAGACTCCACCTCCGCAACATCGCCAAAATCCGCACGTTCCTAACCCCAGAAACCACTAAACAGCTCATCCACTCCCTCATCATATCACGACTCGACTACTGCAACTCCCTCCTCACTGGCCTGCCTCGCCGCTGGCTATCCCCGCTTCAGTCGATCCTGAATACGGCTGCCAGACTCATTCACCTTTCCAACCGCTCCATTTCCGCCACCCCCCTCTGCCAATCCCTCCACTGGCTTCCGATTGCGCAACGGATCAAATTTAAAATCCTAACACTGACATACAAAGCTGTCCACCATACTGCCCCGAACTACATCACTGACCTAATATCCAAGTACCGCCCAACACGCACACTCCGCTCCTCACAAGACCTCCTTCTCTCTAGTTCCCTGGTCTCCTCCTCCCATGCCCGCCTCCAGGACTTCTCCAGGGTGTCACCCATCCTCTGGAACTCCCTGCCCCAACCCATCAGATTATCACCTACTCTCCTCTCCTTTAGGCGCACCCTGAAAACCCATCTCTTCAGGGAAGCCTACCTCACCCCCTGCTAACTTGCTGACCTCCTCCACTCTTCCTACCACTCCATCCCCCACAGCTATCTCCTCCTGTACCACTATCCCATCCCTTCTAGATTGTAAGCTCGAAAGAGCAGGGCCCTCGATCCCCTCATGTTTTGCATTGTATTGGTATTGTTCTGTCACATGTTCTGTCCCCCTTTGTAATGTACAGCGCTGAGTGAACTATTGGCGCTTTATAAATACTGTATAATAATAATAATAATAATTTACAAAGCTCTGGAGCAATTGCATTTTTAGAGTGCAACTGCACCTTCTATGGTCCACAGTCAATTTTCCTTTAGTAAATCAAGCCCATACTGTATATAACTACCCTTCTTCTATAACAATGTATTTTTTACTGGTAAAAAAAGGGTATGATTTATGTTACTGTTTTCATTCAATATTTGACATTTAGAAAGATATTTTGGATTTACATAAAGTATAACTAATGGAAAACCTTTTTTTTTTTAGCTTTGGATAGTGTGGAGAGGTATTAGAACACCTATTAGGTTTTTATTGCTGTCTGTCCCCATTAGGGAGGTTCACCCTCTCTATTTGTCCTGTTTACCATTACTGAAAGTGAAATTATAAGAAAATTCCAAATTTTTGGTTGTTCCCCAGAACAGTAACAGAGGGTAAATTTTCTAATGGGGACACTAGTTATGGTGACCTGGGGGACGCCAAGGGATTCCCTTAATTTGTAGGGATTTCCTCTCATTTCCTCTTTTGGCTATGGGACAGGAAGTGAAGGTAAATCTCCCCAATGGGACACAGGTGGCAAAAAAAAAGGAAAAAACTGACGGGTTCTAACTATCCATTACTCTATCCAGGGGCAGACTGACAACTCATGGGGCCCCCGGGCAATAGGGGATCATGGGGCCTCTGTGTCCTTGCCCAAACTCAAAAAAGCCTATGAAAAAGGTACCAGGGTCATCTCATGGGGCCCCCTACTGACCCCGGGCCCTCAGGCAGTGCCCGAGTTTCCAAATGGTCAGTCCGCCCCTGACTCAATCCAAAATGAAAAGAAAGTTTTGCTTTTAGTTATACTTTCAAGCAGCCTTTGTCAACCTTTTCAACACAGAGAAAATCTTGAAATAACTTTCCAGTCTCAGGGAACCCCTGCTAAAAATGACTGTATCTACAATAGTAATAGTGATACAATAGTGTGATGATCAGTGGGAAGAATGCCCCTTATAAAAAGATCAATTATGTCATTGGGAATTTGTCAGTGGGAGAATATCTGTAAAAATAATTGTGAAAAAGTAAAATCCCCGCTACATATGACATATGTTCTAACAAGGGATTAGACCATGATGATAAGCATGTACATTGTATTGTGTTTGGAGTGATTGGGAAGATTTTTGCAGCAAATGATGTACAGTATATGCTTGTATAAACAAAAAAAGTCTCTGAAAATCTGTTGAAATGACAAGAGAAAATCGATAGATTTTACTACATGTAATGGGTGGATTTACTAAAGGCACATAGAGTAAGCACTTTGCTAGTGAAGTTGCTCCAGGGCTTAGTAAATGAAGGGGGGCTCTGCTGACTTCCATCATCCAATCATGTGCAAGCAAAAATGCTGTTTTTTTCCCTTGTGTGTGATTGGGTATTCTTTGTAAAGTGAAGCTTTATCTTAGTTATTAAGCACTGTAGCAATTTACAAAGTGCACAGTCTATTTTCTCTAAAGTACAATTATAGGCAAACTTTTTTTTCATTTTGGATTGAGTTAGAAAGGATTATGACCCCTGTACGTTTTTTTTTATTTGAGATTTACCTTCACTTCCTGTCCCATAGCCAAAACAGAAAGTGAGAGAAAATTCCGACCTGTGGGCCCCCTCCAGGTCACCATAACCAATGTCCCCATTTACAAATTTCCCCTCTAGTACTGTTCTGGGGATAACCCAAAATTTGGAATTTTCATTTACTTTGACTCTCAATGATAATGATAAACAGGACAAATAGAGAGGGTGAATTCAGGATAACAATCAAAACCTGACAGATGTTCTCATCCGCCTCAATTCTATCCAAAACTAATTTTTTTTCCCCCTGTAGTTATGTGTTAAATAAATCAACCCAATACTTTCCATAGTTGAAAGAAATAATTCAAAAAGGTAGAAACTACTCCAAATTGGCTATTATATTTTTACATTCCTTAAAGTGGAACTTTGCCCATAACAACTTGATAAAAAAATAATATTCTTTAGCAAGGAACATACATTCCACATTAATAAATATGCTACTAAAATCAATGTATGCTGTAAAATGCCTCCAGCATTGTTCTTGTTTCTTCTTGCTGGAGGCTGCCATTTTGCTGAAGCCCAGAGCCTCTGCACAACAGTAAATCATAAAGCGGAACTAAACCCATCAATTTAACAGTTTAAAAAAACAGTTACATTCCTGGAATGCTGGGATTGATAACTGTCAACCAAACTGTCAAACCATCAAATGTCTGGTGTCAAAACTGATCACATGTGCAGCACCATGGCAGTTGCAGATCAAACAGAAGCAGCTACCTTGGCTGTAACGGACAGGAGGGTTTGATACCTCTTTAAGGCTGTCAGCAGATTGGTCTCTACAAATTCGTCAGTGCCAAAAAATGGAGAGCAGCTGAGCATATGCAGATCCTAGTGAGACAGTGTATTTTACTGGATTTTAAACAGTATAGACACTTATTTTTAATGTTTTACATAGGTATAAAGGCAAAAGGGGTCAGCTTGATATGATCTAGCAAGACTTCATTTTCTGACTAAAGTTCCGCTTTAAATACGCCTGGACCACTACTTAATTATCGCATACATTTAATTATTGATTTCATTTTGTGAATTAACTATAATGCATTTTCATGTGGTATTTACCAAGCGTTTTGTGGTCAATACCGCAAAATGGCGAATTGCCAATTTCAGTATTGCATCCAATATTTAGGGAAGATGTGACCGGACACCTAAATACCACATGCGATCTGTTTTAGCGAATGGAGCTTTTTGTGTAGATCATTGATCATTATCACCAAGGCAGCAAGTGTGAGGAAATCCAAAAACTTTGAACCAGAGTCAGACTTGAGGAAAAATGCTCCAGTGGGGATAACTGTTTATGTAACTACTGCCTAAGGGCTCATTCACACAAGCTGTGTTGTGCACCTAACCGGGCTTTATTTTCTCACCTTAATGCATGCCCGCTGATGTGAATGAACATCTAGATGGGAATTATTTCATTTTTGAGAAATTTCCTCTCATTTGCTGTTGTGTCTGCAGGACAGGGTGTGAAGGAAAATCTCCCCAGTGGGACACAGGCAGCAAAAAATATCTTGATGGGGTTTTAACTGTTCTCTCCTACTATCTAAAATGCTAAATAAAATGTTGTCTTTATCTACACCTTAACATGAACAAAATATATCAGATGTTAGGTCTGGTTTAATGCTGTCCACATCACAGCACATCAAGTGCTGATGATCAGTGTGGTGATGGAAGTAAGAATTCTGATTAAAGCTGTTCAGGTAATTGTAAGATTTTGATTGGCTGCATTGGCAGAACTGTTGCTGCAACTGTTAACAGTTAGGTTATGAACATTCTGTGAGTTGGATCTAGATTAGGCCATGAACAGCAAAATTTCAAGTAAATACCATTTTATTCTAGCTCAGAATTGCAATCACATCAATAGCACCCAATGGCAGAACACAAGCAGCACATCATATCATATATGAGCCATTCATTTAGCCTACAGATTGGCTGGTTAAATAACCAAGCTGGCCACAACCGCCTACTCTGCTGGTACAGTAAGTACAGACTTTAAAAAAGCATGGTAAACTTCAACCTTTGCATAGAAAACTATGGTATGCTGAAAAAATAAGCTCCCAGTGTATTCACATATAGAAACATTGTTTTCAGTTGTGTAATTTGTAAGAGTAATGAGAAGGAAACATGAAAATGTTGCTGTCATCCAATTCTTTCATTGTGCAGTATGCAGTAGAAATATAACATAATCCAGATTGGTTGCTCAAGTTTTTCTTTTCCCAACTTCTATAGAAAAACCTAATTCATAATGCTAAGTCTACACACTCTATACAAATCCTTACAAGCTTTCTTTTATAATACACTCAGAGGTTGACACCAGGGATAATGGTACAATATACTGTATACATGTAGAATTTGTATGCCCACCTAGAAAGCATTGAATTATGTAAAGGAAACTCATCAGGGCAGCACTGTTGATCTGGTCTTTTCAGATAAACCCTTTTCTTTCAGATGTATCACACATTTAAGAACATGCTTTTATACATCTAAAAATAGATTCTGTATATCAATGAGTGCAGTCTGCTACAGATCCAGAGTCTGCCTTCGACTTAAACTGTGGAATATATTTCAGGCATTCTGCTTGTTATGATACTTAGCAAAAAGTGGGCCAGATATCTCTGGTTGTTTGGCATTTAAATAGGTCACAAAGCAACTTGAGACCATATTTCAACCCTAAGCATTTGTACTTACACATGTAAATATCCCTAGGACTCCAGCTTATCCTGAACCTAGCTTTATGTAACTACTTTACATGTATTTTTTGCCATGTCACAATTATTCTTTTTACAGTCCAACTATTCTATTCATACTAAGAGGACTATAGCAGATTTAACATGGGATTAACTATCACAATACGTATTTAAGCAAAATTATAGTTTTTTACTGTTTGTCTTAATTGTATCTCCAGCTGCATTTTTTCTTTCTCTTCTTTTTTTTAGCTCTAATAGCATAGGGAAGCATTAAAACCCTACCAGTTCCACCACTGGTGGAGAGAATCTTCAGTATCCAAGACTTTAGGGTGTGTTGGACCAGTTCCACCACTGGTGGAGAGAATCTTCAGTATCCAAGACTTTAGGGTGTGTTGGACCAGTTCCACCACTGGTGGAGAGAATCTTCACTATCCAAGACTTTAGGGTGTGTTGGACTTCTGCTTTTCTCTCTGCCCCCTGTTGTACCACCAGCTGCTGTTTCAGGGGCTAATGTACCCCAGCAATATAAATATTGTAGGTGAGGAGTCCCATGTGTGAATAGAAAGTTTTGGAAACTCCATCTGGTTGACCACTTTATTGGTGTGACATAAAATGTAACCAACATGTTTTGGAAGATTGGTCTACCCCTTTTCATGGCTTTGGCAGTGCTAGATCTGTTGGTTATAGGGTTGCATTTTGTTTCCTAATACAATATTGGTGTTTCACAGTGTCTGTTACACCTGTAGTATTAAAATTACTTGGTTTTGGTAATATAAAAATGTTTTTTCTTTTAAACTAGTGTTAGTAAAAGAAGAAGTTTTTCTGTACAATAGAAGTGATCCAAGAAAGGGCTCCAGTGATAGAGATCAGGCCTTGGCAGATAGAAATTGTGTCATGCATAAACAAATAGTTTAGGTCAAAATCTAGTTTGGTGGAAACTATGAAGGCCGTTTGTAATCTTGAAGAATACATGTTGTGGACTTTGCCCATCTTATTTGCTGTTATCCAAGAAGAAGAGTATAAAATCATTCTTCACATATTTCCTGTGATCATAGGGTATTTAAAGCAAGATTAATTTCAACTGTGTCTAAAAGAGTTTTATTCCAGTTAGTGTTACATAAAACAATAGGCTGTGGTATTTCTATTTGTGGAGAAGTGAGAAGATGTAGAAGGAATATTAGTTATTATTTCAAAGAGTCTTGTGTTGCCCCTGGACTCATAGGTCAGTCTATATAGAGACTAATATTAAATAGACATAGCCATTTTTAAATTAGTGGAAAGTGAGACCACTCCCATTTAAGAAATATAAGGTTTTTTAGCATAGAAGAATAAGATTCTAAGCAGTTTTTTACAGTGTGTAGGTGTTGGAGGATAGGAATGCCAAGCAGGCATACTTTCTATTTTCAGATATTGGGTAAATGTATGTTTGCTTCTATGACGCCTGTGACTCCTGACCCCAAACTTTCCAATACTGTTAAAGGACCAAAAGGTATGTATGAGGTCTACCTCATCCCCACAACTCTTAATGCATAAGGGGATAGAAAAGAATTTAAATTTCTAAAGATTGGATGGCATGTAAAAGATCTGATAAAACAGTTTCAACTGTATCACCCTGTCTTTAGAGGAAATTACTGAGGTCATAAAGGCTTCCTCTGATTCGAACCCACCTTCCTCCTCCATTGGTGTAAGTAGTATGTCTCATCATCGTTCCATAGCTCCATGGTGCTTTATCAGTCTGAATGATTGTTTACAATTCCATATAGTACATAGACACCAACTTAGCAGGGCCTGGATGTAAAATAACTTTTTTCCAGGTTAGTAGGAGATAGACACTATAAATATTGCATTTCTGCTGCATGTTTCAACTGCATTTAGTTAATATTAGGATTTAGCTAGAATGTCATAATCTTACTAAAACTGGCAGAAGGTTCTTCAGCCTCCCCATTAAAACATTATTATTATTATACAGGATTTATATAGTGCCAACAGTTTGCTCAGCGCTTTACAATATAATGATGCATGTGCTTGAAATCCCCACCCCACAGACCATCATGTAATTTTGGATCAAGGAATATTCTGGGTCCAGATAGCGTTTTAGGGAGTGGATGACCAGTTTTTTGCAGGGAACAGTTTAATCACTTGAGAAAGTCTTTAAGGAGTTTATTAGTAAGTATTAATTTGCAAAATATATAAGGCTGCAGTAAAACTCATATAACAATATAATATAGGCTTCTGTATTTGATTGGTTTTGATTTGATTTGCAGACAGTATCACCTAATAAGATCAATCAGTCAATCGAGTGGACTAGTTTTACAGCTAGATAAAATAAATGAAAAGTAAAGAGTGCTAGGCCTCCAATTCTGATTGGGAGCTAGGAGAAAGTTCTTCAACACTTTAAGAGTTTGTATATTCCAACAGAAGGAGATGGAAATGCAGTTAATGGTTTTAAAGTAGTATATGGAAGTAGTTTAGGAAAAAAATTATTTTTAGCAACTTAACTATACCTAATAAATCTATTAGTAGGGACATTCATTGCCTGGTTTTTGGTTGCAGGATTGTAATGATTGTAATGTTGCAGATAATTTTCCTGGTTTTGGTAAGTGGAAACTGGATCATGACACCAAGGTAATTAAATGTATAAAAAAAACCTGTATTTTAGAAGTAGGTATATGTATGTCTTAATCAACAGAAAATAGCACATACTTCTCCATCCATTAAATCCGGGAAAAGAACCACATTCCTCATAGAGTTGCGGTACATGAAAGTGCGATTGATCAGGATCTACAAGATATAAAATGGTGTCATCTGCATAGAGTGAGATTTTTTCTTCACCCAAAAGTTGAGGTGAGGTTTGGATAGTGGTGTGTTGCAGCACAAAAACTCAATAAAGTTAAAGAAAAGAAAAAATATCCAAATATGAGAGAGGGAAGAGGGGTAGAAGGCAAGGGAAAACAAGTTTTTCTTTAGTTTGAAGGTTCACTTTAACATCCCCCGTCTGTACAAAAAAAGTGTTATTTATACTCTTGAATTAAAAAAAAATAGTTTTCTCAAGGCAGTTGGTGGTTTGTTGTACAGTACATTTCTAATGTAAAAAATGTATAGTACGCATGTTTATTCTCAGTTTTTTATTCCTAACTGGTGAAGACTTCCATCATAATGATCACAGTTTAGCCAAAAAACGTGCGACTTATCATACGAGACAGAAACTGGTGCCAATATATCACTTGACATTCTAGGAATAAACAAATTCAATATTTAAAATGGATATTTTGTTTACTCTTAGTCTATCAGGTTGGATGGAATCATGAATAGACAGATTTATGTCTAATTTTTTGTTTAATTAATCTCATACACAGTTTCACAGTTTTCTTATACAGTTATAACCAACTATATTTTTTAGTCAGATCAATTAAATTTTTTGTATTTTTTGGATTAATGCATTTTATGTAATGTGATTGCTCTTTGCACTACCTTACTGAATACATGGGAAGGAGCTCTTTTTTATTAAAAGGGCTGTTGAAATGTTTAAACCTCAGATGCTTGTATACCACATATGAAGGATTATTGCAGCCTTTGTGGCATATAACAAGCTTCTAAAGCATTCAGAATATCTGTCTTTGAACTGCAAGAAAGCAGTTATTAACCCCACCTACACTTTAGTATATAAAGAAGGATTGTGGATAGGTGGAATGTAGTGAAATGTAATTTCTATTGTCTTTGAAACAGGTGCTTTTAATGGATTCCTTGAAACTAATGTCTATGATTGTGAACCAGGTGTATCTTAAGGGGATGTTGAACTTACAAAGATGGTGAAGGATGAACTTGTTTATGCTGCTTTCATCTTCTGGTCTTACAGCATCTCTATATATTATAGTTTCAATAAAAAATCCAGGATTATATGTAAATGAGTGTTTATACTTTTATTTCTCAGTTGAGATCCTGTTGTTCACTTTTCTGCATTTATTGATCATTATCAGGGTTCCTACCTTTCTAGAAAGGGATTTCTTAGAAAAAGAACATTTATGTTACTGCATCTGAGCACGTGGGAAAGTGGTTTTCCCAAATGAGCTACCTATAGTTGTGGAACAAACAACAGTGTCAATATTGTATCATTCTGTTGATTATCTGTCTTTTTTTTTCCAAACAGTTTTCATATCCCCTTTCCTCCTTTGCTCAATTTCCCTACTGCACCAAATGTATTTTTCTGTTCACATATTTCTTCCAAAAAAAAGAGAAAGAACTGGGAAGTGGCGATGGCATTCCCTTGGGCAATAAACAATGCATGAACCTAACGATTGGCTCCTCCATACCCAGAAGTGATGAGTAGGCTCATTGGTAAAGTGAGAATTTGAGGGTTGGTTGGGAAAGGGGGCTACCAAAGACAATGTCACCTTGCTCTGTGTGTCTGTTTAATCACTGAGACTTGGCGCATATAGATACATCACAGCCACTGTGATCCGTTTACTTGAGCGTTTAGTGTTTTGGCATCACTTGATGCAAGATTGTTTCAGGTAAGGGATTCAGAAGGCACTGAAGCCAAAGATATTCAGGTAACTGTTTTTTTCAGATAGAATCTAGCAACGGTAGTCCACATTTTTGTTCCATGGCAAGCTTCTGCAAATGCTAGATCTCAGTACAGTATATATCTACCTATTTGCACTTTACATAGCAAAAAAAATAAAAATCCCAGCGGTGAATAAATACCACCAAAATAAAGTTTTATCTGTCTCAAAAAATGGCAAAAAATTCATATGGGTACAGTGTTGCATGACCGCGCAATTGTCATTCAAAGTGTGATAGCGCTGAAAGCTGAAAATTGCCCTGGTCAGGAAGGGGGTAAAAGTGTCTGGACTGGAAGTGGTTAAAGGAAATGGCTTGCATATACAAGCCACAATGGGAGTATTGATAGTGTAGTATTTTATTAAATCAAATAGAGCATCCACGTGGATACAAATGAGTAATTGGCAGCTGTACGCTCACAAAAATGGCCGCTGGCCCTCCATGTAGACTCGGTGGCGTGACGTCAATACGGCAAGGCTCCTCCCTTTGGACTTTGTTCATCAATATTTACTTTGTATTTCACCATATTTTTGTTGGACTATTCACTATTGTCACTATCCAATATTTTAAGTCACTACCATCCTCGCTACTATTTGGCGAGACACTTTTTGCTCAGTGGTCACTTTAGCGCTTAATCATTCGTTCTTCACCTTTGCATACTGTCACTTTTGTAATTTTCATTGATTTTGATCTCATCTTATAGTGCTGCATTATATATTTGAGTCACATTTGAGGATACAGGGGTTCATCCTTTTATGCCAGCTGCTTATTTATTTATTTATTTATTTATCGAGTTTATATAGCGCCAAAGGGTTTGCTCAGCGCTGTACAATAGGGGGGGACAATACATGAAACAGAACAGTAACATCAAACAGTACACAAGGGGTTAGAGGGCCCTACTCTTTCGAGCTTACAATCTAGGAGGGGGGGGGTAGAGGCACAGGAGGAAACGGCTGTGGGGGATGGAGTGGTAGGAGGAGGGAAGGGCAGCGGCTGTTAGGTGAGGGTGGGGTAGGCTTCCCTGAAGAGGTGGGTTTTCAGGGAGCGCCTGAAGGTGAGGAGGGACGGTGACAGTCTGATGGATTGGGGTAGTGAGTTCCAGAGGATGGGGGAGGACCTGGAGAAGTCTTGCAGTCGTGCGTGGGAGGAGGAGACCAGGGAGCAAGATAGAAGAAGGTCCTGTGAAGAGCGAAGGGTACGGGTAGGGTGGTACTTGGGAATCAGATCGGTGAGGTAGTTAGGGGCAGTGTTGTGGATGGCCTTATAGGTCAGGGTGAGCAATTTGAATTTAATGCGTTGGGCAATGGGGAGCCAGTGGAGGGAGAGGCAGAGGGGGGTGGCAGAGGTGGAGCGGCTGGTGAGGTGGATGAGTCTGGCCGCTGAGTTCAGGATGGTCTGAAGCGGGGAGAGCCTGCACTGGGGTAGGCCGGTGAGGAGGGAGTTGCAGTAGTCCAGGCGTGAGATAATCAGGGAGTGTACTAGTAGTTTAGTGGTGTCTGTGGTAAGGAAGGAACGTATCCTGGCGATGTTCCGGAGGTGGAGCCTGCATGTGTTTGTGAGGGATTTGATATGAGGTTGAAAGGAAAGGTTTGAGTCCAGAGTGACGCCAAGGACCTTGGCTTGCTGGGCGGGATTGATGGTGGTGTTGTTAGTAGTGATGGAAAGGATGGGGGGGGGGGCGCGGGCTGGGGGGAAGATGAGAAGCTCGGTTTTGGAGAGGTTGAGTTTGAGGAAATTGAGCGACATCCAGTCAGAGATGTCGTTTAGGAGGTGAGTGATGCGGGCGGAGAATGAGGGGGTGAGGTGAGGGGTGGATAGGTAGATTTGAGTATCATCAGCATAGAGGTGGTAATTGAAGCCGTGGGAGTGTATGAGTTTGCCAAGGGAGGAGGTGTAGATGGAGAAGAGAAGGGGTCCAAGGACAGAGCCCTGGGGGACCCCAACAGAGAGGGGGAGAGAAGGGGAGGTGGCACCATTGTAGGTGACACTGAAGGAGCGTTGGGATAGATAGGACGAGAACCAGGAGAGAGCGGTGTCTCTGATGCCAAGGGAGAGTAGTTTATTAAGGAGGAGGGGGTGGTCGACTGTGTCAAAGGCCGCAGAGAGGTCTAGGAGGAGGAGGACAGAGTAGTCGCCTTTGGCTTTGGCGGTTAGTAGATCGTTGGTGATTTTGAGGAGGGCAGTTTCGGTGGAGTGTAGGGGACGGAAGCCGGACTGTAGTGGGTCAAGGAGGTTGTTGTCATCTAGGTGGGAGCTTAGGCGATCGAAGACCAAGCGCTCAAGGAGCTTGGAAGTGAGTGGCAGCAGGGAAATTGGTCTGAGGTTGTTGAGGTCAGTGGGGTCCAGGGAGGGCTTTTTGAGTATGGGGGTGATGTGCGCATGTTTTAGGGGGGAGGGGAATACGCCAGTAGAGAGGGAGAGATTAAAAATGTGGGTAAGGGAGCGGATGAGGGAAGAGGGGGGTGACCGGAGGAGTTGAGAGGGGATGGGGTCCAGGGGGCAGGTAGTGAGACGGGCTTCTGAGAAGACTCTGCTGACTTCCTCAGTGGTAGTAGGGCTGAAGGAGTGCAGTGATGGGGGGGTTATGGTAGGCAGGGCCTTGGGTGTGGTGGGGGGCAGTGCCGTTGCGAGGTCAGAGGAGGGGAGAGATGAGGGGGTGATAGAAGGGGGGAGGCTAGATGGGGAGGTAGATTGCAAGTAGACTATGTCCTTGCGGATTGCGTCAATCTTGCTGTGGAGATGAGTGGCAATCTCGTGGGCGGTAAGTGAGGTACTGAGTGGAGGAAGGGGGGGAGAGAGCAGGGAGTTGAAGGTGGAGAAGAGTCGGCGAGGGCAGGTGGAGAGGGTGTTAATCAGGTTAACAAAGTAGGCCTGCTTGGCGGCGTGGAGGGAGGAGGTGTAGGTGAGGAAGGCAGATTTGTAGAGGGAGAATGTATGAGGGGACCTGGTTTTGCGCCATAGTCTCTCCAGCGCACGACTGCGACGTTTGAGGCATTTAGTGTGGTCGTTCTGCCATGGTTGGAGCGGTCTGGGTTTGATGTAGCGTGTGGTTAGGGGTGCCAGAGAGTCTAGTGTAGCTGATAGTGAGTCGTTGTACGTGGAGGTGGCTAGGTCAGGACATGACAGTGGAAGGATGCTGTCGTGTAGGCGGTCGGCAGCCGAGTGGAGGGGGGCTGGGTGCAGGTTGCGGAGGTTGCGGCTGGTGATGGTTTGGCGCACTGGGGGGGGGGAGTTGGGGGAAGGGGAGGTGGAGAACGTGAGGAGGTGGTGGTCGGAGAGAGGGAAGGGTGTGTTAGAGAACTGGTTGAGGGTACAGAGGTGGGAGAAGACGAGGTCCAGGGTGTTCCCATTGATGTGGGTGGAGGATTGGGTGTGTTGTGTGAGCGCGAAGGAGGAGGTTAGGTGGAGGAGTTGGGAAGTAGTCGGGGTGTTGTCATTGATGGGGATGTTGAAGTCCCCGAGGATGATGGTCGGTAGCTCAGAGGAGAGGAAGAAGGGAAGCCAGGCGGCGAAGTTATCCAGGAAGCGGGCTATGGATCCAGGGGGCCTGTAGATCACTGCGATCCTTAGGGGGGTGGGTGAGAAGAGCCGGATGCAGTGAGCTTCGAAGGAGGAAAAGGTTAGGGAGGGGGGGTTAGGGAGGACCTGGAAGGTGCTCAGCGGTGATAAGAGCAGGCCGACACCACCACCTTTGTGACCGCTCAGTCTTGGTGAGTGGGACCAGATGAGACCTCCATGGGAGAGTGCCGCAGGGGAGGTAGTGTCAGTGGCCTGTATCCAGGTTTCGGTGATGGCTAGGAGATTGAGGGAGCGGGAGATAAAGAGGTCATGGATGGCAGTTAGTTTGTTGCAAACCGAACGGGCGTTCAGAAGTGCAACCGAGAGAGGGGGGATGGATGCGGGGAGGAGGTGCACAGGTATGAGGTTGAGGGGGTTGCGGCGGCTGGCGGGGGCAGGGGGGTCCCTGGAGGGGGGGAGAGGTGGTGAGGGGCCAGGGTTCGGGGAGATGTCCCCAGCGGATAGGAGAAGGAGAAGGGTGAGGAGGGTGGCATGGGAATGGGAGGTGTAGGAGCGTGTGGGTCTGGTAGTGGTGGCACGTGGGTCGACCGGGGAGTGGAGTACCAGGAGGAGGTGGTGAGGTGGTGAGGAGCTGCTTCATTTTATTGTGCGCTCGCTTGCTACCTATTTGTATTATACTGGTTTACTAGTTGATTTGCTCATCACAACCAGACATGGGCTGGTAGCCTGAGCAATGAAACAATTACAAATGGAATACATGAAGAATGGCATTCTTAAGGAAGCATGTTTATTAGTTTTCTTTAACTGGCATATTAGAGGATCAAATTAAAGTGTATCTAAACCCAAAAAACAAAAATGTAATATATTGCAGCATATTATTTATTAGGTGAGGTGCCTGCATTATTATCTTTTTTCATGCTTTTTCCCTTTATTTTACCTTGTGATCCTACAAATAACACATGCTGTCCTTGGTTGGCTACACTTACTTCACAATTGTATTTATGGTTGGAGCCATGGTTGCCAAGCAGACTTTAAACATGTCTGCATTATTAAACTGGCACCTGGGCTCAGTGGATCCTCTTTATAAGCGACATCACAGTACTTGCTGTCAGTATCGAAGCTGAAGCAGAGCTGTTGCAGCTCTGTCCAGCCTCTCCCTGAAGCAGTAGATCACTTCTGTATTGATAGTTCAGAGGTGTTATCACCTCAGCCACTACTCAACTACTCAGCATAACCTCCTTTTCTAACCTACCACAATGGACACAAACTGCCACTCACTCCAATAGCAACACCCTCGACTTTGTATTCTCTCACCACTACACTCCCTTCAATCCCTCTGAAAACAGTTACCCGTAGAAACCTTCACCACCTCAACCCTTCCCTTCTTCACTCTGCTACTGACTGCCTTTATGACAAAATCTCCCCCTGTCCTGCCCAGACCTTCTGTCTACAACAACTTACTCTCATCCTCCCTGGACACACTTTCTCCTCTCTCTACATGCAGAACCAGGCCTTGCCTGATACAACTCTGGAAAACAGATGACACCAGAAGTCTCAAGAGACACAGAAATGCCCGTGAGCAAATGTGTTTGGTATAAAACTAAACTCCTGCAAGACTTCATTCTATACAAATCTGCCCTTCTAATATACAACTCCTACTTCAACACTGCTAAACAAACCTACTACACTGCTCTCATCAGAACCCTCTCATCCAATCCTCATGAACTCTTTTCTATCCTTAACACTTTACCCCCATCTACCTCCACCCACTAACTTACTACCTAGGAGATTTCCAATCATTTAAAAAACTAGATTGATACAATTTGTTGTGAGATCACCAGTGTCCTGCTTTCTCTTCCAATTTACTCACTGGGTCCAACACCTCACTCATTACTTTCCTCCTTTGACCCTGTTACCACCGGTGAAGATTCCAAACTCCTTTCTGAGCTCCAGCTCACCACTTGTCCCCTGGACCCTGTCTCCTCACAATTACTGTGATTCCCTTTCTGCTCCTATCCTACACTCTCTCACCCATGCCTATAATCTCTTCCTCTCCACCGGCACTTTCCTCTCCCCATTCAAACATGCGCTGGTGACTCCATATTCAAAAAACCCTCACTGGATCCCACCTGTTAACAATTTAAGACCTATCTTTCTGCTTCCACTTGCCTCCAAACATCTTGAATGCCTTGTCTACAACTGTGTGAGTTGTCACCTCACTGCTAACAACCCCTACAGTCTGGCTTCTACCAGCATCTCCCTGACTCATACTCCTAGTTCTTTCCACTGCCTTTGACACAGTCGACCCCCCACTCCACCTCAATAAACTCTGCTTCATTGGCCTCTACAACTCTACTTTTTCCTAGTTTTTCCTCCTTCCTATCCTTCAGCATTACATAGAATGCTATATCTTCTGCTCCTCTTCCTCTTTCTGTTGGAGTAGCACAAGGTTCTGTTCTTGAGCCCCTTCTATTTCTTCTCTACACCTCTTCCCTGGGCCAGTTGATAACCTCTCCTGATTTTCAATACCATCTCTGTGACGACAACACCCAAATCTATCTTTCTACCCCTCACCTCACTCCATCAATTTATTCATGTATCACTATATTTACTGAGTGACATACCAGTATGGATACCACACCATTTCCTCAAACTCAATCTGTCTAAAACTGAGCTTGTAATATTTTCTCCTCCTTGATCCCCCCTCATGACCTTACCATTTAATTCAATAGCACAATTATTGGTCCCTCCACACACGCCAGGGTGCTCAGTGTAATATTCGTATCTGACCTCTCCTTCTGACCCCACATGCAATCACTGGCTATTCTTGCTTAACTAACAACACCACAAAACAATAGTTTCACTCCTTGGTTATCTCCTTTCTTGACTACTGCAACTCCCTCCTCACTAGCCTACCTTTACACAGGCTATCCCCCCTTTAGTTTATCATGAACACTGCTGCTAGATGTATACACCATACTAACCAATTTGTGGTTGTGGCCTCTCTGCTAGTCCCACTGCCTTCCAATAGTCCAACATATACAATTCAAAGTACTAACGACAACATACAAATCCATCCATAACCTCCATCTACATCACAAACCTCCTCTGCAGATGTTGTCCAAATTGTCCTCTCTGCTCCTCCCAAGACATCTTAATCTCTAGCTCCCTTGTTACCGTCTTCCACCCTTGCCTCCATCACTTCTCCAGAACCTCTCCCACCCTCTTAAACTTTCTACCCCAGTATGTCTAGTTAGTTTATACCCTGTCCTCTATTAGGCGATCCTTGAAAGCTCATTTATTCAGGAAAGCCTACCCTACCTCCACCTAAAAACTGTACTTTAACCAGCTCCATCAGATCACCCCTGCAGCACTTACCTTCTGTACCACCTCCCCCTCCCTTTAGATTGTAAGATCTTTGGCAGGGCCCTCTTATTCCTTCTGTGCTGAACTGTGTTTACGCAAAGATTTCCGGCATCAACTTCTGGTTGCAGGAAAGAAAATGACATAATCTATGGCCTGCCTTGGAACTCAGTCAATCTTTCTCCAGACATTTCTGATTTGCATACTTATGTCAGAAACTACCAACCAATTAGCTTTTTTAGAAAAAGTTCAGTTATGACAGCCCTATTGGCAGAACAGAGGCAGAGATAGCAGGTATCAACTTTTGTAAGAACCTCTATCACATTGGAAGGTGTTTTCTGTATGGTTGGCCTATTCCTATTTTAAAGGCTACTGTTTTAGATTACTAAATGCAAAACCATCACATAAAAATTAGTAATATTACTGACTAGTGCAATTTATGCTGTACACATTTCTGAATTAACTCCTTCTTTGAAGGCAATTTTGTGTAGTTCCATCTATCTTCTTTATTTTCCACCACCATATTTCACTTATGAAAAATTAAATACTTATAATTCCAAACAAATCAAGTAGATCGATGATGTGTATGTTTCTTCACTTTGTAACAGTAAAAAATCTAATGAATACTCACTTCTGATTGTTGAACTAAATTAATAAGGAAGACAGCACTCTAGTAAATTCCAGGATTTGTTATGTGGAAGCAGACTGTCCAACCACATTCTTAATACAGTCATGGCCGAAATTGTTGGCACCCTTGATATTTTTCCTGAAAATCAAGTATTTCACACAAAAAAGGTATTGCATTAACACATGTTTTGCTATACACATGTTTATTCCCTTTGTATGTATTGGAACAAATATAAAACAGAGGCAGAAAAGCAAATATGACATAATGTCACACAAAACCCCAAAAATGGGCTGGACAAAAGTATTGGCACCCTTAACTTAATATTTGGTTGCACACCCTTTGGAAAACATAACTGAAATCAGTCGCTTCCTATAACCATCAATAAGCTTCTGACACCTCTCACCCGGAATTTTGGACCACTCTTCCTTTGCAAACAGCTCCAGGTCTCTCTTATTGGAAGGACACCTTTTCCCAACAGCAATTTTAAGATCTCTCCACAGGTGTTCAATGGGATTTAGATCTGGGCTCATTGCTGGCCACTTCAGAACTCTCCAGCGCTTCTTTGCCATCCATTTCTGAGTGCTTTTTGACGTATGTTTGGGGTCATTGTCCTGCTGGAAGACCCAGGATCTTGGACGCAAACCCAGCTTTCTGACACTGGGCCCTACAGTGCGACCCAAAATCCTTTGGTAATCCTCAGATTTCATGATGCCTTGCACACAGTCAAGGCACCCAGTGCCAGAGGCAGCAAAACAACCCCAAAACATCATTGAACCTCCACCATATTTTACCGTAGGTACTGTGTTTTGTTCTTTGTAGGCCTCATTCCGTTTTCGGTAAACAGTAGAATGATGTGCTTTACCGAAAAGCTCTATCTTGGTCTCATCTGTCCACAAGACGTTTTCCCAGAAGGCTTTTGGCTTACTCAAGTACATTTTGGCAAACTGTAGTCTTGCTTTTTTATGTCTCTGTGTCAGCAGTGGGGTCCTCCTGGGTCTCCTGCCATAGCGTTTCATTTCATTTAAATGTCGACGGATAGTTCGCGCTGACACTGATGCTCCCTGAGCCTGCAGGACAGCTTGAATGTCTTTGGAACATGTTTGGGGCTGCTTATCCACCATCCGGACTATTCTGCGTTGCAATCTTTCATCAATTTTCCTCATCCGTCCACGACCAGGGAGATTAGCTACAGTGCCATGGGTTGCAAACTTCTTGATAATGTTGCGCACTGTGGACAAAGGCAAATCTAGTTCTCTGGAGATGGACTTGTAACCTTGAGATTGTTGATATTTTGCCACAATTTTGGTTCTCAGGTCCTCAGACAGTTCTCGTCTCCTCTTTCTGTTGTCCATGCTTAGTGTGGCACAGACAGACACACAATGCAAAGGTTAAGTGAACGTCTCTCCTTTTTATCTGCTTTCAGGTGTGATTTCTATATTGCCCACACCTGTTACTTGCCCCAGGTGAGTTTACAGGAGCATCACATGCTTGTAACATTCTTATTTATCCGCAGTTGTGAAAGGGTGCCAATACTTTTGTCCAGCCCATTTTTGGAGGTTTGTGTGACATTATGTCGAATTTGCTTTCTTTCCTCCCTTTTTTTGTTTTGTCCCAATACACACAAAGGGAATAAACATGTGTATAGCAAAACATGTGTTAATGCAATACGTTTCGTGAGAAATACATGATTTCCTGGAGAAATATCAAGGGTGCCAACAATTTCGGCCATGACTGTATATACTGAGATAAATACTGTCATTATTGCATTAAATGTTTTTTTTCCCTAAATGTTTCCAATATATACATATAAGTGTCAGGAATTAATCTGCTAAGGGCCCCTTCACATTAGTAATGTAAATGCTTTTTAGTATTTTGCTCACATGAGTTATCAAGAGAAAGCATGGGGCTAGATAAATGAACTGGATCTTCAAAGCAGTTTTGTAGACACTTTTCTTGTCCCTGTCATAGAAATGTGTGCTATATGTTTAGACTAAGCTTGTGGTTTACCGGTAAGTCTATGTCCCTTTGTAACCCTTATCTATGCTTGTGTTAGAAGAAATGTGGTTCACTCCAAACAGCTCTCCGTGAGTGTTTTAATAACAATGGATTGTGCCATTGCATGTATATCCAGCAGTTATAGAAATCACCAGCACATGAAATACTCCTCCTGGGCACACTATTAGTCACCAAAAATAAGTGCAAACTTGGTTTGGTAACTAATAAATTGCCCAAGACAAACATTTTATGTGTTGGTGATTCCTTTGACTGCTGCATTAGCTATGCCTGGTGCCTGAACAATTAAGGCAGGTGGCCATGTCCGAAATTGGGAGGAACGTGAAAGACATGGGGTTGATTTACTAAAACGGGAGAGTGCTTCTGAGGTCGAAAGCAGACTGGACGGATTCTTTATAAATGAAGAACTAAATAGCATCCTCCTCAATAACCCATGGATCTCATATTGCCACCCTCCTCTTTCTACTTGATATCTATAGCTATTGGAAATCATCACAATGGTTGGGAGCCCTTGAGTCCAGCCATGCCCCCTCTTTCCTCTGCCCCTCTCTCCTAACTTTTTCACCTCTTTGTGTAACTTTGACCTCCCTGGTCATTGGCTCTTCTTTTCTCCTTGCTCATTTCCTTCTCTATTAATTTGATACTGGTTGCTGACTGACTTTGAGCCACCGCTATTCACTTAACCATCCTAAGCCTTGTGATTTAAACTGTTACGCTTACAGTTTTTGTACTGTTTAATCCATAACCATTTATGTTGAAGTTCTTGGATCTCCTTTTTACATTTTGCTACTTAGGGCTACTCCCCCTGTTTTTTCCATTACAGTATGACTATTTGTAATTTTTACAAAGTTAGAAACAATAAAAAATATATTGAAATGAAAACTAGAGAGTACAAAATGTGGTGCAGCTCTGCATTGAAAACCAATCAGCTTCCATTTTTTTTGTCAAAGCTTAATTAAACAAGCTGAAGTTAGAAGCTGATTGGCTACCATGCACCAGCAGCTGCATCAAATTTTGTACTCTCCAGTTTTAGTAAATCAACCTCTTGGTGTTTTTTTGGTGGACACTACTGAAGTATGTTTCTGTATCATATATGGATGTTCTTCCTTTAATCCAAAAGAAAGCTGAAGTAAGTCAAAAAAGAGGCTGCAAATGCAGGAGATGTTCTGTCCCAAGGCTGGCTTGATAGTGAATGGAAATGGTCCAAGAAAGTCTTGTGTCTGTGGCCAAGCACAAGATAGTATGAGCCACTCTGCTTCCCGTACAGGACTAAGTGGTGGATAAATGAATAAATGGATGCACAAATTGATCACAAAATTAATGAATGAGACGACTTGTTTCTTCAAATCAAGGGATTTTGTGTCTTGAAAATAAACTATGAGAATCTTGGCCAATAGACAGCCATTTGGTCAACAATGTTTCAAAAAGCTGACTTTTTTTGCCAAGAAATTAGTTTAGATCTGCCATATTTATTTTTAATTTTGTATTCAATAAAATGGCAAAAGAAAATGTGAATGTTTTGTTGTTTTTCTATCCTCTTTAGTCAAATGGACATAGATGACAAGGAAGATTTATCTTACCATTAATTGTGCTGCATAAGCTATTAACAAACAAGAAGCATTATTTTATGAATGGAAAAAGGGAAATGAAAAATTAATGATAATGTATCCCAAATGCTTTATTAAATAGGTTATGTGCTTTAGAGGATTGAGAGGAGAACAGGAAATCTCATCTAGGTTTTTTTTAAAATGGCAAATGTTTAGGGAAAGAACTAGAAAGGATTCTGGAAAAAGCTTTAAACATTACTTTAATTTTGCTTGTTAATGGAGGATTACCGTTAGAGATTAGCAAAAATATACAAACTAATCCACATTCACTCAGGATCAAGGAGATCTTTGACCTGCAGATCCAGATACCTGTGATTTGAATCTCAACACTCCCAAACACTCGCTGTACCATCCAATGTGTAGAAGTTGTGATTTCACATTTCCCTATATGTATGTGAATGGTGATATTCTTTTGTAGAAATGTTTTCTTCTTTGTCATCTTTATCCAATTGAGGAGTAATACAGCCAGAGTAGCTGGCTAAGTGCAGGTCTGAGTAGAGGACAGATCAAAAATACATACAGTATGCTGTTTATTGCTCTATTTTTTGTTTACTTTTTATGACCAGTTCACACTGCCAACACCCCAAACTGGAGTGGTTTAGGATGTGGGCAGATGTTTATTTTGAGCTGAGTGATATGCGGCATGGGGTGACGTGATACACTTTTTTCCTCAACTTTATTTGAAATGCAAGAAGTGACACTTCACTAGTGTCACAGCGCAACCAGGGGCAGACTGACAACTCATGGGGCCCCGGGCAATAGGGGATCATGGGGCCCCTGTGTCCTTGCCCAAACTCAAAAAAAGCCTATGAAAAAGGTACCAGAGGCATCTCATGGGGCCCCCTACTGACCCCGGGCCCTCCGGCAGTGCTCGAGTTTCCAAATGGTCAGTCCGCCCCTGTGCGCAACAGCATGGTGTGTTGTGCTGCTGTGCGCAGATGTGTTAAAATGTAGCATGTCTGCATTTTCTCACAGCTCACTGCACCATACCTGTGGGCTGCGTTGTACTGAGAACAATTGTTTTCTATGTGTCCTAGCAGTAACTGGTGTTCTTCCAATGCAGAAAACCACCAGTCACCACATATGTGTTAATCAGTTTAAGTATGGTTTCTAGTGTCTACATTTGTTGTTAGTACCACCAAATGTGTGTAATTGTTTCCAAGCAGTTTCTTATGAGTATTATAAATAAATATAACTATCACAGCATTAAAGTGATTGTAATGGCAGATTTTTTTTTCTTTTAACAAACATGTCGTACTTACCTGCTCTATGTAGTGGTTTTGCACAAAGCATCCCCAATCCTCCTTTTCCAGGGTCCCCCACTGGCATTCCTGGCCCCTCCCTCCTGCCAAGTGCCCCTGCAGCAAGCAGCTGGCTATTGGGGAACCCGCTTTTCTGTGTGTTCATTCACACACAGATGTACTGTAGCTCAGACCCGCCCCCTGCTCTCTCCTCATTAGCTCACTGGCTTTGATTGACAGCCAGTGAGAAGGGAGAGACCTGGGACAGCACAGGCTGTTGTGCACATTGCTGGACCAAGATGGGGCTCAGGTAAGTATTGGAGGGGGGCTGCTGCACACAGAAGGTTTTTTTTAGCTTTGTGCATAGATGATGAACCTTCAGCCTTTACAACCACTTTAATGGTGATGATTAACTTGCAGGAAATATTCAAAGTGCATGTTCAGCCAAAACTTTTTTTTAAGGGGGAATAGGGATGAGGTTTAGTTCATTACTACCATGGATTTGTGTTAAATCACCAAGAGTCGCAAAGTTCACTAACAGTAACTTTTAGCTGAAAACTTTGTCAGTTTGATGGCAGAAATAAGTTACAGCCTGTATGCAGTACACAGCCTATGTCCTGGTCATTTGAATGTATAAAAGGGTGAATTCACAGCAGCCATATATTCACTGTGTGTTGGTATATGGAGCTATACTGTTTTTAATAAACTATAAACTATCTGTCTATCTATCTATCGATCTATCTATCTATCTATCTATCTATCTATCTATCCTCTATTTTTTTTCTTTAAAGTGATACTAAACGCTCACTGTTTAATAGTTCTTTATATTTCTGTATATGGATGATAGCAATGTAAATATTTTAATAAAAAAGAAAATCCAAGTACCTTTTTCCTAATCGATATACAGCTGTCATGTGACCCAGATCTTTCCCAGTTTGTCTGCAGAGAAAAATAAGCAGGAGCAGCCTCTAGTCCCTTGCTGGTCACATGTTTTGCTGGACACAGCCTTTGGAATGGAGAGTAAAAATAAATCAATAAATTATATCAATAAACTGTTTTAAATTGGCCTGTGTCTTAGAATAAGAGGGATGTAATGTCTCCATTAATCTGCATGTAATATCCCACCCCCACTGTGTTTAGCTTGTTAGTGGGCATGGAGGAGGAGAGAGGGAGTGGGCTGTCATTTAGCACTGTGTATACACCAACATGTGTGACTCTACAGTAACATGGGCTGCACAGATGTGAAAGGGAGGAAATGTTCAGCATAGAAACAGACTGAAAACTGAGCATGTGCAGAGTTGCCTCTACAGCTGCACAATCCCTAGCTGAATTAGGGACATGAACAGAAGGTGGAGATAGAGAACAGCAGGATCAACCAGGTTTTTGCAGAATACAGAACACAAATCTTATACTAACTGAGTGAACAGCATGTAATACAGCTTTTGTTGATAGTTTTTTTATGATGTGGGTTTGGTGACACTTTGGGGTTTATTTACTAAAGCTAAAGAGTGTAAAACCAGGCTCACTTCTGCATAGAAACCTATCAGCTTCCATATTTTATTGTGAAAGCTTAATTGAACAAGCTGATGTTAGATGCTAATTGGTTTCTATGCAGAAGTGAGACTGATTTTGTACTCTCCAGCTTTAATATATAAAGCACCTTAAAGTTTTGGCACTGGGACATGTCCCCCATGGCAGTGCCCATTTTCTCAGGTTATTAATCCTGCAAATGTCTGGAATCGAGTAGCAAGATTCCCCCTATTGGGTTTAGTGGTAAATTGCAAACTTCCAATTTTTGAACAAGGTTCGTGAACCAAGCTCAGACAGATTTGCTCATACCTAGTGTTTGGATTTTCACTGCTATACAGAAAAACGTTCTAACAACAATATAGGCAAAATTAGCAGTGTAGGATTAGGCTAAAACACTAGATTTTAATTTCTGTGTTTCTGTTACACATTTTCCCTCACTTACTGTCTGGTGAAACTAATGTCAGCAGGACAGAAAGTGACAGTAAATCTCTCTTAACCTCCCTGGCGGTATGATTATTTCAGATTTTTGGTGCTGAAAGCGGTACCATTTTTTTGCATGGAAATATGTATTTTTTTTATTGTAGGCTGTAATTTTTAGGAAAAACTCACTGAAATCTGTCCGAACAAGAGTCTAGTAAACATCCCGGGTAGGATAAAATTTGAAACACAAAATCATAAATTATAATTTAATAAATAATCATAAAAATAATATAAAAATAATAAAAAATTTAATTCAATAATATAATCAAACCAAAAACACTGAAATGTGAAATATAGCGCCAAGTTCGCACATTGCTGAGCTCAGTCGCAAAATCATTTTCAGTTTCTGATGACGAATTTCCCCCACGAATCATTATCACTCAATTCTGTAAGTGGTTCTGATTTACTATCGCTGTTCTCTAGCTGATCTAAACCGCTTTTGACCTAAAGGGACACTTTTTGGACGCCATGGACATTTCTCAGTTTCCAGGCAGAAAGAACAGACAAAATGCAGGCAGGGCGCAGGACAAAGCACTCGGGACAATATGTATGTGAAATAGGTTGAAACAGCAATGTTTTACTGTGTAAAATGAAAAAAAAAAAAAAAGACATTTTTTAAAATTTTTAAATTTCTCGCCGCCGCCGGCGGCGGCGCCCGTACGTCCCGACGTCACAGGGACAGGACACAGAAGCCGGATGCCGGCATCGGCCGGAGGAGATGGCCGGGGACGCTGCAGGGGACACATCGTGGGAGCGCAGGGTAAGGTAAGTGAAGAACAAATGCCGGAGCAGCGCCGCATGGTATTCCCGAGTGTAGCTCGGGGTTACCGCTTTTGGTACTGAAATGTTACCCCGAGCTACACTCGGGAATACCGCTAAGGAGGTTAATGGAGCTTTCGATAGCAGTTAAAACCAGACAGCAGTTCTAATCTTTTCCCACTATATCCCAAATGAAAACAAAGTTTTTGACTTGGCATTCATTTTAATGTGTGAATAAACCTAGGATTATGTTCTGATGTCCGCATATTGTTAATATTTCTAAATGTGTAATTGTCTTCTAATTTATTCTTTTTATTTTAGATATTGTTTGTATGGTTAAGTGATAAATGACTTCCAGGATATATTTAACAGGAAAAAGTGGCCTGAGATTCGTGCCTAGGTATATAAATAGGCTGAGTAGCTATGTATGAAGGTTTTCTAAACATAAGATGATATTGATGACAGTCAGCCACAGTACCAAAGCAGACACCAATGGTGAAAATCTGTGGGGAAGGAAAAGTGATTGGAGGCCATTGTTATTCCCTCCAACAGATAAGCTCTCTCCATAATTGTCTTCTTCAGCACCTCCCGAGCTTCTCTTCATAATGCCTATGTACAAGCAAATGATTGATGTACTGTAACTGTTCATGTTTAGGGAAGCTCTGGCCAGCACAGATGCCCATTGTACATCTTCAAATGTCCATTTTAGTCTAGGACCAGATTAAGGGTCCTTTCACACCAGGTGCAGTGGGGCTGCATTGGGTGGCCATTCCAGTGTCCCACTGAGTCTTCTGTCCCACCACAAGACAGGGCAAAATGCCTTGTTTCCTGCATGCCCAGTTCACACCACTGCATTGCCGTGCTGCATGGTGAAAAAAGTACAGCAGGCTTTACTTTTTTACAGATCAGTGTAGCCAATTGAATGTAATAAATGTCACTATGTGACATTTCAGTGAAATAATTTTTTTTAAAAGTGAGCAATATAATACACTGGGATAAGTACATTGGCACAGCAATGATCTCACCGTTGTAATGCAGCGGCTGGTGTGAATTAGCCTTAAGATTGCATTTATAGATATAAATATGTCTTTAAATACTATGTCCCTCTAACAAATATCTCTACCTATTTGCACTGTAACGAAAACTACATTCACTGCCATCTTATAAGATTCTAATAGGCTTGGTAGGTCTACTATAAAATATTGTTAAACAAACAGGTTGCGCTAGTGAAAAGTGTCCAAAACAAATTAATGAATTATATATACATAATGAAGTATAAAAAATCATATACAAATCATAGAAAGTCCCCAAAAAAATTTTGTATTGTACAGCAAATGAAAAGTGTCCAACAAAATCCACCATGTTCCAATCCACTGCCAGATAAAATGAATGAACTCACCAGAGCAATATGCTAATCAAGCTATAAATCAGCATAAGCACTTTCTGCTCTGGGAGCAATACTCTGCAAGATGATGAGACAATACTTGAAACTTGATATCCACTATCCAGGGAGTAATACTCTGCAGGGAATGTATGACCATATGGATCCACTTCATTTGGATGTTCAGACCACCACTGGGATATAAGAGAACGGAAACTCATGGTGCAGTACTTCTTAAAATATCTCATTTATTAAAAAACACATTGCACTTATAAAAAATGGTGTCCCAGCCGACACCAGCACAAACAACGTGATAGGATACAATAGAAACGAACCCAGCCTAGCCGGGCATGCGCCATACCAACAGCTTGGGAACGTACTGACGTCACATCCACAGGCACCGCCCTACGCGTTTCATCATCAACGTCCTCACGGAGCGGATGGATGTGAGACGTCACACTCTCATTAAATATTCATTGCAAAAGTTAGCAAACTGGGATCACAATTATGTTCCAATTTAAAATGTCTTGATACACTATGCTTGTCAAAGCCCTTTTTAATATTTCCAATATGTTCACCTATTCTTGTTTTTAAACGTCTTCCTGTTCTTCCTAAGTATTGAAGGTGGCACGGACATTCTAAAACATAGACCACATGTGAGGAATTACAAGTAATCAAAGAATTAATTTTGTATTCTTTATTAGAGAATGAGGAGTGAAAGGTTTTTCTTTTATTTCTGGATTCCCTTTTCACTGTTTTTGCACTTTACATTTATTACAGTGAAAGAACCCTTTCAAATCAGGGAATAAATCTACTTTCTTTGGAGGATCAATAACATTATGGGCAATTCTTGTCCTTAGAGACCTGTTTTTTCTATAAACAAATCTAGGTCTATCAGGTATAATATTTTTTAATATCTCATCTTTTAAAAAAATAGGCCAATACTTCTTAAAGATACGTTCAATACCCTTATACTGCATGTTATAATTAGTAATAAAGAATATATTGTTATCAAACCTACTCGATTCCTTCTTGTTACATAAAAGGGTCTCTCTTTCTTTATTATTAATCAGATCTCTTTCATTTAGGAGAACACTTTTATCATAGCCTTTTTCAATGAATCTCTCAATGAATATGTTGGTTTAGTCTATAAAATCTCTTCCCTCACTACAATTTCTTTTTATTCTGGTGAACTGACTCCTCGGTGTGCTGTAAAGCCACCTTGGATGATGTCTACTAGACACAGGTATGTAACTGTTTTTATCAACCTCTTTAAAGTAAGTTTTAGTTAAAATATGTTCTTTATTTTTATATAATATGAGATCCAAAAAGTTAATCTGATGTAAATCACTCGTAACAGTGAACTTTAAACCATATTTATTCTCATTAATATGTTCAATGAATATATCTAGATCTTTTTGGGTCCCATTCCATACTATGATAATGTCATCAATATACCTCTTGTACAGCGCCATCTCTGGCCATTTATCGTAAATACATTCTTCTTCTATCCATCACTAGATTTTCCACACTGGGAGCATACTTTGCACCCATTGCAAGGCCTTTACACTGTTGGAAAAAGGTGTTTTTATACTAAAAAAAATTATTATTCATAGCCAGTTCCAGTAATTCAATAATTAAACCTCTTCGGGCTTTTTTTAGATTTTACTTATGTTTTAAGGGCCATCTCACTGCCCTAATCCCATCTTTCTGGTTGATATCAGTATATAATGACTCTACGTCTATTGTTACTAACATGCAATCATTCATAATATCCATATCTTTAAAAATTTTAATGAGTTCTCCACTATCTTTCAAAAAAGATTAATTCTTCATGACTATAGCCTGTAAAAAAGAATCGATATATTCACCCACTCTAGCAAAAAGGGAATTAATCCCACTAACTATTGGCCTACCAGGTGGCTTTTCTTTATTTTTATGCAATTTTGGTAAATAATAAATAGTAGGTATTTTACAATTTTTTTTATCAAAAGGTATCTTGCTTCTTTATCATTCAAAACCCCCAGATCTTTTCCTTTTTTGATGATAAGTTTTAATTGTGATTCGAGTTTTTTAGTAGGATTTCCTGTTAATTTTTTGTATGTATCTTTAATATTTAATAGCCTATCCATTTCCTCCTCATAATCGGCCTTGTTTAGAATAACAATACTTCCTCCCTTTTCTGCCCCTCTAATTACTATATTCTTTTTCTTTTCAAGGTCCTCAATACCTAATCTAATATATTTTGGAGTATAATTAAACCCTTTCACCTCCAACGTCTTTATATCAGTCTCTACCATATTTTTAAAAACGTCTAAAAATGCATTACCAGAATTTTTTGGGGTAAATGTGGAAGCATTTTTTAACCCACTATTTTGAAAGCCCTTTGATGATGAACTCCCATTCTTATTCTTATTTTTATTTAACTCAAATTTTTTTGTTATATTTAGTTTTCTCACAAATTTTTGTACATCAATAAAAACATCAAATTTATTAAGATTAATTTTTGGTACATATTTCAATCCAAGGTCCAATATCTTGATTTCTCTTTCAGTGAACACAACATCACTTAAATTGTAAATACCAGTTCCTAATGTTCTCTTTTTCTCTTTTTTTTTCTCCTGCCTCCTCTCTTTCCTCTACAGTATATCTTCTATTCTTTCCCCTCTGCTATAATTCCCCTGTTCTCTCCAATCCCTTTCTTGAGGTCTGTACCGCCTCGGTATCATGTTCCATCCTCTGTAATGATTTTGAAAACCCCCCTTCGCAGGAAAATTGTCTTGAAAATTAATTCTTTGATTACTTGTAATTCCTCACATGTGGTCTATGTTTTAGAATGTCAGTGCCACCTTCAATACATAGGAAGATGTTTAAAAACAAGTATAGGTGAACATATTTGAAATATTAAAATCGACTTTGACAAGCATAGTGTATCAAGACATTTTAAATTGGAACATAATTGTGTTCCCAGTTTGCTAACTTTTTATGCGATAGATAGGGTTAGACCACATTGGAGAGGAACTGATTTGATAAATGAAATTTCAAAAAAAGAGACATTGGATTTATGAATTGAATTCTTTTAAACCCAATGGGTTGAATATAGATATCAACCTGAACTGTTTTCTCACAAATTTTTAAAAATTATTTAAAAAAAAATGTTTTTTCAAGATATTGCATGGTTAGAGTCCTTCCTTAAGTATAAGCTGGCCCTTTAAATACTTTGCGGTTGCAGTTTCCGCATTGCTATATTTGTTTTTGCTGTCTTTGATTTATGTGCATTTTTTTCATTATGCAATGCGGATATTACTCCCCTGCCTTTTGGTATATTGATTTTATATATTTTCATGGTTTGTATATACCATTATTTGTTGTGGACATGTGTAATCCGGTGGAGATGATCTGTCACTGGTGGAGCGTGTGTGGTGCAGTGAATATTTAATGAGAGTGTGACGTCTAACATCCATCCGCTCCCTGAGGACGTTGATGACAAAACACGTATGGTGGAGCCTGTGGATGTGACGTCAGTACGTTCCCAAGCTGTTGGTACGACGCATGCGCGGCTAGAATGGGTTCGTTTCTATTGTATCCTATCACGCTGTTTGTGCTGGTGTCGGCTGGGACACCGTTTTTTGGAAGTGCCAGGGGCGGACTGACCATTTGGAAACTCGGGCAATGCCGTGGGCCCGGGTCAGTAGGGGGCTCCATGAGATGCCCCTGGTACCTTTTTCATAGGCTCTTTTGAGTTTGGGCAAGGACACGGACCCGATGATCCCCTATTTCCCAGGGGCCCCATGAGTTGTCAGTCTGCCCCTGGTAAGTGCAATGTGTTTTTTAATAAATTAGATATTTTAAGAAGTACTGCACCATGAGTTTCTGTTCTCTTATATCCCAACTGGTGGTCTGAACATCCAAAGGAAGTGGTGGTTTCTTAATGAAGTGGATCCATATGGTCATTCATTCCCTGCAGACTATAACTCCCTGGATAGCGGATATCAAGTTTCAAGTATTGTCTCATCATCTTGCAGAGTATTGCTCCCAGAGCAGAAAGCGCTTATGTTGATCAGCATATTGCTCTGGTGAGTTCATTCATTTTATCTGGTGGTGGATTGGCACATGGTGGATTTTGTTGGACACTTCATTTGCTGCACCATACAAAAATTTTTTTAGGGACTTTATATGATTTGTATATGATTTTTTATACTTCATTATGTATATATAATTAATTTATTTTTTTTGGACACTTTTCACTAGCGCAACCTGTTTGTGTAACAATTTATGCACCTTATTTATATAGGTCAGGTTTTGCTGCTGGGTATATTTCTTTTTTATTTGTTCACTTTATTGGGATATATATATTTTGTGGCGCTATCTAAATTAGTTTGTTGATTACTATAAAATATGTAATCACTTTCTTTATAACATGTAAAATAGAAACAAATTAGCAAAAGGAATGTATAAATGGGTGAAGTTCTTAAGGAAATGTGTTTATTAGTTCTTTTTAATAGACATATTGGAGAAACAAATTAGTGCTATGTGTGTTGTATGGTTGCTTCAATGACATCCAGATCATTGTCTACTCTGTCATGATCTTTTTTCCTACAGATGTTTGGTTATGTTAATTGATTTACTGCTAATTGTCATTCTGTCAAAGACATTGTTGCCTGGAATTCCTACAAAGCCTTTCATTTTGATTCCTTGTGTCTCTGTGTGTTATGTGATTCTCTGCAGATCAGACATCTGCCTGTACGTATTCCAAATTTACAACACTGAAAAGGATAGAATTTGCTGTATTTGCCTGGTTTGTTTATTGATTTGCTAATCTCCAGAAGTCATGGGCTGATGAAGCACTGAGGAATATTTCAGCATGGCTTGTGAAAATCAGGTCAAACTGTGAGAACTTTCATACGCAGCAGTTTTCAAAGAAATGTGAAAATCTCTGCTATAGAACACCATTTATCCACAGGAAAAGGTAGGGTGACTTTCACCACATGTGAATCTCCTGTTTAGTAGTGTGGTTGTAGAAGTAATAAAAGTGATGGACCTACCTAAGCTGTTCACACATACTGTACCTTTTCTTGCATTGCTTGGAGCCCCCTTGCATGACCTCCATTTCCATATGGTGATTGAAATAGCAAAGATGATAAAGTCACTCTTAGCAAACTAACTTTGGGTGGGGCTGTGAAAAGATTATCAAATCTTGCAATAACAGGTATGTGATGACAGTTGCTATAAAAAGGGACCTTGTTTCAAAACATGTTTAACTTCTTTTAAATATACTGGATAATTGGACCATTTGTAGAATATTTATTTAGAAGTGCTGACATACCTTTTGCAATTTGGATTAGCATTAGGACCAATTTTTAGCTTTTCGATAAAGAAGAATGTTGTGAATCTCTGCAAGTTATTTTCATTGCTGTCTGGGTCTCCACTGGGAAGATGCCCCCCCCCCTTCCTATTCACCTACTGATGACCCAAAGTCCCTCTGTGATGAAACAGATGGGTTTGGCTTGCACATATGCACTGTAATCCATCATTTTATTTATTTTTTTTTAGTTTAGGTTATACTTGTTCCAGTGGCTTGGGTGTTCACAAGCGGTGGATCTATTTCAAAAAGTGACTGATGCTAGTGCTAGTAGTAGCACTTGGGAATGTGCGTGGTGGTTTGCTTTGAACGTGATTTGAAATAAATAACAGTAATACACTATTGTTAGTTTAAAGTGATTGTAAAGGCAGATTTTTTAACAAACAAGTTATACTTACCTGCCCTGTGAAATGGTTTTGGATCCTCCTCTTATCGGGTCCCCTGCCAGCACACCTGGCCAAGCAGCTTGCTATGGGGGCACCAAGCAGGTTCACTTCCGAGCCACTGCTGTGCGTGTCCATTCACACATAGATTGGGCTCGGCCCTGCCCCCGCTCTTTCCTCATTGGCTCACTGGCTGTGACTGACAGTATTGGGAGCCAATGGCTCCTGCTGCTGTCTCAGCCAATGAGGAGGGAGAAACCTGGGACAGCTGAGGCTCTCGTGCACCTTGCTGGATCAAGATGGGGCTCAGGTAGGTATTGGGGAAGGCCGCGGAGTGGGAGGGCTGCAGCACAGAATGCATGAAGGTAAAAACCCTTGAGCCTTTACAACCATTTTAACTTCTTGGGTTTTATTGTTTCACTTGAGTTTTTTTATTTTTTAGCATGCTCGTTCACTTATACCGCATCAAACAAGAGTTTAAAATATATATCAAGGGTAGATAGCTTGGATTTTGTTTATCTATATGTTTTGCAAACATCCTAGCATTGACTATCTGGGGGAAAAACAGTGAATACATGGGAAAAATAATTCCAGCTAATTTATCCTTCCTCCAAGGAAGCTTGACCATAGGGCATAAGGGAAGGCCTACATATACAGTATATAGTAATGTTTCCTAATTTCACGCTTATTTCTGTAAGAAATTTAACCTTTGACCTTTAACCTTGGAGTTTGCATATTCTCCCTGTGCCTGTGTAGGTTTCCTCTGGGTACTCCGGTTTCTTCTCAGCTTGGAGCTTGCATATTTTCCCTGTGCCTGTGTAGGTTTCCTCTGGGTACTCCGGTTTCTTCTCACACTCCAAAGACATGCTAGTAGGTTAATTGGCTCCTAGTAGTACAAATTGGCCCTAATATGTGTATGTATGAATGTGAGTTAGGGACCTTAGATTGTAAGCTCCTTAAAGGCAGGGACTGATGTGAATGTACAATATATATGGAAAGCGCTGCAGAAAATTGCTGGCACTATGTAAGTACCTGTAATATATAAAGTAAACAAATAAATACATCTGCTGCCCTGCTGACAACCATTACTGGGACAGACAGGAGGAGAAATCTTGTCCAATAAGAACACAGAAGACAACAAGAACCATACAGATTTTAACCCTTCTCTATATCTAAAACTAAAAAAAGGTCTTAGAAGGACATCTGCTTTAACTGGTTCTCCAGACTGCAGCCCCGGGGCCAGATGTGGCCCTTTCCTTGCCTCTATTTAGCCCTTGGGGCACTATTCCTCCAAATGACACCAATGATGAGACACCATTCCAACCAGTGACACAATTGATGTGGCAGTATTTCTCCTGCTAAAACCAACAATCGGCCACTGTTTCTCCCGTCAAAATCAATGATGCAGCAGTTTGTACTCTCTTTGACGCTGTGATTTTCTAATCACACTGGCCACAGCCCCCCCCCCCCAAAGTCTGAAGGACAGTAAACTGGATCTTTGTTTAAAAAGTTTGAAGACCCTTGCTCTAGGGTAGTACCAGGCAACTGGTAGATGGAGAAATGCTGTGAAACACCAACTCACAGATGCTCACCTGCTAGACTAATCCTATATGCTCCTCGACAGAGATCCTTGGACTTGTAATTCTGCAATAGCTGGAAACCTTCTGGTAGCCAATCTCTAGCCAATCTTGTACAAGTTAATCACATATGAGTGGTAATCAGTGGTAAATACATAAAAATATAGAATCTTCTTTAAATCTGATTGAGATTATCAAGTGTATACAGTCTACAAATAAAAATATTACTAAATATTAGTAAATCAGTCCCATAGTATAAGCTGTATTGACTGGTGGCTGACTTTATAATTGAGATATATTTTACTAGCTAACTAAAGCAGGTGTTCTCTTTCCCCCTTCACATAGATAAAACAGGTACCGCTCTAATTTTCTCTCTCATTAAGTATAGTTTTTAAGATGTTAAAGACATCTTCAAATAAACGAGTATAATTGACATAGAAATGGACCAGTATTTCTATTGCCATTTAATGAATAGATCATGTTTCTAATTTGTAATTTTTGCTGCGTGCTCAATCCATTAGCTGTAATTATACATTGATAACTGTCACCTAATTTCCCTCACTGGAATTTCTTTCATCTAGTACTTGAAAAAAGTAGGGCATGTGCTTTTCAGGACATTATTTTACCTGGCAGAAATAAACAACCCACATATGAAAACGCACATAATAATGATTTGTGTAACATAGGCTGATTAATTTTCTGTACATAAAAAATGCATTTATCTACAATGATCTCCTCCTTGTAATGTTCAGAGAAATAACCTTGATATAGACATAACACGACCTACAAAGAATGCATTTATCTGCCTTTGATGGTATCCTATCCACTAACAGGCAACATGAGAGTCAGTGTGCCTAATATTGACAGATGAAATACATGGAGGATCTGGTTTCAGCTCTTGTGGTTCTTTCCTGGCTTTAAAGGAACTTTGTGCTGAGAAAATATGTTGTCTGCCATTGGAGACCCTTTCTTTTGAAAATGCTAATTGCCTGCCTGGTGTCATAGCTGGTAATGTGTGCAGCGTGAGCGCAGATTGAAATGGGGACTAGGATGGCACCATGCTCATTTTAAAGTGAATCTTCACCTCAATCAGATGTTTTCTCCCCTCCACCCTTCCTCCCATCCTCTGTGCAAAATAGGCTATTTAAAAAAAAATATTTTAAAACCCCTGGCTCACCCCCACATTCATGTCATTTGCCTAGGAGAATGACGTGCACTTTGCCCGCTGTGCCTCCTATGATATGTACATCACATATCCCAGAAGACACAGTCCTTTATTGAAAAAGAAGGGGAACGGGGCCTAGCGGGTCATCATATGAGGTTTCCGGCTGAACAAGAAAGAGCCGTCAGCTTCCCAGACATCACTGAAGAAGATGGAGGTCTGGGATTGAGCAGAGGGCAGAAGAGAAGCAGATCGCAGCAGGACAATGCTGGATCCGTTGGGTGGGTGAGTGGGCAGGTAAGGATAGGTTAAAAAAAAGGGAGTTGAGGGGAATATCTGCTTTAAGTAACACTTACAGGTCTTGCCCCTTTCCCAGTCTATGACCAAAAAGTGAAAGAAAGAATCGGCATACTGATGAGATTCTCTCTCTGTCACTCTGCTCTCTCCTATCAGCATGTCTAATGTTAGCACAGCTGATTGACTCCATGTGCTGCTTCTCTGTTGTTCAATCTGCAGCTCTGCTGTATAGGTGAATGCAAAAGGCAGATTTTAAGTTGAATTTGGGTACTAACACTGCTTGCTTTAAAAACATGCATTCAGTTCTGTATTAGTGCATATAGAGCTGCATTATTTTTTTTAAGCTTTAAACATTTTTGAAGCCACTGACCCACAATTATACAGATCAGTTCTTACTTTAACATCAGTTGCTACATGTTTGTTACTGTTCAGTATTGAACTTGGAGACTAGCAGGTGATGAGCATTTTCAATATCAAGCCCTGGGGTTTCAGTCCTGATGTGTTTAGTTGTACACAAATCTGTGTTCAAGCTGCAGCCCTTAGCATCCTAGATCTAGGTAGTAAACAGGACATTGACTTTTCTCCAAAAAAAGAATAAATCACCTTCCCCTGCGATAAATGCCAGAGCCTTGGTGGGTAGTGATTCTGGGTTTATGAAAGCTGATTATTTAAAGCTGAACTCTAGGCAGATTAAAAAGACACCTATTAACTCAGTTCTGTATTTATCAATTTGTCTTTATTGTAATTTTTTTCAAATGCAAGTATCTGAATTTGACCTTGTATCAGCATCTTCTAATGCCTGGTAAGCAGAGCGTAGACTGGGGGAGAAAGAAGAAGCATAAGAAGGGCATCACTTCATGTGCTGACAAGAATGCATGCTGATAGGAGTGACAGAGAGATGAATTTATTAACATACTGCTTCTCCATTACTGTCCAGTCATATGCTGGGGTCGGATATGTGACAGCCTGGGCTCAGAGAAAATGGGTTGAATGAGGCTGGCCATCGTTCAACTCAGAAGACTGAGGACATCTTGTGACAGTAAAGAAGTAGTGTGGGGGACAGCTTTGATTTGGAGGTTTTCATTGTTTTATTTTAATATTGTCTGTAATTCTGTTTTAGGGACTGAAATACATTTGGTAAGGTACATCAATGTGTAATGACTGTACAAGTGGCATAAACTCAATTCCACCTTGAGATTTCAGTATTCTGTAATTCTACAGGCTAGATGACTAGCTCAATTGGTTGCTTTGGCTTGCTGCACTACAAACCCTTAAGTACAAAAATACATCACAAGCCTGGTCAGATATCTTTTGTTAAAGTGGTTGTAAAGGCTCAAGGTTTGCATGAAGGTAAAAAAACCTTCTCTGTGCAGCACCCCCCCCCCCAGCCCCCCTAATACTCAACTAAGCCCCCTCTGGATCCAACGATGTGCACTGGAATCTTGGCTATCCCGGGACTCCCTCTTCTCATTGGCTGAGACAGAAGCGGGAGCTATTGGCTCCCACTGCTGTCAGTCACAGCCAGTGAGCCAATGAGAAGAGAGAGGGGGTGGGGCCAAACCGGAGCTCCTTTAGTGAATGGACACATGGAGCAGTAGGTGCCCCCCATAGCAAGCTGCTTGCTGTGGGGGCACCCAACAGGAGGGAGGGAACAGGAGCACCGGCGAAGGACCCGTGAAGAGGAGGATCCAGGCTGCTCTGTGCATAACCACTGCACACAGCAAGTAAGTATGGACATGTTTGTTATTAAAAAAAAAAAGCCTTTAGAATCACTTTAAGTTTAGTTAACTACTAAGCACACATTACAAGCCAGGGTTTTTTTGTTCAGAAGTATCTAACAGGGCTTGTTCATACAAAGTACAGTGGGACTACATTGGGTGGCTATTTCAGCGCAGTCCCACTGCAAAACAAGGCAAGAAGGCCTTGTCTCCTGTGCCCGGTTCACACCACCACCTTACGGTGGTGTGCAGGTGGTGTTTACTGAAAAAAAAGTATGGCAGGCTGTACTTTTTTTTCCAGCAAAGCTTTATGAAATGTCACTATGGGGTTTATTTACTAAAGCTGGAGAGTCCAAAATCAGACTCCCTTCTGCATAGACACCAATCAGCTTCCAGGTTTCATTGCCAAAGCTTCATTGAACAAGCTGAGGTTAGAAGCTGATTGGTTTCTATGCAGAAGGGAGTCTGATTTTGGACTCTCCAGCTTTAGTAAATAAACCCCTATGTGACATTTCAATAGAGTTTGTTTTAAAAAAAAAAATGCAGGAAAGTGCTGTGCATCATGATTGTTGTAACGCAGTGGCTGGTATGAACAAGCCCTGAATGTTGAGACACAAAACAAACACAAAGAGGTAATTGTAAGGGTATATATCATTTATTGTTTAATTTACTTTGTCATTTTTGAAATGTTTATGTATAATTTTTATTGAGTGCTGAGCAACATTTACAGTCAGTTTACCACACATTTAACCTTTATAATCCTAAGAATCATTCTGTTTTCTTTTTATCTCTTATCGATCTTGACTGATGGATATGCAAATTCAAGATGAATAATAACCATATTTTTGTAGACAGAAGAGCAAACATACAGTACATCAGTAAAATTATACTGTATATTCATAATGTAACGCACATCAACCCATAGCAACTGATCTGAAGTTAGCTGTACATTTGAGTATGATAACAAGGAAGAACCCTTTAGCACCTAGTACATTCCTTATCAGTAGACGTAGCCAGATGCTGGCTATATTAATATGCCTTTCAGGGACATTTACAGATGAGACCATAATTAATCATTTTCCCGTAGTGTCCAGTACTGGGACTGTTACATCATTTTGGCCTCATGCACACTGGATGTTTTTAGTTGCTGTTTTTAGGCCTTTTTTTCTGCAGCCAGTACACTCCCCAGCATGTTATTCCATATGTCCGTGCACACATAGACTTATGAATGTTTTTGGCAGGGGTGTTTTCAGACTGGAAAAAAAAGCCCCAGAACTACTGCATTTAAGGAGTTTTTCAGCTGTAAAAATGTTCTAACACTAAAATATGCCGAAAAGCAGGTCTATCTGGCATTTATGAGCATTTTTGAGACTCAAGCTTTTTTTAAAGCAATATTTTTGAACACTGCTATTTCTCTACAGTAAATTCCTACATTTCCCTGTGTGCTTTGCTGCTCTTGTTTTCATTGTCTGACCTGTGCTATGTTCAAACAGGATCATTTCCCAGTGCCCTTTGCTGCCTCATTGTCTCAGCTGACTAAACTGTGAACAAAAAGGAAATTCCTTTTATGGATATTTCCCAATGTCCTTTGCTGCTTCATTGTCTCAGCTGGCTGAACTGTTCCTTCAATGTCCTTTGCTTCACAATGTGCTTTGCTGCTCTTGCTTTCATTGTCTTACCTGTGCTGTGTGCAATCAGGAACAATTCCCAATGTCCATTGCTGCCTCATTGTCTCAGCTGGCTAAACTGTTACTTCAGTGTCCTTTTCTCCCCAGTATGCTCTGCTGCTCTTTCTTTCATTGCCTGACCTGTGTGCAAATAGGAACTGATAGGAATCAGCCTATGTCTGTAGCCCCTGTCCTTGTTATTTTCTCCCTCGGGTCTGGGAGAAATAAAGCTCCAGACACCAAAGTGTGCAAGCTAAATCTCTGAAAGTTTAATGCAAGAACGGTTATACAGAACTTAGTAGGCGTTGCTTAATCTTAATCTCAAGTTTCACAGTTGTTGTTTCCAATATGCATCTGGGTTCTTTAAAAACTTTAAAAATGCACATACAAAGTTTAGCAAAAACATAAATATTAGTAAAAAACATAACAAGATCAGAATACCTACTTTCTTAATCCATCGAGCTTGTAAAACATTTACCTGGGCTCTATGATTCTCAATGACTTCATTGCAGTCTGGGATCTCAGCAGATGTGTTGTGTATCCATGTACAACACTCATAGTCAGTAGTAGACTCACACAACTCGGTCAATGATGTACCTAATTGTTCTATTTTTATTTCATTCAAGAGCACCTGTTTCCTCAATACAACATTCAAATTCAACATTCAAAAAAACACTTGTAGTTATGTTTCCTGTGTATTTGTTTTTCATCTATTCTTAGTAGTATTTACTTATGTATGTACAAAGTTACCATCCTCAGGTACCTTTCCAGTGACTTTAAGTTTAGATTTATTACAAAATTATTTCCTTCATTTGATTAGTTGCCCAAATGAAAACACCATTCAGATTCCATCATAACTCCCAACACTTCAAAGTTAGACCTTGTAGTAACATTTCCAAAGATGATACTCAGATTACCAATACACATTGATGTGACATTTTGTTTGGTGCAGCATGCAAAATATTGTTCACGGTTTCAGGATGGAGCATACTGCAAACCCAACAACTCTCTATTCCCGAGAGCTTGGCACACCTATACTTAAATTTCAAATGTGACATATTTTCAGTCAATGATCTATATTACTCCTTTTTTTTATTAATCCACTGTCATTTAGAGTCCTATTGTTGTGACCACAGATTGGTGGCCATTCTTCTGGATGATAGTAGTAGTGACTAGCCCAGTAAGCCACTGAAAAAGTTATCACTGAGAGACAACCCGATCAAAAGAAAATTCTTCCAGGCTGTCTCTGGAGGAAACAGCATCCTGAAGATTGGAGGGTGTTTATAGGTCTGTTTCCTTTCGTTGTTCCGTCTGTTGCTCCTGGTTCTTTATTGGTTCTGGGATCCTCTTTACCTTAGAAGCATGTATCCAGATGTTGGAATCAGCAGTCAGAACTGCGGTTCTCATGTCAGCCATCACTATGGTGGGTTCCCCGTATGGCGGATCTGCACTCTTGTGTCTGTGAAGGTCCTTAACCACTACCCAATCTCCTGGTTTGTACGGGTAGGTTGGATTATCTGTGGGAAAAAACAAAACAAAAGAGAGACATCACCGTATACACCATTTGGCACCCTAATTCCTGGACATGTCTTTCCTGGATTAATTCTAAATCACCTGGCATAACTACCAAAGGACCTCTTGTCCAGGGGGCGGGGAATGGCTTGCCTATAAAAATTTCAAAAAGGAAAATTTAGTGACTTTATTAGATGTCATCCTCATCTCAGCCAGAACAGCTGGCAGGTACAACTCCAATCCCTTAAATCAGGGCTTAAAATTTCAAGTCCTGAGCTACTAGCCAGGTCTTAGAGTTACTCGCCACCAACAAACACACACAAATACCTCTACACACACACAGACATGTACATACACACATACACATACAGAAACATGTACACACATGCACAGGCACGTACAGACACGCATACACACAGATACATGTACATACACAGAAATACACACACAGACACATGTACATACACACAGACAATTGTACATACATATACAGATACATGTACATACATACACAGACACTTGTACACACAGGCACATGTAGGTACATACACACAAACACACACACACACACATACAGACACATGTACACACACACTGACACATGTACACACACACATACATACACACATACATACATGTACATGCATGCAGACACATGTACAGATACACACATGTACATACACACAGACACATGTACAATTGTACATGCATACACAGACACACATAAACACACACACATGTACACGTACACCCCCCCATAAAGAGTTGCAGTACTTCGTTATTCATTCACAGAGCCGGGTACTGCACTCTAGGGGGAGGCAGAGAGCACAGCACACACACTCCTTGCTTTGCATTCACTGCGCTCAGCTACTGAGCAGTCTGATGGCTCCCAATGCCAATGACAGATCGGGCCTGAGCGCCGAGCCTGCTCAACAAGATGGCCCTGGGGGGAAACACTCGCCCCCACCATAATTGGCGAACAGGCGAGTGGGAATTTCAAGCCCTGCCTTAAATATCCCACCTGTTGTCTTCCTTAGTTTTTCCTCAGGGTCCTGTTTGTCTGTTCTACCTGAGTAGAACTCTGCGGATGGTAGGGTATGTGGAACTTCCAGTCAATGCTCATCAGATTGGCTACCTCGTGTATAACCTTTGATGTAGATGTTGGTCATATGTCCAAGTCTATACTTACCAGACATCCCCATCGAGGGATGTCTTCCTTTGCAAAAAATATTTTCTTTATTTCATCTCTCACTACCTTCCAACCCCGATGTCCTATACCATGTAACTGTGCACTGTGACATGGGAGTCCTGTTATACCTTCCTTTGACATTAGATCATTTGCATGTCAACCCTTTTTGTTGCATGTCTATTCTGGGGGTGGTGTCCTCATGTATTACTTGAACACAATCATTTTCCTTGGGTGGATTATCAGTTGCACCCTTTTATCCTTAGCAAACAATTTAACATAGCTAAGGGACCTGAATTAGAACCTGCATCTTTCACTTCCAAATTAGCAGTTGATGTCAAATCACTTCATAACCACTTGCCCTTTATGCTGTCATGTGCTGCATAATAAGGTTCTTAAGGACATACAGTACATGATGGGCAATGTGAATGATGGTTTTATGTCCCAGAGTCACACTTATTGAGTTCTCTACCACCATGGCACAGACAGCTAGGGCTCTCAGACATGCCGGCATGCCCTGTACCAGACTTGGCACTACTTTTAAAAATAGGCTACTGGCCTCATGTGTCCAACATGATCCTGAGTGACCACAGCCATCATGGTTTTACAATTATCACGAGCATACACATGAAAATCAACATCAAAACCCAGAGCAGGAGAGGAAACTAGTGAGGGCCTCAAGATTTGGTAGGCATTGGTGGATACTTGATCCCACTTAATGAGGTCTGAAGCCTCAGTCTTAGTGTGCTGCCTGAGTATGTTGTCATAATGGGAGCGCTCAGGTATCCATTGGCAACAATAGTTGACTATACAAAGGAAGGAGAGCATTTCCTTTCTAGTTTTCAGGTGGGGCAGACCTGTATTAACTTGGATCCTGGACTGGCTCACCATTCTGGTGCCTTGTGACAGAGAGAAACCCAAGTAATCCACCGAAGTTTGACAACATTATACCTTATGCCTTGCCACCATGTGGCCTTTTGTAACCAGAAAATTTAACAGAGATATACTGTCCTGCCTACAAGCCTCCCTGTTGGGTGAATAAAGTAATGTCATCCACATACTTGAGCAATGTGGAACCATGGTGGGGTGCCGAACCCTGTAAGGATTCTCGGAGGGCCATGGAATATAGAGCCGAAGAATTCACATAGCCTTAGGGCAATCTGGCCCAGGTTAACTGTTTTTTGGCCAAAGTAAAACTTAACAGTAGTTGTATCTCTTCGTCAACTTGGACGAAATAAAAAAAAAAACTTTGCTTAAATTGATCACAGTATGATACTGTGTATTGTGTGGAATGGAGTAATCAATGAGGGCACATCTGGGATGAAGGTTGCAATTGGAATAATGAGATTGTTAATGGCCCTGAGATCTTGCACTAAACGGTAAGTACCATCAATCTCCTTGTGACAAAAGAATACTGCTATTGATATACAGGACCAACTCCAGGTTTAAGTCTGGCCTTGTAAAATGTACAGAGAATATACCCTACATCTAGCGTATTGTTGGCCCAGACTTCAGGCTTCACTTTGTCTAAATCTTCCATGCTCACAAAACAGTGAGATGACTCCATGTGCACCCCTCCCTTCTCACTTACTCTGATTGTGGCCTTAAATGTTCCCAACAGATTTCTGCCTAGCAAATTCACGGGGCATCCTTATATGATTTTGAAAGAATGTTTCACTATGGAGCCTTTCCCGTGAGAATCTGAAATACTGAAAGGGGGTGTTTCCCATGTTTTGGCACATGTCCCAGTGATACCAACTGAAGGTTCACATTCTACTCTTGTCCCCTATTTCTGTTTCTACCTCTTTCTCTAGGATTATAACTATGTTGTAACCCCTGAAAATGTGCTTTGTTGGTAAATTTGGGGGCCTCAAAACATCCAGTGTCGCCTTTCTTCATCACTTGTTTTTCAAACGTACCTACATCCATCTCTGTCCAGTTTGAAATAAGCTGTCTTATTAACAGCAAAATTTCAAATCTGTATCCTGCCATGAAGGTTTGGATATATACATGTGCCCATTTCTGCACTAGTCATATCCATCCCAACTTCTTCCTTCCAAACTTTTCTAAATCTTTTCACATGCTCTGTCACTGTCTCTTTTGTTCCTTGCTTACAAGCAACAGCAGTTGCTAACGTTTTCCTGCTCTTCCATATTCTCTCCATCTTGGCTGTCACCTACTTCCACACCTTTCTCTAAATGTCTTTCTTCAGCCATACATGAGTGGCTGCCGGGGTTCCAGGATCAACTAGAACATATATTGTAGGCACCTTTGTCCAGTCAAACCCCGAGTCCATGTCATATACCAAAATTCTGTCAATTATTAATTTCATGTCCTGTTATAAGCACTGTCTGCCTTGTATGGCTCTCTACTCCTCCTCTTCTCTACCCCACTCTTCTATTTTACTGGACTATCAGGACTCTGTATTTTTCTGTCTGAACTAAAGGAGATTGTTATGGTCTGTCTGCCCTTGAAGGTCTGAGGAGAAAAAAAAATAATCCTCTCTTTAGGTAAAGCTGGATATACTTTTGTATAACTTGTCGGAGCAGATGGTGGGGGCTAGAGAGTGGAGATTCAAGTCACTGTGCTCTGGAGTGTAATCAGATGCATATTTGAGCCAGTGAAAACTTGCTGCTTTCAGATATTTCATCCCATAACAAAACCGTTATCACATATTCCTTACAAGTTAACCTAGACAATTCAGGATATATTGTCTTTTTCTTTCTTAGCAACATCACTTAATACTTTACGCGAAAGCTTAAAAATGTTTGGTTAGAGATCTCTCACCTTAGATATACCTATATTTGATGCAAAACCGCTGTTAGGCAAAGCAATAAATATTACAGTGTAAATACTTATTATCTGAATCAGAGAAGTTGTAACACTGACAAACCCTTCTCAACAGTTTAGGAGATTAACACCTAAAAGTATGGACCTTGTAATAAACCTATACTGTAACAAAAATTACTACTTAACAGTTTCTTAACATACAGCAAATAAGCACTTATACTTCTAAAATGGCAAAAATAAAAGAGGACTCCTGTGAATTCACAATATTATACCTGCCTAGGCAATTTCCCCCAGAGGTTCCCAAAACCTCTGGATTCTCTTTGAGGTCCAACCTCAAAGACTCCACGCGCGATTGAACAATCTGAAATGGAAACTTGGGTTACTATCCCTGGGTCTTAAAGGGGGACAACCCAGGTAAAACTGAGACTGGCTCAGCTTACCTGACCGGCCACGCCTTTAATCCCACTTCCTGACACCAGTTGATCAGCCTATGTCTGTAGTCCCTGTCCTTGTTATTTTCACTCTCAGGCCTGGGAGAAATAAAACTCCAGACACCAAAGTGTGCAAGATAAATCTAAAGTTTAATGCAAAACAAGAATGGTTATACAAAACTCAGTAGGTGTTGCTTAATCTTAGGATGACCAATGAAACATTCCATTCTTATCAATATAGTTACGTGAAGAACAGAAACTGAGATTGTACGCCCCTTGAGGGTTAGGGACTGATGTGAATGTACAATATATATGTAAAGTGCTGTGTAAATTGACGGCGCTATATAAGTACCTGAAATAAAACTGAGGGATACCATATAAGGTAGTTCCGTTTACAATCAAATGAAAGTATTCTCAGTAAACGAGAGAGAAGTTACAAGCAAAACTAAATGTTCACACATCTAGAAATGGAGGCGTTATACAAAATAGATGACAGTTAATAAGACATATCTCCTTACAGGAACATTTCACAATGTCCTTTGCTGCCTCATTGTTTCAGCTGACTGAACTGTGTGAAAATAGGAAATTCCTTTTATGGACATTTCCTAATGTCCTTTGCTGCCTCGTTGTCTCAGCTAGCAGAACTGTGCGCAAACAGGAAATTCCTTTTATGGACATATGGAGGATACACAATGGAATATCATTGGATGGGTCCAGAATCATCATTGACGGCTGCTTCTCTCCTCCAGCTGTCTCTGTCTGCTCACCATCCTTAGCATAATCAGTAGCCTAGCCTCATCAATTTTCTGTATTACAGGATACATAATAGATGCAGCAAGAAAAAGATAGATCGTTCCTAAACACAGTGGGATGTATTTACTAAAGATGGAGAGTGCAAAATCAGGCTCACTTTAGCATATAAAACAATCAACTTATAACCTCAGCTTGTTCAAATAAGCTTTAGCAATAAAACCTGAAAGCTAATTGATTTCTATGCAGAAGTGAGCCTGATTTTGCACTCTCCAGCTTTAGTAAATCAACTCCAATGCTTTCTTTGCTCTAGTGCTCTCTTTGCTCTGAAAATGGCATCTAAACAACTACACAATGACAATTCAGAGATGTATCATGGGAAAGTGTGAGTTAAAAATAGGAGAGAGGTGTTTTCTTGCTAAAAAAATAGTCATGCGGCAAAATGCTAATGAAAAAAGCGGCAAAACACTGCAAAACCTGCGTTGTTAAGCTGCAAGGCTACTGGCCTTTTTTTAATGTCCAGTGTGCATGAGGCCTTCCTGTTAGCAGAGTGGATTCAGTTCATCTGACAGCAGAGGATCTTGGGACCTGTAGTCCTATTGCCAATACATACTGTGTTTCTGAGTGCTGATTGAACTACAACTGGTGAATGCGAAGGATGGAGAGCAGAAATTCTACAGCAAGGGACTGGCTCTCTCTCTAGGCACGAGATTCAGAGATGAACACAGGGGGACTTCCATTCTCCTCCAGAGACAGATTGTTGGCTTACTGCTGCTGTACACAATTGTGCAGATCACATCAGTTCAGTATAAGCGGTGACCCTGATCACCACATTGTGATCATATCAGCTTCTCTGCATTGGGACTGTCACTATCTGGTCTTCACATAGACATCTCTGCTCACTGCACTGACAGGCCATCAAGCGGTAACTGTACAAGGATTCTTGTTCCTAGGAGCATGTGCTATCCATGGTAAAGATGAGCAGGTGGATGCTCAACCTCTTTCTGTCATCACTGCATGCAAACACCTTTACACCTCAGTATTAGGAGATCTTTGCTTTGAGCATTATCTGTTTAACTTAATTGAATTACCAGTATTCATTAATGCTATGAGCCCCACCATTGCTAGCAGAAGACAATGGACATCACCATATCAGGAACTTTAAACATCACAAGACTCAAGTTGCAATCTCTAGTTAAAGGGACCCCCATCTCTTTTGAGGCCATTTTTATTTAAATTAGGATACTTATATCTATTTATGTCAGAGTATATATGTTTTCATAATTCTCTGCATCCCCATGGCAGGCCAGTTGCCTAGAGGAAGCTGATAAGTCAACAAGGCTTTTCTTCCCCCTCTTACTTCTGGTGTTGAATTTTAATAGTCGATGCTTACTACTCATGACTGTATCATTTGTTAAACATTGCTAATTGACTATTCCTATTTTACCAGTGTTCTATTTTTATGCGTTAACTGGAGTTGTATATCCTAAACCCAATATTCTTGTGGTCTATACTTTTGTACAAGACTAAGAGGTGTTACTAAAACTTGTGTCTTTGCAATAATATTCTATATACTGTTGAAATATGTCTGAACCCAGAGTGTCAAAAGTGTTGGGAGGCTTGCAAGTTCAGGGCAACCACTGGGGACAAGCATTATCAAGTGGCCCCTGCAAGGTTAGCACTCTATATTATATTGCCAAAAGTATTAGGACATCGCTTCAAATCATTTGATTCAGGTGTTCCAATCACCTCCATGGCCACAGGTTTATAAAATCAAGCACCTATTCATGCAGACTGCTTCTACAAGCATTTGTGAAAGAATGGGTCGCTCTCGGGAGCTCAGTGAATTCAAGCGTGGTACCTTGATAGGTTGCCACCTGTGCAATAAGTCCATCCGTGAAATTTCCGTTACTAAATATTCCATGTTCAACTGTTAGTGTTATTATTACAAAGTGGAAGCAACTGGGAACAACAGAAACTCAGCCATGAAGTGGTAGGCCACGTAAAATGACAGCGTGGTGTTAACGCATGCTGAAGCACACAGTGTGCAGAAGTAGCCAACTGTCTGTAGAGTCAATAGCTAAAGACCTACAAACTTCATGTAGCCTTCAGACTGGACAACAACAGTGCATAGAGAGCTTCATGGAATAGGTTTCCATGGCCAAGCAGCTGCATCCAAACCCTACATCACCAAGTGCAATGCAAATTGTCGGATGCAGTGGTGTAAAGAATGCCGCGACTGGACTCTAGAGCAGTGGGGATGTGTTCTCTCGAGTGACGAATCACACGTCTCTGTTTGGCGATCTGATGGATGTGTCTGGGTTTGGTGGTTGCCAGGAGAATGGTACTTGCCTAACTGCATTCTGTCAAGTGTAAAGTTTGATGGAGGGGGGATTATGGTGTGGTTATTTTTCATGGGTTGGGCTGCTTGGCTCCTTACTTCCAGTGAAGAGAACTCTTAAGGCATCAGCATACCAAGACATTTTGGACAATTTCATGCTCCCAACTTGACTGTCGGAACAGTCATAAAAACATGGATGAGCAAGTCCTGATCTCAACCCAGCAGAACACCTTTGGGATAAATTACTGTGAGCCAGGCCTTCTAGTTCAACATCAGTTCCTGACATCTCAAATGCGCTTCTGGAAGAATGGTCAAACATTCCTATAGACACAGTCCTAAACCTTGTGGACAGCCTTCCCAGAAGTTCTAAAGGAACCCTCTGCACACTGGTAAATAACCTTTCCAGCAAACTTTGCAATAAAAAATATGGATATTTAGTTCACACATATTGCAATACATGTGTAAGCTGGCCAACTGCATCAAAGAAACTCCTCTATGGCCAGTCCTACTTTGCCCTGCCTACGCAAATGCTACTGTGGACACAATGCCAATATAGGGGTAAACAGACAAAGTGGGGCGGAGGTTATAGGTTTAGGTTTGGCTACTGACCCACAATACAACAAATAAGACATCCTCAAATCCCAATAGCCTGCACATGCATTTATCTATCAAGTGCCAATAGGGTGTAACCACATACAGTATTAACACTAGAAATTCTGAAGGAACCCTCTCAGAAGAGTTGAAGCTGTTTTAGCTGCAAAGGGTGAGCCAACTCAATATTGAACACTGCGGACCAAGACTGGGATGCTATATATACACTGCTCAAAAAAAATTAAAGGAACGCTTTGAAAACACACCCGATTTCAATGGGGAAAAATATCATGCTGGATATCCATTCTAATATGGAATGGGTAATGTGCTAGGAATGTAAGGATGCCCCATCGTTTGATGGAAATGAAAATGATCAACCTACAGAAGACTGAAATAAGACACCCTGAAAATCAAAGTATAAAAATGATGCAGCAGGCTAGTCCATTTTGCTGAAATTTCAATGCAGCAACTCAAAATGGTACTCAATAGTTTGTATGGCCCCACGTGCTTGTATGCATGCCTGATAATGTTGGGGCATGCAACTAATGAGACAACGGATGGTGTCCTGGGGTATTTCCTCCCAGATCTGGACCAGGGCATCACTGAGCTCCTGGACAGTCTGAGGTGCAATCTGGCAGTGTTGGATGGACTAAAACATGATATCCCAGAGGTGTTCTATTAGATTTAGCCCAGGCGAGCGTGGGGGCCATTCAATGGTATCAATTCCTTCATCCTCCAGGAACTGCCTGCATACTCTCGCCACATGAGGCCAGGCATTGTCGTGCACGAGAAGGAACCCAGGACCCACTGCACCAGCGTAGGGTCTGACAGTGGGTCCAAGGATTTCATCCTGATACCTAATGGCAGCCAGGGTGCCATTGTCTAGCCTGTAGAGGTCTGTGCGTCCCTCCATGGATATGCCTCCCCAGACCATCACTGACCCACCACCAAAACGGTCATGCTGAATGCTGTTACAGGCAGCATGTTTTCCAGGGCTTCTGCAGACCCTTTCACATCTGTCACATGTGCTCAGGGTGAACCTGCTCTCATCTGTGAAAAGCAAAGGGCAGCAGTGGCAGACCTGCCAATTCTGGTGTTCAAATGGCAAATGCCAATTGAGCTCTATGGTGCCGGGCAGTGAGCACAGGGCCCACTAGAGGACGTCGGCCCTCAGGCCACCCTAATGAAGTCTGTTTCTGATTGTTTGAGACATTCACACCAGTGGCCTACTGGAGGTAATTTTGTAGGGTTCTGGCAGTGCTCATCCTGTTCCTCCTTGCACAAAGGAGCAGACACCGGTCCTGCTGATGGGTTAAGGACCTTCTACAGCCCTGTCCAGCTCTCCTAGAGTAACTACCTGTCTCCTGGAATCCTCTCCATGCTCTTAAGACTGTGCTGGGAGACACAGCAAACCTTCTGGCAATGGCACGTACTGATGTGCCATCCTGGAAGAGTTGGACTGCCTGTGCAAACTCTGTAGGGTCCAAGTATCGCCTCATGCTACCAGTGGTGACAATGACCCTAGCCAAATGCAAAACTAGTGAAAAACAGAAAAGATGAGTAGGGAAAAAAATGTCAGTGGCCTCCACCTGTAAAACCATTCCTGTTTTGGGTGTTGTCTCATTGTTGCCCATCTAGTGCACCTGTTGTTAATTCCATTAACACCAAAGCACCAAAGCAGCTGAAATTGATTAACAACCCCCTCTGTTACTTAACTGACCAGATCAATATCCCAGGAGTTCAATTGACTTGATGCTATACTCTGATTAAAATGTGTTCCTTTAATTTTGTGAGCAGTGTATATATATATATATATATATATATATATATATATATATATATATATATATATATACATACTGTAAACTGTTTTGTCTAAAATTCTATCCATTGTGAGATATACCTATTTACTGTTTTCGATAGAGTAAGAAGGTTAGAACCACAGTCGGGTCTTTATTGCTGTCTGTGCCCTGATGGAGAGATTTATTCTATATTTATCCTGATGACTACTGTCACCAGGATTGAAATTAAGGGAAAATAAAAAATTTTCAGTTGTCACTGGAACAGAAATAGATTGGAGATTTTCCCATTGGAAAACTTGATCTACTGACAACTGTCAGAGAAGATGCTCCTTTTTTGGGAGGGATTTTTTTATTTTCCACAGAGTTTCAAAATAGTGAAGAAAGATTTCCACAATGGAACACAGACAGAAAAAAAATTGTTAACCCATTCTTACATTATGCAAAATGAAACATTACTTTAGATATATTTTAAGACCTTATCAAGTTATAAATACGGACAGAGAAACACTTCTTGTTATTTTGTTTGTGAACAGGTAAAACATTCAAATTGGGCTTTAAAGTGAACCTTTGCTTTTTCCATGTAGGTTAACAGACATCCTTTATTTGTGGTTCAACCAGCAGAACATACAGTACTTATGTTCTATTCAGCTGCTAGCAGAAAAGCATTTGATTCGCCTTTCCCCCTCCCCCTTACAGTTTTGTGGGTGGGTAGGGCGTCCACAGGACGTGTAAGATCTAAGTTGCAGTTTGGAGCATGCTCACTTTGCAAAGTGAATTTTCATTTACCTTCATGAATATGGAATATGCTATCTTCAATCATGCATACATGAGCAATCAATTTATTTTTTCTTGAACATCAATGGGTATTTCATAGCATTCCATAGTGAGAACGATGTATTCCTTAGTAAATCAATTAGAGAAGCAAAGGCCTATCTGTCATTCCTTTAGAAACTTACCACTTCAGGCTTGGGCAGATTTGGCTTATTCAGTTCTTCATCCAAACCTTTGGGCACAGCAGTGTACAAGATATCTGGTCCCAAGTCCCTTTATTATTTACAGTATTTATTACAGGTACTTATATAGCACTGTCAATTTACATATATATTGTACATTCACATCAGTCCCTAACCCTCAATGGGTGTACAATCTAAGGTCCCTAACTCACATTCATACATACACATACTAGGGCCAATTTAGACAGGAGCCAATTAACCTACCAGCATGTCTTTGGAGTGTGGGAGGAAACCAGAGTACCCAGAGGAAACCCACACAGGCACAGGGAGCTGCCATGGTTGGGATTTGAACCAATTACCCTAGTACTGCCAGGCGGAGGTGTTAACCTTTTATCCACTGTGCTGCCCTACAGTTTGCCCTGGCTTTTAGGATTACAGAACCACCATTGTCCAGTTATTCCATATTTGTATTCCTGTTAAATATGGAAGAGGTGTGCCTGTGATCAGATTTGAATTTGTTTGACTTTTATTTTTCATCTCCATTGCTCTTACTACTTTTAGCATTTCCTAGATGAACATAGTGACTCAGCATGCTTTTACCCATCATTACGTACATCTTCTTGGAAATCAGGAGTTCAAGAGACATGCCCTTGAAGCTGACATATTTTACAGATGCCTCCTACTTGCATTTGACTAAGCAATCAACATTCAATATCTTGAAATACTGAGCTACATTATATTTTTTCTTTGTCAAGATTTTGCTTGTGTAAAATACAGTAAAATACATTCAAGCTACTATATACATGTATCTCTCCTGGAATTTACACTTGTCCTAATACTTTCCAAATTGCCCAGTTCACTGTTTCACAAAATGTACAGTATATATTAAGAGAAACTATATTTTTATTACACTACATGTAGGTTTTTTTAATAGACTGTTTCAGACATTTGGTTTAGTGAGTTTATGTTAGAGTATTTGCATCCAAAATGATCTAAATAACAATTTTTTTTCCATCAGACCTTATATAAATATATTTCTGTTTTTTATGAAATACAGTGGAACTGTATGAAATACATCAACTGGCCTCTTATATTTTTCACTGACTCCTGTGAATAGATTTCTCAACCAGACTTAGGGCTCCTGTCAACAGTTTTTACTGTTAAATACTGCATTTGCTATTCAAATGCAATGTACTGTATGCATTGGAATAGCAAACACAGAGTTTGACAGGAAAAAGCTGCACTTGGCCTGCTTTGCCTATAGTTCAAATGCATTTCAATAAGACAGGCCGTGTTCAAAGAAAAATTCTGCATTCAAAGCAGGCCAAATGCAGCCTTAGAACAGCCATTCATACTGCTCAAAAAAAGTCAATGGGATTTTGCAGACCTGCATTCAATGTACTGTACGTACAAAGCCAAGAAACTGAGTTTTTTTTATTTCTTCTGTGTTTTCAATTTAATGCAGGACTTAATTTGGAGAGCATATGCACATGCTATTTTCCCTTAGAATCCTGCAACTCCCACAAATAGCTGTAGAGCTTGCCAGTGAGCCAACCTCATGCAGCTTCACGTGATGATGTGGCAACAATGCTGCACTGCTCCTGAACTCAGAGCAGAGTTGCCACTCTCATGTAGGCCTTGGCTGCTTGCCCTACTGTGAGATAATAAATGTTGCAAGGGGCATGACTATTACTATTGTCACTACTGATTCACAAGCCCGTAGCTTGTCATTTAACTCTGGGCCATGCCTAGTTGAGCCCTCTTTGTTTTGGATTAACATCATTGAGGTTCTTTGATACCGCGCTAACTTTGCTATTGATCATGAAAGCCAGGTAGGCTAGCCAACTCACAAGAACATGTCAGTGAAACGATATGATAGCTTGCTGACTACCTTTGTGCTTGTGACCTTCCACTGCTTTTACTACATATAAGGGATAATAAGGAAAAAACAGGTTCATGTGCAAAAAGTGTTCTCTGCAGATCTGCTACAGTTAGTTTTATTTCTATTCTGTACAGAGTATTGCTGCTGCCAGGGAAACAGCAAGAATGTCATTTGTACAAACCTGTGTTCATGCACCCTATATCTGCACTGACATTTTATAACTGTAAAATGGGGCTAATACTATGCTGACACATGTAGTTGTTAGTTATTTTATCATTTATTCTTACTAATTCCCAAATAATCTCATATTGCTCTTACACATTCTTCTTGTCATTATTGCTACTAATATTACTATCCTAATAATGAAATACTAATCCCCATTTGGTCTTTCTGTGACATATTTATCTCTTTCTGCATCTACAGTATATAAAGTACAGTGTATTTAAAGTGCACTCGTGAAAATATTATACATTAGTTATAAAGTGAATTATGAAATATCAATAATATATAACATCAATTCTATACATAATCCATTAATGTTATAACTACCTAGGTCCCAGCCCTCTGAATCCCAAGACCCACTACCTAGAAACACACTTATGCTCCTGTGTAGAAAAAGAGTCATAACTGTGTAGTATAACAAGAGCAATTATTTGAGAGAATTATATTAAAGTTACTTTTTATTAAATTTGCTAATGCACTTTTGGCAGTTAATGAAATATTCTCAGTCATGAGTGCACTTTAAATACCTCTTTTCCCCATGTATATATTTTATATGTATTATATAGTTTGTGAAATAGTGTTTATCATTTTTGTATGCGTTGAACAAAAATTTATAGTAGATGAAAAAAGCGAAAGAAAAAAAAACACAGCAAGAAATTAGCTTAATACGAAGAGTCAAATTAAGGAGTTCAGTTTGCAGCTTATCTCCACTGAAAATGATGTATTAAAGGAGCATAAAAAACTTAAAGCATATATAAACCAAGCACCAAAGATTGAATATATTGTGTCTTACCTCTATTAGATGTATTGGATGACTATGTTTTCTTAATGTTTTTTTTTTTCACCTGGTAATTCTACTAGGAACACAATTCCTGTCCGTAACATAGTGAGAGGTGTTGTGTAGTCAACAAAGATAACTGGGAAAAATTTCAGAAAACTGATAACTGTCCACAAAGGAAGAGAACAAGATTTTTTTTGCAATTAAACAAATATATATATATATATATATATATATATATATTTCATTTGTATATTTAACAGACCTTAAGGGGCAAACAAAAGAAATGTATTGTTACAGTTTTCTTACGCTTTAAGGTAATAACAATGAAGATATAAAATTTAACATAAAACATAAGATTGATATTAAAAATGTAAAAAAATATTTCAATAGAGCAGTTAGAGGCTAAAACCACTGTCAGTTTTTTTTTTTTGCTGTTTGTGTCCAAATTAGGGAGAATCACTCTTGCTTGACCTGATCACCAATATCACCAGGAATGAAAGTGAGGGTAAACATTTGAGTTGCCACCAGAAGATTTTCTATTGGGGGCGTTTATGTTCTTGGAGCATCTAAGAGGGAATTTTCCTCTGGAAAGATGTTTTCTCACTTCCTATTAAGTCTATTGGGCAGGAAGTGAATGGACAGTAGATTTAGATATACGTTTAAGAACAAGGGCAAAACTGCAATAGAATGCAGCTTACCAATACTTAGCTTTAATGGCTCCACTGGTTTTCTTTTTCTTTCAGGGTCTTTATTTTCTTTACATTCACCTGTGATCATGCCGGTAACACTTCAAGTCCTAGAGTGAAAACCCTTATTCACTGTACTGTATGTAGCTGCTTGTCTGATTTGGAATACAGTTCACCTCTACCTCACCTCCTTTACATTACATGACAGAAGGGGAGAAGTACAGGTAGTTAAGAATTTTTAGAAGGTGCTATTCCATATATATATTTTTTTTACGTCTGTATTTTTTTAAATATTGTATTAAATTTGTCTTTATACAGCCCAGACATATCCTATAATATAAAACACCTAAAAATCTTTGTAATTCGGACAAGATATCTGCAAAATAGGTTTTTTAAATTTGTTTTACCTTACCTGGAATACAGCAGCAAAAATTTGGTCTTGATAAGCAAACCCAGCAAGATTGATTGTCATTTTCAACCATTATCCTATAATGTATAGATGTATAGTTTTTATTAATGATTTCATAGCAAACTGCTTATTGATCTCACCTGTGTGCAATATTGGTTGACTTGAGGACAAATACTCCTGTCATGGGTTTAAATCACTGAGTACATATTTAGTCTAGTTCAGCCTTTCTCAACCAGGGTGCCCAGGCACCCTGGGGTGCCTTGAGGTTTCTTCAGGGGTGCCTTGGCAAAATGTCTAAAAATTGCTCAAAACTTGTATACAAGCCAGCGGGTGGAACAAGCCTGCCTTTTAGTTACACGAAGCCACAGGTTTTCATTGTGCACCATTACGACCTTCTAGCTGACGGCCTGACAACCAATGACATCATCAGTTGAGAAGGAGGACATCAGCTGCCTGCACAATATTCTAATTTGATCCTCCCCTGCCCCCCTCCATCAGTGCTGGGGTCACATTATCTCAGTGATGGAGAAAAACTGAGGGAGAAGAGAAACATTGAAACACTACTCAGTACCAGTGTGCAAAAGTGTATTTGCTTTGGAAGAATAAATCACCTCTGTTGTTGGGTGTCCTACAAGTATGGATGTTGCTGCGTTATATAAAACTATTAGAATAGTTTTTCACATTTTAGAATGGGGGGCCTCAAGACTGTCCATAATTTTAAATGGTGGCTTGACTGAAAAAAGGTTGAGAAGCACTGGTCTAGTTGACAAGATCAAGGTAAATGTCCATTTAATTTTTAACCATAAAAAAAAAACATTACATCGTCAGTACCCCAACCCCCTCAGTTCATGCAGAAGACAAAAACCTTCTGATCTACTTCAACAGGGAAAGAAAATTCCTTCTTGATGGCCAGAGGTGTTGGATCATCATTCAATGGCAGCATTTCTTATAAATATTTGTAGCTATCTACATTTGTACATTTAAAAACACATTAGGCAGCCCTGAACAGACCTTGATGTGAACAGACCTTGGTGTGAACAACGTTCCATGGAATTTCCTAGGACCCTTTACATATTTACACAATATACTCATATTCCCCTTAATAACCTCTTTCCAATGTACTGCAGACGGGCTCCAGTACAGGCAAAGCGATGTACCCATGAGTCTCTGCCGAGTTTAGGTCGCACATGTGCGCCCCCCTGCTGGCACCTGCTGTGATTGTACACAGCGGAAGCCTGGCAGCAAGTCCTGGCCAATAATTGATGGCAAAGCAGGGATGAGACTCTAGGAGATCTATTAGATAAAGCAGTTCACTTTACACATATTACACATAGTTAGGCACACATTTAACCCCTTGATCACCCTAGATGTTAACCCCTTCCCAGCCAGTGTCCATAGTACAGTGACAGTGTATAGTATTATCACTGATTACTGTTTTCATGTTACTGGTGATGTTAGTGGCAGTTAGTCAGTTCCCCTCAGCGTCAGTTAGGCTGCATTCACACTTGGGTGTTTTAAATCGTAGGTAGAATTGCCGCGATTTTGCCTGTGATTTCAAAATGCTCTGCTAAGATGACAAATTGCACAACACAAATTTAAGATGTTATTCATTTTAATGGCATCTAACAATGCAGTGCAATTCTGCCTTGATTTTTGCGTGATAAAATGGGCTACAATCGAGGCAAACCGCATTGCATGAAGCTTGTTGTCAAAAAAAGAAGCTACTGCTTATTTTTGGGTGACAAGCTTCATGCGATGTGGTTGGCTGGCGATTGCAGCACGATTTATCACGCTACAATTGCGGCAGAACCGCACTGTAATTTTAGGTGCCATAAAATGATTGGCATTTGAAATTCACATTGTGTGATTTGCCATCTTAGCAGAGCTTTTTGAAATCGTTTTGAAACGCTCGATTCCACGAGGAATGTGAATGCAGCTTTAGTTTCAGATTGCTTGCTGCACTATCGAGAGCCCATTATAAGCTGCTGATCACCGCCATTAGTAGTATAAAATAAATAAATAAATAAACTAAGAAATAAATAAATAAAAATTCCAGTGCATATACCATAGTTTGCACCCGCTAAAACTGTCACGCAAACCAACAAATACACACTTATTGGGATTTTTTTATTAAGACGTAGTAGAATACATTTTAACCCAAATTTATGAAGAAATTTATTTTTTTATCAGATATGTTTATATCGCAAAAAAATAAAAAACCCATTTTGTGAGAAAACATGATATTAAGTAGTGCAGTGCTAAATAGCAAAAAAATGGCCTGGTAATGAAGGGGGTAAATCATTTGGAGCTCAAGTTGGACACAAAATAACAATTGACTAACATGTTTGACTTTTTCCCTGAGTTGCTGATCTAGCAGAGATAACCAACAGCCTGTGGGGAGATTGCCCAACATATACTGATCTGTGGGTGTATATGTCATAGTAAAAATCATATTTTCTGAGGACTAATATTTTAAAAACAGAAGCTTTTTATGCATGGTAAATTTTAGGAGTAGTTGGGTGACGTAAGCGCTTCAACGCCGAACTGACAGGCAGAACTTTGCTCTCCTTATATTGTTTTGGCCGTTGTTTTTAATGTGTTTTTGATGTAGTTATCATGTGAGTTCACAGGCCTAAATGAATTATATGCCAATTTAACCACTTCCAGTCCGGACACTTTTACCCCCTTCCTGCCCAGGCCAATTTTCAGCTTTCAGTGCTATCACACTTTGAATGCCAATAGCGCGGTCATGCAATACTGTACCCATATGAATTTTTTAGCATTTTTTGAGACAGATAAAACTTTATTTTGGTGGTATTTATTAACCACTGGGATTTTTATTTTGTTTGCTATGTAAATGAAAAAGTCAAAAAATTTTGAAAAAAGTGTTTTTCTTATAAAATTTTGCAAATAAATAATATTTCTTCATAAATCTTGGCCAAAATGTATTCAGTTATATTTTTAGTAAAAAAAAATAACCCAAATTGCTTTATAACCAAAAATTATAATTTTTCAAAATAATTTTTAATTTTATTTTTTTATATTATTATTTATGTTTTTTTTTTTTTAAACATATTGTCAACCTAGCAGTACATAGTGACACTGTACTACATTTGGGGGGTGATGAAGATTTTTTTTTTTTACACTGATTGCTTTTACACCTATAAAGGCTGTAAAAGAAATCATTTCTCCTTCTCTCTGGCTGCATTCTTGCAGCCATTGAGAAATACTGTATCAGCTGTGATTGGTCACAGCTTGTCACATGGTACAAGGCTGTTGTGAATGGCCCTGTACCATGTGATCTCTGTGATCATTCACAGATTTCACATGTAGTAAGCAATGATGTCAGAAGTGACATCTTGCTTACTACTATTCATGTGATAACTGATTGGCCAATCAGTGATCACATAATCGGGACCCCGTACAGAGGTCCTGCACAAGCTGAATATATGGGCACTGTTTATGAACGGCAACCTGCTACTGCACTGCTCCCGTCCGGCTGGACGGGAAGTGGTTAAAGAAGCATACTACACTATGGTCTTCTTTGTGGTTGTCGAGCTTTATCCACAGAGCTGGCTGTACTGAAATCAGGTGCCATTTGGAAGGTTCAGCAGTGATTCATAAGGGGAAGATTGCCCACAGAGGAGCAAGTTATGTGTTACCCCCACTAATAAGGGAGATGCTTTTTCTGACTTGTGTTTACATACTGGTCCACCTAGATGTATATTCACTGTGGTGATTCATGTTTATTGAAGACTTACAGCACTGGGAATTTGGGTGCAATCACCAGCAGGAAGATATTCCACTTTTTCATTTTTTGAAGAATGTATTTTTCTTAACCTTTTGGGACTATTAGTTACGTTTGAGTTTGTCTTTATATTTATATTAATTGTCTCTTGTCGGCAGCGCAACACTTTTATCTTTTTCATTTTTGTCTTTATGCTTACACACATAACACGTGTCTGCAGCAGCTCATTATTAAGCATTTATTCAGCATATTGGCAGCGCACGATTCTTTTTTGTTTTCAATTTTAGCCCTGCCTGTCATTAAACATATAACGGTGAACGATGTAAATATCAAAGTACTAGCTTATAATGTGCATTTAAATTTACAAACATTACAAAAATATTCCCTTAATGCAGAAAAATGCCTTATGCAAGGTGGCCAATTGACACACAGGGGTCATATAGGTTCTTTGAACATAATTTGCTTCATCAGATGAATGTATAAGCATACAGATAAAGTACAGCTTAAGTGCAGTCTGTCTGCCCCTGCCAAGACCAGATAATTTACAGTGACTACAAGCCAAGAGTGCAGCAGAGGCGTAGGTGGGGAGAGTAGCAAGCAGAGTATTCCTCCAGACTGCATTGTGGCACCAACCCAGATTTGCTGTTTTCTGGAGACAGAGAAGCATGCCAGAACTTCATCATGGACCACTTTACAACTTAGATAACATTAAAGTGTAACCTGTATTTGTCTCCAATATAAAAAGAGGAAAATATTGCTCAGTCCAACCTTTCATGCTTTTCTTTATCCATTTCCTGGCCATACGTAGGTCACTATAAAACAGAAAAAAAAAAGTGACAATTTAAAGTGACCCTGTAACAAACATGGGCATATGATGAAAAAATGCACAAACTTAAAGTGGTACTAAACCCAAAGGCAAACACTTATTATATTGCAGGTTACCATTTCTTAGATGTGAAGGCTGCAGTCATTTTCTTTTTTAGGCTTTCTTTTTTTTCATCTAGTGATTCAGCCAGTAAGTCTGTTGTTTTTTTAAAAAGAACAAGCTCTCCAAGAGAATGTATCAGTTACAGGGATGAGACAAACCATTTAACAGCAGCAGGGGTGCTTACATTGACCAGCTTTTATTTATTTATGTCAAACCTTTATACCCGAAAAAAAAAAAAAGTTGTTGTAACTGCTTAAAAAGTATTAGCTGGAGTGTGGCTTCAATTTGTTGGTGCATTTAAATCCGCTAGTACATTTAAGGCAGGCCATACATGATTCACTTTTTTTTGTTCAACCAGGAGGTTGAACGAAAACAAAAAGGAACAGATTCCTCCATCCACACATTCAATGTAGATGGGGGAATCATTGCTGTTGAGCTATTGTATTCTACTGGGGGGGAAGTCGCTAATCCATAGCTATAGCCAACAACACTGATCGTTCGGGGGAAACATGATAGGCTGGTTGTGCACAAGTTAGTCAATAGATCGACTTGCATACAACCAGCTGGGCCATACAATGGATGGAGATTGGGCCTGTCCATGCTGAATCAGACAAATTTTGGTCCATATATGGCCAGCTTCCCTCCCCCCAGACTGATAATGCTGCTGTCCAAAGGTGCCCCCTGTGCTTCGTCAGCCAGAATGGGGGCATTCTAATACAGAAGGTGTGTTACTGGGAAGATCACCACATGAAAATAGAGGGAAACAAGCCTAAAAAAGAAAACTAGTAAAGCCACCACATCTAATAGTTGGTAAGCTACAATATATTATATTTTTGGTTTGGGGTTTAATACAGCTTTAAAGGATATGTCAGGAAAAATAATGAAAACATATGCAGTAACCTCTGAAGTACATTCATATTTCCCCAAGTTTTATCCTAATAAAGCAATACAAATTCCTATTGACTAGCTAGATATGCACATGGCTCCTAAGTCCTTTTGTGGGCTCACAACACACAGTCCTCTTAGCCCTGCCTAGTTATCTTTTGCAAAACTATTGAAACCCACCCAATCTCCTATCTCTACAACATAGATACTGTGGGGCTGATTTACTAAAATTAGTGAGTACAAACTCAAGTCACTGTCCATGGTAGCCAATCAGCTTCTAATGTCAGCTAGTTCAATTAAGCCTTGGCAAAAAACCTGGAAACTGATTGGTTTCTATGCACAGCTGCACCAGATTTTGCACTCTCCAGTTTTAGTAAATCAACCCTCAATTTTTCTGTTCTGGATAAGAACTAGGAGAGCTTGACACAGTTCAACCACCTCCCTTCCGGCTGTTGTATATAATCGGCCGGACGGTGGCAGTGCAGGAGTGGGTGGCCGTTTATAAATGGCCTCCCTGACCCCTGCATGTGTGCGCTCCCTCGGAGCTCGCAGCACCGCGATCCAGTGCCTGCTGTGTCCTCCAGACACAGTGGAACACCGATCATCATACAGGACCTCTGTGTGAGGTCCCGATCATGTGATCACTGATTGGCCAATCATTGACTTAAACCCAAAAACCCACAATTATAGTGAAAAGATCAAAACCCAAAGAGATTTGATCTTTTCACTATAATTGTGGGTTTTTGGGTTTAAGTCAATGAATATATATTTTATTAGTACTTCAGGGGAAGGATATTGATATGACTTTAAGGGATTTTTGAGGATTTTATATATATATGTGTGCTGATTTATACTTATTCTGATTGGCCAATCAGTGATCACATGCAGAGTAGTAAGCAAGATGTCACTTCTGACATCATTGCTTACTACGTGTGAAATCTGTGAATGATCACAGAGGTCACATGGTGCAAGGCTATTCACAACAGCCTTGTACCATGTGACAAGCTGTGACCAATCACAACAGAAGGAGAAATAATTGCTTTTACAGCCTTTATGGGTGTAAAAGCAATCATTGTAAAAAAAAAAAAAAATCTTCATCACCCCCCACATGTTGACACTGTACTGCTAGGGTGACAGTATGTAAAAAAACATAAATAATAATATAAAAAAATAAATAAAAATGTAAAATAATTTTTTTAAAAATTATAATTTTTGGTTATAAACTAATTTGGGTTATGTTTTTTAACTAAAAAGATAACTGAATACATTTTGGATTTATGATGAAATATTATTTATTTGCAAAATTTTATAAGAAAAACACTTTTTTTCAAAATCTTTGTACTTTTTCATTTATATAGCAAAAAAAAAATTAAAATTCCAGTGGTGAATAAATACCACCAAAATAAAGCTTTATCTGTCTCAAAAAAATGCTAAAAAATTCATAAAGGTACAGTGTTGCATGATCGCGCAATTGCCATTCAAAGTGTGATAGTGCTGAAAGCTGAAAATTGGCCTGGACAGGAAGGGGGTAAAAGTGTCCAGACTTGAAGTGGTTAAACACCTTGAGAAAACACAGAAAGTGTAAAGAGGACACAGGGCAACTGTGAATTTCTGACATGATCAACAGGTATTTTTTGCACTTTTAAAACACATATAACAAAACACTTTCAATGTTATATTTAACATATCAGAAGGTAGAAAATAAGAAAAGTTATTGTTAGGGTTTACATACACTATAAATGAAAACCAAATGTCAAAACACAAAACAATTAATAGACCCAGAGATTAGCAGATCAAACTGTATGCAAGTGTTGAGAAACAGCCGTTTGTGGCTTGAAACATCTCCACGTTTTCCACTTAGGTATTTTGCACTGTATGTTGCCATTTTATGGATTCAAAAGATATGATCTTGCAACCTGGTGCAGGTTGTCATGCTAAGATATAAAGTAATCTAAAATTGCTTTGTTGGCAGTTATACTGTACTTTTTCATAATAGAAATGAAGGTTTTTGAAGGTCTTTTTAATACTGTAGAGTTGCATACAATAGGTAAAAATGAGAACTCCCTAAAAATGCACCTCAGATCTCCGATCTCAGAAGTGGATTCATAGCAAGATTTTACATCGCTCATCTAGCTCACAGGTATGTTGACTTCTACATACATGTTGACCTTCAAGAGTATCTTCAATCTAACTGTCTACCAGAACTAAAAACAAGACCTTTTGACAAAAACATCAAGCTCATTATCAGTTAAAGTCCTTCGGGACAGATTAATGACATTATTTACAGAGGTTTTACTTGTTTCCGTTGCCGAATTGGATACCATATTGATCTGTCACCATCCCCTTCCTGCTCTTCGCTGTCTATTGTCTCTTTGGATGTGATCATATGTTTCTGCCTTGGCATTTTTCTAAAACAGCTAGAAAATCTATGAAGTTATATTTAAAGCCTGTGCAGTACTTTCTTTATACTTTATTTATGTGGTATACAATTCTGAGCCATATAGTTCTCTTCTCTCCTTTAAAGTATATATCAATTCAAATTATTAGATCAGTGTTAGGTGAACAGTGGTTAGGGAGTTTGATAAACAACCATATATCATACTTTATAGTCACACGTCATTTCATACATTTTCTCTTGTGATGTTTCTTAGTTGATCTTCTCTGTTAGGCTGGCCATACATTATACAATTTTCTTGAGATTTTTGGTTTAGATTTACCAAAAACCATATAATAGGAGGTCAAACCTAACAACACTTTCAGTTGTATCAAATTAGGCAGGCTCTTGCACTACATAGTTGAAGGTAAGTCTAAAGAAAATTGGGCAGAAATTTGACAGAAAATTGTATAGTGTATGGCCAGCCGTAGCTGCTACAATTGTCACCACATTTTAATTATCTGATTCAATTCCTTAAAGCTGAACTTCAGGCACAAAAAACTTTTGCAAAAATATATAAGATAAGAAAAATAGTATAGATCACATGGGTCTTTGCCAACATCCCTGACTTAACAAGCAGAAGGATGTTCCAAGAAGCAGGATGTCTCCAACTTGTGCTAGATATCCATAAATGCAGCCATCAACACTACAATAGTATAAGGTCAGCATTTCCAAGGGGGAAACATCCTGCTCCTGTGGCCTCAGTGGTATGTGCCTCTCCTCCTGGACAGGTTCCCTTGGTCAACTGGCGGTGGGAAACAAGAGGTCTTCCTGCACCTTGTTTTTAACTTTGGCTGATCTTTTTGCATGGTTTGTAGTATATATTTTACAGTATCATCTACCCACCAATCCATGAAGAAGAGCAATCAAAAAATGCATTAGGTGTATCCCAGTATTGGAGACTTACTGTTGAAAGCTACATATAATATCATTGCTTTCCCTGGTTTGGGATATATGGGTATTTATGTGGAATGTAGCAGCACTTTTCATGTATCATTCGTTATACTTATTTATATGTTTTAATCAAATAGAAATAAGCAGACATGATTATATCAACTAAATTGTAACATACGTTGCCTGAAAAATCTCACGGGAATTGCGTTTTGGTTTACTAAACCATATTCCACAATAGCCACAAAGGGTATACATTTGTGCTCAAAAGTTTGCATAACCTAGCAGAAATAATGAAATTTTGGCATTGATATTGAAAATATGACTGATCATGCCAAAAAGCTGTCTTTTGTTTAGGGATAGTGATCATATGAAGCCATTTATTATCACATCATTGTTTGGCTCCTTTTTAAATCATAATGATAACAGAAATCACCCAAATGGCCCTGATCAAAATTTTACATACCCTGGAAAGTTTGGCCTTGGTGCAGACACACAAGGTGACACACATAGGTTAAAATGACAATTAAAGGTTAATTTCTCACATTTGTGGTTTTTTAAATTGCATATGTGTATGTAGTGTGTATAAATAGTCAATGAGTTTGTTAGCTCTCACGTGGATGCACTGAGCAGGCTAGGTACTGAGCCATGGGGAGCAGAAAAAGACCTGCGTAACAAGGTGAAGGAAAAGGCTTTAAAAAGATATCCAGAATCTCTATTATGCCAGTCAGTACTGTTCAATCACTTATTAAGAAGTAGAAAATTCGGGGATCTCTTGATACCAAGCCAAGGTCAGGTAGACCAAGAAAGATTGCAGCCACAACTGCCAGAAAAATGTTCCGGATACAAAAATAAAAAATAACCCCAGGAGAAATACAGGCTGCTCTGGAAAAAGATGGTGTGGTTGTTTCAAGGAGCACAATACGATGATACTTGAACAAAAATAAGTTGCATGGTCAAGTTGCCAGAAAAAAGCCCAATTACAATATAGACCAAAATAGTGCTTTATGGTCACAACCATAAGCACTAAGTTTGCAGAGGGGTCAACAAGACCTACAGTGACATGAATACCACCCCCACTGTGAAGCATGGTGGTGGTTCACTGATGTTGTGGGGATGTGTGAGCTCTAAAGGCATGGGGAATCTTGGGAAAAATGATGGAAATATGAATGCAGCATGTTATCATAAAATACTGGCATACAATTTGCATTCTTCTACATGTAAACTGCACATGGGACGCTCTTGGTCTTTCCAGCAGAAATAATAATCTAAGCACAAGACCAAGTTGACACTGCAGTGGTTACAGAAGAAAAAAGGTGAAAGTTCTTGAGTGGTCTCCTGGCCTTATTATCATCGAGCCACTCTGGAGAGATCTCAAGACAACCATAGCATTTGCATGACCTGGAGGCATTTTGCCAAGCCAAATGGGCAGATATACCACCCTGCTAAAGGGGGCAATACACAGCATTAAGAACTAAGGGTATACAGAGTTTTGAACAGGGGTCATTTCATTTGTTAAATTGTTGCCATGTTTTGTTTTATGATTGTGGCATTCTGTTATGACCTACAGTTGAATATGAATCCCATTAGAAATAAATGAAATGTGTTTTGCCTGCTCACTTGTGTTTTCTATAAAAATGGTACATGGTGCATCAAATGCCTTTGCAAGCCTGGTTATTGCCTTGTGAAAGTAGCAGTGACATCATCATTATGCCGCACATAGCCTGAGCAGAGCTGTGGGAGGGACCAAGCAGGCCCATCCACTATATGCTACCTGCAGTAAACTACAGGAGATGGGTGGATGTAAGACCAGTCACCCTGCAGAAGGGTCATGCTGGATCTGGCAGAAATATACAAGGCACAATTCAAGTAATTATACACATTGTTACATACAGTTGTATTTAGACAATATTAAAGTACAACTAAAGGCTAGGCTTTGGATAGAGTGGAGAGGGGTTAGAACACTTGTCAGTTTTAATTGTTGTCTGTGTCCCCGTTAGGGAGATTCAACCTCTCTATTTTTCTTGTTTACCATTATCATTGAAAATGAAAGTAATGTTTGGGTTGTCCCTTAAAAAACTAATAGAGGGAAATCTTCCAATAGGTTCTGGTGACCTGGTTTCCCCAAGACATTTTCATAATTTGTAAGGATCTATGGGACACAGATGGTGAAATAAATCTGACAGGTGTTAAAACCCTCCTTTTTTTCCTACATTAAGAAGAAAAAGAAAAGAAAAACAAACGGCCTTGACAACTTTTGCCAAAAGTTGCAAGGAAGAAAAATGAAGAAAAAATATCTTCAAAAAGTCTAACGTGAAGTCAAATTAATTCCCTGGGTCAAACGTTTGCCCTCTTTGCCTCAAGTAATGGATAACTGTGAGTATTATTTGTTGCAAGAAAATTATCCATTTGGTGTAAAAGTTCAACTCTAGGCAGAACTTCTTCTGGTTTTGAATGTGTGCGGAAGGGTTGGAACATCCATAAGGTTTTATTGGTGTCAGTAACTCCATTGGGGTAGTTTTGTCTTATTGTGTGTTTCAGTTACACCGTTGTGATAACAGGACTGGGCATCTGGGAGAATGATGGTTGCCCAGACAGGAAGGAAAACCTCTTAGTTGTCCAACCCTTCCCCATGGACTAAAATGTGTTTTTGTTACTGTTTATGGTCTCCATTGAAATATTTACCATCACTTACATCCCTCTGACTTCCTCTCACTGGGACAGGAGGAAAGAGGTAATCTAATTCATGGGGTCACAGACTGCAAAATGAATCTGAAAGATGTTGTATCCCTTCACCATTCCATTGCTTATCCACTTTACTTACTGTAAAGAACTCACATTCTAAACTAATGAAAAATATTCTTCCTTTTGTATGCAAGTGATGTCTTTTTGTCCTTTGCACTGCCCTTGGGATAAAAAGCTTGTTTGCCAAATTTTTGTGTGCATTGGATATATTTAAACATGTTAATTAACACTATTAGCATTATTTTATTTTGATACTTGCCATTAACAAGGTTTGTAGGACAGCCGTCTCTGCACTCTTCAACCTTCTGCATTTATGACATGAGGCTGGGTTTGAATTTGTAAAGCAGTCTGAGCACAGGACACATTTGAAAGGAAGATTCTTGCGGTATTTCTAATTTTCATGTTGCCTATATAAATTATTAAACTAGGTAATTTATGAGTTGCTCAGACAGCAACTAATTCATACTTCTATTCTTTGAGTTAAAGCAGAATTTCAGACAAAAATAACAATATAAAACATGTAGCACTACCCCCTTAGGAACCACTGAGTTTTTGGGTCCCCCTGCAACTTTGCACAGCCAGGAACATACATTTCCTTCCACATCTGCATGTTGAAGTCAGTAGACAGTCCTTAAGCTTATTTTTAATGTTTTAAGGGGTTTTGAACTTGGATGGGGTTGAGGGATGCATGGGTTAACCAAGGGAACTGCAACTTGAGGACAAACTCCTTAGCAACTATGTACAGATAAGGACAAAAATAGTCTCTCCTCTGAGAGCATTCCAGCTCTCTGGTGTACCTCGTCAGACCCCAGATCCTTCACTTCACCCAGCTGTACTTAGGGTATTCCCTGGGTAAGGGGCCCAGAAACTGCCAACTTGAAACAGGCCCAGATGAGGAGCTAGTTGGGTTCTCCACCTGACTGCTCTCTCCCGGCCCAGGTGGTGTAGGATTACTCACTCCTCTCCTGCAAGCATAGTGGGTTGGTGGCTGTCTTCAGGCCTGACGCGGCTGGCTCCTTCCCTGCTCCACAGGCTGTCCTCTCTCAGAGAGATCAATCTTTCAGCTCCTGCCTGTAGGCAGACCCCTCTCCTGGGCCCCCTCCCAGGCTCCACACTCCAGTCTCTACTCCATCTTCCACCCAACACACTACCCTAGTGCACAGGCCTTGCCACTTTTAAAGGTTGTCCTTGGTCACCATGCCCGACCTCCTGCCTGGGGATTGGCCAAGGCCCCTCAAACATGCAGATATGAGCATCCTCCCCTCCTCCAACCTTCTTCCAGAAAGTTCTCTAAGTTTCTGGAAGGGTGGGAGAGCTCCAGAAGCCCTGACCTGTTACAGCCTTCCAGCCTGTCCTGAGGTGAACTCCTGTCTCACTCACAGGCTGACTCATCCCAGGCTGCTGCCTCTGCCTAGAAAGAAAAAAAAAAACAAGCCGCTATCTAGCTAACCTGAAGGGTGTTACAAACAAATAGCTCATTAAAGGATTAAATAACAAAACCAGCTTTTGTTGCAATATTCACCGTTGGTCCAGAGGTTTTTCCCTCAGTTTTTTGTTTTTGTCCACTAGATGTTCTCATTCTGATGAGCAGCATCATGAAACCTGCTTCCTTTGAACCCAAGTCATCCTGGACCCATCCCAGCCTGTGACTGGACAGTCAAAGGAGAAGCAGTACAGTGATGATTTTATCCCTCTCTGCTTTATGTTCCAAACAGCATGCTTGTTGCCTTCACATTAGTTGATTGGCTCCTTGTTCTGCTTCTTTCTCTCACCCTCCAGCCCTGCTGTACAGGGGCTGCAAGATGGTGATACCAAGTCAAATTCAGGTGCTTACACTGACTGAATTTTAAAAAGACATTTAATAATTATTATTGATTAGTATTAAAGATTACAGGGTTGTAATAATTTGTGTCTTTCATGTCTGCCTAGAGTTCATTTCAGTTCATAATTTAGTTAACTGGATGAACTGATTACCATGCTAGGGAAAGAATGGGTTTCATATATGCCAGGATATTTTCCTGTACCATGAGTTCTGAGCAGCTTTTGTGCCATTGAAGATTCTCATTAGGCTAGCAGTTGTTCAGGAGAAGTCATATCTTATTTCAGATTCTTATCTATTGTAGCTGTTTGAGAATCACATGCAGAAACAGAATTAGTGATCCTTCTTTTTATAAACAATTTCTCCTCTGACCCATTTTAGTTTAGTCATTTGAAGTTTCTGTTTCTAGACAGCCCTATGATATTTGCCTAAACATCCATGATATTATATATTAACACATTTAATGCTTCATCCTCTCCTCCTAATGCCTTATCAGATTTTTTTTCTGGCGTATTTTAAGCTCTAGCATGTACTTTATATTAACCATAAAGTAATTTGCACCTAATAATATTACTCTGAAATGAGCCTAGTCAGGGATACTACACTTGGGATATATAGTTAAAGTAGAACTATAGGCAAATCATTTTTTTTTCATTTTGGATAGAAAAAGGGAAAGTTATAGTCCTTGTATATATTTTTCCTTTTTTGCCATCTATGTCCCTTTGGGGAGATTTCCCTTCACTTCCTATCTCATAGTCAGAACAGGTGAAAGGAAATTCCTACAAATCAAAGGAATGCCTTGCCCCCCCCCCCTCCCCCAGGAAGATTTCCCCTCTATTATTTTTCTGGTGACAACCCAAAATTTGGGATTTTCTTTACTTTCACTTTCAGTGATAATGGTAAACAGGAAAAATAGAGAGGGTGTATCTCTCTAAGGGGGGGGCACAGACAGAAATAAAAACTTGACAGGTGTTCTAATCCATCATCGCTCTGTCCAAAACTAAAAACGTTTTACCTTTAGTTATACTTTAACTATATGAACAGGTAGGGTAGTAGTAAGGAGGTTTCTGCTCAAATGGGTTAATTTACTAAAGGCAAATAAACTGTTCAATTTGTAAGTGCAGTTGCATTCTTTTTCCCAAGATCTTCTTGATTGTGGTAAAGCCCTGCTGATTTCCATCATCCAATCATGTGCAAGCAAAAATGCAAATTTTTTATTTCCCTTGCCCCCGATTGGATATTCTCTACAAAGTGAAGCTTCAGCAAGCCCTGGGGATGAGTGCAACCACACTTGCAAAGAGCACAGTCTATTTGCCTTTAGTAAATCAGCCCCTCAATCTTCAGATATTATCTTAAAGTGTTACTAAACCCAGGACCCTGCATTCACTATATCTGGTCTCCCACAGTACACAGAACATGGAATTCAATTACTTTAGTAAATATAAACTGCTAAATACTTTTTCTCATCAGCAGTTACAGCAGTCTTGTGACTTCTATTAGTGTCCAGCAGAGCACTGGTTAAAGCTTGTAGGAGGAGTTTTCATTCTGCTCTGACTGTCCTATGAGACTATAAGACCACTGACCCTCTGTCTGGACAGTGCTGATTGGCCCTGTGCTGATCACATGTACTCTCCCAAAAAAAAAAAAACTCTCTAGCAATACATATCAAACTGAGCATGTGCAGCTTGCCCCCAAGGCTCTGTTCTATCAGCAGATGGATTAGGGACAGTGGAAAAAGGGGAGGTTCAGAGAAGACAGGATCAAACAGCCTTTTTACCCAATGTGGAGAATTAACCCCTTAGGTTACACAATGAGTATTAACAAGCATGCTTTACTGCATATACAGACTGATTTTACTGTTGTGAGTTTAGTAACACTGTAAATTGAGTGCAACTGCATTTGCAAAGTGCACAGTTTATTTGCCTTTAGCAAATCAGCACCACAATACTTAGAAATTATCTTAAAGTTGAACTGCAGCCCTAACATCAGTCTTTCACTGTCATACAGGTTCTTATTCTGTACAGAAATTTCTTTATCTTATTTCACTTTGTACTGTGATCTCTTTCTAATGTGCATTAGAAGCTGCAGCAAGCCAGAGTGAGTCCCCCCCCCCCACCCCATTTCTTGACTGCAGGATGTCCAGCCCCATTTCATTTATTGGATTTCAGTTTATTTTCAATCATGGAGGCTCAGCATCACATGTGATGGTTACCTAGGTCTGCATGCAAATACATCCTGTCTTGGAGTGCTCCCTCCTCTAGACTGATGTCCAATCATCAAGGAATTATGATTTCCACATACAGTCAGGTCCATAAATATTGGGACATCGACACAATTCTAACATGTTTGGCTCTATACACCACCACAATGGATTTGAAATGAAACGAACAAGATGTGCTTTAACTGCAGACTGTCAGCTTTAATTTGAGGGTATTTACATCCAAATCAGGTGAACGGTGTAGGAATTACAACAGTTTGCATATGTGCCTCCCACTTGTTAAGGGACCAAAAGTAATGGGACAGAATAATAATCCTAAATCAAAGTTTCACTTTTTAATACTTGGTTGCAAATCCTTTGCAGTCAATTACAGCCTGAAGTCTAGAACGCATAGACACTGGGTTTCATCCCTGGTAATGCTCTGCCAAGCCTCTACTGCAACTGTCTTCAGTTCCTGCTTGTTCTTGGGGCATTTTCCCTTCAGTTTTGTCTTCAGCAAGTGAAATGCATGCTCAATCGGATTCAGGTCAGGTGATTGACTTGGCCATTGCATAACATTCCACTTCTTTCCCTTAAAAAACTCTTTGGTTACTTTTGCAGTATGCTTTGGGTCATTGTCCATCTGCACTGTGAAGCAGCGTCCAATGAGTTCTGAAGCATTTGGCTGAAAATGAGCAGATAATATTGCCCAAAACACTTCAGAAATCATACTGCTGCTTTTGTCAGCAGTCACATCATCAATAAATACAAGAGAACCAGTTCCATTGGCAGCCATACATGCCCACGCCATGACACTACCACCACCATGCTTCACTGATGAGGTGGTATGCTTAGGATCATGAGCAGTTCCTTTCCTTCTCCATACTCTTCTCTTCCCATCACTCTATTACAAGTTGATCTTGGTCTCATCTGTCCATAGGATGTTGTTCCAGAACTGTGAAGGCTTTTTTAGATGTAATTTGGCAAACTCTAATCTGGCCTTCCTGTTTTTGAGGCTCACCAATGGTTTACATCTTGTGGGGAACCCTCTGTATTCACTCTGGTGAAGTCTTCTCTTGATTGTTGACTTTGACACACATACACCTACCTCCTGGAGAGTGTTCTTGATCTGGCCAACTGTTGTGAAGAGTGTTTTGTTCACCAGGGAAAGAATTCTTCGGTCACCCATCACAGTTGTTTTCCGTGGTCTTCCGGGTCTTTTGGTGTTGCTGAACTCACCGGTGCGTTCCTTCTTTTTAAGAATGTTCCAAACAGTTGTTTTGGCCACGCCTAATGTTTTTGCTATCTCTCTGATGGGTTTGTTTTCTTTTTTCAGCCTAATGATGGCTTGCTTCACTGATAGTGACAGCTCTTTGGATCTCATCTTGAGAGTTGACAGCAACAGATTCCAAATGCAAATAGCACACTTGAAATGACCTCTGGACCTTTTATCTGCTCATTGTAATTGGGATAATGAGGGAATAACACACACCTGGCCATGGAACAGCTGAGAAGCCAATTGTCCCATTACTTTAGGTCCCTTAACAAGTGGGAGGCACATATGCAAACTGTTGTAATTCCTACACCGTTCACCTGATTTGGATGTAAATACCCTCAAATTAAAGCTGACAGGCTGCAGTTAAAGCACATCTTGTTCTTTCATTTCAAATCCATTGTGGTGGTGTATAGAGCCAAAAATATTACAATTGTGTCGATGTCCAAATATTTATGGACCTGACTGTACCTCTTCCAAAAAGCAAGATCACTACTTGCATCAAACATGAAATTTTGCAACAAATTCATTCCGATCCCTGATCCCAGACGCATGATCAAATTGCAAATTTCAGTGAATACAGTTGAAACAACGTTTAAACACATTAACGTGACAGGTTTCTGTAAATTTAAATGCACAATTATTTTTTGGGATGATTTAGTAGTCCACAAAAAGTAAAATATGGTACAATCAATTATTTAGACGCCCTGTCAATAAGAACTTATTTAGTAGTATCAACTCCTTTGGCAAAAATTGCAGCCTCAAAAAATCTCTTGTAGCTGGCCAGTTAACAGTTTTCCTATTTTTGCTTTACACATTTTATTGCTTTTTGTTGGCAACTTTTAGCTCAAAAATATTCTCAGGTAATCTTGTATGTTTCAGATCATCCTACAGATATGTAATTAGATTTAAGTATTTTGACTGTGAAGGTCATTCCAAAACTATCATTTTTTGGTTTCATTTCATTCTACCTGCACAGTATTTCCTTTATTGTCACACAACATAACGTGGGGAATTTCACTTGGTCTTTCAGATCTTGGTTTTGTTATAACTGACCTTCCTTGAAAATGAATGGTTCATATTACTGACTTTGCTTCTATTGCAAATACCATAAAAGACATGTTCCAATACCTTATTCCAACACTTCAATGAGGCGTGTTTACATCAACTACCGCCTCGGAAAGCTGAACAAAAATCCTGTAAAAATGCACTCCTGCAGTGGGTTTTAAAACTTTTTTTGTAAAATATTTTTTAGAGCTATTTGCACTGGGCACTGTCAGTAAAGCAAACCTATCATTTTCATAAGAGGTCCACTTTTACAGTTCTTAGCATATTGGAAATAATAGGCAATAAGCATTCAGATGGGTTTCTCTAGCCTTCCTCTGCTTTATCAGAGCTAGTAGTTATCTTTATTTTTAGATCCTCGCACAACTGCTCTGAGAGACCTGTGACATCACCTTCAGCTTGATATATTTTATCAAGCTCTGGAATTGTCCTTACCTGACTTAGTTTTTTTTATGTAGAGCTTACAATAAAACACACTAGTAGATGATCTTGGACTGTGCCCAAATGTTCTAGTCCATTAAATCCAGAAAACAAGCAATAATTGTGCATTAACGTTTGCAGAAACATGTTTTTCTTCAGTTTGTTCCCTATAGAGGTTGTGATAACTTCATTTCATGGAGAAAATCAACAAAACATAGATTTTGACCAGAGGTGCATAAACTCTTGCATCTGCACTCCTAAAACCTCTAAAGACCACTAGAACTAGTAGTAATAATGTGTCCTAAAAATCTAAAGTTGGTAAATCTAAAACTTGGTTTTATCTTTGCTTCAGTGCAAACAATGGAACACAGGCATACTGAACAACAGTTTCCAGTGTACCTGCCCTGTGTCAATTTCAAACAGGGATGCTAGAAGCTCAGTGTACTAAATTTATTTTACCTGGGTTCCATTGTTTGCAGTGCAGAAAATAATATGAGTTTTGAATGTTCAAATGATTTGACCAGCAGTCTTCCTTTGTTGCTAATTGTGGTTTCATGGTATTCAAAGCTTGTCGGCAGAAACGAACCCTTTCACCTGCATTAACAAAGAAAGGGCTGCCACATGAACTATTGGCAAATCCAAACTTCGATTTATTTTGCTGCAGTGAATAAAACAGATACATAGATAGGTACACTGAAAAACAGTTTCAGACATCCCTGTCCTGCCTCTGCCTCTGGTTTGAACAGGGAAGCTAGAAACTGGTATTCAGTGTACTCAACTGTTTACCTGTGTTCCATTGTTTGCAATGCAGCAAAAATACACCTCTTAGCTGTTCACCTTCGGAAAAGGTTTTGCATTATTATTACACTTTATAGGCAAGGCGAACTGTCAGTCACATTCCATGTATGAATAGTGTGGTGAAACGAATGGTATTGTGTCATTTCTATAAAAGGTTAGAAATGTCCCCCTTTCATAGGGTGTACAAGAGTAGCATTAATGTTCTCCTGAAAGACAGCTGTCCACTCTGTTAAAAACATACTTTTAGCACCCCTGTAGTTAGCCAGGGGAAGATAGACTAGGTTTTTAGGCAGAGGCTGAATAGCAGCCTGGAATGAGTCAGCCTGGGGTGGTCACCTGGGGTCAGGACTGCCCTCAGATATAAATGGGCCTGATCAGCAGGAATCGAGTCAGAGTGAGTGTGTCTGGTGGAAGATGGAGTAGGAGGCTGTATTGTGGGGCATGGGAGGGGGCCCAGGGAAGGGACCTACCTACAGGCAGTTGTTAAAAGAGGAGACCTCCACTGTGCCACCATCTACTAGGAGGGACAGCCTGAGCAGCAGGGAAGGAGCCAGCCCAGCAGAAGGCCTTAAGGCAGCCACCAACCCATAAAGCTCTTAGAAAGGACAGTGTGAGTAACCTTACACTGCCTGGGTCAGATAAGGGGAGAGGGCAGTCAGGTGGAGAAGCCAACTAGCTCCTCGACCAGGACTGTTTGATTTGGGCAGCTTCTGGATCCCCTTGCCCAGGGAATAGCCTTAGTACCGCTGGGTGAAGAGGAGGATTCATCCGGGGTATGAGGAGGTACACTGGAGAGCAGGAGTGCTCTCAACGAAGAGACATATTTTTGCTTCCTGTCCATAGACTTGTATATAGTTTGTCCATACAGTTCACAGTTCCTTGGGCATCCCATGTATCCTTCAACCCCATCTAAGTTCATTACTCCTTATTAAAATCATAAAAACGAGCCTAAGGACTGGTTACTGTCTCAGTGTGCAAGTCTGTGAAGATGCATGTTACCTGTCTGTGCCGGACTACAGGGGGACCCAAATTTTAGCAAATCCTAAGGGGGTCTTATGTTGGCCATAGATGATACAGTGTATTCTGATAGCGGGGAGACTTCCCTGCCATTAGAATGCACTGATTGGCGACCCCCTGCTATAGTCTGTGGTGCCGATCGAACAGGGAAAATCTGATAGGGTGGTTGAATGGAAGTCGATCAGTAGAGTGACATCTTTATAACCTCCCTGCCCATATATGGATCAAAATTCGGCCAGTGCCTTCTGAACTGGCTAAATTTCAAACCATGTATGGGCAGTTTTACAGTTCAAACATAACTGAGGAACTGCAGATAACCTCATCATACTTTCAGCTTTGTGTTTTGTGAATAGTAATATTAAAATGTAACTCTTAAACAATATTGCACTGACCAGCCAAGCAAACTAAGCAAACTAAGCATATGGCTAGTCTGGCTGATCATCATTAACATTGTATTATATATATATACTGCTGAAATAAATTAAAGAAACACTTATTAATCAGAGTATAGCATCAGGTCAATTAAACTCATGGGACATTGATCTGGTCAGTTAAGTAGCAGAGGGGGTTGTTAATCAGTTTCAGCTGCTTTGGTGTTAATGAAATTAACAACAGGTGCACAAGATGACCACCAAAACAGGAATGGTTTTACAGGCGGAGGCCACTGACATTTTTTTCCCTACTCATCTTTTCTGACTGTTTTTCACTAGTTTTGCATTTGGCTAGGGTCAGTGTCACTACTGGTAGCATGAAGCATTACCTGGACCCTACAGAGGTTGCACAGGCAGTCAAACTTCTCCAGAATGTCACATCAATACGTGCCATTGCCAGAAGGTTTGCTATGTCTCCCAGCACAGTCTCAAGAGCATGGAGGAGATTCCAGGAGACAGGCAGTTACTCTAGGAGAGCTGGACAGTGCCATAGAAGGTCCTTAACTCATCAACAGGACCGGAATCTGCTCCTTTGTGCAAGGAGGAACAGGATGAGCATTGCCAGAGTGCTACATAATGACCTCCAGCAGGTCACTTGTGTGAATGTCTCTGACCAAACAATCAGAGAGAGACTTTATGAGGGTGTCCTGAGGACCCAACGTCCGCTAGTGGGCCCTATGCTCACTGCCCAGCACCATAGAACTCAATTGGCATTTTCCATTGAACACCAGAATTGGCAGGTCTGCCACTGGTGCCCTGTGCTTTTCAAAGATGTGAGCAGGTTCACCCTGAGCACATGTCACAGACGTGAAAGGGTCTGGAGAAGCCGTGGAGAACGTTATGTTGCCTGTACCATCATTCAGCATGACCACTTTGGTGGTGGGTCAGTGATGGTCTGGGGAGGCATATATCCATGGAGGGATGCACAGACCTCTACAGGTTAGACAATAGCACCCTTACCCATTATCAGACCCTACGCTGGTGCAGTGGGTCCTGGGTTCCTCCTAGTGCACGACAATGCCCGGCCTCATGTGGCAAGAGAATGCAGGCAGTTCCGGGAGGATGAAGGAATTGATATAATTGAATGGCCCCCATGCTCTCCTGACCTAAATCCAGTAGAGCACTTCTGGGATATCAAGTTTCGGTCCATCCGACGTCACCAGGTTGCACCTCAGACTGTCCAGGATCTAAGTGATGCCCTGGTCTAGATCTTGGAGGAAATACCCCAGGACACCATCCGTTGCCTCATTAGGAGCATGTCCGGACATTGTCTGATATTTATACAAGCACGTGGGGGCCATACAAACTACTGAATACCATTTTGATTTGCTGCAATTAAATTTCAGCAAAATGGACTAGCCTGCTGCATCATTTTTTCATTTTGATTTTTGGGGTGTTTTTGAATTCAGTGTTCTGTAGGTTGATAATTTTCATTTCCATCAAACAATAGGGCATCATTATGTTCCTAACACATTACCCAGTCCATATCAGTATAGATATCCAGCATGATATTTTTCCCCATTCAGATCTGATGTATATTTAAAGTGTTCCCTTACTTTTTTTGAGCAGTGTATGTAGATAGATAGATACAATTATTAATGTTCTATATATACCTTGCATATTTACCTAGGTCAGCTTAAATGAGAACAGCTGTTTCAAAAACACCATTTTAAAAAAATTAAAGTTCTCCAGTTGGTGTTATAAAGGCTTATATTGGATGGCACTGTACTATGGCATCAAGTTCATTTGATATGTATGTTTTGCTACTTACCATCAAGACGTATTTCTCCCTAAGTTTAAAAATATACTGATACATCAGTCAAGCGTCTGCCAATAAAGCTTCACTTCAGAATGAATTGCTGTGAACGGATCAGAGTCCTCTATACAGTGCTGCAGAATCTGTTGGAATCAGATAAATGAATACAATTACAAATAATATTAGTAAGGCTCTGCACATGTTGGCTACAGCTGTAGAGGCTTCCAATAATTCTGAATATTACAGGATAATAGGGGTTGCTTAAACCTCAACAAATACAAAAATAATGTACGGATGTTCTACTGCACATGTGCTGCACACTGGCTTGCTGACAGGATTTAAATGGCAGAATGGCAGAAGAGGCAGAAGAAAACAGAGGGGTAAGCTAGTGCAGGAAGAGGTGCAGCTATGCTTAAAGAAATGTAGAATAGGCATTAAGCTGTGTAATTCATATCTTATTTTATTTGACTTTTTTTAACCTGGGCCAGTTGCACAGGAGTGATGTATGAATGATGTTGTAAAAAGTATTTGATGTAATGGTGTTATAAGATTTATTTAAATCTGACCTATCAGTAACTTTGCATGTCTTTATGAATTTCTTACTTGCCACTATATACAGCAAAGGCATACGTTTTCTTATTATTATTTCAGAAAGCAGACATTGTGAAAATGATACCATCAGTCTGCTACAAGCAGGAGAAATCATCTCCTCTTTCTTGCCTTCCTAAATTATTACTCAGACTAAGGGGGTTGAGTGATATAAGACATGTACACACAACCTAAAACATGAATGCTACCATTGAAACAGTAGAATTTATATGCCTACATTGTTTGTCAATATCCTAGTCCCAGAAATAGGTACTGTTGAACCTTTGAGATGCACCTTTGAGATAAATACATAGCTTTAAGTGTTACACATTGCATGTATTACCCATTCAAAGTAAGAAGACCCCCCCCAACCCATCAATACTCGCTTTTGCAGAGTCTTATGCAGGCCATAGACGGGGAGAAAACCGGCCTTTTTTAACAAAAAAAACGAAAAATCGGTTGTTCAATAGGCCGACGTTACCACCAACAGTGAAAAAAATCAGCCGATTTTCTTCCCATCTACAGCCGGCATTTAATTACTTCTGTCCCTGCAGAGAGCCCCGCTATTATATTTGACATTAAAAAGTATTGCAGTTGAAACATTGGGGTTTATTTACTAAACCTGGTTGACTCAGAATCTTGTCCACTTCTGCATAAAAACCAATCAGCTTCCAGGTTTTATTGCTGAAGCTTAACTGAACATGCTGAGGTTAGAAGCTGATTGGCTACCATGCACAGGTGCCCAAGATTCTGAGTCAACCAGGTTTAGTAAATAAACCCCATTGTATCTATTTGTATCCATTTCGGATACAGATGGGGTTTTTTTTGGATACAAATAGATACATTGTTGCAACCGCAATACTTTTTCATTTCAAATATAATAGGGGACTGGAATTCTTCTTCTTTCTCTTCTTCCTCTTCTTTCTCTTCTTCTTCTTCTTCTTCTTCCTCTTCTTCTTCTTCTTCTTTCTCTTCTTCTTCTTCTTCTTCCTCTTCCTCTTTTCTCTGCTTCTTTCTCTTCCTCTTCTTTCACTTTTTCCTCTTCTTTCTCTTCCTCTTCTTCTTTCTCTTCTTCTTCTTCTTTCTCTTCCTCTTCTTCTTTTCTCTGCTTCTTTCTCTTCCTCTTCTTTCACTTTTTCCTCTTCTTCCTCTTCTTTCTCTTCTTCTTCTTCTCTCTCTTCTTCTTCTTCTCTCTCTTCTTCTTCTTCTTCTTCTCTTTCTCTTCTTCCTCTTCTTCTTCTTTCTCTTCTTCCTCTTCTTCTTCTCTCTCTTCTTCCTCTTCTTCTTCTCTCTCTCTTCTTCCTCTTCTTCTTCTCTCTCTCTTCTTCCTCTTCTTCTTCTTCTTCCTCTTCTTCTTCTTTCCCTTCTACTTCTTTCTCTTCTGCTTCTTTTTCTTGCAGGTCATGGCTCATGCGCAGATTTTTTATCGGTAAAAAGATCGGCCGATTTGCCCATCATTGCCGCGAAAATCGGCCGATCAGCAAAATCGGACGATTTTTTTCCAACTTTACCGATCAAAAAAATCTGACAAAATCCAGAAAAACGGCTGACCAATTAACCCATTATTTGGCCGATTTGTTTTCAGCCGAAAAATCGGCCGATTTTCGACCCATCTATAGCCTGCATTACTCCTGTGTAAACTCCTTGTCAAAGGTCTTGAAGCTTACAAAGAAAGCTTAACCCCTTGCTTTTCTATCTCCAATGACAGAAAGTGTGGATGGAGTGATGAAGGAATGCCGCAAAGGTGAATATCAGTGGGTGGGGTGCTTTGTTCATGACAACATTTAACGTTGCCTTAAATTATTTAAAATGGAAAATATACAGTATCTGCAACTGCTTTAAGAAGGGTAAACTGCCAAAGCTGGGAAACTATAGACCAATAAATATATCTTGAAGGCATTAAGGAAATATATAGTATATGGATTTTGATAAAAGCATTTGATAGTGTGTTAGTTTGGTATAGAAGGTGAGAATGCAAAGATTAAAGGAAAAGTGTATATGTATGGATAAAGAGCTGATTACAGAACTAAGACACAGTATGATATTAACTTTTCTACTTTACTTGCTTAAAAAAGCATTAAGAAAAGCACTACCTTCAAGGAAATATGTTAAACAGCACAGCTTTCATGACCCAAGTTACCATTGTCTACTGACTTTAAGTGCTTCAATGACTGCATCCAATTCACTTCTGAGTGTGTCAGATTTCTGGTCCCCTGCTGTGTCCTGCAGAGATGCTGGGGACGATACATGTGTATCGCCCTGCCCTAGCCTGGTTATATTCAGTTTTTAGCTCTGCTGTACACAGCTGACCAACAATTTATTTTCTAGGTCTGGGTAAGATCTCCCTAAGCTTGGTGGTTGATTGTTCCTGACTACTTCTGGAAGAAGCTTCTAGAAATAGAGTAGGAGGGTTAGCCTCTGGTTTATGAATATTTATATGATCTCAGCCATTCCCTTGGAGGTAAGCCTAGAAGGTGTGGCTAAGGAGAAGATAAATGTTTGGGAAGGTCTGTTCAGGGGTCTCTTCTCCTGGAGCCTCTGTCCCTGGGACATAGTTGAAGAGCTATTGCTGTCAGGCCTCAGAATGGTATTAGCTGAGGGCCTGGAGGAACCTGCTGGAGGACACTACCATAGGAAGCTGGGCTTTAGAAGGACCCCTTTCATAGAAGAGCACAACAGGGAAGCTGACTGACAGTTGTATCTGAATATTGGGAGTAGGACCTTTTGCCTAGAGCTCCAGGTGTGCCTGTGTTTTTTAGGGATAGAAGCCAGAGGCTGCTACAAGGACTGTAACTGCATTTACAAAGTCTCAGACTAAACGGCTGTCCTCTCCACCTCCGTCAATACTTAAGACTGCACCTAAAGGACTTTGCCTGAGAATCTATCCTCTAAGGCCTGTGTGTTTTGGCATATCCTACACCCTCATCCCTCTACCCACTGTGTTCAGGTACTAAAATAAATCTTTATAAAGACACCCTTAGACTGAGCCTAAGGTTGTCAATGTGCTCTGGAGCTCATACCTGGGCTAGCAGCCTCTAAACAGGTAAGGGAAACATAGGTTATTTCCATTGGCTGCTCCAGAGGTAAGTGCTATACTTGGAAAAACAGCAAGCAAAAGAGAAACCAGGCATCCAACACTTTTGATGTTGAATATTGAAAATTTTTCATCAAGTGTATCAGTAGAGAGCAGTTGCCCTGGCAGAAGGAGGCTAAGTATTAACTCTATTGTTGTAGGGAGTTCCACAGAGTATAATGGCCATCCTGGACTCACAAAAAGGCTAGCCATGGGCTAGTTATATTTTGTGATGAAACACATTATACCAAAAAGATTTTAAGGCAAAATACACTACTTCTAATTAATTGATAAACAATTCTTTACATAAATAACCACCAGCATTTCTGAGAAAGTAGACAATACTTAATACAGCAGCGATAGTACCAAGTATATATATTTCTGTTCATTCATAGTTGTGATTCACATACCTCTACAGCATCATCCCCAAGTTAGGGGGTAACATCACTATAGCAGCTCTGCCTGCATGTTGTACTACCTAAATCTGCTCTCCTCCCTTGCAAAGCCCTCCTAAACCAAACATCCTTTAAAAGATATTATGATAACAACCCTGTTAATATCTCAATATTTTTTATTAGAAGTAATGAAAATACAATAGTAGAAAATGTTGCATAAAAATTAACATGAGTTTCTCAGGCTGCCATAACAGTAAGAATGAAAATACATTAGTAATATTTCAAAGAACAATCCAGAAGACCATAAGATAACGGACCTTTGTATAGGAAATCTCCTTGGTAGGCAGACTAAGGTGTAGGCATATTAAGCATTCATCCTTAGAAAGGCTGTTAGCACTAATGTAATCCTCAATAAATGTAAGTAACATCAAAAATGATTATAACATTTGCTCGGAAAGATTTATTATTGGCAGCAATTTCACTGTGAAGGGAAGTAGGAGGGGAAGGTGGAGAGGGGGTATATGGTGAGAGAAAATGGGGAGAAACCAACATACAGTTTCCTAAAAATAAGACTGCGGTAATGGCAGTGCAATAACAATTGAGTCACCAATAGGTAAAGAGCAAATCAGAATCAGAGAGAAGAAAAAAAAGAAAAGAAAAAAGAAAATAAATACTGAAAGACAGAGGGTCAACCAGGGACTCGCTAAGGAACACACATGTATTGAATCCACGGATCCCATGTCTTGTCGGATTTTTTGGTGTTATTATGGAGGATACAGGTGAGTTTGTTGTTAACCATGATCCACTTAAGTTTTCTTTTGACATAGTCAAGTGGTATCACCGACTGTTTCCAGTATTTTGCAATAGTAATTTTCGCTGCCAAGAACATATACATAATTAGTTTTGCATATTTATGAAGACCTCATACGGTAATTCCTGAAAAAGGGCGGGTTCCAGGGATCAGTTAGATCAAGGTCACGTTCCCACTGGACGATATAGGGAAGTTTATTATTCAGATCAGTGAGGGAAGTATATACGCCAGATATTCATCCTCTCAAGAAACCCCCAGCTCGTCAAGACAACTCGAAGGTCGTATGTGGTGGAGACAAAGGTCTGTGGTCTTGTTCTGTCCCAGATGGCTAGAGAGTAAGATAATGTAGGACACAATATAGGAGGACGTAAGTGGCTGGGAAGCCATGTCAGGGATTCAATGGCAAAAGGATAACAAGAAAGAGCTTCAGTGGAGACCCATAAGGGCTTAGGGCCTTTAGGTGTTGAGTAGGAAAGCTGAGTGATTTAAACTGCCTGGAAATAGGCTTGTAGATTAGGGGGGCCCAGCTCGCCCTGTGGTTTTGTGGCATATAGTGTCAATTCGTTCATTTGAGGTCGCTTATTACCCCAAATAAAGCGAAGAACCTCAGATTGCAATCATAATAATTCTCCTCTCGGGACTGCTATTGCTAAAGTCCTGAAGTAATAAATTAGTCTGGGTAAGAATGTAATTTTAATAGAGTTAATTCTGCCAAACCAAGATAAGTGAAAGTCTGCCCACTACAGACTAAACTCTTGTCCCAACTACAGCAGGCATCAGCGGGAGCATCCAGTCCACCTGGAATCACAATACAGAGCAAGGAGGGGCTTCTATGGAAAGGAGAACACATTTTGGTACCCGAAGAAACGCAAACTCTTGTCCTGGGTTATTGTCATGACCATCCATTAGCAGGTCACTTTGGGGTCCCCAAAACGCTGGAACTAGCTCAGTGCACATTCTGGTGGCCAGATATGGCTAAAGACTGTAAAACCCATGTAAAAACATGCACCATCTGTAACCGAAACAAGACCACCCAAAATAAAGCCTGGGGATTACTCGGACCTCTGCCGGTACCTGACAGACCATGGAAATTTATAGCAATGGACTTTATAGTGGAACTTCCACCTTCCGAAGGATATACCGCTATCTTCGTAGATCGGTTAACAAAGATGGCCCATTTTTTGCCTCTAAAGTGTAAACCTGTTGCTTCGGAGACTGCTCAGGTCTTCATCAAGGAAATTGTCAGACTCCATGGAATTCCTATAAACATTGTCTCAGATCGGGGGGTACAGTTCACGTTGAGATTCTGGAGGGCACTATGTGAGACCCGGGAGATCGAGTTGTCTTTTTCTTCTGCCTATCACCCGTAAACCAACGGACAGACCAAACAGACCAACCAGACTCTGGAGCAGTACATCCGGTGTTACACATCTTTTGTCCAAGATGACTGGGTATCACTCTTACCCCTGGCAGAAATTGCATACAACAACGCCAGCCATTCTGCCACCAGTCGCCTTTTTTTTCTAACTATGGGTTTCACCCTACTTTTTTACCTGACCTGGTGCTGGAGACTTTTTTTTAAAATTTCTTTGTCACTAACAATAAATTATTACAGGAGACGGTCACAAAAGCCCAGGAGGACAACAAGAGGGTCTTCGACAGAAGGAGAAGGGGAGAACTGATTCTGCACCCAGGAGACCAGGTCTGGCTTGCTACAACCAATCTAAAGATGGCATGCCCTTCGAATAAGTTGGCACCAAAGTTTGTGGGACTGTTTCCGGTAAGATGCAAGATTAATGATGTCTCTTATGAGTTAGCATTGACGGAATCCCTTAGAGTGCACCCAGTTTTCCATGTGTCACTATTAAAGTCTGCAGTACCTGATCCCTTTTCTAAGATCAAGGCCACCTGAGCCTATAAATATTGACGAAGAGGAGGAATTTGAGGTTGAGGCTGTTGTGGACTGTAGGAAAAGGAGGGGCCAGACACAGTATCTTATCAAGTGGAAGGGGTATGGACCTGAGGGAAATTCATGGGAACCGGTACAGAACGTACACGCCATGGACTTAATGCGTGAATTTTTCCTTAGCCACCCACAAAAGAGGAGCCAATTGGGCATCCGGAGGCTGCCCATAAGGGGGGGGCAATGTCAGGGAAGGTCTGCCCGTAGCACTGGTGAAGCTCCACGGCGCACAAATATGCGCATGCGCAGGGTTCTGACAAGCCAAGCAGATGTGCAGGCGCCTGGACAGAGGCGTGCGCAGTTGCGCTCACGCATCTGCACTTGCGCTCACGCATCTGCACTTGCACACGCATGCGCCAAGAGAACTATTTAAACTGACTGCTGTGGCTGTCTCATTGCCATATGGTCTTTTCCCCCCTGCTCGTGTTTCCTGACTTCTGCGATTGATTCCTGTTGTCAAACCAGCCTGTTCCTGACTTCTGCTTGATCACTTCCTGCCCTGACTTCTGGCCTGTCTTCGGATTATTCTTTTGCCTGCTCCTATCTGATTGACCTCCTGTTACTGAATCCGGTCCCTGACCCGACTATTCTCCTGCCTGCCGTTTAAGCCTGATCTGTCTCACCAATATCGAACCCGGCTCGTCTGACTCTGCTTCTTCAGCACACGTTGCTCCAGCACCCATCCATCCTGCACGGATACATCTGCACCCTGCTCTGGCCTGCTACTCATCAACCCAACAGCTGTTACTGGACAGATCTCAGGCCCTCATACCCCGCCGAGCTCCTGCGACTGCTGTCCCACTATCAGCAGTCCCTGAGCCGGAGTTGTACGAGAGGTCTGCCTCTTCACGTCAGGCTCACTACCCAGGTACGTGACACTATCAGAGAGGTAAGTATAGCTCTGAATCACAATCAGAGCAAAACATGAAATGATGTCTTCCCTGTCTTCTCTTAAATATTGTCTATTGACTTGAGTAGCCTTCTATACATGTTTCTGACTTTGCAGGCACATGAATATTCTTTATAGGCCTCTATTGCCTTACCACCAGCATGAGTGAACCAGCCCAAGTCACCTTGTGCCAGGATTGGGTGCTTCCCTCTGTTCCATTAGTGGCCAGTAGCATTACTATATGTACAGGTGATTGGCTTTATTTACAAAGTATCCCGGCTCCTTATATTTGTGCTGTTTAGTGCATGAGGCTTTCATTCTGTTGTGTAGGCTGTAAGACCTTAAATATAGCGATCATTATTTTACTAGTCATATCTACAATACAGACATGGCTTATGTTTGTCCTAAATATAATTAACACATGAATTACGCATATTTTTATTTTTGCATTTTCTATTGCCTTTTAAGCCTAGCCATTTCCAGCACTGTACATATAGCTGACCGGACACAATAAGCTCTCATAACGTAGGAAAGGCTCTTTGCAATTTTTTTTTACATCCTGTTTATTGATTTTCCTATTTGTACAAAAAGTATCAATAAAATGCACCCAGCCAACTGTGCTAGCTACAAATATGTCTGAAAAAGATGAAACATGGTAAAAAAAAAAAGGAAATGGGTTTGCAAACAGCTATAGTAAAAGAAAGAAAATCGGTTATGTTTCCGTTCTGAATCAGCTACATGGTGTTTGAAATTGAATTGAATTTACTAAAATGAAAATTATTATGATGTGTTTTTTAAATAAAACAATAGCTTTTAAAATAAGTCAATAGAAAAACACATTTAATAAGCTAAATATTCACTTAGGAAATAGTAAAATACTGTATGTATGTATATATATATATATATATATATATATATATATATATATATATAGTTACTGACTTCTAGCAGGTATCTGGAGGTTGAGAAATATTTACAGCAAATCTGTTGTAAGCTAATACTAGCTGAGCATACTCCCCCCCCCCATCCCCACATGAGGGCCTGAGTACTGTCAGGAGGGAGTGTCAAGTGGTACCTTGTAGCTGAATGTTCCAGATATTTCTCTGGAGTTATTGGAGAATTGATGCAGTGGGCCAGGGAGTGGGAGATAGGTAAACCCTCTTACGTGTAAGGAACCTTAAAGTGTATTTCCACTGTTGCAACCAAATTAAGATAACACCCACTTTGAATGTGTTACATGTTCTCATTCACATAGAATAACTTTAAAAACAACAGTAAAAATTGCAACTTACTTTTTTTAGATGTTCTGTTCTGGAAATTCCAGCACTGAAAAATCTTACATTGTTCTCTTTGTTTATGAAAGTGCTGGACAGTTGTGATAGCTCTAATTAACCCTATCTGTACTGTGAAAGCAGATTTTCATCATCAGTTGTAAATTAGATATGAATAATGTCTGTCCTAACAAAGGGTTAAATGTTTAGAAGCTAGGCTTGTTTTATTGTATGTCAGGGGAGATTTACTATAACTGGTGCACATAGAATCTGGAGCAGCTGTGAATAGTAACTTTCTACCTTCACTTTATTCAATTAGAGACCTTTCACACGGGCATTCCGTTTTTTTCATCAGTTCAGTAATATTTTTACCAAGAAAAAATGGATCAGTTCACATCAGTTTTTCAGCCGTTCACATCATTTTTTCATCAGCTTACATCAGTTTTTCATTCATTTACATCTGTTTTGCATCCATTTTCATCCATTTTTCATCTGTTGACGTATGTTTTTCATCCGTTTTTGTCCATTTACATCCGTTTTTCTTCCATCACATCCATGTTTCATCTGTTTCTGTCCGTTTACATCCGTTTTTGTCTGTTTACATCCATTTACATCCGTTTTTGTCCATTTACATCCATTTTTCATCCATTTACATTCGTTTTTGTCTGTTTATATCCATGGGGCGGCACAGTGGCTTAGTGGTTAGCACGTCTGCCTTGCAGTAAATGGGTCATGGGTTTGATTCCTGACCATGGCAACTCCTGCATGGAGTTTGCATGTTCTCCCTGTGCTTGCGTGGGTTTCCTCCCACACTCCAAAGACATGCTGGTAGGTTAATTGGATCCTGTCTAAATTGGCCCTAGTATGTGTGTGTATGAATGTAAGTTAGGAACCTTTAGATTGTACACCCCTTGAGGGTTAGGGATTGATGTGAATGTACAATATATATGTAATGCATACATTGACAGTGCTATATAAGTACCTGAAATAAATAAATTTACATCTGTTTGCATCCTTTTTCATCCGTTCCCTTTTTTTATAAGTAAGAGAAATAGGGTTTTCTTCTGTAAAAAAAAAATGGATGTTAAAACAAACGATCATCTGTTTACATTCGCTAGTTCATAGAAATACATGGGTGTCTGTTTTTTATCTGTGATCGGACAGATGAAAAACAGACATACGGAACGCATGTGTGAAAGGTGCCTTACACTTTGAGAATAAAACCACCACCAGTTTTAACAAATTTACTGCATTATGAGGAGACTTGGCTTGTCTTAGGACAGACTCACTCAGATATTGTTAAAAAGTCTTTGAAGTTAGCCATGAGGCCATCTCTTAAGGAACATCTAAGGGTCTATGCACACTGCTCCTAGAGGATTTTAGCATTTTGCCTGTAGAAGCAACTAATGTTTTCCTACTCTGTGTGTCCATACACACTAGGTCATTTAGAGGCATAATTTAAGCTCAGCGTTTAGTGGCTGAAAAAAAAAACTTCTGTTTTGCGTTTCTAAAAGCAGCTAAATGCTCCTAAATGTTCCTAAACACTTATAAACACCTATACAAAAACGCTTTATATGAGATTTTTTTTTCAGACAAAATAATTTTATTTTTTTAAACTCAATGTACATGGACCCTAAAAGGTAAATAATAATTTTTTATAAAAAAATGTTTGGTTTGCTGTGTGAATCAAAGCACATAACAATCATATAGGGGGAGCTTTACCAAAACAGGTGCACTCAGAATCTGGTGCAGCTGTGCATGGTAGCCAATCAGTTTCTAACTTCAGCTTGTTCAGTTAAGCTTTGACAATAAAACCTGGATGCTGATTGGTTACTATCCAGAACTGCACCAGATTTAGCATGATCCCGTTTTAGTAAATACCCTCCATTGCTGTGTTCTTAAATCTGACTACAAAAATACACTTTAAATACAGAGTCACTTTAACCCAGCCTTTTTTTGCTGCCAGAGCCATTGATTCCAGGGGAGATTGAGAAATTGCTTCTCATCTCCCCCAAGCTCCCCATCCTAAACCATCAATGAATGTCGCAGGCTCACAGAAGGTACAGGTCAGCCCAGGGCACACGTGTGTGTGTGTGTGTGTATGGGTGGAGCACACAATTTCTAGGTTAAAAAAGTGTTATGAAAATGAAGTACATAAAAATTATAGAGACTCTTAGTGCACGATCTCTCGGGTCCTTAGTCACGTTTGCATATACTATGTATATTTTTTCTTACAATCACAGATGACAAACTGTGTGAATAGTAAATTATAACGAATTATATTTCCTGGACATGCATGTTCGTATCTAATTTCAAGACATTCCCAATAAACCTCGATATTTAAGATACTGTGAAGAGTTAAACCTTCTTGTCAGGTTAAATGGTTACTAGAATCTTTTATTATTGACCTAAAGGTCAGAGTACTTAATAAATTACCAGCCTGAAACCAACTATTGACTTTATTTACTGCCTGAACACTTTCTTAACAGTAACTCATTCTCTGCATGACAAGTGTATGTAAATTGTGGATAGCCAGGCCCTATCGTAACAGATTTATGCCCAGGACCCCTACAGGAGCAATGCCATTGCTGCCCTGATGGCAGGCCGGAGTGCTACTGCTCAGGAAAACTGAGAGGCATATTGACATGGTTCCAAATGTCTATGAGGTACTGAATGTGGTGCAGTGTTCAGAATTCCAACTCATATAGCATTAGGAATATGGAATGCCTTTTTAATGTAGATTTTATTAATTATAGACACAGACAAAATAAGAACTTATTTTGTCATCTTTGAAAGCCACTATTAAAGTGAAACTAAACCTGCATTTACTGTAATGGGTTTCCAAAACAGTTGCATTTAGGGCATGCCTGTTAAGCTAGCCATAGATGGGTCAAATCTCAGCCAGTTCAGCAGGTACTGGTCGAGATCCAATACATCTATGGGAAGACTGGTTGTACTGAAGTCGATCCATCATTCAACTTCAGTACAACAAGCCTTTAAGATTTTTTTGATGCAATCATTGCTGGTGATCATTATGTTCTGTAGGCATGGAAGAACACAACAGCGCTACAGGAAGGATTTCCCCATCAACGCTGACTGTCTTGATGGGGGAATCAAGCTATTTTCTTTTCTTTCACCTGTAGCGCTCACCCCTGAAAGGGCCACTGATTTGTGTCCCAGGTTCTTTTCCCACTAGTGTAACGGCAGCCAGGCAAACAGCAACATTCACTCCTCTGGCTCAGCAAACTGTCTAGGGGTTTCCTTTTTAAAGTTTATTGCAGAATAACTTGGATGGGGCTTAGGGAAGCTGTGAGATTATCCAGAACTGGAATACCATCAGCAAAGTCCCAGGCCAGGCAAGCCTTAATATTAGTGCAAAAGAGGTTAACAGGAGCAACTGCCACTAGGATTCTTCTCTCAAATCTGTACTGACAGTGTCCCTGGGAGGTGGATGCCTCCCTCCAGACTCAGGCAGACAGTCTCCTCGGTGAATTTTCTAGACCAGACTGGGCACAGCTTGAACCTCGAAGATTACAACCAAATTTCTCAGCTAAGCTGCCTAGAAGGGCAGCAGCCCTTCTGGCTGAGAACCTCTCCTCCTGGAAAAAGAACAGGGCAGCTCCAAGCTTCAGACTATTTATGCTTACTTCCAGCCACCATCTGGGCACCGTGCCCCAAGGGATTGGCTGAGACAACATACATATTCAGCTAATTTGCTTAATCAAGCCCACTACTTTCCAGCTCTATCAAGAAGGGAGGGGGAAGCAGTCAAACCCACAGCCAGTTAAACTCAGAGCAGACAGCACAATCACAAGCAGCTCCACTAATTAAAGGAGAGCTACAGAACTAAATTTACCTAACCAAGCACCTATCTAGGAGGATGCTATACACCTGTGGTAGAAGGAAAGAAAATTGCATAATCTATGGGCTGCTTTACAGTTACTAGTGTGCTTATGTTCAACTGAACTGTCAAGCTATCGAATGGCTGATATTATAGCTGATCACATGTGCTTGGGAACTACAGATCTAAGAGAGAGGCTAAGATGACAGCTTGGCTATAAAGGATAAGAGGGTTTCATTTCACTTTAAATTAATCTCCTAAAATGTCTGGATAATAAAACCAAAACTAAACCCTCCTATCCTTTACAACAGGGGTATACAACCTTTGAGAGGTGGAGATCTACCTGAACAACATGAAAGAGATCAAAGATCACCGGGGTTCAGATGCCTTTTTTTTTTTTAATAAATGAACTAGCAAGGCCTAACTAAATAGTAAGGATTACACAAGGAAAACTTAGAAAAATTATAATAAAATTAATGTAATAGAAATATAGAAACATAGAAAAGTGATGGCCGAAAAACACTGAGTGGTCCATCGAGTCCGCCCATTTTTTTTATTTTGTTTTTTGTTAGCCTTTTTCAGTATAGATCTATGCTTGTCCCAAGCATGTTTGAAGCTATTTACTATTTACTGTTGACTGGCTCACTACCTCTTCTGGAAGTTTATTCCAAGCATCAACTACCCTCGCACTGGAAATCACACCCGCACTGGGAACCTCAGTTTCCGTGTGGGCTTCTTTTTCCAAAGTAGTGCAGGGATTTCTTTCCAGATTGTCATGGGCATGGTAGCCCATTCAAATGAATGGACTCTCATGCTCGGTCAAACCGCTGGCACAGACATGTTGATGTGAACCTAGTCTTATTAAATTTCCAAATCACCAAAAAGTGTGATTCTTCCACCGCATGTGCACCACACCTTGCCCTTTAAATTTTGCACCTTACCAGACTAAGTATAAAACACACTTATATAAATCCTATGGTCCACTCTGTATCTTCATATATCTGACACCATCCCAAACTCCTGGTGCCACCAAATGATCAGATACCATGAAAAGTGCAGCAGTAGATAGATGAAACACTTTATTTGCCTTAGTATTCTGCTTACATTGATCACAAGAAAATGATCAAAGGATTATTTTCCATATTAGCCGCTGTGGCACTTCCGGTTTGTATCTGACATCACTATCTGACGCGTTTCATTGGGATCGACTTCCCGACAGGTTGCTGACCCCGCTTTAGAAGCTGAAGCCGTTGCCATCTTAGCCTCCATTTAGATCTGTAGTTGCCATGGTGCTGTACATGTGATGAGTTATGACACCAGCTATTTGAGGACTTGAAGGCTAACATGAGCACACTGACAGCCTTAAATTTTGCTTGCACTGCATGTGCTAGTTGGAGGAATGCAAATTAAAAACTACAGAAAACAGCATTAATGTTCTTATATATTAAGAATGTAATACATTTATTAATTATTTCTAACTTGAACCTTATTTTGGGAAACCATTTGGGATTGGTTCCACTTCATGCAAGTGGTGAATTCTTAATCAGATAAGTTTAGCGCTTGGTCCCAACTACCCCCCCCCCCAACCTAAGCCTCATTATTGGCAAATTATCTTGACCATCACTGTTCCCAGCCATTTCTAAATTCTAGTAAGTAGGAGGTGACCAGGCAAGGCGCTCAACCAACCGGACCCATGAGCTCTTTACAAATCAAAGAACCCAGGAATTTCAGGCAAGGGTGGTACTTAAAGTGGAAAAGGACCTGCCATGCAGGAATCTGAAGCTGCCTACTATGTGATAACAGTAATGGAATAGGAAAGTATATTCAACTTAAGTGCAGTCTAAGGTTTCACCTATATGCATGCATTTGTCCACACATCACAACATCAGTGTTGTGGTACGTTGCAATTCATTATGAATTACACCCCAACACAGACAGTATAAAGCAATATACCTTTCCTTTAGCTCACCATATTGTAAAGATGTAAATACACTGTATACTGCGTTGCCAAAAAGAAATGCAGTTAAGGCTTTTTAAGGGCCAATTTAAACTGAATGGGCTGATAATGCAACACACGTCAACACAAATGCACAAAAAAGGGTATTGATGTACATTTAGGGTGTGAATAGAGCCTTTAGGAAAACACTGTTTGCAGCAAACTGTTTCGTCATATTTGCCGCTTAGCACAATCAAATGTGTCTTGGAAAGAATGTATTAATCCTTGCTGGGAATGCACTGTAGTCTGTTAGTCAGTCTTGATACATGGTTTTTGGTACTGTTAATTAAATGCATCCGAAGGGTAAGGACAGTTACGATAAAATGATCCAATAAATAGGTTGTATAACTATATATGACGGGTTTTCAGGTAATCCCCTTCGCAAACCAATGCTATTCTAAGAAATAGCACTGCAATACTAATTATTACTGCTATCAAACAGATGTTCCCCAAATGATTTGCCATTAGTGCAGATATGCAACACAGAGATAGGATAGATAGTGCTGCACTGCTTGCTCTGAGGACACATAAAAGAGACTGGAGTAATTGTATGCCGCTCTATCAGGCACTGTATGGCTGCCTTTCCTGTATCTCTTTATGAATGATGCTGACAGTGTTTACAAGTTGCAGACCTTAATAATCCATCTTATTGTTTCCTCTGTGCCTCATATGTCTGGTGAAAGTATTGAAGTGCACTTGTAGTCATTGCTCCTGCTAATATCTATGGCAAGATAATCTGTTAAAAAATGTGACAATTACTTAATCAATAAGCACTATGAACCTTTTGGCTGAATCCCTCAAAAACGATTTTTTTTTGTGCTAGAGCCGAGCTATTGGCGCTAAGAAGCTATAACAGATTAAAAGCAAAATTTGCCTATTACGCATGTGTCAAATGAATAATGAAAAAATTGCAACATTCCAATAAATATTTTCTCTCGAGTCCTGCTGGAAAAAATCGTTGTGCATTACAGTTATGAGCTGGATCAAAAAATGAATTAGCAATAATCGCTAAGTCAAAGTAGATACACGCAAATGAAGAGTCTCCTGCCCCTCCTTCCCATGCTGTCTACTCTCCAGGAGGAATAGAGGTTGTTCTGCAGGGAGAGGATGTGAGTTACAACACTCACACGTAGTCCCACTGCAATAACAGGTCAAACCAGGACACATTTTTTCCCTATAATATCAAGTCTATTATATCTAAATGATAAATGATACTTAGTTGTTCAAGAGATTCATGGAACGGGATTTATTGTTCGTATTTTTTCACTGCAATATCTGCATAATTTACTGTAAGTATTATACACTGTGCCTTTGTTCTCTCCAGTAAGAACTGTACACTGTCTTCATCAAGAATCCTCTTTAAAATTCTGATTGATAGACTTATTGAGTCCTGTAAGGGAAATTGACCAAAATAGGTTATTTAGAAAAATTTGCATCAAAGTGAATTTATAGCCTTTTCTGTGTTTTTTTTAGTTATACAATACATATAAAAGAGATTAACTTGATGTTTGTAATTTTATCAGTGTGTGTCAACATATAAATCCTTGTTTATAAGTACTCTATGGCATTTTATATATCTATATATATATATATATATATATATATATATATATATACACACAGTGGGGATCGAAAGTTTGGGCACAACAGCTAAAAATTTGTATTAATTTGCATAAAGAAGCCAAGGAAAGATGGAAAAATCTCCAAAAGGCATCAAATTACAGATTAGACATTCTTATAATATGTCAACAAAAGTTAGATTTTATTTCCATCATTTACACTTTCAAAATAACAGGAAAAAAAAATGGCGTCTGCAAAAGTTTGGGCACCCTGCAGAGTTAATATCTTGTACTGCCCCCTTTGGCAAGTATCACAGCTTGTAAACGCTTTTTGTAGCCAGCCAAGAGTCTTTCAATTCTTGTTTGAGGTATCTTTGCCCATTCTTCCTTACAAAAGTCTTCCAGTTCTTTGAGATTTCTGGGCTGTCTGTCACGCACTGCTCTTTTAAGGTCTATCCATAGATTTTCAATTATGTTGAGGTCAGGAGATTGTGAAGGCCATGGCAAAACCTTCAGTTTACGCCTCTTGGATTTCGAGGTGTGTTTAGGATCATTATCCATTTGTAGAAGCCATCCTCTCTTTAACTTCAGCTTTTTCACAGATGGCATCAAGTTACCATCCAAAATTTGCTGAAATTTTATTGAATCCATTTTTCCTTCTACTCATGAGATGTTCCCTGTGCCACTGGCTGCAACACAACCCCAAAGCATGATTGATCCAACCCCATGTTTAACAGTTGGACAGAGGTTCTTTTCATTAAATTCTGTGCCCTTTTCTTCTCCAAACGTACCTTTGCTCATTCCGGCCAAAAAGTTCAATTTTAACCTCATCGGTCCACAGAACTTGTTTCCAAAATGCATCAGGCTTGTCTATATGTTCATTTGCAAAGTTCAAACGATGATTTTTGTGGTGAGGACATAGAAGAGGTTTTCTTCTGATGACTCTTCCATGAAGACCATATTTGTACAAGTATCTCTTTATAGTGGAATGGTGTACCACAACTCCAGTGTCTGCCAGATCTTTCTGGAGGGATCGTGCAGTCAAATGTGGGTTTTGAATTGTTTTTCTCACAATCCTGCGAGCTGTTCTGTCTGATATTTTTCTTGGTCTTCCAGATCTTGCTTTAACTTCCACTGTTCCTGATGACTGCCATTTCTTAATTACATTCCGAACAGAGGATATTGACATCTGAAAACGCTTTGCTATCTTATAGCTTTCACCAGCTTTGTGAGCGTCAACTATTTTCAGTTTCAGTTTTCTAGACAACTGCTTAGAAGAACCCATGGTGCTGATTGTTGGGGCAAGGTCAGATGAGTCTGGGCATTTAAAACCTTTGAGATTGACATAACCTGGTCTTCCCAGACGATGATTGAGAACAATCCATGACACTGGCAGGTCTCAGCTGTGCAAATGGGGCAGTGCATGCTATAAATTCTGCAGGGTGCCCAAACTTTTGCAGACGCCATTTTTTTGTTTTCTGTTATTTTGAAAGTGTAAATGATGGAAATAAAATCTAACTTTTGTTGACATATTATAAGAATGTCTAATCTGTAATTTGATGCCTTTTGGAGATTTTTCCATCTTTCCTTGGCTTCTTTATGCACATTAATACAAATTTTTAGCTGGGGTGCCCAAACTTTTGATCCCCACTGTATATATATATATATATTATATATATATATATATATATATATACACACCACACACACAGTGTATATATATATATATATATATATATATATTGGGGCAGCCACATTTGATTTCTACATATGCACTTTTTCTGCTTTAGCAGGAATTAGGTTGGTCATAGATGATACATTTTTAAAACCATCGGAATGAATGGATAAGGATATTACATTTGATGATACATTTTTAAAACCAGCGGAATGAGTGAAAAATAAAATTGAGTTGATTCCCACATCCACGCAATTAAGGTAAATGAGGGAATCACTCCCACGAAGCTATTGTGTTCTGCCAGCGGGGAGCCTTCCCCACTGCCAGAATATGATGATCAGTGTTGTCAGCTATAGCCGGTGGCACTGATCATTTGAGAATAACCCAACAGGCTATTTGTACACAAGTTGATTAATAGATTGACATGTGCACAAACAGCCTATCCATATATGGACTGAAATTCGGTCGGCCCCTGATGCACCAGACAAATTCTAACAGAGGGCATTTTAAGGATGTTACATTTGATGATACATTTTTAAAACCAGTGGAATGAATGAAGAAAAAAAACATGAGTTGATTCCCACATCAACACAATTAAGGTGAATGAGGGGATCACTCCCACTGAGCTATTGTGTTCTGACAGTGGGGAGCCTTCCCCGCTGACAGAATATAATGATCAGTGTTGTCGGCTATAGCTGGTGGCACTGATCATTTGAGAAAAACCCAACAGGCTGTTTGCACAGAAGTTGATTGATAGATTGACTTGTGTACAAACAGCCTATTCATATATGGATCAAAATTTGGTCGGTCCCTGATGCACCAGACAAATTCTAACACAGGGCATTTTAAGGATATTACATTTGATGATACAATTTTAAAACCAGCGGAATGAATGAAGAAAAAAATGAGCTGATTTCCACATCCACACAATTAAGGTGAATGAGGGAATCACTCCCACTAAGCTATTGTGTTCTGCCAGTGGTGAGCCTTCCCCACTGACAGAATACGATGATCAGTGTTGGCGGCTCTAGTCAGTGGCACTGATCATTTGAGAAAAACCCAACAGGCTGTTTGTACACAAGTTGATTGATAGATCAACTTGTGTACAAGGCAGCCTATCCATATAGGCAAGTACATTTAAAGGCAGGAGAATTCACCTGGGAAACATAACATTTATTTAAACATGCCAGATAATGTCTCTTGCATTTAAATAAACCATATGCAGGCGTATAGTGTGAATGGTGCCTAAAACTGGCCATATACTTTTGCACTTTGTCATTCAACCACAAGCTGAACAAAATAAAAATCTAACAAGTTCCACACTATACAGCATAGCTATTGTATCTGATTGTCAGCAGCTGCTCGTCAGCCAAAAAGTTTCCATCCGGTCCCCTCAGTTTTTTTAGTTGGAGGATGTCAGGCAGAAGGAGGCAATTATCCTGATGAACCAGATGAAATCTGCATAGTGTATGATCGGCTGAAGTAACACCACTCTGCTAGGCTTAGAATTATAACACAGGACATTTTAAGGATGTTACATTTGATGATACATTTTTAAAACCAGCGGAATGAATAAGAAAAAAATTAGCTGATTCCCACATCCACACAATCACTTCCACTGAGCTATTGTGTTCTAACAGCGTGGAGCCTTCCCCGCTGTCAGAATACAATGATCAGTGTTGCCGGCTATCATCGGTGGCACTGATCATTAGAGAGAAACCCAACAGGCTGTTTGTACACAAGTTGATTGATAGATCGACTTGTGTACAAACAGCCTATCCATATATGGATCGAAATTTGGTCGGTCCCTGATGCACCGGACAAATTTTGATTCTCCGGACAAATTTTGATCCACAGCTGGCTTTACAGAAGTTTTTGATTTATTGCTCCCTCTTATAATACAAGTCTATCAGTCAGTCGACCAATAAGAAAAAATGAACTTGCTGCAGGTCTGATAGCCTATCTCAACAGCCATTTAGTAGAATAAATAGTTATTGGTGTAGCTAATCTACCTGCTTCCACTGGCTACTCTTCAAATCACGACATTAAATTCAATAAAATAACTCTAAAAGAACAAGTATGTAAAAAGGTGAAAATCACATCAAAGATTCTGTTAAGGTATTGTACTGTAATAGTGATAATGCTTGGTGAAAATACACTATTCTTTTAAGAATCCATTCAAAGATTTTTTTAAATTTAATTTAAAAAAGTGTAATCTCAATGGGGTTAACTATCGAGATCCATTTCTGGATTTTCATCACTGGAGCCTGTAAGCAAGGTTTGGCTGTAACATCAAATATTCAGTGTGCTGCACGCTTCAAATAACTCAATAGTACACCACTCCTGGATTTGCCATCTCTGTCACAACCATAAAGGACTAACTAAATAGCCATTAACAATACAATACATAGTAGCGCTGCCTCCAGAGTTTGGCCCCCTAAGGCCTTGTTCACTCTGGCAGTGACATATATTATAATATTTATAAATGTATATAAATGCATGCAATCATTTTTATTGGTATAATTCATACTTTGCATTGAAATGTTTTCAGCTACATTTAGAATAAATATAATTCTGTGCATCCAGGGGTACATTATATACTTTGAACACAAATAAACCTGTAAAGGCAAGTACATTTAAAGGCAGGAGAATTCACCTGGGAAACATAACATTTATTTAAACATACCAGATAATTTATCTTGCATTTAAATAAACCATATACAGGCGTAGAGTGTGAATGGTGCCTAAAACTGGCCATATACTGTTACACTTTGTCATTCAGCCTGCAAGCTGAACAAAAAAAATCTAACAAGTTCCTCCAGCCACACTATACAACATGGCTATTGTATCTGATTGGCAGCAGCTGCTCGTGAGCCAAAAAGTTTCCATCCGGTCCCCTCAGTTTTTTTAGTTGGAGGATGTCAGGTAGAAGGAGGCAGTTATCCTGATGAACCAGATGAAATTTGCATAGTGCATGACCGGCTGAAGTAACACCACTCTGCTAGGCTTAGAATTCTAACACAGGGCATTTTAAGGATATTAAATGGACAGCAAGTGTGTTAATCACAGGAACACTGAGTAAAAATAAAGGAAAAAAGACCTGAAAAAAGAAAACTAATGCAACCACCTTATCTAAGGACTGCTAAGCTGCAATATACCACATCTTTTTTTGCAGAAGGGGCGGCAGGGTGATATATGCTTTCATTGTCTTTTTGGTCCTAACTTGACTTAAAATATTGTGAGGATGACCGTTCATAGTGATGATAAAATATAAGAATTTCCTCACAGTTGTCTTTTGCTGATTGCATCTTCATTATATTGATCTTCTTTGATTGTTGGTCAATGCAGTGTGCATTATTGCTGTGTACACAACTTAGTTTGAACAATCAGCAGTGTCATAGATATTCAGTTCTGTGACTATGGTTGTTTACCTTGGTCTTTCCTTAAATCAAGAATTAAAAAAATGTGTGACCAATATTTATACCTCTTGACCTCTGTTGCCTTTAAGCATGTGCCTACTATGCTTGAAAATTCTGGCCCTATCAAGTTCAATATCTAATTTTTTATTAAAGAATATAGTTTTATTGAAAGGTGTGGCACACAGACAATAGAAAAAGCAATGGAATACAGCACTGTGCAGGAGATTACAATGGTTATTATCAGGAAAAATAGCTAACAGCACAAAACAGGTTTCTTAGAAAAATGATGGCTGTGGGCTCAAGTCTATATGTAGTTGGATGAATTAGTGGGAGCTAACAAAAAAAAAGGGGATGGAAGCTGGGCCCAAAAGCTGGGCAAATCCAGAGAGCGTTGTAGGGAGCATAGTATTCCAGCAGGATGAAGCAATAGGTACCACGTTTGTAACATAAGATAGGGGATAAGAGAAAAGCAGAGAAGGAAATAAGGAAAAGACAATGGAGAGAGCAAGGGTGTCCAACAGGGGTGTGTAGGGGAGGGTGCCTCAGTCCAGCGCAAACCCAAAAGGCTATAATGATTACTTGGTTATATAAATAGACAGGAGTTTTGGAGATTCAGAAAACTCAATCCAATGGAACCACAGGTCCAAGAACTTAGTTTTCATTGGCTGTGGCCAATAGCTCCTCCAATTGCAGTATGCAATTTAGTTCAGTGACCCATTCCCGCACAAGTCGTGGGGGACTTCCAATGTCTAGGAATCAGAGCACAACCAAGAATCTGAAGAGTCACTTTCAAGGTGTTTGATGGAGCTAGGGATCATAGAGAGCAGGGCTATTTCCGGTGCCACGCCCTTTCAGTAATTAGGTGACTCAATTGAAAGAGTCATCCAAAATGGTTTAATTTTAGGGCAGAACCACCACACATGGAGATGTGTACCACCTGGCTCACCACATCTCCGGCATTGGTCTGGAAGAGACAATTTACTTTTGTGTAACAAGGCCGGGCAACAACACCATTGGGTCAGCGTTCAATAGATAATGTTGCTGTTGGAACTCATTTCACAGCTTCTCTATACTAACACTGGTACACACCTATAAGTACGTTTTAGTAAACAGAGTCGGAGATTCTAAAGAAAAAGGAAGTTCTGCTTTTCCTCCTCCTCCCCCCTATCACTTTTGAATTTTTTTTGGGGGGGGGAGTGGGTACCTATTTCTGACAGGTACTTGCTCCCACTTCCACTCTGCTTAACTAGACAAGCTGTATGGTAGAGTAAAAATGCAGTTAGGAGACAGGGACACCCTATAACATGAAGGATACTAACAAGGAACTTCAGGGCAGAATCACAAGGATTTTTTCAAATAAATGTGTTAGATATAAAATATTGTATATAACTTTTCACAATAACATGGTAACACATATAGTATTATGAGATTATAGTTACTGGGTTTATGTATGCCTTACACTGCTTTATGTGTTTTTGCAAATTATTTTTGAGAAAATAAAAATCATGTTATTGTTGACCACCTTCTGAAAATGTTTCTGGGCTAATGCATTGGCTTCAGTACTCTAAGTAGATTAGCAAAGTCAGAATTCCTTATTTTTCATTTTTTTTTCCAGTTAGGGGCTCAAAGAACAGAAGAAAGAGGGTACACGTGACAGGTGAGCTACTAGCATTTGCAGAATAAAAAGTCAACAATATAAGCCATCATATTATCTCAGGAAAGGTTCCCTAAAATATTTTTTCCACGATGAAACATTAATTTTCCTTTTTTTTGGCTGCTTGCTTAATGTATTCTTAATTCACCGGGCTATGCTGAAATGTGATAGAATTTTACATTTCAGGATATGAAAGGAAAAAAATATTTTTTTTGAGCATAGAGCATTTCAAAGAAATCCTAGTTTTAAAACTGGCTGCAAAATGTCAACCATTTTTAAAATGTATTATTATAACTTTGAAACAAAATTAGTCACTTTTATTCCCATTGTGCCTAATGGTTGTTGAATGAAGCCAGAATATGATTATAATAAATCATTAAACATAAGTTTGAGCAACATGTTACTGGTAACAATATAAGGCCTGAAGATGTTTTACACTGCATTGCTACTTTATACTAATGAAATGGAATGGAACATTCACCTGTTTGTAAAAATGGCAGGTTGATAACTGATTTGATCCTCCCCATATTGTCACAATTCTGTTCATCAATGATCAAGAACAAACAGATTACATTAAATAAAAGCATTTGCTATAAATATGTTGATAGAAAAATGTATTAGTACATAATTATTCAAATAGGCAGGGTGTCAATCTGATATTTTTTTGTTGACTATAGTAAAAAAAAACATATTAGATCTTTTAATAATTGACACCAAGAAGTTTTGCAAATATAAACTATTTCCTTTGAGTTTCTTTCTCTGTGCTTTGAGATCTGTCTTCATAGGCTCACGGAAGAGTAAACATTGCATTGGTTACATTTAGCATGTCTACATCTGCACAGTATCTGTAGACACTGAGTAGGGGCTCAGAATGCATATGCTTTGTACACCTTTTCAATTTCTTCAGTGCCAGTAATTATAGATGCAGATTTTTGCACTTCACTGCATTCCTGTAATCAGTGGAGAACACAAACTGCTAGAAGCAGGCAGCATCTGCATAAGATTAGTGGCAGTGTAAAAAGAACATATCTTTAATTCCAGGACTTAAAACAACAAAGATACCAACAAAATCTTTAGATGTAAATTCTGTTTTCCACAATTGCATGTCTGAAATCACATGTGATCAGGAGATAGACTAGTCTTGGTTAAACTTGTGCAAAGGCTGCCTGCTTCTGCAGTGCTTAATGTATGCAATGCAGATCAGAAATTCATAATTTATAGATTCTCACAATAAAGACAATCAACTAAACATGTAAGTCTATGGTCACATCAAGCCCGACTTTGAAATTGAGCGACTTACAGTGAAGTCGCGTGATTTTAAAGTTGGGAGACTACCGATTTCAGGTGCGATTTACAATACATCTGACACAGATGTCTATGCAAATTGCACGAAAAGTAGTGCATGTACTATTTACAAAGCCGGAACCGCACCAATTTGACCTCTGTAATTGCGGACAATAGGGTGCGACTTGGCACATGATTTGCAAGTCACATGGCATGCAAATCGCATGCCAGGTCACACCCAGTGTGACCGGGGTGTAAGTAAAGCAAATGCCCTCTTTGCTCTTAGTCCCTGTTCACAGTTAAGGGGAAGATGCAGACAAGCTAACAGTGAACAATACGTTTGCATTTACTCAGACTTATGATGACAGATTTCTAAGCACAGGGAAAGAAGAAGCAAAAAAGATGCAAAGGTAAGCAGTTGTGTTCTAAAACATGCTTGCTATACCAAAATATATTAAAGGTGCAAATGTTTTAAAAGTACAGTTTCCTTTAAAGCGAAATGAAAAATTAGAAAGCTGACCTATACTTGGAAGAGACAGGTGGCCAGTTTTTTTTTTCCTTTTTTTGTTATGTTTCTTTGGCTCTTTCATAAAGGCAAAACACTTGCCAAGTGTAATAAGCATAAGCAACATAAAAATAGTTTAGGATTCATTTATTCATCTACGGTTCACCTAATTTCTTGTTGCAATAACAAAGGAATCTTGGCAAAAGTATGTTAGCTTGTTAGGTGCATAAATAGAAACAGTCTGGGCTGCTTTACTTAAAGGGTCAAACCCCTGGGTGGATGTAGGTGTGTTTAGTTCTCCAAGGGGTTTATCTTCATTGATTGGACAATCCAATAGTAAGGTCTACCTAATGTAGTCCTTGTCTTTGCTTCTTGCAAAGTTCATTACAAGGTGTCACACTTTCAGTAGCTTCACAAAGTTTTCATTTATTTCACATTATAGAGACTCAAGAATGGGGAGTGTAACACCATTCGCATTGTAATTAGTTTATCAAATGGGCAAATCTGGGATTTCTGGTGCAGAAATTCACAAAGTAAGTAATTTGCTATATTGTTCTGCCACTTTCAATTTATGGCAGTAACAAATTGCATGGTCTGCATTACCCAAGATGATCTAGAACAGCATTATTGTGAGGGCCACTATGCTTGTGTCTGTAACCCACGATGGCCAAAGTGTCCTCACTAGATAATATTCTGTGATGTGACAACAAACTCCCTGTATTGATCAACTGACAGCAAACCCCTGAAGCACACATTTGACTTTTTAATTAAAGTTCTTTAGGCTGCAGGTGCACCACAACATCCAATTAACTTTGTGTTCCTTCATTATGCATTCTATGATCATCTAGAGCCAATCACTCTAACTGTTAAGGTGTTTTCCATTAACAACAAGATATTTCAGATTTTGGATGGAAGAGGAAATTGGGCACTGCAGTTTGGGGACACAAAACAAGTGATCATCAGTAGGAAGTTGCCCACTAGGATCTGGGGATAACAAATTATGGTGACCTAGTAGTGCTTGGCAATTAAAGTAGCAACACATTAACTCACATAGAGATACAGTATATAAATTACTTGTGGTGATTCAGTTCCACTAAAGAAATACCATTTTTGGGTAATGTTGAACTTTAATTTATAGCACAGAACACATTAACATTTACCTTTGGTGCTTTTCGGTCTGGAAAATAAAATAGAACAGTTAAATGAAAACTATAGTGGTTTGGGGGTAATTTTGTGCAAATTTTCTTTAATTTCTACATTTTAAACTGATGCAGTACACACACACACATATATATATAGTGACATTTGGGAGATGTTTAGCTCTGTGGTAGATGCATTTTCAAGTGAGTAGTCAGGAACTATATTTCAGGGCTTGGTAGTCCACTTTTAGTAAAAGGAAAGGCAAAAACTAAAGTCCAACATAAGGTTTCCCACGCAGGGGTTCTTCTCCAGTAACACAGCCCAAATGAAAATGCTAGCCCACCTGGCTACTCTTCAGCAGCACTGCTGCTCTAGATACCAGTCCCTCCGACTGCCAACTCTTCCAGGCACACATTTTGGAGCTTCTCAGACATACCCAGCTCCTCTGGCCTAGTCCTCAGGCCATTAACTGTCTCTTACAGACCTTCATACTCCTGATGTCACATGCAGCCTCTCTGACTCTGGTAGGAGACCTTCTGTCTCTCTTGGGTGGATCCCCGAGGTATTCCTAAACCTCCATTATAAGGGTTGTATGCACCTGGGCACACACCCTGCTGTTCCTCCACAAAACCCAAACACTGGGTTGGAGATTCTGTCCCGCCCAAGGCACCATGGAATCTTCAAACTACGAAGCCCCTTCCAAGAATACCAAAATCTGGAGATAGCTGCAAATGCAGTTTTCTACACTTTTCTCCCGCTTTACTCTGTAGTCCTGCACTCAAAGTTCACAGTGACAGAGTCTCATCCAGTCACAATATATATATATTGTATATACAAGGTGGTATCAAAAAGTTTTGAGATTAGTTCTGTTACACGCCAACAGATGGAAGCACAAGGCTGCACGCACAGTCACAGGGAATTCTGATCTTCATAAGTCAGTGTGCCAAAAGACATTGTCCTGAGTACATCAGGAGCTGTGCAACTGGTGCTATTCTGACCACGTTCATTACCACATCTGCTATGTCATAATGGACAGTAAGTTAGCACAAAGAGCAAACCTCCCTTTTTTTCATCTGCATCTTTCTGGAACATGTCATAGGTCTCAGGAGGCTGCGGGACCATTCAAAAGGGCAGCATGGCTTGCGCATGCACAGTGGGAAGCCGGCTATGATGCCACAAGGAGTCACAGCTGACCTCCCATAGTAAACATGCCGACACTGTGCACCCGAAGACTGGTGAAGAACCAGTCCAGGTGAGGACAGCACTGGATCCCTGCACAGGTAAGTGTCCTTTTATTAAAAGTCAGTGGCTAAAGTATTTGTAGTTGTATTTTTTTCTTTATAGGATGAAGATCCAATGTAACTAGTTAGGTCATAATGGCAGCCATCGTATTATTTCAGGTTTTCTTAAAGCTCTTGACTGACTATATGCTCCCTTTTGGTATAAACCATTGTATTGTTACTTTAAGATAACTGTAGAAGCTGTGATAATTTATGAGGAGCACTATATCCATATTTGTTGTCCATAAGATAAAACAAAATAAAATCAGTAATATTTGCCTAAGGCAATGCAGAGTCAATTACGACAAACATATGATTAATTAGAAAAGTTAAGGATTCAGAATGTAATCATTTTCTTTCTAAGCAATATCCTCTACACACTTAATTCTAAGGTTCCCTTCAAACGATTAATTACTATTCACCAATTTATTCAGGGAAGATGGCTTACATTGCAATTTGTTCCTATCAGAACAAGAGCTACACATGCAGTATAAGACATTGTTGTATTAGGGTATATATTTTTAGCTGTATATGAATTAGAAACACTTTCTTGCCACAGAAAATTATGAGCCACTACCCTCCAAATAAAATATAGATTTTATAGTAACTTTACTGCTTCTACTGAATTATGGAATTATTGAGAATAATGCTCTGTATTAAGTTTGAAGACTAGTGGCATTGGAACAAAGTTTGCAAAGATTACAACAATAACCAACGAGTAAAGCCATCTCTGTGAAAACTACTGATTTTCACCATTGAAGTGCATACTCTCATTTTGAGTTGCTTAGGAAAATCTTGCTTGAAAAGATTAACCTCTTGCCTCCTGCTAATAGTAGATTCTCTGCTCGCGGGTGGCAGCTGCAGGGTAAGTGACGTAGCCATTCATTGCAACTTATTTCCAGGGTTTCACTGATTGCTCTATTAGTGTCACTAGGGACGTCAGTGTCAGTTAGTCAGTTTGTATCCCTCCCAGCCAGTGTCAGTTAGCACCAGATTGCCCACGGCACTATCACAATCGCACTATAAGTCACTGATCACCACCACTGGAAGTATAGCATCTACTGTATAACTGTGTAAATTCCAGTATGAATACCATAGTTTGTAGATACAATGACCTTCACACAAACCAATTAATATACACTTATTGGGATTTTCTTTTAGCAAAGACATGTAGCAGAACACATTTTGGCTCAAATGTATGAAGAAATTAGCTTTTATTGGATATGTTTTATAACAGAAAGTATAAAAAATCATTTTCTTTTTTCTACATTTTTGATCTTTTTTCATTTATATAATAAAATATAATACATTTAATTTGGGTACAGTGTTGCATGACCAAGCAATTGCTTGTTAAAGTAGCACAGTGCTGAATAGCAAAAAAAGGTCTGGTCATGAAGGGGTTAAAATGTTCCATAGCTAAAATGGTTAATGGCCTTTTCACACCATTACATTGCATTAACATGCACAGAGCAGCCATCAGAAATGATGGGGCCCCTTGCACAGCTTTAGGCTTAGACCCTCCCAGGCCTGACCATCAACATTCCCCAGGGCCTGCCTACTGGCCATCCCACCAAATCCACCCACAGACAATCCCACGAGTCCTTCAGTGCAGTTACTTTTATTTTAACATTCAACTTAATATATGACAATTAAAAGAGTATTACCAGTCATTAGTGCTTTCAAGATTTAACAGTAAGAAATTATATTTTGGCCTAAAAATATGAAACCTGTAACCACGACAAGGTAGACTCTTTTGAGCAGGACCCTACACTAACACTAACTGCACTACCTTTTCAAAGAGGCAACCCAATCCAGCAAAGAGACAGTCCCACATATTCAGCAAAGAGACAGCCCAATCCAGCAAAGAGACATCCCTATGTATTCAGCAAAGAGATGGCCCAATCCAGCAAAGACATATCATCATATATTCAGCATCCCAATCCAGCAAGGAAGCAGCCTAATCCAGCAAATAGACATACTCATATAGCAAAGAGACAGCCCAGTCCACCAAAGTGACATCCCCATCCAGCAAAGAGACATCCCCTTATATTCAGCAAAGCGACATCCCAATCCAGCAAAGATATGGCCCAATTCAGCAGAGACATCCCCAAATATTCATTCATTCAGTGACTTCTCATCACTGGACCCCTCACCTGTGGAGGAGTCGGGCACCCCGAGCATGTACACCAGGGTTTTTGAATTAAAATGTTTCCTTCCTTGCACCCCAGTCCCCATGACAGCTCCCATGACAGCTCCCTTTCCTTGAAATCCAGCCCCCTTTACAGCCCCCCTTCCTTGCACCTCGTCCCCTTCACAGCCACTCCTTTCTTGCACCCCAGTTTCCTTCACAGCCCTCCTTCCTTGCACCCCAGTTCCCTTCACAGCTCTCCTTCCTTGCACCCCAGTCCCCTTCAGAGCCCTCTTCCTTGCACTCCAGCCCCCTTTACAGCCCCCCTTCCTTGCACCTCGGTCCCCTCCACAACTCCCTTTCCTTGTACCCCAGTCCCCTTCACAGCCCTCCTTCCTTGCACCCCAGTTCCCTTCCCAGCTCTCCTTCCTTGCACCCCAGTCCCCTTCACAGTTCTCCTTCCTTGCACCCCAATACCCTTCACAGCCTTCTTCCTTGCACTCCAGCCCACTTTACAGCCCCCCTTCCTTGCATCTCAGTCCCCTTCACAGTTCCCTTTCCTTCCACCCCAGTCCCCTTCCCAGCCCCCTCTCCTTGTACCCCAGTCCCCTTCAGAGCCCCCCTTCCTTGCACCCCAGTCCCCTTCACAGCCCCCCTTCCTTGCACGTGAGTCCCCTTCACAGCCCTCCTTCCTTGCAGCCCAGTCCCACTCACAGCCCCCTTCCTTGCAACCTAGTCCCCTTTTACAGCCCCTCTTCCTTGCACTCCAGTCCCCTTTACAGCCCCCCCTTCCTTACACTACAGCCCCTTTTACAGCCCTCCTTCCTTGCACCCCAGTCCCCTTCACAGCCCTCCCTTCCTTGCACTGCAGTCCCCTTTACAGCCTCCCTTTCTTGCACTCCATTCCCCTTTACAACCCCCCCCCTTCCTTGCAATCCAGTCACCTTTATAGCTGCCCTTCCTTGCACCCCTGTCCCCTTCACATCCCCCATTTACCCCCCCTTCCATGCACTCCAGTCCCCTTTACTACCCCTCTTCCTTGTACCCCTGTCCCCTTCACATCCCCCATTCACCCCCCCTTCCTTGCACTCCAGTCCCCTTTACTACCCCTCTTCCTTGTACCCCTGTTCCCTTCACAGCCCCCCTTCCTTGCATTCCAGTCTCCTTTACAGCCCCTTCTTTCTTGCACCCAAGCCCCCTTTATGTGAATGCCCCCTCTTACATCACATTTCACCCTGCCAATCACAGCCCTCCTATAACCTTACTAATCCTACCTTACACAGCAGGCACAACATGTCCAGACAGAGGGCATGAGCTGCCCAACTTTTCAACAGGCCTGCTGCTAGGACCACCCCGCAACAAATCACCTACCTATTAAGTTGGGCAGCTCACACTCTCTGTCCTGACATGCCATGCCTTCTGCCTACTACCAACTGTGTAAGGATGAATGCTCTGGTGGCATCAGCGAGGGGACAAAGGAGAATACCACCTAGGCTGCTACACTGTATATGAATATTGTAAGGAATTAGCTCAGCAGCATGTTGTGCGTAACTCCCTGGAAGAGTTTACAGCATGGTGAAAAGGCACAGCAGACAGCAGGATCTGGGTTAAAAACAAATGTGGATTATGTATAAAGTCAGCATCCACAAAGTACAGGCATCAAAACAGCAAAATTAAACAAAACAGAAAATAAATCCTTGCTACATTGGCCGGCTAACTACAAACACTGGAACCTGACTACCTGCCCTGGAGCAATCTACTGCTGTCCAGGAACCTGAATGTCAGATGATATAAATCATAGTCCTTAGTCACACAGACTTAAAGGGTAATTCCACTTTTGTGGGAAAAAAATTAGCAAATAAAAAAAAATAATATAGCATATACAGTACAATTGCAAAGCAAGTCATATTGCAATGAAATGTTATTAAAAACTGGCTTTCCTTTTCAATCTGCAGCACTGTCATTTTATGTAAAATGTAATATGGCTACCTGGAGGTGTTCTGTACACAAATGGTGAACAGAATGCCCCTTGAAAACATCATTTCCTGCTTATGTGGTTGGCTCACTGATTTTGCCAGAAGTCTGCACTAAGATACAAATCCCATTTTTGGAATCCTTTGCAACAAAAATGTCATTTTGGTGAGATACTCTCAAAGGGAAATTGCGTCAAAAGGGATGCAGACCCTGCCAATTTCCTCATTAGAACCCAGCAGGTGCAGCAGCTGATTGATAATTATGAAATCACTCCCATACAAATGTAGAGTCCTTTCACATGGAGGGGACCAATTTAGCAGATCCACTTGCTCAGAGGGGGATCTCTCTGCTGATCCCCGCTGAGCAAGCGGATGACAGCTCTGTGTCCATTAAGCTGCTGCAGAGCAGACACAGAGCTGCTTGCTCTCCTCAATGGGTGGTCGGATGAAAATGGACCACCTGTCCATTTTCATCTGACCTGATCCGAAGTACGGAAGGGGAATTGGATCTCCATCCGTCCCTTTTTGGAGGATCGGATGTCAGTGGATGTGAACGGGACACCTGCTGCTCCATAGAGAAAAATGGAGGTTCTGATCGGGTCCCCTGGAAAAACGGGCAGGCGGACCTGATCGGAACACCAGTGTGAAAGAGCCCTTATTCTGCACATGGACACAGACAAACAAACAACTATTTCTTCAGATTAACAAATGGTTGGAATCTGCAACAAAGTTTGTTAAAATCCTTAAAAAGTACATTGGTCATCTAGAAGGGAATGTTTTCTGCTCAACAAAAGGAGTTACTCTTTACCCTCACCGTACAAGTTGCTGCCCCCCCAGTCTGTCCTGCACAGCGATCTGGTTCCAGAATGGAGCATCCTCCCTAATGCAGGCCATACATAGGTCGAATTCCAAACAAATTTTCTTTAAAAAAAAAAACTAAGAATTTTCTTTCAAAATTTGCACCATTAGTGGGCAGCAGCATTGGCTGATTTTCGTGCGACCATCAAATTTGAGTGATCGGTCATGATGGAAACAAATTTCTAATCAATGAAGGGAGAATTGTGCGAGAAATATAATCGAAAAAGAAATGAACATGAGCTGTGACCTGGAAAGAATAGAATATTCCCGGTCACAAAAATTATTTTCTGTAGCACAACACGAGTTGAAATTGAAGGCTTGGTTGGTCAAATTTGAAAATCAATGATGGCACCATCGGACTACAAAACTCACAAAATTTCAGATATTCTAAAGAAAAATCAGAATTCGACCCATGTCTGGCCTGCATAAGCAGCCTTGGAATTTTATAGAACTCAGAGTACTCAGACTTGCTTCAGCTGAGCTTATTAACCATCAGTGAGCCAAACAAGCACACCACACATCACAAAAAAGGAAATAATCCGTAAAATGTTTGATCCTGGGATAAAACTGTATATCTCCTATCCTGAACACAACCAGTAGTTTTTCCTGGCTTCTTGTCACTATATATATATATATATATATATATCAGGCGGACTGACAACTCATGGGGCCCCCAGGCAATAGGGGATCATGGGACTCCTGTGTCCTTGCCCATACTCAAACCACACCCAAAAAAGCCTATGGAAGGTACCAGAGGCATCTCATGGGGCCTACTGACCCTGGGCCCTTGGGCAGTGCCCGAGTGCCCGAATGGTCAGTCCGCCTCATATATATATATATCGGGGGTCCCGATCATTAGAACGGGACCCAGGGCTCTCAGTGACACCCCTGTCTTTGTGCTGGAAGCGTGCTGTCCCGGGCACTCCCAGCAGAAAGACAGGTACGCAAATATGAGGCTCCACGGAAAAAAGCTCAGTTCTGTGAAGCCGCATATTTGTGTTATGTCGGCGTCAAGGAGTTAAAATCTCTTTTAATGTTGTGAGTTCTGCCTGCCTGCTAGCTATCTCTTTCCACAACTTCTGGGATTCACTGCATGTTTTGCAGCTTTTTCCCCTTCGTTTGGTTTACTTTTGATTTCTAAGGATTACATATCCCATGGTACCTTGCTGCATGGAAGCTGTGATTCCCATACTGACGCCGCCTCCTGAAACTCCTTCTCTCAGCACCTCCATAGTCCAGAAGGCAGGCTCTGTGAATTTTGTGACACAGCAGTGTCTACTCACAGGGTATGGTGAATATGTGTCACAGAATTCAAGGATTTAAATGCAAGGGAATCTTCACAAAGTATATTTTTGAGCTTCAAAACCATTCAGATGAATAGGAGTATGTTAGACATAACTGAAATACAAATGTGGAAATTAATATATATTACATTTTTAACATTTAAGCCAGCCTCCAGATTTTAGCATTTTTACAATTTTACATATTGTAAATTTTTACCTTTCCAAAAAAGGCAACATTTAACATTTAAAAATATTTGTTATTAACTCAATATACCGTATTTGCCGGCGTATAAGACGACTGGGCGTATAAGACGACCCCCCTACTTTTCCTGCTAAAATGTAGTGTTTGGGCTATACTCGCCGTATAAGACTACCCCTCTTCCAATGCACACCAGTGGGAGGAATAGTGCCCCATCATTGATGTCACTGGGAGGAATAGTGCCCCATCATTGATGTCAGTGGGAGGAATAGTGCCCCATCATTGGTATCAGTGGCAGGAATGGTGCCCCATCATTGGCATCAGTGGGAGGAATAGTGCCCCATCATTGGTATCAGTGGGGGGAATAGGTGCCCCATCATTGGTATCAGTGGGGGGAATAGGTGCCCCATCATTGGTATCAGTGGCAGGAATAGTGCCCCATCATTGGTATCAGTGGCAGGAATAGTGCCCCATCATTGGTGTCAGTGGGAGGAATGGTGTCCCATCATTGGTGTCAGTGAGGGGTGGAATAGTGCCCCATCATTGGTGTCAGTGGGGGAGGAATAGTGCCCCATCGTTGGTGTCAGTGGGGGGGGGAATAGTGCCCCATCGTTGGTGTCAGTGGAAGGGGAGGAATAGTGCCCCATCGTTGGTGTCAGTGGGAGGAATAGTGCCCCATCATTGGTATCAGTGACACCAATGATGGGGCACTATTCCTCCCACTGAGACTTGCTGACCCTGTTCTCATATGGTGCTGCTGCAGCCAGCATATGTGGTTGCAGCAGCACCTCTACACAGAGCACTTACCTGCTGCTCCGGCACTCAATTTTCGCGGGGCCGCTCGGCTCCGCCCCCTCGCCGGTGATTGGCCGCCTGTGTGCCTTTCCTGAGCTACAGTTCTGGCGGCCAATCACCGGTGAGGAGGCGGAGCCGCGCAGCCGCACAAACATCCAGTGGCCGAACTGAAGGAGACGCCGCGCTTCCTGGACCGGATCGTCGTGGGACTGGATCCAGGTAAGAGACGTCAGCCCCTGCACTTAATGCCGCAGCCCCCCTAACATGTGTACCGGCGTATAAGACGACCCCCGACTTTTGAGAAGATTTTCAAGGGTCAAAAAGTCGTCTTATACGCCGGCAAATACGGTAGTTTTATCAGGAATTTTGTAAGCTAAGTTATGTGTTTGTGTGTGCTAGTTATGATTTTAGTGTATTTTTTATCAAAATCATGATTTTGATAAACATTTGTTGTAACTATTAGATACATATAGGCAACTATTAGAAGACCAATAAAATCAGTAACACCATTTGTTTTATTCTATTGGTCCTGTGCATTCAGAAACTGTATGGCAGTGCCCAGCTACCCATACCCCATTATTAATAATAGCTTGCCTGTAGGCCTTGAAAAAGGCCAGAAAAAAATATCAAGATTCTGCTGCTATAGGCTGCAATCGGAGTCGGTGATAAATTCTGGGTTCACAGAAATCCTGCTGGATTTGCCAAATCTGGCTCATCCCTATTCAGAACATTTGTCCAGAGAACAGGATTTATTCATGTATAAGGATTAACAATTACCTCTCTTTTATTACTGAAGAGACTTGCAGCTATCATTTTTCAGCATTGGCTAGAATAGATCAATGAAACAGTCAATTTTCAGCAGCTTTTTCCATCATAAAAGGGTTGCTTCCTTTTCCAGCTAAATATTAGCAACACCTTCAATTAGGTTAGAAAGTGTGAACAGATGCTAACTGCAGTGACTCTAATGCTTCCTATTTGAGACATGAAAATACAAGGTATGTTAGATGAAACTTGTGTCTTACAAAGCTTTAGTTGTGTTGGGAACATTTTTAGTATGTGAGGAAGTATTTTCTACATTGGTTAAAATCAGAATACTTCCAGCTTTCTATTGTTATCTGGATACATGGACCATCTGTGACATCAGTGGTAGGTTAGAGATCATAGAAGGAACAGTTTCTTAGGAACATCCAGTCTTTACCCAGAACACCATGATGGTTTAGATTTCTGAATGATGTTCTTAGGTAGCAGCTGTCAGCTGGTGACATTTGCCATTGCAGACATGTAATGAAAACAGGTTCAAAATCAACAGATAAAAGGTCACAAACAAGTGACAGCAGGAGAGTTGCTGTTCAGGTAGAATTACAGTTAAATCATTTTGTGGCTGTTGTGAAACCATTACATTAACACTCTAAAGTGGACATATCATTAACATTTGCCATTAACATTAACTGGTGTTACCCAGTTCCCTGCCCAGGCAGCCTAGATCACATAATTTCTGATTAGCAATCATTATTGCAGAAAGTCTGTAAACCACGTATCATCAAAAAGACATCCCTACATGTAAAGAATTGGGATGAGGTTTGGGTTTGGTGCTACCACGTGTTCCCAGTGAATCCTGTGAGTTTAAGGTTTACAGACTCACAGAATAATGTGGGAATTCACCATACTGCATTCTTTGTAACCATCATGAACTGCATGGCATTTGAACTTAGGCCAGCTGGCTTACAAGGGGCAATAATGGGGGCTTTGTTATGTGATAGTCCCTAACTATAGAAGGTTGGGTTTCCAACAGTAATTTGTCATTGAGTGTTGGAGTAGTTTTGGGAGACAGTATGTGCAGGGAGAGTTAGGCTGCCAATATATTATACAATTTTCTTATACAATTATCCTTTAGATTTACCAAAACCATATAGTATGAGGTCAAACTTAAACACTCAATTTGTATGCAATCAGGCAGGCCCTTGCACTGCACAGTTGAAGGTAAATCTAAAGGAAATTGCTTATGAAAATTGTATAATGTATGGCCAGCTTTAGTTGACATACAATGCTGCACCGTGCTATATTGTGCTTAGTTACTGTGGATTGCAGTGTGGTGGGCTGCATATTCATGTGTATACTCCCCCATGTGTTTACAGTTCAGAGACTCAATATTCCATTTTACTCCTGCCCTGACATGGTGGAAATATTTCATCATACAATTGCTGACTTACTGCAGGATGATCTTGGCCATGCACAAAATATTGACGATGAGGAAGATATCGCCAGGATCATGACGGGAAAGAACATCAGGCAGAGAGCAGTAAGCGGCAGTGGTTTTCTAGCCTCTGAAGTTTACAGCCATGTGATGAGGAGGAGGTAGATGATGAAGTGGAAAACATTTTGTGAGTGCCACTGATTGGAAAGGAAGAAACAATGACATTCATGACACACTAGATCAATATGCTGGTAACTGGGATGTATGTAGAACAGAAAACAATACTGGAACTGGTGGTGCTGCCTGATGTCTTATATATTGCTGATAGCCTAGTCACCTGTACACCCTCCTCCTCACTGGCTTTGTCCTCCAACTCCCCTGAAGCAGTTGTTTCCCCCAAGTACCCCACAGCTTATTGAATGTCCCAGGCTAAACACTGCCATGGTGTGCTGAAGCTCATATACCTGGGGGGGCAGGTGACCTACTGGGCCAGAGCTTCTGTCAACTCTCCAGGTCCAAGCCAAGGTTGGTGTAGGCTGGTTCAAGTACAGGCTGACTCCACTTCACCTTCAGCAAGGCAAGACCATGTTTTACAAGAACACTATAGTGCTGGTTGCTTTTCACCAGGGAAACTTCACACACCTACTTAGCCTGGCACATGTCCTCCACTTGGTAGTGCAATGGTTCATTGTTAAGTACTCTGGCTTCTAGGAGGTCCTGTGCCATGCAAGAAGCATTTTTGGCCAATTTAGGCAGTCATACTTGGCAAGTGGGTACAAATGCAGTGCCAACAAAAACATGCTGTGATGCAATGTTGTCCAGCAGCACCAGCAGCAGCATGGCAGCAATGAACAAATGTGAAATTATGGGGAGCCAGGGTTCTTTTCACCACATCAGTGGCTCATCATTCAGGATGCATGCAGAATTCTGACACCTTTTTAGGATGCAACTAAAGTGATTAGCAGCTGTGAGGCAGGGATTAGTAGAGATTATTAGAACAGTAGATAGTCTCCCACCAACCAGCAGGGTAAGTATAAGAGCAGGTCACCAAACTGTGTCTGAAAAACCTAAATATACAGACCATAAGTGACACCACCACCAATGGAGAGGCTAGATAATACAAATAGAAATTGGGAAATGCCAAGCCTGCTAAATGAGAAGGCAATTTCAAAACATCTAGGGCCATTGTAGAGTCACGACAGCTCCACAAGAATCCCATGCAATTATTCACTATATAAGAGTTCAAGGGCAGTTGCACCACTACCTCTAAGTAACGAAAAGAGTAAACCACCTGGAGCTGAGAGCTCAGATGAATCACCTGTTTTGCTTCTGAGGCCAGAGGAAAAAAAACTGGATTTAATCCAGTTAACCCTGAAGCCAGAATACATGCCAAAGTCCTAAATCTCTTGTAACAGGCAACATAGGGAGGCAGAGGGATCAGTTAAGTATATAAGAGTATCATCAGTGTATAATGAAATCTTTTCCCATATGGTGCAAATAATAAGACCCTGCATAGAGGGTGAGGACCATATATGGACAGCTAGTGATTCAATAGCCAAAGCAAACAGCAGTAATGGGAACACGGGACAGGCTTGGCGTTTTGCTCTTGAAATGGAAATAGTAGGCAAAATACGGTCACTCCACACTATCAAAGGCCTTTCAAGTATCCAGAGAGACTATTACCCGAGTATTGGAGTGCCCATGGGGCTATTGCAGATTCTGAAAAAGTTTACGGATATTCATTCTTGTAGAGCGGCCTGGAATAAATCTTCCCTGATCACTTTGTACCAGGGAAAAAACAACTTTGTTCAAACCGTTGGTAAGCACCTTCAATTAGATCTTTACATCTACATTATTCAATGAGATAGGGCTGTATATGTCACAATCTAGTGGGTCTTTGTGTGGTTTAAGGATGAGGACAATCAGAGCTTCCCTCATAGAGGGAGCAAGAATGCCCTCATCCAAGGCCGCATTGAAGGTGCACAAAAGATGGGGACGTAACAAATGTTTAAATTTATGATACCACTCAGTGGGGAACCCATCCAGTCCAGGTGTTTGGTGGGAGGGCATCTGCGCTATTGCTAGTTTAATCTCCTCCATGGTAAGAGGAGCATCCAGGTCAAAATTCCCCTTTTTGGTTAAGGTCATCAGTATACTGTACAGCAGAAGTACACTCACTCGTTACTTTATTAGGTACACCTTGCTAGTGCCAAGAAAATATCCCCCTCACCATTACACCACCACCACCAGCCTGAACCGTTGATACAAGGCAGGATGGAGCCATGCTTTCATTTTGATTACACCAAATTTTAAAATTGCCATCTGAATGTCACAGCAAACAGTCTGCCCATTCTTCTTTGACCTCTGACATCAACAAGGCATTTCCATCTACACAACTGCCGCTCATTGGATATTTTCTCTTTTTTAGACCATCATCTGTAAACCCTAGAGATGATTGTGCATGAAAATCCCAGTAGAATAGTAGTTTTTGAAATACTCAGACCAGCCCGTCTGGCACCAACAACCACGCCATGTTCAAAGTCACTTAAATCCCCTTTCGTACCCATTCTGATGCTTGGTTTGAACTTCAGCAAGTCATCTTCACCACGTCTACATGCCTAAATGCATTCAGTTGGTGCCATGTGGCTGATTAGCATTTTCTGCTGCCAAGCAATTGAACAGGTGTACCGAATAAAGTGGCTGGTGAGTGGCTATGACTGGAAATAGAAGGACATGAAAGCATCCAGAGTTTCATAAGGGGTATCAACAAAATTGTCTCTGGAGGCACGGATCCTAGAAATGGATGTAGTAGTGTATTCTGGGATGCCAAGTAGGCCAACAAACACCCAGCCTTACTGCTATGTTCAAAAATATTTTAAGAGGCATATAACACTTTCTTTTTCCATGAGGTCAAGAAGGCAGAGCTTGTATTCCTTAGGACAATGCAACCAAGCAGCATGAGTATGGGAGGGTGGAGTAGTATTATAATCGGCCTCTGCCTGCAGCATAGCGGATTCAAGTTCCTCAGTACACACTTGGTTATTTTTTTGGAAGAGACCAGTAATTGACATAAAAGTACCACACAGGGTGGCCTTAAAGGGTTCCCACTTTGTGGCTGGTTTAGTAGTGTTAAGATTCGTATTCCAAAATTCCACAACATCTCTGGGGCATTCACCATGGACCATCTGATCTTCCAGCCAGTGGGAGTTTAAGCGCCATAAGGCCAGTCCAGTGGGAGGCAGAAGATTAGCTTCTAATAACAGTGGTGCATGGTCTGAAGCCCCTTTGGGGAGAATAGAAACTGTAGAAATAAAAGGGAGCGTCAAGAGAATGGCAAAGGCTAGGTCAATTTGTGACATTGTACAAAAGGAGTCTGAGTGGCAAGTAAATTGTCTATCATCTGGATGCTTCCACCTCCATACGTCAGTGAGATCATATACATGTACTCAATCTAGAAGGGTCTGAAAAACTTTACCATCACCCTGTAAATGGTCCATAGAAGGATCAGGGGTTGTATTAAAATCTCCCAGATATAGCAGTGGACCTTGTGAGAGATCAAGCATGAGAGATGAAATTTTATTTAGAACGTCTGCAGAAAAGGGTTTACGGGGGGGGGGGGCATAAACATTAACCAAGGTTAGAGCAATAAACCCAGTCTGTACAGTAACAACAACAAAGCAACCCTCAATATCAGTTTTAACCCAGATGATCTCTGCATGTAGGGATTTAGCCAGTAGTATGGATATCCCCATTGAGTATGTGTTATGAGGAGCATGGAAAGAATGAGCTATCCAGGACTGTTTAAGTGACAGGTATTTTGGGTCCACCAAATAATATGTGGTTTGTATCGTTTAAGGAAGGAACAAACTATGGACTGTTTCCGAGGTGAGTTTAGTCCCCTAACATTCCAAGATAAGATCTTTAAAGCATTAGCCATAATAGTATAAAAACAGAAATGATATTAAATATAGTATCCTACACAAAAGGTCCATCATTTCCCTCCAGTAATGCCAAAAACAAGAGTAAAAATGAGAAATGAGGGAGACACAAACAACCTAACCAGCCCATCCTGCTCCTTCATTCCAAACACAGAGAGCTTATGACCTGAACAATAAAGGTGATAAAACAAAACCTGTGATGTGCACATCACATATAAGTAGGAGGGTATTACTGGAAGCAAAGGGTGGATTACTGAAGTTCAGCTTCTCTGAAGATGGCAAAAAAGTCAAAGATCCGGTCATAAATAGAATGGAGCAGTCCTCCCGGTGTATGGTAATGTCAGCACTAGTCCACGATGGTGACAGGCAGAGGACTGAGAACAGTGGCAGAAGATTAACATCAACATTTCTCTCTGCAGTAGGTGAAACCCGCTATGTAGCAGGAAGATGTTGTATGGAGAATGAGGTTGTAATGAACTCTCAGTAGAAACTGGTCAAAATATGTAGCTGAAGGATTAATGCAGTATGCAGAAGAATAAGTCCCAAAAACTTAGTACAGTCTTCAGAAACAGAGAAACAAAGTAAACCCGTATTGAAGCCTGACTTGTGCTCAGAGTTCAGGAGGAGATGAATTGGCTAGCAGGTTAGTATAAGAAAGGTTTCTCATGGTCTTCGGGACCACTGTGGGCCTGCAAAGGTCTCATCCATCCAAGTGGAGGACTCCGCAGGAGAGGCGAAAAAGTGCGTCTTGCCAACGAGATGACCCTGAGCTTTGCTGGGTATAGCATGTAGTATTGAAGAGCTTTGTGTGAAGCATGTTGACGTTGCATTTCAACGCAGAAATCCAGAAATATAATCACTTTGCATTTAAACTAGGGGTGCATCGATACCCTTTTTTGATTGGCGAGTGTGAGTACCCATACTTTTGGTCACGTACTTGTCGATAGCAAGTACTGATTTGTTTCGGTACAATTTGCATCAATTCAAAATTTAAGATGCAAATTTCAGCACAAAGAATAGCATGCGATTTGAACAGGAATGCAGTTCCTGTCCAAATCACATGCTGTTTCCCCACTGCTCCTGTGTGAACCCAGGCTTGTCACAGTTCACACAGGGGTGCGCAGGAAACCTCCCTGAACCAATCCCATACAGTCACAGAAGAAAAGGCTGGGGATTTTAAATCCCTGCGGTTTTCTCTCCTCTCCTTGCAGGGATGACAGTATAAGCTAGAAGGCTTCTGATTGGTCAGCACCGCCAAAATTCATCTAGCCTGTATTGTCATCCCTGCACTGTTTGATAAGAGCTGATATGGTCAAAAGCACTAACTGGTATTCACAAGAGCTCCTGATGGTAGAGATGGGTTTTGCTGTGTATGAGTACCGGGTCACAGTCCTCAGGACCACCCCACCAGGAGATGAGCAAGCTAAGGTCCTGTAGCAGGTATAGCAGGTAGGGATCGAGCAGCGCATTCAGTAAACAAGCTAAATGTCGGTAACAAGTGGCTATAGGTTGGGATCAAGCAAAAGCGTAGCTGAAGAACAAGCCAAAGGTTGGTAACAAGTGGTAGAGATGATACAGATGGAAGCAGGAGTGTCAAGAGCAAGATATTGGTTGGAGAGAGCACAGTTATCAGGCAAACAGGGAGTTCAAAGGCATGGCTTAAATAGGAAGTTCATGGAAGGAGCAAAGAGTTCAAGGTTCACCAGAAGCAAGGCACAAGGCAAGATTGTCTAAGGAATTGTCAAGGAAGCTGTCCAGCATCTCAGGTGGCTCAGCAAGAAGAGATACTGTCAGACACAGCAGAATTTGCAGGTTCAGATCCAGGTCCTGACACTCTGGTGGCCTTGGAGCACAGCAGCATGAGGAAGAGGAGAGCTTACTCCCATCTCAGGGACAGCAGGATCCATTGCCTGCTGCCTCCAACCGTGTCAGGCAGAGGAAATTGAGGAGAAGTTTTGGGGTGCTTATGGTGAGGTTGAGGAGAAAATTGGGCAATCTTCAAGAGCAATGTTTCACCCCTCACAAACCCCTGGAGGTATACATTGGTGGGGTGAGATTGCTGAGGACTTTCACTAGCCTTTCCTCAAACATAAAATATCAGTTAGTTATAGTAGGTTCAAAAGTCATACCATATTCTAGTCTAATATTCATGTCATATATTATAATAAATGCCAACAAGATCTTTGACATTGGTAGAATTTTCAAATAAAGATATGTGACTACAAAGTATGTACAGTGTGTGCCAGTATAGATGTTATGCAGCATGTCTTAGATTAGTTATAAAAAGCCTGTATATACGTATTACAAAAAAATAATAACGATAAACCAATTCTCTACCTATGAAATAGAAGGGAAAGAGGAAGTGAAGAGGAAAAAGCAACCTTAAGAGGAAAGTGGAGAGAAAATTACATCATCCAAAGAAATTAGAGAAAGTGTCTCCAAAGTCTCGCTAATCTGTTGCCAGATATTGTATCCAATGGTTTCATGTTTTATCAAATTTAATTTGGGTGTTATTGAGAGTGCATGAAAGTTTATCATGAATCATGATTGAGTTTACTTTTTCTTTAACTTAATCAAAGACCACCATTGTTTACAACTCTGTGGCTGCCAGATTTATGTATGATTCCAATCTCAAGTCTTTATCCTCAATGTCTAATTTTTGAAAGAGGACAACTTCTGTTGCTCAAGGTATGTTCACCCCTACCACTGAGTTTATTAGATTACAAAGTCTGATCCAAGATCTAGTTACCATAGGGCACTGCCATCAAACATTAAAAATAGTGCCTACCTGGCCACATTTCGGAACAATACAAGATGCTTATGGGCACATTTTGGCAAGCCTAATGGGGGACTAAGTGTAGTTTTATAATTAGATTCAACCATGGTTATATTAATGGATATGTAAGATAATGTACCTCTGTTTAAATCTGCAACGTAATTTTATACACTTGAATCTCGGGACATTGTCAAGCATGCTTTTCAGGTTGTGTGTATTATAATCATGTAAAATAAATGTACTGTAATGCTTTGTGTGTATAATTACTTCCAAGATCTATCTACATCTGTTAAATCATTTAATCTATAAAGTTCTACAAGGGTTTGTGTTCATATGTGGAAGTGCAAAATGCTCAGAACAGATGGAAGCCAAATGATAATTGTAGTAAATTTCAACTATCATTCTAGAACATTCAGCAGTGATTTGACTCCATGGTTGCATGGCTTCCCTGATGCATTAATAATAACATTTATTTGCACTTATTGTCAGTGTAGTTTACAGAGTCAGATGAATAATGAAACTTGAAGAAAAATATTTCCAAAACGAAAAACTGTATTTTGAAGAAAGAATTAAAGAAATATTAATACCTTGGCTTTACAATATTGCCAAAGCTGTATCAGTACAAACCCCAGTAGAATCTGATTTAAAGAGAAATTAGGATGGTTTTGGTCTCAATTTATGTTTTTAAGTTCATACCTAACAATTTTTTATATTCATTTTTATTATTTATACAAGTACTTATTATTTAGATAATTTATTTTATAAACATTTAATATAATGTGCACCTACTGTATGAATCTGGTGTCAAAGAACATTATGGGATTAATAAAGAATGAACACAGCTGAAGAAATTTCCTTTCAGACTTTCTCTTTCTAATTGAATCTCTTTCTAAATGAACAGAGAGGACAGGGAGAAGGAAAAAGGATGGGGCAGATTTCTTGTCTGACTTGTTCAGCTGTATAGGCATGTAATTATATCTCGAGCTATTGAATAAGCAACAGGCTTTTCCATAAATGCAGTTACCATGTGAAACATTTTTAATTCTGAACAAAAATTAGGGAAATATATTTAAAATAATATACATTTATTTAAAAGCCAAAATAGATTCTGATTTTTGGACAGAAGTTATTTTTCTCCTTCTCCATGTATATATTGAAATCACGGTCAATGTGATTTAAAAGTCCTGTTTTATTTATTTGTTTACAATATTTTTTCTTGCATTGTTTTTTTTTCAAAAGTAGTAAGAATTGTTTTAAATTATGAATTTATTTAGAGGAATATTTAGATTAAATGTATGCTTAGCATGCCTTACAGTGTTTTCACCACCCATAACTTGCCATTATATTCCTTTGAAAACAATAGTGGAACATAAGTGGACTGCATAATAACAGCATAATGCAGGCAAAGTGTCATGGCCAATTGGTTCAATCTGGAAGGTTGAACGGCCCTTTAAAGAAAGCAAAGATATCCTTAATGAGGGCTCTCCCCATAAAATACCATAACTAGGCTAAGTAGGATGGCCAGTCACCATATGAGCATGTTACAAGGCTGTCTTTTTTGGTTTATAAGCCACTCAATGACTAATTAAAGATTGTACCTTTATTTACAGCCATATCTACCTATGCTTATCATCACTGTGGTTGAAATCAACTCCTTTAGGACCTTTGTACTTTTGTTTGCATTAGAACTGCTTCTCTCCCCATAAAAGTCATTTGGAATACAAAAGCAGCTTGATGCAACTCAGAATGAGGTCAACCTGTGCACATATGAAGGCACTCAGGGGCGGACTGACAGCTCATGGGGCCCCCGGGCAATAGGGGATCATGGCTCCCCTGTGTCCTTGCCCAAACTCAAAAAAGCCTATGAAAAAGGTACCAGGGGCATCTCATGGGGCCCCCTACTGACCCCGGGCCATTGGGCAGTGCCAGAGTTTCCAAATGGTCAGTCCGCCCCTGCTGGGAAGTATCTCAAATTGATTTCAACTCAGACAGAATATACCTGAAAGCATGCTGCATTTGCCCATCGACACAAACCCTGTAAACACATACTCAGATTATTCATTATAAATGCCTTTGTTTTTTCAGCTCTGCTAGCCAAAAGTTTTTTTTTCCCAACAGTATAGTACAATACACTAACAGTATATCTTGTTTGTTGTGCTACTCTAGGCATGCATGTATGATTTTTTTTGTTGTATACTCTCCACCTTTTTGTGACAAATAAATTTGAGAAATTTAAATAAAAATAGGCTATGAGCGGTAGATTAACTGCTTCCCTGCTGCCCTATAGCACATAGTACTGCTACAGGGTGGCAGGGCTGTGCAAAACCACACATATGTATATATATATATATATATATATATATGATTTTGCATTTCCGGGTAGGGTGTGCCCGTGCGCGCCACCCTACCCACACCGTTATTGGCTACTTCAGCTGCCGATCGCTGGGGAACACTGACAGGGGAGAGGTCTGTATGTAAACAACACAGATATCTCCCCTGTCAGCACCAACATGCTGCTTTGTATTGCTCTGCATAGTAGAGCAATACAAAGCTGCATGTTTCTTTAGTAAATCACACACAGTAAAACAGCACGCAGCACACAGTTAACCCTTTGATCGCCCCAGATATTAACCCCTTCTTGCCCAGTAACATTAGTACAGTATCAGTGCTTTTTGTCAGCACTGATCATTGTATTAGTGTCACTGGGAATGTGAGTGACAGTTAATCAGTTCCCACCCAGTGTCAGAATGCCCGCCGCAGTCCCACTATAAGTCGCTGATCGCTGCCATTACTAGTATAAAAATGTTTTTTTTTTTAAAATTCCAGTGTATATGCTGCCATTTGTAGACGCTATAACTTTTATATAAACCAATTAATTTACATTTGTTGGGTTTTTTGTTAGCAAAGACATGTAGCAGAATACATTTTGGCCTAAATTTATACCGAAATTTGATTTTTTAAATTTTTTTACTGGATATGTTTTATAGCAAAAAGTCAAATATATTGTTTTTTTTCAAAATTGTCAGTTTTTTTTGTTTAACAAAAAATAAAAAAACACACAAAAAATTAAAAACACAGAGGCAATCAAATACCACCGAAAGAAAGCTCTATTTGTGGAGAAAAAGGACATACATTTCATGTGGGTGCAGTGTTACATGACTGTGCAAATGTCAGTTAAAGTAATGCAGCGCCTTATCGCAAAAAATGGCCGGGTCATGAAGGGGGGTACATCCTCTGGAGATCAAATGGTTAAAGTGGCCATAAACCTCTGAAATGAAAAGCAAACAAAGCATATCCTATAGTGTGTACTAGCCTCAATCAAAAGCACCTAATGTTGTTCCTATCTGCTCTCTCCTCCATCTGCTGTCTGTATGAATCATTTCTGACACTACAGAATCCCAGGGGATACCTCCCTCTCAGCACACAGAGGGTGATTGACAACTGTAGCTGTGCATGTTTCCCTATGAGACTGTGTAGAGGTGTGTGTGTCCATTCCCTTCACTCAGGACTCAAATTACACTCAGCTCCTCGCTCTATGCTGTGCAGTGTGTGATGTCAGATTCCAGCCCTCTGCCTTAGGGAGCTCAGAAATGCTGTGTTAAGGTTTGCTTTAGGAGGCTGTAGAGAAGAGATGGCTGCAGGTGAACAGTATATATGTAGAAGGATTTGTTTCATCTCTGTGTATCATCTATGGCTAGTCACTTCAGTAGGTATATGGAAGGGTTTATAACCACTTCATTTCTGCTTTGTATTAAATGTATTGTATTCTACTATTCAAATGTACAGAATACAAAACAGTAGAAGGTGATTGAAATGGCATTGTAGAGAGTCTTTTAATTAATTAAACATTCCTTGCATCCCTCCCTCTTCTAGAAACAGCTATCTGAAGTTAGGAAAATGTTGCACAATAAAAAGTAAGCATACTTTCTACATTTTGGAGATTGGTGCTGTCTCAAGCTAGATAGAAGATTCCAGTTAAGCTGTTTCTATCATGATCTATAAAGATGTGCAATTAGAGAGAAGTGAACTCAAAATATGCTTCCCCATACAGTACAAAATGATGGACTTAACAGCAGGATCATGAACTGACTGGGCAGGGAGACAAGCGATAAAGAATGAGATAAAATAACATTACTTATGGATTTTTTCTGCACATTAGTATCAGCAGCACCATCAGCATCTTGGATCTGGCTGGAAGAACAAGACAAAAATATAATGATTTTATAGTTTCTTTTCTGGGGTGTGACAGCGCTATAGAAACATCAACTCAATCATCAAAGCTTATCTGGAAGGCTAATGACTATATTATAAAAGTGAATCTTTTATCCATTTATAATAAATGTATTTGGACGCTTCAAGCACCAAGTTCTAGTAGGCAGGCATGGTCAGGACACAAGCATCAGTCAATAGCAGATGTAATTGGGATGTGCAATATTAGGAACAGAGAGGAGCAAAGTATGACATATGGGTTAGGCTGTCCAGTGATGTATGTGCTAAATGTCAGCTGTATGGCTGTGGAGTGATGCTGCATAGAATGTGATTATCTAAGGATGAAATCATCAAATGAGAACTGAATCAAAAGATATCTCAGATCCATGAAACTGTTTGAGAAACTGAAAGCAGAGATGCAAGCTTTGTATCCGTCATCAGAAAAATTTAAAGATTCATAAGTATAATAGTACCGTATATACTCAAGTATAAGCCGACCCGAATATAAGCCGAGGTACCTAATTTTACCACAAAAAACTGGGAAAAACTATTGACTCGAGTATAAGCCGAGGGTGGGAATCATTGGTATCAGTGGGAGGAATAGTGCCCCATCATTGGTGTCAGTGGGAGGAATAGTGCCCCATCATTGGTGTCAGTGGGAGGAATAGTGCCCCATCATTGGTATCACTGGGAGGAATAGTGCCCCATCGTTGGTGTCAGTGGGAAGAATAATGCCCCATCATTAGTATCAGTGGGAGGAATAGTGCCCCATCATTGGTGTCAGTGGGAGGAATAGTGCCCCATCATTGGTATCACTGGGAGGAATAGTGCCCCATCGTTGGTGTCAGTGGGAGGAATAATGCCCCATCATTAGTATCAGTGGGAGGAATAGTGCCCCATCATTGGTGTCAGTGGGAGGAATAGTGCCCCATCGTTGGTGTCAGTGGGAGGAATAATGCCCCATCATTAGTATCAGTGACACCAATGATGCGGCACTATTCCTCCCACTGACACCAATGACACTTGCTGACCCCTGTTGCAGTATGGTGCTGCTGCAGCCAGCATATGTGGTTGCAGCAGCACCTCTGCACTGCACACTTACCTGTCAGCTGTCCTTCTTCACTCCGGCCTCTCCCTCACTCGATTTTCGTGGGTCCGCTCGGCTCCGCCTCCTCGCCCGTGATTGGCCGCCTGTGTACCTTTCCTGAGCTACAGTTCTGGCTGCCAATCACCGGTGAGGAGGCGGAGCCGAGCGGCAGGAGTGAGGGAGTGGCCGGAGTGACGGAAGGAGCAGCGCTTCCTGGATGGATCATCGTGGGACTGGACCAGAGCCAGGTAAGAGACAGCAGCCCTCTGCCCACCCCTGTACGCGCCCCCCTTGATGGAGCCTCGCGCCCCCCCCTGCAGACGTTGACTCGAGTATAAGCCGAGGGGGCCGTTTTTCAGCACAAAAATGTGCTGAAAAACTCGGCTTATACTCGAGTATATACGGTAATACATAAAAGTGTGGCGCTACATATAACCAAAAAATTGGTGCAAATACATGGAGTAAATGAAAAGTCCAATACACATGTGAAGGAGATATAACGTAGAGTAAGCCCCTTTAATGGGACATCAATGTTGTCATGAATGCTTCAAATCTGGTCAAGAAGATGAAAAGGTGAAGAAAATCCACCATCACCAACACCCAAAAAATGTTGCCTCTTACCAGATGAAATTGACCCCCCAGTTAAGGTTGCGTCAATGCACAATACATAATCCAAACGCATGCCATGGACCTGGACACTTTATGACATCAAAGGATCAAATTGGCCCCCAAAGGTATGGTATTATACAATAAGTATAATAGGATGATGAAAGTGGACCATAGCTTTACAAGTCTGCATAAATAAATTCCTGATTTATCACAATATGCACCAATACTATCATTTTTTAAAAAATGTATTTATTTTAGGTACTTATATAGCGCCGTCAATTTATGCAGTGCTTTCCATATATAATGTGCACTCACAGTCCCTAACTCTTAAGGAGCATACAGTCCAGGGGTGGACTGACAACTTATATGGCCCCCGGGCAATACGGGATCATAGGGCCCCTGTGTCCTCGCCCACACCCAAAAAAGCCTATGAAAAAGCCAATGAAAGGTACCAGGGGTATCTCATGGGGCCCCCTACATTGCCTGGGACCTCGGGCAGTGCCCGAGTGCTTGAATGGTCAGTCCGCCCCTGATATAGTCTAAGGTCCCCAACTCACATTCATAATAGGGCCAATTTAAACAGGATACAATTGAACTACCAATTAACCTACCAGCATGTCTTCAGAATGTGGGAGGAAACCCATGCAGGCACAGGGAGAACATGCTAATTCCTGGCAGGTGGTGCCATGGGTAGGATTCAAACCAACAACCCTAGTGCTGCCAGGCGGAAGTGCTAACCATTTAGTCACCTGTTACCATAAAAGCAATATTAAAAGCCACTTTTTAAAAAAGGGCCCTGGGTTTATGCCATAATGTGCTAGTATGTACCGCATATTAACACATTATGATACACTTACCTGTCAAATGGTGACCTCCAGTGCTGTCAGTGCTCCCATGGGTTCTGGGTGCTTTCATCTTTACACAGTCTTCCTTCCAGGTTCTGTCTGTTTGTCTGTTTGATTTTCAGAGACACGATGATGGCACTCCTGTGATGCATCATCACAATGCAGAGGGGGTGCTTTAGATGTACGTTGAGCTATGCATACGAAGCTCAGTGTATGTGACAGCTGATAGGCAGAGGGAGGTACTTATGACCGCAGAGACCGATAGGGTCTCTTCTGTTACAAAACCCTACCTGTCAACAGTTTTAGAAAGTTGAGTTTAACCACTTCAATACTGGCCACTTTTACTTCCTTCCTGCCCAGGCCAACTTTCAGCTTTCAACACTCTCACAGTTTGAATGACAATTGCGCGGTCATGCAACACTGTACACAAACTAAATTTTTAGCATTTTGTTCGCACAACTAGAGCTTTCTTTTGGTAGTATTTAATCACCACTGGGTTTTTTATTTTTTGTTAAATGAATGGAAAAAAGACAAAAAATGTTGAAAAAAAACAAAAGATATCCCTCAAATTACCCATTTTTGGAAAGTAGACAGTCTGCGGTATTTAGTAAGAGGCATGGTGAGTTTTCTGAAGTTTTAATTTTTTTATCATAATTTTTTGGAAAATAAAGAAATGAAAACGTTTTCACCATTTTTTTATAGGGACCAGGGACACTGACTGGTGACAGTATGAAAAAACTTTTTTTTTTTCGTTTTTCTAATTTTTAATTACTTTTTTACGATTTCTTTTTAAATAAAACACTGTGATGAGAGTAATATAATGTTACCATAGTAACATTGTACTAATCTGGGGAAGTGATCTATATTTTTTTCACTGCTATAGGCAAGCATTTAACTGAATGAAGTTCATTAATTCAGTGCTTTCTGTTGTAATTAGCTGTGATTGGCCACAGCTAATCACATGACACAGATGGACTGTGATTGGCCCAGTTTGTACCATGTGATCACTGTGACCAATCACAGCTAGCAACGCAATTGTATACAATGGATGGCATGAAAGGAAGCAATCTATTGTTTACAATTGTCATGTCACATGGTACCGACATTGGACACAGCAATGAACACACCGATGGTCACAGCCGGTGACAGATCTCTCCGCAGCGTGGCCCTGCGGGAGCGAGTGAGACAGGGATCTGGGAGGATGTCATCTGATGCCCACCCGGATCGACAGAATTCCTGCTCGGCCATCATTTTGCTATTGGCCGAAAGAGAACTGGTAATACCACTTTAAAAAGCAGTCCTTGAGCTCCAGTCAAGTGACTTTAGATCCCCTTTAGTTTTTGGTGCACTGCAGAGCATACCGTACATCCCTTCACTAGGAAGCTCAAACTCCAATAGAATGCTCTGCCATCAACGCATGTAAATAACTGCACAAAAAATGCATTGAAGTAATCCCAATAATTCCTATGTGACTAATCAATCTTAGTGTGTTTTTATAATATATGCCATGCTGCATTTTTGTGCTCGTGCCTCCAAGGTAATATCACTTGTAGAAACAGCTCCCGCATTCCTCATCAGAAATGTATCCTTTTTAGCAGATACTTTTAGACCCCTTGCACATGGGCATCCTAGTTTACTGATGTCTGTTCACGAACATGTTGGCATAAAGTCCCTGAGTAAAAAAAAACTGTGCGTAAAGACCTGAGTAATGTTGAGTATAGGTGACTAAAGGTGCATAAGTGTATAGACGAGTAAAATTCTTCTTCATTGCCAGTGTTGTAATGTTCTCATTTATACTCATAAACATGCCTATAGACAAGTAAACATGCATATGCGAGTAAATTACTGCGCTCAAATGAAAAATTTTCTATTTTTTGTTTTACGGCTCTGTACTCAGTACTGTATTACTGATGAAGGGATGAACGCTGCTCAACCGACCCCAGGAGTCCAATGTTGAGAAATGGCCTCAACCGCTGTTCTGGCCACGCCCTCTGACATGCTTTGCCCTGCCCACTTGGTCACAGAAGTAGTGAGGATGTGAGAAGACAGGAAATATATATGCATCATTGGCTGTGAAAAATTAATCAGGTGTGTAATATTATTATTTTTTATTATACAGAATTTATATAGCGCCAACAGTTTGCGCAGCGCTTTACAACATGAAGGTAGACATTACAGCTACAATACAATTTGGTACAAGAGGAAACAGAGGGCCCTGCTCGTTAGAGCTTACAATCTAGGAGGAAGGGTTGAGTGATACAAAAGGTAATAGCTGTGGGGGATGACCTGATGGAGGAAATAAAAGGCAGTTAACTAGTTAGAAGCAGGATAGACATCTTTAACCCCTTCGTGCCTAGGGGTAAAACAAATCTTAACGCCTAAGCACAATTTTGCAACTTTGACATGTGTTAGCAAACCCGTTTATACTGTATCATCACAACTACTTAGTGCATCCAGGTGGATTATACCTTGTTTTTTTTTTCAGGACAAATTGGACTTTTCATTTGGTGGTAAATGGTAATGGATATCTCCTGATTTTTTTTTTATTACCAAAGGAAAACTGGCCCAAAATAGTACCCCCCCCCCCTTTTTTTAATTTAGCTGTATATTTCTTGATACTACCATAACCTACCACCAAACAAACAACCGAAAATAATTTCTCAAACTCCTGACAATCACAACGATACCACATGTGTAAGTTAGTTCTTGTTTGTACCCATAGTACAGCCTGGAAACCATAGTGAACAATTTGCTTTTTTGTTTTTTTTATCTGCCACTGATACTAATTTAAAAATTAAAGAAAAAACCTGACCCCCCCCTAAAAAACTCTGACCCTGACCTTTGAACCTGACATTTGACCCTGACCTTGACCAAAAAACTAACCCTGGCACAGACCTACAGTAGATCAAGCCTTGATCTAGGTATTTTTGTATTACTATTTTAATTTATTCATTCATTTATTTATTTTATTTATTACTCGCACTTTTTTTTTGCTCTGAAAGGACAGAGAGAGATACATTGTATCTCTCTCCTCCATTCAGAGAGAGAAAACAAGGGGGGCGGGCTTCACAGTGACTGTGGCTATCACAGCGATCAGGTAACCCGGAGTTCTGGGTTCCAATTGTTAGAATGGGACTTGGGGCTCTCAGTGACACCCCGGTCTTAATGCTGGGAGCGCGCCATGCGTCTTAGTATTTTGAATTTTATTCGTTGGGCGAGTGGAAGCCAGTGGAGGGATTGGCAGAGAGGGGTAGCAGACACTGAACGGTTGGTAATGTGGATGAGCCTGGCATCAGCATTCATGATGGACTGGAGGGGGGATAGCCTATGTAAAGGTAAGCCAATGAGCAGGGAGTTCCAGTAGTCAAGGTGAGAGATAATCAGGGAGTCAATTAGGAGCTTTGTGGTATCATTGGTTAAAAAGGAGCATATTCTGGAGATGTTGTAGAGGTTGAGGTGGCATAATTTGGACAGGGATTGGATGTGGGCCTGAAAAGATAGTTCAGAATCCAGGGTTACCCCTAGCACCCTGGCATGCGGAGATGGGATGATGGTTGTGCTATTGATCCTGATCAAGAAATCAGGGAAAGAGGCACGGGAGGAAATATTATGAGCTTAGCTTGGATAGATTGAGTTTTAGGAAGTGGTGTGACATCCAGTCTGATATGTCTGTTAGTAAATCAGTGATTCGTGAGGAAATTGATGGGGTGAGCTGAGGAGTAGAGAGATAGATTTGTGTTTCATTAGCATAGAAATGGTATTGGAAACCATGGGAAGCTATCAGCTGAGCCAAGGAAGAAGTGTAGATCGAGAATAGGAGAGGTCCAAGCACAGAACCTTGGGGGACCCCGACAGTAAGAGAAGCAGGAGAGGAGGAAGTAGAGTTGTAAGTGACACTGAAGAAGCAGTGAGATAGGTAAGATTCGAATGGAGATTACAGTCATGAAGACCAAGTAGATAGAGTTTTTTTTTGAGGAAGGGGTGGTCAACCGGGCATAAAAGCAGCGGAGAGGTCCAAGAGTAGAGAATAGTGACTATTGGTTTTAGCAAGTGATGATAGAGTGATTGGAAAACAGGAAGAAGATAAGAGAAACTGAATAGTAATGCTGAAATACTAGAGAAGAGAAAGAAAGAGAGAGAGAAAGAGAAAAATTAAAATAAGATGGATATAGTATGAGTAGGAAAGAAGAATAAAAAAAGGGAAAAAAATCAGTCTCTAAAATGAAGCTTTAGTCTGAAAAAGGTAAAAATAGGTAAAAATAGAAAAGCAACTATATGTGATGTGTATGTGTGGAACATATAGTTGTTTTTTTATTTTCACCTTTTTCAGAAAGAAGCTTAATTTTAGAGACTGATTTTTTTTTATCTCTTTTTCTTTCCTACTCATACTATAGCTATCTTAATTTTGTTTCTCTTCCTTTCTCTCTTTCTTTTTCTTTTTTGGTACTTCAGCATTACTATTCAGTTTCTCGTATTCTTCCTGTTTTCCATCACTCTGTCATTACATATACTGTGCACACCTGATTCTTTTTTCATAGGCAATAGTGCAGATATATTTCTTGGCTTCTCACATCCTCACTACCTCTTTGACCAAGCCTCTGGTTGGCAGGGTGAAACATGTCAGAGTGCGTGGTCTGAACAGCAACTGAGGCCATTCCTCAACATTGGACTCCTGGGGTCGGAAGTGCAGCATCCATCCCTTCACTTGTATTGGCGGACACTGGAATTGCTCGGACTCATGTTCCCCTCTTCTCACTTGCCGATGGGGTGATTGAAACACAGTATTTTGTCTCCTGTATACAAGAGTCCTTAAATGTTAGCTTGATTTTACCAGAGCACAGGCTAAGAAACAGGGGCGAACTGACAACTCATGGGGCCCCCGGGCAATAGGGGATCATGGGGCCCCTGTGTCTTTGCCCAAACTCAAAAAAGCCTATGAAAAATGTACCAGGGGCATCTCATGGGGCCCCCTACTGACCTCGGGCAGTGCCCCAGTTTCCAAATGGTCAGTTTGCCCCTGCTAAGAAAACATTCACATTTAGAGCTTGTATTATTTCCTTAAAGAATATGTAAACCCAACAGTTCATATTGCTGATATTTGCCTGCTGTACCGTGTACTTGTATGAAAAAGTATCCTATTCTCTTTCCCTTTGTATTGCTTCCTTTGTGTGAAATCCTGCCAGTCCCTCTACTTTTCTATTAAAAACAGACCACACTATGCATGAGAGGACAGCTCTGTTTTCCTGTGCTGGGAACTCATCTTGCTCTCCTTCAATGATCAGACTTGTGCAGACAGCCCCCCCCCCCTGCACAGCCATTCACTGGGAAGATCAACGTGCTGCTGCTTTTCCTCCCCCCGCTTTCTGAGCTCCTTGTGCAGCTGAGAATAGAGGGTATGTGAAAAAAAGGTGTTCATAGTGTGTTCTTTTCCTCTATACGCAAATATTTTGCCTTTTATTTCTATTTTAAACTGATTGGATTGTTTTACAGGTTGAGGGTTCACATATATACCTTAAAGCCACCAATAAAATGTATAGCTGGATTCCAGGCAAACAGCTAAATACCCAGATTAAATACACCCAGATAAATTGAAAGTACTGGTATAATGGAGTTGATTAATCTCTCAAAGAGTTTTGCACTTCTGTTCATAACGTTTTGAAATTTTCAAAGCTCTGTCACACAGCACAGCCTTGCCTAGCTGGGCAGGAGACCTGATTTTTCTCTGCTGCAGCTCAGTAACACTTACTGGTCTCCCTCCCACCCATTTGTCACTGGACAGTGAAAGCAGGAGTAGCAGACTGATGAGCTCACATCTCTGTCATTTTGCTGTCTCCTCCTATTAGCATTCTCCTTGCAAACATATGATAGCTGCAGCACAACTGACTGGCTTCCTGGGCTGCTTCTGCCTCCCCCAGGCTGAGCTCTGCTCTGCAGGGACTTCAAGGGACTGATACAATATCAAAATCAGGTATTTACAATATGTGCATTTTAAAAATACATTTAACCACTTCCCACCAGAGAAATTACTCCTCCCCCTTTCCTGACCAGGCGATACGGTGCCGCAATACTTTAACTGACAATTGCACGGTCATGCAACGCTGTACATAAATGACATTTATGTAATTTTTTTCCCACAAATGGAGATCAGTGGTATTTGATCACCTTTGCGGTTTTTATTTTTTGTGCTATATCAAAAAAAGACCGACAATTAAAAAAAAAAAACAAAAATAATATTTTTTTATTTTTTGCTATAAAACTTATCCAATAAAAAAATAAAATTTCTTCATAAATTTAGGCCAAAATGTATTCTGCTACATGTCTTTGCTAAAAAAAAATCCCAATGGTTTACATGAAAGTTATAGCTCCAACAAATAGTAGTATATATACTGGAATTTTTATTTTTATTTTTTTTATATTAGTAATGGTGGTGATCAGCGACTTATAGTGGGACTGCGTCAGGCATTCTGACACTGGGTGGGAACTAACTGCCACATCCCCAGTGACACTAATACAGTGATCAGTGCTAATAAAAAGCACTGACATTGTACTAATGGGCAGGAAGGGGTTAACATCTGGGGTGATCAAAGGGTTAACTGTGTGCTGTTTTACTGTGTGCGCTGTGTTGTGTTTTACTAGAGAGACATGCTGTGCAGAGAGATACAAAACAGCATGTCCTTGCTGACAGGAGAGAGACTTGTGTTGTTTACACACAGGTCTCTCCCCGTCAGCTTGGTGCGACGATTGCCAAGTGCCAGACAGGAATCGACTGCCGGAACCTGATGATTGACATCTCTAGCCGCCAGTAGCGGCGTGGGTAGGTCGGTGCTTGTGCACGCACCCCCTACCTGGAAATGCAAATCACATATATATATATATATATATATATATATATGATTTTGCACAGCCCAGCTGCTCTGTAGCAGTACTTCTGCTATAGGACGGAGGAAAAGTGGTTACATTTTATGAATACAGAATTTACTTTTATATCTGCCTAGACTTCAGCTTTAAACCAAACCTAAAATAGTTTGAATCAGGTTGGTCATTATGGTTAAATTAAAAAAAAACTGAAAAAATGTGATTCATACTTTACAGCGCTGATATTTATATTTTAGTTAGTATTTTGCACTATTCCACTAGCTTAAACTGAGATTAAAAGACATCAGATTCTACCTGCCCGGTGCAGTTTAGGAAATGAAAGAATGCATCTGATCAGTTGCCATAGATACTTTAGGTTTAGAGTATATGAGACTTTTCTTTGAAACCTTCCATTATCTGTAAGAATTTCTACAGAATACCAGTACACATGGCATCTTAAACTGAAATAGTTTTCAGTCAACTGGATTTTATATTTTTTTTAGGTTTTCAGGTTTTGTAAACTGCTTTTTCCTTTTGTTTTTAATTATTCATAAAGAATCTTTATTCAAGTTATTTATTACAAGTTTCACCATCTGCTTACTGAAACCGATAAATAAAAAATCTTTTCATACAAGATTTTATAGTAATAGTTAATGGATTTTTGTATTATATAACACTGCACGTAAAGAAATAAGGAAAACAATATATACTGCATAGAGAAACAATTTTGTTAAATGACTAAATAAAGCTTTTCCTTTTACTCATAAAACCCATTGGCTTGGGTACAAATGCATATTTATAAAATATGTTCCCAGCAAATTCATGATAGATACTCTATCTTCAATCTCTATTTCATTGGCAGCCTTAATATGGAGGCCCTTGAGGTACTTTGTAAAACCATATGTAGCACCCTCTTAGCTGAGTTTCTCTGCTTACCAGAGAGGCTGTCAGGCAAATTCAGTGTGGTATTCTGGATAACATAGTGCTGTGATTGATGAGTTAGGTCTGCTCATGCTGCTTTGGTGCTGTTGGAGTTTGTCTGAGTTCTGACCACCTTCAGAAAGCTATGAGAGCCTTCCAGAACATGGGTATGGGCTAGGCAAAGGACCAGCATGAATATGGATACAGCCCTAGCCAATCCCAGGGGAAGGCAGTCCCATTACATGCTGGGAGTAGTATTTCTATTCTGAGAGGACATGGGTTCAGTATCTTTCCTGGTAGTGGATTTCACCAAGCCAGGCTGGAGGCAGGCTGCCTCGCCTGGCACTTGCTGCCATGTGGCCTCATGTGGCTCAACCTGAGGGCCTGAAGTTAGTGATCCTGGTTCTACAGTAAACTGAATGTGGGGAGTTGTCTGCCAAAGCTCTGTCTGGTTTCACTTTAGGGTTTTGCTTGGAAGATTGGAAGAAGGCAACCATTCTGTCCTTGGGCCTTGTGAGTACTGACATTGAGGAACTTGGGGACTCTGTGTGCTTGCTACCTCCACTGGTGCTTGATAGTCAGCGTGCGCCTGAAAAAAGGGAACACTGACTAGTGTTCTGAAGACCTTGTCCAATCGTTGCTACTGCAATGGGACTCTGCTCAGCTATGTTACCTTTGGGCTGTCGCAGTCTGTCGTAACTGGCATATACCTGAGGAGCTCAGCCCTGTAACTACTACTACAGCAAAAAGGGACTTTGCTCACTCCTAAACTACTTGTTGCTACAGGGTAAAGGGAAGTCTGCTATCTGCTTCAGATAAGACTTCAAACGTGCTCAACTAAGAGATCAGCTAGATGTCCTCAGTGTGAATAGTTCTCATTTTGGAGTATCCTACTACAATTCCTCGTCCCTATACCCAATTCAACTCCAAAAACAAAACATCCCCCAGACTGGTCATTGAAGACAATGAGCCAAAGAGTTTGTGTGCTTGGATGTGGGCCGAAGCAAGGGGAAGCCCGTGGAAAACATACAAGCAGCTCCTTGGAGGGTAGCATGCAAAGTGCTCTTTTGGAAATGTGCTAAAGGTTTATCAGTTACATGCATACTCATTTGTCCTATGCCTGGGTAAATCATTATAAAACCAGACTGTCCTGGACTTTTGCATTGTTTGGTCCCATAGTATAAGCGAATATAGCCGTATTTGTCCCCTGTTTGGATCTTGTAGCACTCATTGGCTTGATATATTCTTTTATATATTTTCTGTGCCTGACATGTAGTGAGGAGAAATGTCCCCAAAAGGAAACAGACAACAGTAAAAAGCTTACAGAGGCTGTAAACCTTCCCTAAGTTATCTAAAACAATTTAATTTTTCATTAATAATACGATTTTCAAGTTTTTGGCTTTACCTTCCTTTATGCTTTGCCAGTGTTCTGGATATTACATTGATATGCTCTGCTCATTTCCCCTTTGTGAATTTTTGTCTTGGATGTACTGAATGTCTTTTTGATTTAGTAGGGTCTGAACAGAGATGAAATGTGAGGCTCCGAAATACAACTGTTTCTAATGTTCTGCACCTTTTGTAAAGTAGCAGTTTTACTGCTTTTCTGTCTGCAAGTTGGGATAGATCAATAAAGACAGAAAAGTGTGGATCTTCTCGTCAAGGTTAACTGCTCACAGTCCTGCCAAGAGCTTCATGTCTTTATTTCAAAGTGGCTTCTGAACAGACACCAAGAATTTTTTTTTACATGTTTTTTGTGTAACACTTTATGTTAAAAAATATATGTTTACCATAATTTAAAATCACAAGGGATAACTAGGAAACCATATTAAAAAAGTTCATGAAATAAATGTGTATGCTGTTTGGCTATTGTATAAAAAAGTATATATCAAGGATGGAATACACTGCAGTAGATATTTGGTCTTTTCAACAGAGAATTCTTCTAATAAAGTAGCAGTAAACCGCACTGAAAAAAAAAAAACCTCTGCAAGCTAACGGCATAATGTGCTAGTATGCATCACATATTAGCACATTATGTAAAACTTACCTTAAAACGAAGCTCTCCAGTGACACGCTGTCACCGCTGTAGAGGCTTCCATCTTCACCTGGTCTTCCTTCTGGGTTTGCGAGCTCCAGCCGTCTGATTAGCTGAGCCGCAATGATGTCACCAGGGGCGGACTGACAACTCATGGGGCCCCCAGGCAATAGGGGATCATGGGGCCCCTGTGTCCTTGCCAAACTAAAAAAAGCCTATGAAAAAGGTACCAGGGGCATCTCATGTGGCCCCCTACCGACCCCGGGTCCTCGGGCAGTGCCCGAATTTCCAAATGGTCAGTCCGCCCCTGGATGTCACTCCAGCGTATGCACATTGGAGTCTCAGGACACGGCACAGTGCTCTGAAGGAACGGCATGGGTATGACGTTCCTTCAGAACGTATGTGTTGGCTGTCTAAAAAAGCAAATATCTCCTAAATGGTGCACGTTTAGGAGATATTAATTTTACTTTCAGGTAGGCTTTATTATAAGCTTTCCTGTAGGTAAAAATTAACAAAGTGGGTTTACTACCACTTTAAACTGAAGTTTAGTATATTTTTTTGGGTGGAATACAGCACCAAACACAGTAAGTATGTGTAATGATCACGTGTAATGATGGCTACTTTTGTTAAAAAGTATCCCTGCAATGTCTCCTTCACAGCCACTAGATACTACCCTGAGCTTTTGTCTTCCGGGTCTGTGAAGAATAGTAGCATTGGCTTCTATTGAGGAAAGTTGCAACGGCCAGCCACCCCATCCTTCCCTGTCTGGTATCTACAGAACACGTATTACTCCACTCCCACAATGCATTGGATTCTGTGAATAGAGGATGAGCAGTTGAATGACAGGGTCTCCCCCAACCATTCACAGAATGTAATGCATCTTTGGGAGCGTAGTAATACAAGTGTTGTGAATGACAGAGAGGCTAAAAGGAGGCGGGCAGGAAGTGCAACTTTCCTCTGTAGCCTCAGCTGCTGTTAACTTTGACCAGAAAACAGTTGCTCAGAGATATATCCAACAGCTGTTAAGGAGACAGTGTGGGGATGATTTTTTTGTAGAAGCAGCTTCCTGCAGGTAATGGGATAAACACCATTACACATAACTAATGTGTTTGCTGCTGTATCCCCCAAAATAACATTAAACTTAAAGTGCTACTAAACCCAGGACCCTGCATTCACTATATCTGGTTTCCAGCAGTACATAGAACATGAAAATGCAATTGCTTTAGTAAATATAAAGTGCTAAATATCTTTTCTCATCTTATCAGCAGTTAGAGCAGTCTTGTGATTTCTATCAGTGTTAAACTGAATACTGGTTAAAGCTTGTAGGAGGAGTTTTCATTCTCTGCTGATTGTCCTATGAGGCTGCATAACTCCTGATCCTCTGTCTGGAAAGCACTAATTGGCCCTGTGCTGATTACATGCATTCTCTCAAGAAGAAAAAAAAACTCTCTAGCAATACAAACCAAACTGAGCATGTGCAGCTTGCCCCCAAGGCTCTGTTCTATCAGCAGATGGATTGCGGACAATAGAAGAAGGGGAGGATCAAAGAAGACAGGATCAAACAGCCTTTTTACACAATGCAGAGGAATAACCCATTATGTTACACAGTGAATATAACAAGCATGCTTTACTGCATATACAGACTGATTTTACTGTTGTAGCGCTTTAAGTTTTAAACTCAGTAACCCTAAGCAGCAAATTACATTTCACTTGGCTGCTGTCAAACCAGTACTAGATACATATTGTTTGGCTACTATGAATTACTTCACTTTAAAGTTTACACGTAAAGCATATATAAAGCCAAGACAAAAATGTAAAATATTGCAGCTTACCAGCCTTTAATTTTGATGACTGCATTCATTTTTTTAAGACTAAGAGCATTTTCAGCAAGTACAGGAAATACCAGTTGATTTTGCAAGATATGAAATGTCCTTGTCACTTCCTCTGGGTTTAAAGGATAAGTTCACCTTTGGGAACATGTTACATGTTCCACGCATTTTTAGGGCGGAACATGTAACATGTTTCTGAACAACCGCCTGCTGCCCCCTCCCTGTGACAGAAGTACGGAGAGACGTTTCCTGTACTAGCTGTCACTTTTCAAAAACAGCATGGCCGTGCAAGGCTCTGCCCACACGGCCCCGTCATTCAATCACAGTCCTCTGTGAATGAATGGACTACAGGTCCCAACAGCCTTAGTGGCTGTCAGCTTGTAATCCTCAATGAACTACCATGGCGCTGTGAGCACTGTGGTAGTTCATTGAGTTTTCTTGTAAGAAGTATCAGCTTGTTTGTACGGGATGTATGAGCAAGCAGATGCACTGCCAGTCTGTAGTAGACCTGCATGGTCTGATCTTCTGATCGCTGGTGTAATACTTTAGAGGCTCCTAACACAAAAAATAATAAATGCACATTTTTTACCTGCAAAAAAAGTGCATTTATTATTTTTTATGAAAATGTGAACTTATCCTTTAATGGAAAGTAAAAACCTTATCTTTCTTTTGAAAATACCTAAACCCATCAGCCCCCAGGTATGAACATAGGCAGACATATGTGAAGTCCAGCCTGAGTGGCAACCAGAACTCCCTACATAAATACGATGAAGGAGTAAATGTAGCCACACAAGGACAGGGAGGATTACTAAGAGGGAAAAAAAAACATAAAAGACAAATACAGACACCTCATCTCAGGACTGGTACGCTGCATTATATTATGTCTGTTTTTGGGTTTAGATTTGATTTAGGAGTTAGCATGGTTTAGAATAAGGCAGAGAATTAGTTAAAAGAATGGTGTATTCGGGACCTGAAGGGCATCATGGTCTTTGTTTATAGAGAAGTGTTTAAAATTGAAATGGATGAACAGGTCAATGAGAAACCGTTTTTTGCACTCTGTAAACTCAGTCTACCCAAGTAACTCCAGTTACCTAATGTACCTCATAAGCATCAATTTATTTGTTGTTTTTTTCATGATCATTTTCATATCAAAATATTTCACAAAAATAAACATAATATTTTGTAAATATTATATTTTGATTGCACTATTTTACAAGTAACAATTGAAAGCCTCTATATCTTAAGAATTAATATTTTATCTACATCTTATTATTCTGCTCCCCTCAATAAACACCTCGTAGAAACTCACTGTTAACTCCAGGCAGAAGCCAGCAATGTTTTTAGGTGCAATAATATTTGAAACATTTTGAACTTTATACATACATAAAATGGGTCCCTTCACACGGGGCAGACTCGTTTAGTGTATCTCCCAGCAATCTTTTTAGGTGCAATAATATTTGAAACATTTTGAACTTTATACATACATAAAATGGGTCCCTTCACACGGGGCAGACTCATTTAGTGTATCTGCTTGCTCAGCAGTGAATCCCTCTGTTGATCCTCGCTGAGCAAGTGGATGACAGTTCTGTGTCTGCTCTGCTGCTGCAGAGCGGACACAGAGCAAGTCGCTGTCCTCAATGGGCGGTTGGCTGGAAACAGACCGCCTGTCCATTTCCATCCGACCCGATCTGACGGACGGAAGCAGAATTGGATCTCCATCCGTCTCTTTTTTGTGGGTCGGATAGGATTGGATGTCAGCAAGTGTAAACAGACACGTCTGTTTATACCCGCCACTCCATAGAGGAGAATGGAGGTTCCGATTAGGTCCGCCTGAAAAACATGCAGGTGGACCCGAGTGGAACGTCCATCTGAAAGGGGCCTATGACAAAAAAGTGACATGTTGGTGTTAAATTAAAATTTGTGCAATAAAACCTTTAGTGAACTAAAGTAAAATGTGATCCTCCAAATTAATAAATAATCCAAAGGAAAGAAAGTACTGCATACATTTGTAATTGACGATAAAAAAATTCTTAAGTACCCATTTAAATTTTACCATTTTTGTGCACATGTTATCATATATTGCATTAAGGCAGCCCATTCATTTTAAATGGGTTGTCAACCCACCTAAACAGACATTTTTCTGGCACATTGCTCCACATTGCATGGCAGTGAAATATCATGCTTATCGTGGACTGCAATTCATGTATTGGACTTGTGTTGCCTTAATGCAATGGGGTGCCATTCAAAATAATTAGCACAGCAACATGCTAAAGCATGCAATGGGCATGTGTTGCAAAAAAGTGCACATTACCACAAGGCACAGCATCAGGTAAGTGAAAATGGGTTCTCAGCTGGATAATGGATGGTACATTTCTTTAATTAATTTCATTTTAAAATTGTATTTATTTATTTATTTTAAAAGAACGCATTACCGAAAACACGAGTAAAAATCTAATTCAAGCTTTAGCATATTATATTATTTCAAAAGACTCTCATTTAATAAAAATTCAATGTATTTTGGGGGTTCAAAATATTAAACAAAGCATGTTCTGAACTTATAAAATTAGAGGGATCCTGAGGGGCATCCAGTATGTCGGAGCCAGATGCTGACTGAACCCCTAAAATGCATTGAAGTTGTATGATATAAAAGCATGAATAGAATTGGATCAATGCTTTCCTGATCAGTTTTGGCAGTTTCCTCCTTGCACGTTACTACTCAAACAAAGAGCCACCACTCCGGGGATAGCTGCCTAAGAAGAATCATGCCTGGCACAGCAGAACTACTGTTACATACTGTGAGCATGCAGGCTTGTCATGCATTGTCTTTTCTGCATCAAACTACACCTACCTGCCTGCTCACATCAATCTCCAGAATGCACAGCTCAGCTTAAAGCTGTCGGCCTTATCCCGGTGTGCTGGAATGACTAGGGGCGGACTGACAACTCATGGAGCCCCCGGGCAATAGGGGATCATGGGGCCCCTGTGTCCTTGCCCAAACTCAAAAAAGCTTATGAAAAAGGTACCAGGGGCATCTCATGGGGCCCCCTATTGACCCCAAGCCCTCGGGCAGTGCCCGAGTTTCCGAATGGTCAGTCCGCCCCTGGGAATGACTAGCTTCTGTCCTGCACATGCCCAAGAGAAGATGCCAGCACAAAACTGTAAGAAAGGTGAGCATTGACACTTTAGTTGTGCTTAGACCTAACCAAAAACACCTACTTCTTTAGCAGATCCAGCATCCCATGCCTTTTTCCTACTTCATGAATGTAATTTCAAATTATTTTTAAAGCTGCCACTTTCATTAAAATAATACCTGGTGACCCTGCCAAGAAGGTCATTGTGGACTTGTGAGTACTTTCTATTTTGGGATGACAATGTCTTTTCTTTTACAAAGGTTTTATTGAGTGTGCATCATACAGTAAAAAAAAAACGATATAGAATGCATAGCCATAACAGCAAAACATAATACACCAAAAGGAGTAGATCTCCGCATAATAGTATACAGAAAGAAATATAAAGGGTTGACAAAGTGTCTCATAGGAAAGCTCAGAAAAAGCAACATGTTATGGTGATTCAGGGTTGACAAGCCCATGAGGAATCTTCCGTCAGCCTACTAAAAACCAGCGATTTGAAATGGAGGAGGGAGCTTGCAATGTGTTCAAATTAGGAGGTTTCCTATGCAAAATAGTAACAGGCTAGAAGAGAAGAGTAGAAAAAAAGGAAGAGAGGAGAAGATGGGTAGATTTGGAAGAGTGTAGGGGGGAAAGGGATACCCCGTGGGTCCAGCCAGTGGCAACAAATCACAGGTCTAAGGCTTGTGGTCACAAAGATAGTAGAGTGCAATCAATATTCAAGTGATTGACTTGATCTAACCATGGGCCCCAGACTCTGAGGTGCTTAGCATGTGTCAGTGAGTATGGAAATTAATTTTTCATGTGTCATGGTTCCCAAGAGCCGCTGTTTAACCTCAGCAAAACTTATTGATGGCTGTCTTTAGGCCCTAACCAGATTTTGTCAGGAAGCCAGGAACACCAACTTCCTTTGATATTTATTCAAATGTAGGATAGGTTTATGCAGGAGAGCCTCCCTTGGGTTTATTTTACAGAACCAACCGAAGCAGATTATAAACCTTTATCCAGAAGCAGGTGGCCACAAAGCAGGTCCACCAAATATGCAATGAGGTGCCTCAATCTGTACAGCCCTGGAAACAGTGTGAAGAGGCATTGGGAACAAATTTAGATAAATGGTAGGGGGTCATGTACCACTGGGATAGCAATTTATAAACATTCTTCTGCACCAAAATGTCAATCATGCATTTAGAGGAAGACAGCCAGATAGTATTCCAATCCCATGTATCAAGGGTGGTGACTAGGTCTTGCTCCCAGTTGTCCATGTATGCAAACCTATTAGGGCCCATAGAGTCCATAGGTGACACATAAAGGGAGGATTTCCTAGGCCTTTAGAATGTGGGTCCTTTCTACAGCGGTTTTTGCAGGTTGTCAGGTGTCAAGGGGTTTTATTACAACATGTGACCAGCAGTGTTGAATTTGGGTATAACAACAGCACTCTCCCTCTGACAGGTCCCATTGTTCGCTGAGATAGGCAAAGGACTTTATGTCATCCAGTGAAAAGAGTTCGTAGATATATCTGAGGCCCTATGAGCACCAACAGTGGAACACAAGGAGATTCCCATTGGCTGGGCTAAAGGAGGGGGTCAAGGAGTCCCAATAGCAAAAGCTGAGAGGAAATTAGATTACTTGAGTATTTTACCAAGTCCCACTTGAGCAAGTGCTGCAAGAATGGATCCATGATTTTAGGTCTCAAAGAGGGAGGAGTCCAAAACACATTGTATATGGGGAGTGAAGAGAAGTCCACCATCGAGAGAAAGGTTCAAACGTGCCATCTACTGGTTGCATGTAGAGAAGCTAGTGGGGATACTTTGGCTGCCAGGTATTAGTGTTTAAGGGAGGGTAATAGCTGGCCACCCACAAGATGCCTACTGTAAAGTGTTGAGGCTGGGAGCCTAGATTTATGGTGCCCCCAAATAAACTGCAACAGTTTGCATTGAAAAAGTTGTAGGAAGTTACTTGGAATGGGGATGGTTTAGCACCCTAAAATAATACAACAGTTTTGGAAGATAGGTCATTTTTATAGCATGTATTTTACCAAGCCATGGTCACCACAAAGTGAAGGGAGAGACTAAGGACATAAATAAAGGAGAATAATTAGCTATGTATAACAAGTCAAAAGACAAAGTCAGTTTGATGCACAGAAAGGATGGAGAATTAGACCAGGCAAGATGGTAGTTGTCCCAAAATGCTTGGTGCTGATTTGTGGAAAGGGTGAGGTTTAAAGCCTCAGATTTGGCCTCATTAATGTGCAGATTCAAAATAGAGCCTCCAGCAGGGCAAAAAGGCTGGGTAGAGTGGTGTGGGGAGAAGAAAGCCACATTAGGATATCATCAGAGAACAGCATCAGTTTGTGGTGTGTCGCAGGCATTTGGAGTCCATGTATGTCTGGATTTTCCAAGCCTCGAACCGCTTAAGGTTTGAGGACCAATATAAACAAAATGGGAGAAAGGTGGCAGCCCTTTCCTGTACCTCACCTAATCACAATGGAGTCTGAAGTATAACTTGTATACTTCTATGTAGCTAGAATTGGTTGGGCTTACAGGGCGGGACAATGTCCTTTCAATTGTGCTATTGTGTTGTCACTGTCACACACTCTCCCAAAAGCCAAAGGCTACAAGTGGCCATGCTGTTGAACAATACACAGGCAGTTCCACTGTTTCCATCAGAAAACCCTTCCTGAGAAATCCTACGTAGTCTTCGCTGGAGTATTTATAGAGACAGGAAGTGGAAAGCTAAGTGACAGTCAGTTAGGGTTTACCTTTTACTTTAACGCACATTCTAAAGCACATTTAGATAGATCTACACTGACAAAAAAGTGCATTTTGCTACTTTTCCTTTCTGCATGTTCCTCACTTCTATGGGCACTGTCAAACTCCAAATAAAACTTAACAGTGACTGCAAAGTCCTAAGATGATTGTTCCACATTTAAATGGCCTGTGACAACAATGGCAGTCATGCTGTGATGAGTCTCACAATCTTCAGATGACTCACAAGTTCAAGACAGAGACATTACTCATGGAAAAGATGGACGAATCTTTTCTTACAATGATAACTGAATAGGTATGTAAGACATTTCTTATAAATGACAAAGACATGAAGTCCTTATTTTGGATAAACTGCTAACAAGTTGCTGGTGAAGAAATCCAAACCATCAAAAAAAGTTTACAACTGATCAGTAACATGTATTCCGATGTACTGCTATAGGTTACTGCAAGGTATCATTGTTCTGTGTACTGCTTTATTGAACAAGCTTATAGTTTATAAGAACAAGGGCCGATATAGCCTATATGATATATTAATAGACTAAAAGTTGTATATAAAAAGTATTTTCAAGCTGTCATATGTGCCCAAAGGGATGTTCCTAAATGCTGACTTATTACGGTATTCAAATTTCTGCACCCATCACAGTTACTACTTTATTTGCTTTGTATTCTTTAAAATCTGTGAAATAAAATGTGGCTGTGCATTAATATTTGCAAATGTATTGGTTTTAACATACTGTACCAGCAGCAGTTGTTTACTAGTTTTAGCTTACAAAATGATATATTCATTTTATGATATTATATATTACAGGGGTTAGACAAAAAAATGGAACACTACATGATTTGCAGGTGTAAAAGTGACGACATCTTTCGCGTTGAAATCTCTTTTGTCATTCACTGCGTGTGCTGCTAGTAATACAGTCATGTCAGAGCTTACTGAGCTTCAAAGAGGGCAAATTGCTGGTGCCCGCTTAGTTGGTGCCTCTGTGACTGAAGTTGCCAATTTATTTTTCGTGTCATATGGTACAGTATCAAAGGTTATGACAACATATACAGTTTCTGGAAAATGTCATCTGATAAGAGCAAGCGCGGTTGACATGGTCAACTGATTGAAAGAGACAAAAGGACATTACGCAGGATTGTGACCCGGAATAAGAAAAAAACAACTAGTACAAAATTGACTGCAGAGCTCAATCTCAGTCCCTATATATATATATATATATACACACAGTTGTGTTCAAAATAATAGCAGTCAGACATCACTAACCTGATCAATCACTGTCTTTGGTAGAAAGGATATTTCTACATGGCAAATAATTTACTAGCAGGTGTAGTAGGGTAATAGAAATCCAACAGACCCAACAGTCATGGCATGCATGCTGCTGATTCTGTGTAATTGAATCACTAATTGAAAGGGGCATGTTCAAAATAATAGCAGTGTGGAGTTCTATTAGTGAGGTCATTCATTCTTTGAAAAACAGGTGGCAATTATTGCCCTTATTTAAGGAAGGAAGGTAGCAAATGTTGTACATGCTGGTTACAGTGCATTTCTCTCTGAAATTCTGAGGAAAATGGGTCGTTCCAGACATTGTTCAGAAGAACAGCGTACCTTGATTAAAAAGTTAATTGGAGAGGGGAAAACATATAAAGAAGTGCAGAAAATGATAGGTTGCTCAGCTAAAATGATCGCAAATGCTTTAAAATGGCAACCAAAACCTGAAAGACATGGAAGAAAGTGAAAAACTACCATTCAAATGGATAGAAGAATAGCCAAAACGACAAGGACTCAGCCAACAATCAGCTCCAGGAAGATCAAAGAAAGTCTAAAGTTACCTGTGAGTACTGTTACAATTGGAAGACGCCTATGTGAAGCCAAGCTATCTGCAAGAAGCCCCGCAAAGTCCCACTGTTGAAAAAAAGACGTGCTGAAGAGGTTACAATTTGCCAAAGAGCACATTGACTGGCCTAAAGAGAAATGGCGCAACATTTTGTGGACTGATGAAAGTAAGATTGTTCTTTTTGGGTCTAGTGGCTGGAGACAGTTTGTCAGATGACCCCCAAACACTGAATTCAAGCCACAGTACACTGTGAAGACAGTGAAGCATGGTTGCGCAAGCATCATGATATGGGGATGTTTCTCATACTACGGTGTTGGGCCTATTTATCGCATACCAGGGATCATGGATCAGTTTGAATACATCAGAATACTTGAAGAGGTCATGCTGCCTTATGCTGAAGAGGAAATGTTCTTGAAATTGGTGTTCCAACAAGACAACAACCCCAAACACACCAGTAAACGTGCAACATCTTGGTTCCAGACCAACAAGATTGACGTTATGGAGTGGCCAGCCCAATCCCCGGATCTTAATCCAATAGAAAACTTGTGGGGTGACATCAAAAATGCAGTTTCTGAGGCAAAACCAAGAAATAGAGAAGAACTCTGGAATGTAGTCCAATCATCCTGGGCTGGAATAGCTGTTCACAGGTGCCAGAAGTTGGTTGACTCCATGCAACACAGATGTACAGCAGTCCTCAGAAACAGTGCTTATACAACTAAATATTAATTAAGTGATTCAAAGGAAAGCAAAATCTTCAAACATTTTTCAGTTTATATAGTGAATGTTTGAGTTTGTAAAGAAGAATACAAACACTGCTATTTTTTGAACAGTCTAATATTCACTTTTCTTCAATTTTTTAAGAGGAACAACACAAATTTGATATATTTTTCTTCATGTTTTGATTTGGAATAGAATGTGTAGTGTTCCCAATGCATTTGTGTGCATGGAATTTAAAGCTATCAGAAGGATTTTGAGCTTTATTCACTTTTTTCAACACACTGCTATTATTTTGAACACAACTGTATATATATATGTACACTATATTGCCAAAAGTATTGGGACACCTGCCTTTAAACGCACATGGACTTTAATGTAGGGTTCAAAAATTGAGTTGGCCCACCCTTTGCAGCTATACCAGCTTCAACTCTTCAGGAAAGTGGGTCTGTGGGAATGTTTGACCATTTTTCCAGAAGCGCATATGTGAGGTCAGGCACTGATGTCGGACGAGAAGGCCTCATTCATACCAAAGGTGTTCTATCGAGTTGAGGTCAGGACTCAGTTCCTCCACCCATAACTCGCTCATCCATGTCTTTATGGACCTTGCTTTGTGCACTGGTGCACAGTCATGTTGGAATAGGAAGGGGCCATCCCAAACTGTTCCCACAAAGTTGGGAGCATGAAATTATCCAAAATGTCTTGGTATGCTGACTTCTTAAGAATTCCCTTCACTGCAACTAAAGGGCCAAGCCCAACCCCTAAGAGACAACCCCACACCATAATCCCCCCTCAACCAAACTTTGCACTTGGCACAATAGTCATGCAAGTACCATGCTCCTGGCTCCACTGCTCTATAGTCCAGTGGCAGTGTGCTTTACAGCACTGCATCTGATGCTTTGCATTGCACTTGGTGATGTAAAGCTTGGATGTAGCTACTCAGCCATGGAAACCCATTCTATGAAGCTCTCTATGCACTGTTGTTGTGCTAATCTGAAGGCCACACGAAGTTTGGAGGTATTCAGCTATTGACTCTGCAGACAGTTGGCGACTTCTGCGTACTGTGCACTTCAGCCTGCTCTGTCATTTTACGTAGCCTACCACTTCATGGCCGAGTTGCTGTCGTTCCCAGTTGCTTCCACTTTGTTATAATACCACTAACAGTTGACCGTGGAATATCTAGTAGCAAGGAAATTTCACGGATGGACTTATTACACAGGTAGCAACCTATCACGGTACTACGCTTGAATTCATTGAGCTACTGAGAGTGACCCGTCCTTTCACAAATGTTTGTAGAAGCAGTCTGCATGACGAGGTGCTTGATTTTATGCACCTGTGGTCATGGAGGTGATTGGAACACCTGAATCTAATAATTTGGAGGGGTGTCCCAATACTTTTGTCAATATAGTGTATCTTCCTCTCTTCATCTCTTTTACTGTGAGAAAATATAAGGTTTATGTTTCCTTCTGTTCAGTTCAGAGGAAGTGACAAGGACACTGCATTTCAGGCATGATGAACAGGCATTTTCTGGACTTTCTGAAAATGTTCTTGGCACTGCATTCCAGGCACGATTAATGCGCATTTTCTGTACTTTCTGAAAATGTTCTTGAAATGTTGAAAGAAAATTAATGCAGCCGCCACACCTAAGGACTGGTATGCAATAATATATTAATTTTGTTTTTGAGTTTAGTTATTATTTAACAACTATTAATATAATGGGTCTGATTTATTAAGGACAAAAAATACTGTTCATTTTGCAAGGGAACTTGCACTTTGCAAGGAAATTTTCCCCAGAGCCTACTGAAAGAGGTGAAGCTTTGCTGACTTCTATCATCCAACCACGTGCAAGCAAAATATTGCTTTTTTTATCTTTTTTCTTGTAAGTGATTAGGTATTCTTTCCAAAGTGGAATTTCACCATATTCAATAAAATCCCTTGCAAATTGTAACTTCCCTAAATCAACCATGAGATATCAGTCATATTGTGGGCATTAGCATTGAAGCACAACCATTGTCCAGAACTGCAGAGCAGAAAGCAGAGACTGTGTATGTTATATGCAAATATGGCTGCCCCAAATAAATATACTGCATATTGTTAAAACTATACAAGCAAGAGTTTTAAAATATTAAGGGCTAGTTCACATTAGATGCAGTGCAGTGTGTTTTTTTCTGCATCAAAAATGCATGCACAGTGTTTTCCATGTATTCCAATGGCCCTCGTTTACATTGGTGCAGTCAGTTCTAGTCAGTTTCCATTGCAGAAAAACAAGTAGAACATGCTGCATTTTTTATGCACAGAACACAGCAAAACGCACCAAAACTTCACCGGAATGGAGTGTGGTGTGAAATGTAAGCAAAAACATATTTGGAGTGTGTTTTTGTGCTGTGAACTAGCCCTCAAATATATCAAGCTGGTTTGTTGTAAATGTGTATTCAAAAACTGTATTAAAAATTAATTATTTATTCCCTCATAAGAACCATATTCAATCATATCTAAATCTAAAATAACATATTGTTATTATAATGTAATGTAGCCAAGCTGAATTTGGGTTGCAAAAAAAAATAGTTGCTGTCTTATTTGGTAAAACAGTGCAAGAAATGTGCAGTAATTTGCAGAAATCAATGGTGTTCTGCCTCCAGCAGGTAAATATACAGGTGAAACTCGAAAAATTAGAATATCGTGCAAAAGTTCATTTATTTCAGTAATGCAACTTAAAAGGTGAAACTAATATATGAGATAGACTCATTACATATTGTCATAATTGTGATGATTATGGCTTACAGCTCATGAAAACCCCAAATCCACAATCTCAGAAAATTAGAATATTGTGAAAAGGTGCAATATTCTAGGCTCAAAGTGTCCCACTCTAATCAGCTAATTAAGCCATAACACCTGCAAAGGGTTCCTGAGCCTTTAAATGGTCTCTCAGTCTGGTTCAGTAGGAATCACAATCATGGGAAAGACTGCTGACCTGACAGTTGTGCAGAAAACCATCATTGACACCTTCCATAAGGAGGGAAAGCCTCAAAAGGTAATTGCAAAAGAAGTTGGATGTTCCCAAACTGCTGTATCAAAGCATATTAATAGAAAGTTATGTGGAAGGGAAAAGTGTGGAAGAAAAAGGTGCACAAGCAGCAGGGATGACCGCAGCCTGGAGAGGATTGTCAGGAAAAGCCCATTCAAAAGTGTTGGGGAATTTCACAAGGAGTGGACTGAGGCTGGAGTCAGTGCATCAAGAGCCACCACACACAGGCGGATCCTGGACATGGGCTTCAAATGTCATATTCCTCTTGTCAAGCCACTCCTGAACAACAAACGTCAGAAGCGTCTTACCTGGGTTAAAGAAAAACAGACCTGGTCTGTTGCTCAGTGGTCCAAAGTCCTCTTTTCTGATGAGAGCAACTTTTGCATCTCATTTGGAAACCAAGAACCCAGAGTATGGAGGAAGAATGGAGAGGCACACACTGCAAGATGCTTGAAGTCCAGTGTGAAGCTTCCACAGTCTGTGTTGATTTGGGGAGCCATGTCATCTGCTGGTGTTGGTCCACTGTGCTTCATTAAATCCAGGGTCAACGCAGCCGTCTACCAGGAGATTTTGGAGCACTTCATGCTTCCTTCCGCAGACGAGCTTTATGGGGATGCTGACTTCATTTTCCAACAGGACTTGGCACCTGCCCACACTGCCAAAAGCACCAAAACCTGGTTCAATGACCGTGGGATTACTGTGCTTGATTGGCCAGCAAACTCGCCTGACCTGAACCCCGTAGAGAATCTATAGGGCATTGCCAAGAGAAAGATGAGAGACATGAGACCGAACAATGCAGAAGAGCTGAAGGCCGCTATTGAAGCATCCTGGTCTTCCATAACACCTCAGCAGTGCCACAGGCTGATAGCTTCCATGCCACGCCGCATTGAGGCAGTAATTGCTGCAAAAGGGGCCCAAACCAAGTACTGAGTACATATGCATGCTTATACTTTTCAGAGGTCCGATATTGTTCTATGTACAATCCTTGTTTTATTGATTGCATGTAATATTCTAATTTTCTGAGATTGTGGATTTGGAGTTTTCATGAGCTGTAAGCCCTAATCATCACAATTATGACAAATCATGGCTTGAACTATCTTGCTTTGCATGTAATGAGTCTATCTCATATATTAGTTTCACCTTTTAAGTTGCATTACTGTAATAAATGAACTTTAGCACGATATTCTAATTTTTCGACTTTCACCTGTATTGTGCTTGTTCTGCCTGCAATATTAAATTTTAAACTGGAGACTGTTTAGCTTTAATAAAATCTCCTTCATTCTCAAAAAAGAAACAGGTGCATCGTGGGAGCTCAGACTCCATCTTAAGAACTGATGGAAAAAAAACAGCCATAACACTCTGCAGCACATATTGTGGACTGAACTTCCCCTACAGGCAGAATCGCTGATGAGCATGGACTTATTGCCAACTACAGCCTAATTATTTCTTCGTGTTTGTATTTTCATACATTGATTTTATGTATTTCTCATCTGTTTTTTTCAATAGTTTCACCCATTCTGTTTTGTTAATAAAGCTTCAAGATTACATTCAGCCTGGCTTATTTCAGAATCGGAGGGTTTAGCTGCACCTAATTTGTTAAGGTGTAAGATATTGTTAGCCTCATTTCCTACAGGTAATGTGTTAACTCTTTTGAAAACAGTATCCTGCTTTCCTAATAACTGGAGCTTTTGTATACGCTAAGATGTGTTGTGTTAAGCAGCCTAGTGTTTTTGAATGGGCTAGCAACATAACTCAATGCACATTGCGGTGCAATATAGCGCACCCTATACTTGTTGGAGTGTAATTAACAAGAAATGGCAACACATATATATAGTGCAACACACTGCATTGCCGTAACGCATTTTAGGATGTGCATCATTGGGTGAGCTCTTCTAATTGTGTTGCTATTCTCCTTTTGTAGTACAACATCAAACACACTCTTGAAACTGTTATGTTCACGTGGACAAGTCGTTGTCATATATGATGACACGATGCACTTAGCATTCACAAACTTGGAGATGTTTTACAGCATGTCTAGAGAATTATGAAAACATAGTGATGTCCATGGAGTTTACCAAGACGATACAACATAACCACGATCAATTACCATCTGCATCGTAAAAGCATGTGTCTAAGCACTAGCTTTCTAGATGGACGGTGCAGATGTGACTGCATTTGCATATGCACACATATGGTAAAGCAGATTGCAATCGTAATAAATAGCGTGTTTCTGGTTATAAATGTACATAATTACATCAATAAATTGTTGCCTAAATGGAGTATTCCCCTTCCATAAACAGAGCTACCTAAAAACCATACCCTGGGACTATAATGTCTTTCCATATTGGACAAAAATATGGAAACACTACATGATTTGCAGGTGTGAAAGCAGAAGTGATATAACATTGTTTTTCTTCCTCTGTGTGATGAGACACCTAGCTAACAGGTGGGAAGCCTCACTTTTGTCATTCACTGCATGTGTTGCTATTAATGCAGAGTCATGTCAGAGCTTACTGAGCTTCAAAGAGGGCAAATTGTTGGTGCCCCTTAGCTGGTGCCTCTGTGACTGAGGTTGCCAATTTATTTGCTGTGTCGGGAGGTACAGTATCAAAGGTTATGACGGCCTATAAAGGTTCCAGGAAAATGTCATCATGGGCAACTGACCGAAAGAGACAAAAAGACATTGCACAGGATTGTGACCCAGAATAAGAAACCAACTGCTGCAAAAGTGATTGCAGAACTCAATTCCAGTCTTCCAAAGCCTATGTCTACAAAAACTACAAACCACAAAATATTCACGGGCGAGCTCAACTCAACTGCCAAACCTCTAGTGACCGATATTAATGCTCAGAAGAAAATAGAGTGGTGCAACTCCCATAAATCGTGGGCTATCGATCAATGAAAGACTGTAATATGGTTTGCTAGATCGAGCTGCACACTGATCCCTTCCACCGGATGTGTTTAAGTGTGGCGAACACTGTACCAAGCTTATGACCAGGACTGTCTTGTGACAACGGTAAAGCATGGTGGTGGTGCAATCTGGTTTGAGCAGCCATATCTTGGTATTCTGCAGGCCCTATCATCACCTTGAAAGGCCACAATTGCCTGACCTCAATATAATAGAGCCACTATGGTCAATATTGGAGAACAAGGTTCGGGCTCCTTTTCCATCTCTAGCGTCTCTGTGAAAACTGGAATGATTTTTGCATGAAGAGTGGTATCAGATATCATTATCCACCATCCAAGTCTTATATTTGCCAATTCCCAGGAGAATTCCGGCTGTCTTGGATGCCAAAGGCAGTACAATACTATATTAACCACTTCCCACCCGGCCTATAGTAAAATGCCCGCAGAGCCGCACTGTGGCGAGATCTGTCACCGGCTGTGTACCTCAGACACAGCCGAAGACAGATCTGTGTACCGACCCGTTGCCAGTACCATGTGACCTGCTGTGACCAATCACACCAGGTCACATGACAGTTGTAAACAATGGATGGCTTCCTTTCATGCCATCCATTATATATAAGTGTCTTGCTGAGAATGGTCACATTGATCATATGCACAGGCTGTGCTAATCAGAGCCCATCTGTGTCATGTGATTGCCAATCACATCTAATCACAAGAAAAAAACCTGGCTAAATCAATTTCATTCTGTTAAATGCTTGCTTCTAGCAAAGAAATTCTTTGCTATAAGCAATCAAATTGTGTAAAATAAAAATAAATAAATAAAAATACTAATCACTTCCAAAGTAGTACAATGTTACTATGGTAACATTATACTACTTTGGTCATAGTGTAATATGAAAATAAATCTTTAAAAAAAAGAGAAAAACATTTAATAAAAAATAATTTAAATAAAAGAAAATTTAAAAAAAATTATACTTTTTTTCGTACTGTCACCAGTCAGTGTCCCTGATCACCGCCTTCATTTTCCAAAAAATGATGACAAAAAAATTACAACTTCAAAAACTCGCCATGCCTCTTATGAAATACGTCGGACTGTCTACTTTGCAAAAATGGGTCATTTGGGGGATATCTGTACTGTTCTGACATTCATGGACCTCAAAAAATTAGATTGGCTGTCAGTATTTTAGATATAAACAAAGAGAGTATCAGCGAGCACTACTTCCAGAAATAACCGCTGGAACACCAAAGGTAACCAAAAACAACCTTCAAATATGAATATTAAAAGAAAGTGCAGCGCTAAAAAACAATAAACGTAATAAAATGCAACGTGATCACTCCTAATTATATCATAGCCATCTAAATAGCTAAAAGAAATAATATATATCAAAAAGATTTTGTGTAAAGTATATCACCACCAGGTGATAGTGAATGGTGATAAATTGTTCAAAAGACGATGTGAGGATCCTTTCAAGATCACAATCAACGTGTATGGGTAACTGATCCTAGGGTGCCAGATGAAGTGACTTAATAGGCAAAATGCGCACTCACCAGAAGTGCGCTATAAACACACATTTGAGATATTATCCTGTCTCTTCAGGTATGCTCCTGGATTCGGTCAGGTTCCAATACACATTAGGGTCCTTAGGCAGGTGTCATAGCGTCTGGTCACGTCTGCGTAAGGTTCTCTGGGGTCCCTTAGTATGTATCACCGCGTTGGGCCATCACTAAAATGGGTTCTGCAAACTCATTAGGGGGGCTACAGCATCCTTAGACGTCACGCCACCGCTGGTAGCCATCCTGGAAATTTGTGGTCAGTGCTTTTTACTCTTATTACTTGTTTTTTGTCTAAATAAAAGTCACACCTTTGCAGTATCACGCTATGTGGTGTCCTTCATTGGGCTCTCCTTGTGAGCGCCGTCATTTGCAGAACCCATTTTAGTGATGACCCAACGCGGTGATACATACTAATGGACCCCAGAGAACCTTACGCAGACGTGACCAGACGCTGTGACACCTGCCTAAGGACCCTAAAGTGTATTGGAACCTGACCGAATCTGGGAGCAGTGACCTGAGCATACCTGATGAGACAGGATAATATCTCAAATGAGTGTTTATAGAGCACTTCTGGTGAGTGTGCATTTTGCCTATTAAGTCACTTCATCTGGCACCCTAGGATCAGTTACCCATACACGTTGATTGTGATCTTGAAAGGATCCTCACGTCTTCTTTTGGACAATTTATCACCATTCACTATCACCTGGTGGTGATATACCTTACACAAAATCTTTTTTATATATTTTATTTCTTTTAGCTATTTAGATGGCTATGATATAAGTAGGAGTGATCACTTTGCACTTTATTACGTTTATTGTTTTTTAGCGCTGCACTTTCTTTTAATATTCATGTCAGTATTTCAGGATTGATCAAATTTTCAGATATATCCCATAGTTTATGAACTCTATAACTTTCCTACAGACTAAATAATAAACACTGATTTGGGTTATTTTCACCAAAGAAATGTAGCAGAATACATCTTGGCCTAAATTTATGAAGAACAATTATTTATTTGCAAAGTTTTATAACAGAAACACAGAAAATCTTGTTTTTTTTCTTCAAAATTTCTGTTTTTTATGTTAATTTAGCAAAAAATACCCCCCCCCCCCCCCCCGTAGTGATTAAATACCACCAAAAGCAAGCTCTAGTTGTGTGAACAAAATTATAAAAATTTTATTTGGGTACAGTGTTGCATGACTGCGCAATCATCATTCAAAGTGTGAGAGCGCTGAAACCTGAAAATTGGCCTGGGCAGGAAGGGGGTAAAAGTGTCCGCTATTGAAGTGGTTAAGTAATGATTTTGTTCTTTTACCCGATGTTTCCATAATTTTTTCCAACCCCTGTACTTAAAGCGCTAATAAACCAAAAAGCAAGCATTTATTGTAATGAACCTTACCAAATCTTAGATGTGATGGCTGCATTAGTTTTCTGTTTTAGGCTTTCTTTCTTCTATTTTTATCTGGTGATCCTGCCAGTAAGTCTGTTATTTTTCAAAAGAATAAGCTCTCTTGCAGATGTATCAGTTAGAGGGATGGGACAAACCAATCAACACTGACAGGAGTGCTTACAATGATCAGCTTTTATTTATTTATGTGAAACCTTTATCCTAAAACGAAAAAAACTGTTTGCTGTAACTGATTATAAAGTGTGAGCTGGAGTTAGGTTTCAATTTGTCAGTGTTTTTAAATATGCTAGTACATTTAACACCCCCCCCCCCCAAGACTGACAATGCTGCTTTCCAAACGTGTCCTTTGCAAGTGGGGGCACTCTAGTACAGAAGGTGTGTTACTGGCCAGCTCTCCAGCTGAAAGCTTAGAGAAAATGTCTATAAAAGACAACTATAGCAGCCATTACATCTAATGATGGGTAAGCTGCAATATACTACATTTTTAGTTTTGGGTTTAATACTGCTTATGAAAGCTTACTGTATCTCAAGGCATATATAAAAGTATTGTTTAAACCAGCTGTGCACTGGTGTGATTTGATTTCAGACAGCAAGTATGAGTTCCTGTAAATTGTTTTATATTAGCTTTTTTCTAGGTCCCTGCACAGCACAACAGGGATGACCAAGGGACAGTACTGTAAGGCAATCACATACTACTGCCTTCCGCAGTGTTGTCAGTCTAACACAGGGGGGTTGCTGACAGGAAGGAGAACAGTGGGAAGAGTGTAAACCTCATCAATGCTGATGGATTTAAATTGTCCATTCAGCAGGCTAAATTGTTGACTAGGGTGTACCAATTAAAGGTAGCACAGCCAGTTTATGTCCCTGAGCAGGCTGTGCATGGAGGACTGAATCACAAGACTGCTGAATGGAGATGCAAATGTGATATATATGTACATTTACTGTATTTCCGCTGTGTATTTAGCTGTTTGTCTGGAGTTTAGCTTTAATGTCTTCTACTTGTCCTGCCTAAGTGCAGCAAAATTGATTTTCATAATGGTATCAAAAGTACTGGCTGTGTACACTGCATAAAGGAAACAGCAGAAGGACCTTTCAGCCCTCCAGGGCCTAGATTTCTTTCATCTCTTTACTTTATTTCATTAGGATGTTATTTACGCTAAAAGGTTCAAAGCTGTGTGCATCTGCTTCACTGTAAGGGCCCAAGTCTTAGTCCAACTTGCCAAAGGATCCAAGGAAAAATAGATTAACTATTCATTTACTGCAATTTGACAAAAGTGGAAAACACTGGTGCTAAACAATGCATACTCTTTCATAGTAGATTCTGGCTCTGATCTGTATGGGAAAATACATGTGTCCTGGTGGGTTACAAGATAAGAGCAACCAATAAAAAATGAATGAAACTGTAGAACAAATATACAATTAAAGTGTAAGTACAGTGAAAACTTGTTTTTACTTTGGCTGGAGTTAGTGTGGATTAAAAACCCCTCTGGGCTTTAATTGTTATCTGTGGAAATTTTGGCTACACTTATAGGTCCAGAATTTAAAACAAAGTAAAGTTCAGTGTGCCCTATTCATACCTGTTTATGTCATGATGCATGAAGAGTATTTCATCATAAATAATTCGGCTGTGGCACAAAACCAATATCTAAATCAACGGTCTCAAAACTTTTCAATCAAAGTGCCAGTTTTCTGTTCTTCAGACTTTAGAGGGGCCAGATTGCGGCCAGTGGGGGTACAAAATGTCTCAGGCCCAGCATCAGCAAGAATAAACATGGCCTCAGGGTTGGTAGTCAGTGGTAGGAATAGTATTCCATCATTGATACTAGTGGAAGTAATAGTGCCCCATTGTTAGGGTCATCGGAAGAAATAGTTTCCTATTGTTGGTGTCAGTGGGAGGAACAGTGCCCCATTGTTGGTGTCAATGAGAGGAATAGTATCCAATCATTGATACTAATGGGAGGAATAGAGCCCCATCTTTGATACTAGTGGGAGGAATAGTGCCCCATTATTGACAGTAGTGGGAGGAATAGTGCCCCATCATAGACACTACTTGGAGGAATAGTGCCCCATCATTGACACTAGTTGGAGGAATAGTGCCCCATCATTGACACTAGTTGGAGGACTAGTGCCCCAACATTGACACTAGTTGGAGGAATACTGCCCCATCATTGACACTAGTTGGAGGAATAGTGCCCCATCATTGACACTAGTTGGAGGAATAGTGCCCCATCATTGACACTAGTTGGAGGAATAGTGCCCCATCATTGACACTAGGTGGAGGAATAGTGCCCCATTATTGATAGTAGTGGGAGGAATAGTGCCCCATCATTGACACTAGTTGGAGGAATAGTGCCCCATCATTGACACTAGTTGTAGGAATAGTGCCCCATCATTGACACTAGTTGGCGGACTAGTGCCCCATCATTGACATTAGTTGGAGGAATAGTGCCCCATCATTGAAACTAGTTGGAGGAATAGTGCCCCATCATTGAAACTAGTTGGAGGAATGGTGCCCCATCATTGAAACTAGTTGGAGGAATAGTGCCCCATCATTGACACTAGTTGTAGGAATAGTGCCCCATCATTGACACTAGTTGGAGGAATAGTGCCCCATCATTGACACTAGTTGGAGGAATAGTGCCCCATCATTGACACTAGTTGGAAGAATAGTGCCCCATCATTGACACTTGTTGGAGGAATAGTGCCCCATCATTGACACTAGTGGGAGGTACAGTGCCTTAGCATTGGTACTAGTGGGAAAAATAGTGACCCATCATTGATACTGGTGTTAGGAATAGTACCCCATCATTGATACTAGTGGGAGGAATAGTGCTCCATCATTGATACTAGTGGGAAGAATAGTGCCCCATCATTTACACATGTGGAAGGAATAGTGCGCCATCATTTACAATAGGAGGAATAGTGCCCCATCATTGACACTAGTGGGAGTATTAGTGCCCCATCATTGACATTAGTGGGAGGAATAGTGACACATCGTTGATACTAGTGGGAGGAATAGTGCCCCATCATTGATATTACTAGGAAGAATAGTACCCCATCATTAATACTAGTGGGAGGAATAAAGCCCCATCATTGATACTACTGGGAAGCATAGTGCTCCATCATTGATACTAGTGGGACAAATAGTACCTCATGATTGAAACTAGTGGGAGAAATATTGCCCCATCATTGACACTAGTGGGAGGTATAGTGCCTTACCATTGGTACTAGTGGGAAAAATAGTGACCCATAATTGATACTGGTGGTAGGAATAGTGCCCCATCATTGATACTAGTGGGAGGAATAGTGCTCCATCATTGATGCTAGTGGGAAGAATAGTGCCCCATCATTTACACATGTGGAAGGAATAGTGCGCCATCATTTACAATAGTAGGAGGAATAGTGCCCTATCATTGACACTAGTGGGAGTATTAGTGCCCCATCATTGACACTAGTGGGAGGATTAGTGCCCCACCATTGACACTAGTGGGAGGAATAGTGACACATCGTTGATACTAGTGGGAGGAATAGTGCCCCAGCATTGATACTAGTGGGAGGAATAGTGCCCCATCATTGATACTAGTAGGAGGAAGAGTGCCCCATCATTGATACTAGTGGTAGGAATAGCAGTGCCCCATCATTGATACTAGTGGGAGGAATAGTGTCCCATCATTGATACTAGTTGGAGAAATAGTGCCCTGTCATTTATACCAGCAGGAAGAATAGTGCCCCATCATTAATACTAGTGGGAGGAATAGTGCCCTATCATTGATATTACTAGGAAGAATAGTACCCCATCATTAATACTAGTGGGAGGAATAGTACCTCATGATTGAAACTAGTGGGAGAAATATTGCCCCATCATTGACCCTAGTGGGAGGTATAGTGCCTTACCATTGGTACTAGTGGGAAAAATAGTGACTCATCGTTGATACTGGTGGTAGGAATAGTGCCCCATCATTGATACTAGTGGGAGGAATAGTGCTGCATCATTGATACAAGTGGGAAGAATAGTGCCCCGTCATTTACACGTGGAAGGAATAGTGCGCCATCATTTACAATAGTAGAAGGAATAGTGCCCCATCATTGACACTAGTGGGAGTATTAGTGCCCCATCATTGACACTAGTGGGAGTATTAGTGCCCCATCATTGACACTAGTGGGAGGAATAGTGACCCATAATTGATACTAGTTGGAGGAATAGTGTCCCAACATTGATATTAGTGGGAGGAATAGTGCCCCATCATTGATACTAGTAGGAGGAAGAGTGCCCTATCATTGGTGTCAATGGGAGAAAGTATGACTCACTGTTGGTGACAGTGGGTGGAATAGTGCCTCATATCATTGGGAGTACTAGTGCCCCAAACACTGGATAAAGGTTAACAAAGGGCCGCATCTCCAACAGTAACAATATGCATGTCCTTTTGAATTTAATTCTCTCTTAAAGTATGCATTCACCAAGACTTCTGGTTGTTTTATTAGGAACTACCAGACCCTAGAAACATATCAATACATTTAGGTGACCACCCATTAAGGATTAAGACATAGTACATTAAATTAAAAATTCATTTTGTGGGTCACTTTAATATAACATAGCTGTTTCATATTGCAACACATATTCATAGTCTTTGAACACTAAATGGTCCTTGGTTGCTTTCATTTGTGCTAGAAACTCTTCCTAAATGATGTAGTGACTTGAGGCTTGCTAAAGACTCAGGTCAGAGCTGAACAACTCATGCATCCTGCTGATGTCTACAGGGAATACCTGGCAAGAAGCCATGTTTGAGGATGTGTTATTTTTAGCATGTAGAATTGTGGCATGCTCTACAAATCTAATTTTACAAACATAACCTGGTTGGATTGGGAAAATGGAGTTAAAAATGGAAATAAATGAAGTGTAAATGTATCTGTGGGAGAAGTCATAGATCACTCTCGCCTTTTATAACAAACTAGCACAGAGGAAATTAGTGAAAACGTCCTGCATGAAAAACTGTAATCTCACTGATGTCGGCAGCATCTCTTACCACTAGTTTTGAAAGCTGAACTTCAGCTAAATACATAGTTGAAATATACATATTGTGTGTGAACTGTTTAATGCCCCAAAGGATAGGTAATCAGTTTATCCAGCCACTTTTGTGATTCATACCACTTTGTCACAAGTTCACCCAGGAGGTTGACACTGCTTGTATGCTCCAGTGTCATCTCCCTGCCTGCAGCCTGCTAGGCAACAAAAGGAGCAACACATTTATAAATCATCACTCTGCTCTCTCGTCCTGTCAGCATGTTACCTGTAAGCACATGCAGCATAACCTGATTGGCTCCAAATGCTGCATTTTCTTCTGCTAGTCTAAATGCTGCTGTGCAAATTGTGACTGATGGCAGAACGGATTTAGGCATTCAAAGCACTTGTTTGCAAAAAAGCATTCTTTTTTTTTTTGTCTTTACTTAAAACGCTATTAAACCCAAAACCAAAAATGTTATATTTTACAGCGTACCAATCATTAGATGTGTGGAGGTTGCATCAGTTTTCTTATCTTTGGCTTTCTTCCCTCTGTTTTCACCTAGTGATTGGGCCAGTAACACACCTCCTGTATTAGTGAGACACCACTCTGGATGTTAAATGTATTAGTGGATTTAAATACACTAAACCAATTAAAGAGATATTAAAGGCAATCAAATTTTAATGGTTTTGCACAGAGCAGCCAGATCCTCGTCTTCTTGGTACCACCGCCGGCGCTCCTGGCCTCTCTCCTGCCAAGTGCCCCTAGAGCAAGCAGCTTGCTATGGGGCACAAAGAAGGCTTTCTCCTGAGCCACTGCTCTGCATTTCCATTCACACACAGAGCCGTGGCTCAGCCCCGCACCCTCTCTCCTGATAGACTCACTGGCTGTGATTGACAGCAGCAGGAACCTATGATTCCCGCTGCTGTCTCCGCCTATGAGTAGGGAGAGTCCCTGGAGAGCCAAGGCTCCCGTGCACATCGATGGATTGAAATGGGGCTCAAGAAGGGGGTTGGGAAGGCTACTGCACACATAAGGTTTTTTGCCTTCATGCATAGAATGCATGAAGATAAAAAACCTTACGCCTTTACAACCACATTAAAACCAAACTCCAGCTAACACTTTACATTTACAGCAAACACTTTTTGTGCATGGGCTTTTTTTCCTTTTGAGATAAAGGTATTGCATGATTAAATAAAAACTGACAATTTCAATCATCCCGGTCAGTGTTAAATGGTATGTCTCATCCATAAACTGATACATTCTGCTGGAGAGCCTGGTTTTCTGGAAAAAAAAAAAAACAGACTTTCTGGCTGGATCTCCAGATGAAAAAAAAGAAGAAAGAAAGCCTAAAAAAGGAAACAAATGCAGCCATCACATCTAAGAATTGGTAAGCTGCAATATAATAAGTGCTTTCTTTTGGGTTTAATACCGCTTTAATACACAACTGTACTCAATTATATATTCTATATATGTCTAAAGTTCAGCTTTAAGTATTTAAAGAATAAAATGTATAGCATAGTGTTTATGCTCTTCTCTTCTTCATCAATTTTTATTTAATTTCTCATTTTGTGGCACCTACAGGAAATAAAAATGAAACATAATAATTGCCTGTTGGTACATGTCCTAAAAAATTGTAATAGCATTCTTAGCAAATATACATTTTGATCCTAATAGCTGGTGCTCAGGACATTACCAGATCCCACTATGGCCTGAATTATGGGCACCAGGATCTTTTACAGTTTTGGTTACACATACATTTTACTAAATTTGAAAAATCATGCAGCTTTGTATAGACATCTGGATAATGCAGGAAATGATAGAGGTGGTTGCACAATGGCTCCATGCACAGAAAAAGACCAGGAACCTGAATAAATAAATAGCTGTGCTGTTAATGATATCCAGCACTGCAGCTGACAAAAGACAGTAAGTCCAATTAGTTCACCTTAAAGAGACCCTGCCACTTAGAAACATTTAATAATAATAATAATAATAATAATAATAAAAAATATATATATATATATATATATATATATATATATATACACACACACACACACACACACACAGTGCTCAGTATAAATGAGTATACCCCTTTTGAAAAGTAAGGTTTTAATCAATATCTCAATGAACACAAGGACAATTTCCAAAATGTTGACAAAGCTGAGTTTTATAGAACATTTGTTTAGCTCATTGCATGAAAGTAAGGATACCTATATAACGTAGATTATAAAATCTTCAGTTTTACTCAAATTAGTTGATGCAAAATTGAATACACCCCACAACAAAAACTACATCTAGTATTTTGTATGACCTTCATGATTTATAAGGACAGCACCAAGTCTTCTAGTCTTGGAATGAACAAGTTGGTGACATATTGCAACATCTATCTTTTTCCATTCTTCAAGAATGACCTCTTTTAGAGCCTGGATGCTGGATGGAGAGTGATGCTCAACTTATTTCTTCAGAATTCCCCATAAAAGGTGAATTGAGTTCAGATCAAGAGACGTACTTGGCCACTGAATCACTTTCACTCTGTTCTTCTTCAGATATGCAACAGTGGCCTTAGCTGTGTGTTTTGGATCATTGTCCTCTTGGAAAAGTGCACAGCGACCAAGGGCATGGAGGGATGGTAGCATCTTCTCTTTCAATATAGAGCAGTACATCTGGGAATTCTTGATATCTTCAATGAAATGCAGCTCCCCAACACCAGCAGCACTAGTGCAGCCCCACAGAAGGACACTGCCACCACCATGTTTCATTGTAGACACCATACATTTTTCTTTGTACTCCTCATCTTTGCGACCCCATACAGTTTTGAAGCCATCAATTCCAAAACATTTATTTTGGTCTCATCACTCCAGAGTACAGAGTTCCAGTAGTCTTGATCTGTTTCAGCATGGGCCCTGGCAAATTCTAGGCGGGCTTTTTTGTGCATGGGCTTTAGGAGAGGCTTCCTTCCTGGACGACACCCATGCATGCCATTCCTCTGCAGTGTACACTGTATTGTGTCACAGGAAACAATCACCCCAGTTTGGCTTTCTACTTCTTTAGCTAAAGGCAGTACACTTGCATGGCGATTTTCTTCAACCCTTCTCCTCAGAAGACCCTCCTGTCGGGTTGTTAACTTCCGTGAACTGCCTGGCCTGTGAGATGGTTGCAGTTCCATCTTTGTTACATTTTTGTATCACTTTTGCTACAGTATTCTGACTGATAAGTAAAGCTTTGCTGATCTTCTTGTAGCCTTCACCTTTCTTGTGTAAAGAAATTTTTTTTTTCTCACACCTTGCGACATTTCTTTTCCACGTGGTACCATTGCTGACAGCATGAAATGGGAAGGGGTTTTCTTTGTTAAGTAATCAACTGTCTGCTGGACACCTTTTTAATGAAAAATTAGACTCACCTGTAGTTGAATTCTTGTTAATTGTGATTTTTTTTTTGTCTAACATTTAGCTTTGCTTCTAAGACTTTCATTGGGATGTATTCATTTTTGCAACATGGTCTTGAATGAATTTTTTAGGAAAAGTACTTTTTTGTGAGTGCAAATTAACAAATCTTGTTTGCAATCAATTGCCCGCATGTGTGGGAGTATTTTGTATCATAGTGTCCCATAGAAAATGTTGATTGTGATAGGAAAGTAAAGGTTACCTGGCAAATCTGTTGGGGTGTACTCCTTTATGCTGAGTGTATATATATATATATATATATATATATATACTGTATATACACTAAAAAGTACCAGGTCTCTAGTGGTGCCTGCATAAACCTGCAGCAGCATGCAATGCTCTAATGTGCCCAAATGCCGAGTATCAAAGGTTTCCTGATCAGAACATATTGGAGAGCAGGGGAAAAGAAACCTGCTGCAGGTACAGTATGTGCAGAGATCTCTGTGTCTGGAATGTACCTTCACCACCTTCTCAGTTCTATTTTGGGTAAAAGCAAGATTAGCCATGGATAACTGTAGGAAAATCTAAAAAATTGAATGAGAACCCCATGTTCTTAATTTTTTCCATATTGAACAATTAAATATGTCTTCCTCCATGTACAGTACATACATAACACGCTATACAAAGTAAAAAATATTTTTTAAAAATATAACACACATTGATAACATTATTTAAAAATGATTGAAAATACTATAAAATAGTATGAAAATATCATTGGATGTTATCTGCAATAGAAGAGATAGAATACTGATTCTTCCAGCAGCCAATGTCTCCTACAAGTCATTGCTGCTGCTTCCATCAGACTCTTTAGCATTCGACACTTCCAGCATGTCGGATGCCCATCATCCCCCCCCCCCCCCCCAATCCGCATTGCATAAAGTTTTTTTCTCCATTCAGCTCTTGCATTATTAAAGAACACAGCAGGGTTGGAGGAAGGAGCCTCAACACATGATGGAAAACAAAGGCATTCAATACATAATCTCCTCTAATGCAGGGACTTCTGATGGGATTTTTTTTCTCAGAGCTTGACAGGGCAGCATTAAACAATTAAAGGATGCGAATGTATGCAGCTGAGTTTGAATGGAGACACTAGTTTTTTTTTAAAAAATATTGTTTGTGATATCCCATAATAGTCAACAAGCTATGCTCTCTTGAGAGTTCTCTATTGCTATGGGGCTTCACTGACAGTGTTTATTTCAGACATAAGTGAGATTGCATGTTTCTTGGTCATGCTTGATGTACTCCCTTTAATGTACTTTAATGCACATGCATTTACAATGTGTTTGAGATACTTTGAAAAATCCAATTCAATTGAACGGAATTGGAAAATGCAGCCTAATGCAATTTTTTTTTTTAATACACTAAACTTGAGTATCCAGTGTGAATGAGACCCTAAAAGGATATTGACATTTGACAGGAACTACATTTCGTTCAATAAAGAGCATAGAAAAATGTTTCTAACGTGAACAGCCTTGTACATGCTTACCTACTTATCAACATGTTTTTTTTTATTGTCTACAAATTAAGGAGTTGTGTATTATACATATATGTGTAGACCTAGAAGATGTAGGCACACTCCTGAAAGCTTATCTTGAAAAATCAGCTGTTAGTTTAAATTTTAAAACATGCTCAAAAGTAGAAGGTATAGTAAGTTATGGGGTATTGGTATGATTGGTAGATTTGTAAATATATTATGTAGGGTGTATATAGAAAGATATATTGCATATACTTGTAGTGGCAAGGATTTCTGTAGTTGTTGGGTTAAGACAGCTCAGTCATATGTTAATTAGAACAAAAGATTATTTGATTTATTACAGGTACTTATATAGCACTGTCAACTTATGCAGTGCTTTTACATATATATATTCACATCACTCCCTATCAGGGGCGGACTGAGCATTCGAGCACACGGGCACTGTCAGTAGGGGGCCCCATGAAATGCCCCTGATACCTTTTATAGGCTTTTTTGGGTGTGCTTTGAGTGTGGGCAAGGACACAGGGGCCCCATGATCACCTATTGCCCGGGGGCCCCATGAGTTGTCAGTCCACCCCTACTCCCTACCCCAAACGAGTGTACAATCTAAAGTCCTTAACTTACATTCATTGATACTAGGGCCAATTTGGACAGGATCCAATTAACCTACCAGCATGTCTCTGGAGTGTGGGAGGAAACCGGAATACCTGGAGAAAACCCACGCAGGCACAGGGAGGACATGCAACCTCCAGGCAGGTGGTGCTGTGGTTGGGAGTTGAACCCATGACCCTAGTACTGCGAAGTGGAAGTGCTAACCATTTAGCCACTGTGCTGCCCAGAATAGAAAAAGAACAGCGCCAATTTGAACCTAATAATAAAACACTAAGGTACTCAGAGTGCCAATCTCACAAACCTGTGTGTATGTCCAAGTTATAGCGCCAACGTGCATTTCAAGTGATAGGTGTGATGTCAGCAGGTGTGATGTCATCAAGCAGAGGTTCCGTTTCTACATGTTTCATCACTGGATGTTTCATCTCTGGACGTCATTGGGAGGTGCTTTCTGAAGTCATCCAGTTACAAAATGAGTAGAGAAGGGACTTCTGGTTGATGACATCACATCTGCTGATGTCACATCTGCCCCTTGAAAAAGCATGATGGCTTCAGAACTTGGAGGAGCAAGGGCGCTTCTATAACTTGTTGGCTGGTCATGCTAGCTGCTTGAAAAGGCACTTTTTATGTGAGTGGAATATTGTTTAATATAGCAATTTTCAATAACAATTGTTGTGCAATAATAGTTCTTTCTCGATTTATGTACCTCTGTTTGAGTTAATAAAAGACAAAGGTGAAAGCATGCAAAGTTCTCCCTGGAGTGGAGGAACAATTTGGATAGAGTGGTATAATAAAAGCACAAATTAACCTGCTTTTTACACAAAAGGGGTCAACTGAACACTGCTTAAGAGGGCACTCCGAAAAGCAAAGCACTTGGAGGGGTGGGTCAGTGTGGCACAGTTATTTGGATGGAACACGTTAAAGGACTTTCGAAGCACTTTATTGAACTTTTGACACGATTGCTTGTGTGGTCCACTTACATGGAGTTTTGAAGCACTTTATTGGACAGTAACATAACATGTTTGGACATTTACATTTATGATCATTATTACTTATTCATTTATGCACAGTACACTTTGGGGGATATCTGTGTTTTAGAGAGTTTTGGATAAGCATGCACACAAGGTTGTGAGATTAGCACTTTGAGCACCTTACTGTTTTATTATTAAATTCAAATTAGTGTTGCTCCCTTTTTGCTGTTTTAGTCACTATAGAGCAGTACACATTTGTTTATTTTAATTCATGTGAAATTAAAGCAATCACCAGATCAGCCAGAAAACCTTCCAGTGACTGCTATTAACCTGCTTATCAAGTGGAAGATTAAATGGCTCAAAAGGGGGGTTATAGGAGGAATGTCCTAGGGTATAGAGTAAATGGATGCATGCTCTTGCATGAAAGACATGGGTGCATATACAGTACAGATTGGACATTTACTGTATGCTGGATGTGTGGAGTGTCTGTTTACTTGCTAAAATATGAACTTAGTATTCTGAAGAGATTCATAGTGCTTCTGATCATTGTGTTATTTTGTATATACAGTGGATATAAAAAGTCTGCACACCCCTGTTAAAATGTCAGGTATCTGTGATGTAAAAAATGAGACAAAGAGAAATAAATTCAGAACTTTTTCCACCTTTAATGTAACCTCTAAACTGTACAACTCAGTTGAACAACAAACAGAAATCTTTTAGGTGGAGGGAAGTAAAAATAAAAAAATAAAATAATATGGTTGCATAAGTGTGCAAACCCTTAAACTAAAACTTAGTTGAAACACCTTTTGATTTTATTACAGCACTCAGTCTTTTTGGGTATGAGTCTATCAGCATGGCACACCTTGACTTGGCAATATTTTCCCACTCTTCCTTGTAAAAACACTCCAAATCTGTCAGATTGCAAAGGGCATCTCCTGTGCACAGCTCTCTACAGATCACCCCACAGATTTTCGATCGGATTCAGGTCTGGTCTCTGGCTGGTCCATTCCAAGACTTTAATCTTCTTCTGGGGAAGCCATTCCTTTGTTGATTTGGATGTATGCTTTGGATTGTTGTCATGCTGAAAGATGAAGTTCCTCTTCATGTTCAGCTTTCTAGCAGAAGCCTGAAGGTTTTGTGCCAATATTGACTGGTATTTGGAACTGTTCATAATTCCCTCTACCCTGACTAAGGCCCCAATTCCAGCTGAAAAAAAACAGCCCCAAAGCATGAGGCTGCCACCACCATGCTTCACTGTGGGTATGGTGTTCTTTTGGTAATGTGATGTGCAGTGTTGTTTTTGCGCCAAACATATCTTTTGGAATTATGGTCAAAAAAGTTAAACCTTGGTTTCATCAGACCATAACACGTTTTCCCTCATGCTTTTGGGAGACTTTAATGTGTTTTTGCAAAATTTATTCGGGCTTGGATGTTTTTCTTCTTAAGAAAAGGCTTCCATCTTGCCACTCTACTCCATAGCCCAGACATATGAAGAATATGGGAGATTGTTGTCACATGTACCACACAGCCAGTACTTGCCGGATATTGCTGCAGCTCCTTTAATGTTGCTGTAGGCCTCTTGGCAGCCTCCCAGACCAGTTTTCTTCTCATCTTTTCATCAATTTTGGAGGGACGTCCAGTTCTTGGTAATTTCACTGTTCTGCCATATTTTCTCCACTTGATGATGACTGTCTTCACTGTGTTCCATGGTATATCTAATGCCTTGGAAATTCTTTTGTACCCTTCTCTTGACTGATTGCTTTTGCTGTAGGATGCAGCTAAGAAAATGTCAGGAAGACCTACTAGAACAGCTGAACTGTATTTGGGGTTAATCAGAGGCACATTAAATGATGGCAGGTGTGTACTGACTCCTATTTAACATGATTTTGAATGTGATTGCTTAATTCTGAACACAGCTACATCCCCTGTTATAAGAGGTTGTGCACACTTATGCAACCACATTATTTTAATTTTTTTTGGTTTACTTCCCCAAAACCCCACTAAAAGATTTCAGTTTGTTTTTCAATTGAGTTGTACAGTTTATAGGTCACATTAAAGGTGGAAAAAGTTCTGAAATTATTTATCTTTGTCTCATTTTTTTTTACATCACAGAAACCGGACATTTTAATAGGATAGTGTAGACTTTTTATATCCACTGTACTATGTTGGACTTGTTATCTTTTGCTCCAATTCAATTAATGATACACTCTGGAAAAAATCAAGGATGCCTGGAACTTGCTTGAAGACGTGTTCTACACCCAATTACCACTTCCGCTATAATTACATATATCATTCATTATATTAATTATTTACAACAAAGGGTAGCACAGTAGCTTAAAGCAGTAGTAAACCGCAAGAAAGAAAAAAAAAGTCTCCTGCAAGGTAAAGTCATAATGTGCTAGTATGCATCGCGTGCACTAGGAAGTACCTGGCCACGGCACACAGCATACCCGCATCTGCCTTGCAGTCCTGGGTCCTCAGTTTTATGTCCTGATCAGAAAACTATCTGCATGGAGCTTGCATGTTCTTCCTGTGCATGCATGGGTTTCCCCCGGGTACACCATTTACTCCCACACTCAAAAGGCATGCTGACAGATTAATTGACCCCTGTCTAAAATTGTATAATATTTTCTGTGCCAAAATCAGCTTCCTTTGTGGCTTCAAGGAGAAAAGCTGTATAAAAATAATGAAAGTGCCAACAATAGCTTTTGGTATCCAATTAGATTTAATTTTAGATGAGAATGAAAAATGTAATTTCTGGTTGGTTCCAGTGGTGTACAGAACTTTACCAATAAAATAGTTTAAACAAATGAAAAAAAAATGAAAGTACATTATCTGAAAAATGAACAACACACAATGTATTTCTCAGTTATGTAACGGTCAATCATATCACCTTGTATTTATTGGCAAGCTGTACTCAGGCATCAGAGACCTGTGTAATACCTAAATGGAGATATTGTACACTAGCTTGTTCTCAGCATCTGTTTTTCTCTGTGTGCAAGAATACTTTATTTGATCTTAATATCCCAGCAATATGCTGAGGCCTAGTGCTATTGTTAGTTTGCAGTGCCTGCCTGTGGTAACATTAGCTTTTCAAATTAGAAAGGAGGTAGTGCAGTGGCAGGAAGTAAATAGTTAATGATTTCCAGTAACTCTATTCCAACATCTATGCATTTGGAGTAAATCTGGAGACAGCAATTGTATTGATTTCTGTATTATGTTATCTGTAGCATGTTTCACTTCAGAACTATCTTTCCACCCTATACCATGGTTGCACGTGGCCAAGACAAAACTGTACTTTGAAAATTCATATCATAAGTTGGCACTATTTTTCAATTGATATTATGCAGAGTTAAGCTTTATATATACGACTCCATCACCACCATGGAGATCATAGGTTATGGCGCCTAAGTTGGTTGCTCCTCCCCATCCATGACTACAAGCCTTAGACTGCTGTTGTTGTGCATATGAAAGTTTGTGTGAGGAGACTTTGTTTCACTGTCTCCTGGACCTGCTGATATATTTCCTGTAGAAAGTTGATGGTTGCAGACAGATGGAGGTTAGAAGTCTGGAAGAGGTTGCTGTGGAGCTCTTTGGTGGCTTGCTCCACAGTTGTTCACATATACGGGTAGCAAATGTTTCAGTCTCAGGAACAGCTGCAATGGATCTACTTCTCTTTCTCTAGGAATTCAATAATTATTGTCTGGGTTATGAGGATAGTAGGGTCATATTTTGGCCTAGGCAGCAGGAATCTATGGATCCATCTGGTTTTCTGTGAATAAGTCAGGGAATTACCTTCACGGCTGAATACCAAGATGTCCCAGGCTCCTAAGTGTGAAGCACATGCCATTCCCATGACTCTAATAGGCCAGACTCCTTTGGGCAGTACACTCATCTTACCCCTTTTCCTTTCCCCTTCCTGTTCTTCTTTATTCTTCCTGCCTCCCCTCCCCCCTTTTTTTCTCTCTTTTTCATGAGTATGGGTCTCTTTTTTTTTTTGTTCTGTCTGTTCCTTAGGTTTTTTATTCTGACTGTATTAAAAGTTAATGTTGTACATAATTTAAATAAGTCAGAAGCCTTTGGGCGAAGGATGCTAAATGGTCAATGTCTCGTTGGCCCTTTTCCCTGCTGATCTATCTGTGGTGCGTTTATTTTGATACATGTATCAGAATACTTGCTCCTGAACCAAGTTACTTGTTGTGATGGATGCCTGTGAGCCCCGATAAACCCTGTATGACATGCAAAATTGATAAATAAACAATTAAAAAAGAAAAAAGAAAATAATTCAGGGAAGTGGTTGTGGTGGTATTACAATGTTGGTGTTATTTCAGCGTGGACTAGATTACCTAAGAAAACATTTTCCGGCACCTACACGAATCCAAACAGCAAAAGCAAATAATTGATGCACCTAATAAATTGGCCAGACATGTCATTTTTTGTATAGTATGTTGTCTTTACAATGCTAGCACTTGACCTAGACAAAACTACACTTTGAAAATTCATATCATATGTTGATGTAGTACTATTTTTCAACTGATGTGATGTAGATTTAAGCTTAATATAAAATTCTTTATAAAAGCTCCATCACCACCAGGGAAATCATAGTTTATATAGCCTTAGTGGGACCCTCCTCATCAGTGTTACCAACCCTTCAAAGTGAGATTTACTGATGGGATGCCCAAAATTTACAAACAGCACCAATTTGTTTATTGACAGAAATCATGAAATGTAATGACAGAGTTACATTTTTTTACTGACACTTATAAAAAAGTACATAAAATGTCTGTTTTACATGCAAAACAGTGCACATATCAATATTTAAGCTATAAACATATACTGTAGCTAGTGCTATTAGCTATGTATTTAAGTTGTCAAAAAGCATATTTTTCCATTTCTATGAAGGTCAGGTTAATACAACCCAGCAGTTTTGTCACCTGCGTCCAGCTGGACAGATTTACCTTCAATTTCAGTCCCATTGACAATTATCCAGCACAGAAATCGAGGCGAAATCCCATGTAGCCACCAGGATCAAAAAAATAGAGGTCCCCTCAATTTCTGATCTGGATTTAGTGGAATGGTAAACAAGGCAACTGGAGGGTGAATCTCCCCAGCTGGAGCGCAGAGACATCATTAAAAACTAACGTAGCAGTTACCAAAGAGACAGTAATGCTAATGCATTGTTAAAATAACAATTTGTTAAAGGAGCTTGCAGCAGTTTTCAGTCGGACAGGTGTCCCCATGTGAGGGTTTCCCCTCACCACCTGATCCAGTGAAAACTGCTGCAACAGACGACCTTTGGAAGACTAAGATAAGAGAGTTTACTGATATTAGGGGAACCTTTATATCAGTGCCCCCCCTTACCTTACTGTAGTCACTCCCCCCTTACATCATTAACCCCCCTCTCACTCAGACTAACCTGGCGGCGCTGTCACTGACCTCCTCTCACGTTCACCATGCAGGTCTCAGTCAGATGGTCCTCTCCAGATTCCAGCTTAACGGCTCTGGTTTCATCCTATATTCTCCTCTCCACAGTCTTACATCTGACTCCTCTCATGACCCCCATTCCGGCGATGCTCCTGCTCTTGACTCCTCTCCAGGCTTCCCCTCAGAGACTGCAGACATGATACAAGAGATGGTTAGAGATCATGGACATGATACAAAAGGTGGTCAGAGACTGTAGACATGATGCAAAAGATGGTTAGAGACTGAAGATATAATACGAGATGGTTAGAGATTGTGGACATGATATAAGTGATGTTTAGAAATTGTGGACATAATATAAGAGATGGTCAGAGATTGTGGACATGATACAGGAAATGGTTAGAGATTGTGGAAATGATAAAGGAGATAATTTGAGACTGTGGACATTATACAAGAGATGGTCAGAGATTGTAGACAGGATACAGAAGATGGTTAGAGGCTGTGGACATACTACAGGAGATGGTTAGAGACTACAGACATACTACAGGAGATAGTTACAGACTGTGCACATGGTACAAGAGATGGTTAGAGGCTGTGGACATGATACAGGAGATGGTTAGACATTGTGGACATACTACAGGAGATAGTTAGAGGCTGCAGACATACTACAGGAGATGGTTAGAGACTACAGACATACTACAGGAGATAGTTAAAGGTTGCGTACGTACTACAGGAGAAGGATAGAGACTGCAGACATACTACAGGAGATGGTTAGTGGCTGTGGACATACTACAGGAGATGGTTAGACATTGTGGACATACTACAGGAGATAGTTAGAGGCTGCAGACATACTACAGGAGATGGTTAGAGACTACAGACATACTACAGGAGATAGTTAAAGGTTGCGGACGTACTACAGGAGAAGGATAGAGACTGCAGACATACTACAGGAGATGGTTAGTGGCTGTGGACATACTACAGGAGATGGTTAGATGCTGCAGACATGGTACTGATGATGTTTAGGGGCTGCGAACATGATACAAGTAAAATCTCAACACAACTCACCACTCTCCACTGCCTGATGCCTGTGCCTGTCGTGCCTGTGCCTCCTCTCCTCTGCAGCAGTATGTAGTTCTTCTGACTCCTGAGTGGAACTGGCAGATGCCCAGCAGGCAGCTCTCCTGCGTCTGCCTCCCCATCCAGTCCTCTGGTCCAGGCAGGAGCCTCTCTTGTTTCCCCATTCAATCATCCACTCCTGACAGACACCCAGCAGTCAGCTCTCCCACCTCCCATCAAGTCCTCAACTTCAGATCCTGGCTGTTGCGTATTCATAAAAAGGCGCCAAGCAGTGCCATGATGTGACTGCATGCCCGCACCTCCGTTTGAGCCTATCCAAACTCAGCCGAGCTTGCCTGATCCGGCTTCACTCATGCGCAGTGGGAAGGTAGGCTGAAAGACATTTTTTTTTTAAACAGACAGCCACCATCTGTAAATGGACATGCCGTAAATGGTTAAAAGTTATGGACTGTCTGTATATTATGGACGATTGGCAACCCTGCTCCTCATTCATGTCCAGAGGCCTTAGATTTCACAGACTGTCATTGCTCTGCATATAAAAAAATGTGTAGGGAAGACTTTGTCTCCCTGCCTCCTGGGACTGCTGATGTATCTCCTGTAGAAAGTTGACAGTTGCCAGCAGACGAAGGTTGCAGGTCTTGAGGAGGTTGCTGTGGAGCTTTCTGGTGGCTTATTTCATAGTTGTTCACATACGTGGGTAACAATTATTTCAGTCTAAGGAAAAGCCAGAATAGATTTAGTTCTCTTTCTCCTGGAATTCAATCAATTTTTTCTGGGTTATGTTAATAGTAGGGCATAATTTGGCCTAGGCAACAGAAATCTATGTATCCATCCGGTTTTCTGTGATAATTCAAGGAAGTTGTTGTGGTATTATGGTATGGCTCTAAAGTGAGCATGGACTAGATTACCTAAGGAAACCTTTTCCAGCACCTCTATGAATCCAAGCAGCAAAAGGAAATACTGTATATAATTGATGTACCTAATAAAATGGCCACACGTGTGTTTTCTTTTTTTTTTTGTGTGGGAACATATGGAAAAATAAACACAAATATTGGGATTGGTTGACTATTGTTTGATGAAACAGAGTACATTTAAACAAGGTGTGTGGGAGGAAGAACAGAGTCACATCTGTTACTGCAAATCTGAAAGAATAACCCATGGGATGCTCTATAAATGGAAATCGGTTTACAATTGAGCTGATAATATGTCCCAGACTTTGTGATAAAGCACTATATTTCAGCAAGGCACTACCATATGTTCTTTTATGCAAGTGACTTCATGAGAAAAGTTGTTTGCATTCCTCACTATGTGGTACTGATTACATTGTCACTGCTGCATACTGGAAGCATTATGCAAATGTACTGTAATGTGTATGCATGAAGCATTGCCCTGAGAGTCAGGAAAGCGCTGTTTCGGCTTTTAAAGTGACAGCACCATGACACAGTAAAATGTAGAATGGACAGATTTCTGCAAGTACACTGGAATATACACAAAGAACCTCGTTAACAAGTTACAGTGAATAATTTGCAGTTGGAAGGAGGTCTTGACACATACAGCAAATACATGTGCATAATAAAAGACCTCTTACATGACTATTTTGGTGGAATTAATCCTTTCACTTGCTGCGATTTTTTAGTACTTATCAGGGATGTAGCTATATTTGTCTGTGCCCAAGGCCAAGTATTCACTAGGGCTTTCTGACAGTATTCACTAGGGTCTTGTGACAGTTTATCATTAATAGTGAGTTAATGTATTCCCCACCTGCTGATAAACTGAATGGTAGAATCTAAATGTGCACATAAAATTCACCTTGTGTAAATCTGCAGGCCTAAATATGTGAATAACCTTACTGGTATTCAGGGCTGCCTTAGATTACCAAGAGCACATACTAAAGAAATGTAAAAAAAATATCCCCGGGATAAACTGGCAAACTACTGTTGCCACATCATTTACCCCATCCCCTCAGATTAAGTTTCCCTTCACCTCTCCCCCCTTCAAATAAAATGACAAAGCCCTCCCATTCTCATCTCGTACATTCAGATAAAGAAAAAGCCTTCCGAACCCAAATATCCTCTGATACAATGAAGCCTCTAACGCGTTTCGGCCGAAGCCTTACTCATAGCACAATATGAGTAAAACTTCAGCCAAAATTTCCATGATTGTTGACCAGCTTCACTCGATGCGGTTTATCCCCAGTAGCAGCGCGATTTATCACAAGACAATTGTGGCAGAATTGTACCTGTGTTTAGGTGCTATTGAAAAATGAATGGCACCTGAACAAGTGTGGCGCGATTTGTCTGTTTTGCAGAGTGTTTTGGGATCTCGAGCAGAATTGTGGTGTCTCTGCCAGCGGTACAAAATGCCTAGATGTGAACAGAGCCTTAAGGTAGGATGTGTGTAAAAAACATATGTAATGGACCAAGTTTATTTTTAAAAAATTAGTTTGCTGAGGGATTTACTTGTCTGCAGGGGCGGACTGACAACTCATGGGGCCCCCGGGCAGTAGGGGATCATGGGGCCCCTGTGTCCTTGCCCAAACTAAAAAAAGCCTATGAAAAAGGTACCAGGGGCATCTCATGGGGCCCCCTACTGACCCCGGCCCTCGGGCAGTGCCCGAGTTTCCAAATGGTCAGTCCACCCCTGCTTGTCTGTTACATTTTTGTCTGTGAATCTGTCATTAAAACACATTATGTGGATATGGAGTATGGGGTTTTTTTTACTTATGCCCTTTTGAGGCTTTCCCACCATTAGTGTAATTTGATCCCACCCACAGCTTGGTGCGGTGTGTTGCGCACACCACTTTCTTTATTCAGATCATTTTTTGGGGGTAGTGTAAAAAAATGACTTGCCCCAAGTGCTATGTGTTCTAGGTACACCACTGACCGATAATCTGTACTGGCTTTTAATGTGCCACGTATGAACAATTTTTGGTACTGCAGTTTCTTGCTATTTCATAAATGCATGGAGTTTTGAGTCTTAATATGTTTGGTATCTATTTACCTGTAACATCAGCATCTGTTATAGTTTACCAAAAAACTGGGTATTATTGTGTTTGTGTACATTAAAATTCCTTTTAGCGCATTGTGTCCTGAAGATATGCATTAGATAAACAGCAGCACAAATATCATGCAATGCAAAAAATTACAACAGTAACCATTCTATTCTCTAGAGCCTCAGCTTTAAGAAAATATATATATTGTTTGGGGTTTCTAGGTAATTTTATTGTAAAAAATGTTGAGTTTGACGTGTGTACAAAATTTAAAAAGTGGTTAACCCCTCCTCCCTAAAGGATATACCTGTACTTCCTCTGGTTGAAGTGGTTATACTAGGATGATGCCTGCTGCTACAGTATCTTTGTTTTTCAGCTGACAATGTGCTTTAATCTAAAAGCAATCCTAGCGGCTAATTAGCCGCAAGATCGCTTCTACACCCCCTTCCTCCCACCGGGGGAGCCTGGTCTCTCAGTAAAGATTACTTGTCACTGCCCATACTATCACAAGGGATGTTGTTCATCCCTTGTGATAGCAATAAAGTTGATAAAAAAATTAAATAGACAGTGTAAAAATAAAACATTTGAAATAATAAAATAAAATGTAAAGCTCCCCCATCTCCCTATACTCATGCACAAAGGTGCAGATGTAGGTCACGCATGTATATGTAAACGCTGTTCACACCACACATGTGAAGTATTGCATCAAGTGCTACAGTGAGACTCTAAAATGGTAACCTGTAAATGTTTCTAAAGCGTTGCCTATGGAGATTTTTAAGTACCGCAGTTTGGATCTGTTCCACGAGCGTGCATAATTTTAAAGCGAGACATGTTAGGTATCTACTTACTCGGTGTAACATCATCTTTTATGTTTTTTCCTTACAACTGGGTATTTATATTGTATTTTTGTGCATTAAAATTCACTAGAGTGTATTTTTTCCCCAAAAATTGACTTTAAAAAACTGCCGTGTGCCATAAAAAATTGCAAGAAACACCATTTTATTCTCTATGGCCACTGCTTAAAAAAAATGTTTGTGCGTAAAAAAAATATAATGTTTGTGGGTTCTAAGTAATTTTCTAGCAACAAAAATGTAGATTTTTACACATACTGTATGCTAAATGTGTCAGAATTGGCTGGTGCTGAAGTGTTTAAATATGTATATATGTATAGTGGATTTGTATACATTTTCTTTCTTTTCTCATTATGGTCATGGCTAAAAATGACAGTTTTTTTCTCTTAAGGTAAACATAAATATTGCATAATATTTGGCCTCCAGAATAAAGCCTTGTACACACAATAAGAATATTGGACGAACAATCATCCATTTTTTTTCACCTGCTAGTCTCACACTGAAATTGAAAAGGTTACTAAAGATACGAAAATTCTCGTAAAAAAGAGAAGAATTTCGAAAGTGATGTCATGTATTTGTATTGTATTTTCGGACGACTACTGTACTGATTAAATGAAAATCATACAATCTGGTATCGTACGAGAAAATTTTTTGCACTTGTCCCTTCGGATATTGTCGAACGAATTGTCGTGATCGGCTCTTGAAAGCTGTATACTAATAATCCGATTATCGGACAATCGGTCCTTGTACGAAAAGTTGCATACGATTTTTCTTATTGTGTGTACGGGGCATAATGGTAAGTGTCATGAGGCAACACTACATTGATTTGCTACTGAGCAGTTCTTTGGAACTGAAGCCCAGGATCTGATTGATTCCACTCCTGGGCTTACCGCTGTACCTGGGCTGTCACTGACAGCCGGCAGTTCCAGTGCTAAAGTGCGCTGAAGCTCCTGTTACTCAACATGCAGCCTTCTGTACCAGAGAACTGATTAGAGATCTGGAGAACAGCGGGTCATACGGTTGATTGATGGCCATCAGGGCAGATGAAGACATAGGTGTCCGTTTATGAACCAGCGGTAATAGATCGCTGTTCACTTCTCCGGCATTCTCGGAGAACACAGTTCTCCTGTGAATGCAGTTTATGAAGCAGTTCTCTGAACGAAGGGAGAACGGTCTCCAAATGCTGGAGAACGGTCTACAAACTCTGGAAAACGGCTGATTTTACTATAATCTCGCGAGATTACAGTAAAAGATCAGTTTACTAAACAGAGGTAAATTATCTCTGCTTAGTTTGCGGTACCTCTGATTCTCCAGCTCTGGGCTGGAGAATCTGGAGGGAGAACACAGATCTCCAGTGAAGGGCTGACATGATCTCCTGAATGTCATAAACTGTGAATGACCAGAGAATAGCTGAGATCCGTTGAATCGCAGCTATTCTCTGTGTCATAAACGGACACCTAAATGTGAGCAAAATGTTGGTTGTCTAGAACTAAATGTAAGGGTCATTTTAAGTTGTCTTGTAAAGAATAGCATTTATTTTACAATATATCCAAATGGTTCTTTTCTGTTGATGTTTGTAGGAATTGAATGGTAACATGGTTCCTATGTTTATTTTGGGTTTTCTATTGCTAAAGATCATTTGTTAACATGTGGGGTACTCTGCAGCTTGTCTAAGGAAGCACGCATACCACTGTCTTGTTACATGATAGGTAAATATTGATTTATATATTGTACCAGCTGGGAAGAAGAGGATACAGATCTGGTGCGTATCATCTTAATGGATTAACCCACTGTTGTACAATGTATTTCTAGGAAAAATCGCTCTTGGCTTCCTGAGATATGTGTATTTATCTGATGCTGATATGTTCAAGGTAAAACCTAAAAGTCATCTTTGAGCCAGAATATATCAGGGGTCTTAGCAGTTATTAAACGTCCAAAGTATTCAGAACACTGTAGAATAGATTTATTAGGAATATGTAAATTTTACATAATGCGAGGGTTTTGGTTTAGAGTGCATTATTAACAAGGGAGAGGTAGTCAGGGCATACCTACTTGGCTTCAGGCCATTGGATTATAGTTATGTTAGGAGGGGCGTTCAAGTCAAACCAGGACTTTTGAGTTTATATAATAAAAGAACAAAGTAGAAACTGCATTTATTTTTCAACATACTCCCCAGCTACATTTACACACTTATCCCAGCGTTTAACTAATGCCTGGAAAGCTTCGGCTTTGAAAGATTTGTCAATACGCCTGAACCATCATAGGACAGCCTGCTTCACTGCATCATGATTGTGTTCACCGTTCCCACAGAAATATTAATCTCTTGTGTGATTTCACATCAGGTTATACATCGATTATCCAGGATCAAGCGTTCCACATGCTGAATTTTCACAGTAATGATTGCCGTGGGCTGGGAACCACCACAGCCAGGATCGTCACTGACAGATGTACGGCCATCTTTGAACTGTTTACACCATTCAAATGTCTTACTGCGGTTGAGTGTCTCTTCCCTGTACTGTACTTGAAGTCTTCTGTAAATATCTGTGGATTTTATGCCTTCATTCACAAGAAACTTCAGCACCACATGCTGTTCCATGCACGCACTAACACTGTTGTCTGCCATCCTGATTAATATTTTTCTGGACTGGCCTGCGACATGTGCGTTGCCTATCAGTAATAGGACACACTTACCACTCATGTGTAGTACCGCCAAGTTAGCATCCCTTTTCAGACTTGAACACCCCTTGTATGTATGACATCACATTTGGAATATGGTTCCACAACAGGTGACACACACATGGTCAGACTTACAGTATCTGTTGAATACAAAAGGATGACTATGCTAGCATTGACCCCCATATTTAGTGAGGGCACAATCACCTAGTCCTCACAGACAGGCAGCTTTGAGACTGTGGGCACCTGGGCCCTTCTTTGTTGCACCTAGAATGATAGCGCTGAAGTGGATATCTGCTAACCCACCCACTGAGGAGGGATCTGAACTAAATAGATTCATTTGAAAAACATACACATATTACTTGCAAAACACATCTTGTAAATTTTAAGATATATGCTCCTGACATATAGATGTGTTGTATCCCTCTATTGCTTGATAGCTGGAAGCTCTGGTCTTTACTATACTGATTGCTATTAGGGTTCAGTCACACCTGCAAGCCAGCTATTACATGTGAGTACCCCAATGGGGGTCCCTGTGATTATCTGTGAGTAGGCAGTCCCATTGAAAGCAGTGGGAGGCTGCCAGCTCTCGCAGCTAATTGCACCCACTCACGTGTAATCTCTCAAGCATCAATCACATGCCAGTGACGAAGACTGCCTGCATCCAAAGCTGATTACTCGCATGTGAACGCAGCTTGAGGGATGACATGCGAGTGGGCATGATTAGCTCTGAGAACTGGTAGCTTCTCACTGTTCTCCATGGGGTTGCCTACTGGCTGCTAATTGCGGGAAAAACCACTGGGGTTCTCTCATCTAATTGCAGGCAAGGTATATTCACAGGTGTGAATGCACCATTATGGTTTCCTATATCCATTGGGGTTGATTTACTAAAACTGGAGAGTGCAAAATCTGGTGCAGCTGTGCATGGTAGCCAATCAGCTTCTAACTTCAGCTTGTTTAATTAAGCTTTGGCGAAAAAACAAAACTGGAAGCTGATTGGTTTCTTTGTAGAGCTGCACCAGGTTTTGCACTCTCCAGCTTCAACCTTCCCACCCGACCTACAGCAGATTGACGGCCAGAGGGGACTTTCCTCCTTCTGAATGGATATCATATTTTGTCCTGTCAGAAGGTGCTACTCACCGTCCACAGGACACAGCCGATGGCAGATCATTACACTGGCCCGCAGCCAGTGTCATGTGACCGCTATGACCAGTCACAAAAATCCTGATCATTTGCCCAAAGTAGAACATAGTTACTATGGTAACTTGGTATTGCTCTGGTCACAGTGTGTTGAAAAAAAAATTAATAAAAATAAGAAGAAAATGTAATAAAAAAGACAAAAATAGAAAAAATAAAAAAATAAATAAAATTATTATTATTTTTATTTTCTTACATACTGTCACCATTCAGTGTCCCTGATCACTGGGCGTATGATAACGCTGTACTAGACTGGTTACAATATATTGAAAAAAAAATTGGGAATTTTTTTTTTCTAATTTCATTTTCCAAAAATTGTAACAAAAAAAGTACAACTTCAAAAAACTCGCCATGTCTCTTACTAAATACCTTGGTTTGTCTATTTTCTAAAAATTGGTAATTTGGGGGGTATTTGTACTATCCTGGCACTTTCAGACCTCAAGAAATGAGATTGGCCGTCAGTTGACCTTAGGATTGATCGATTGTCAGATACATATACCATGGTTTGTGGACTCTATAACTTTCCTACAGACAAAATAATATACTCAAATTTGGGGTATTTTCACCAAAGAAATGTAGCAGAATGCATCTTGACCAAAATTTATGAAGAAAGATTATTTATTTGCCAAATGTTATGACAAAAATGAAGAAAAATTTGTTTTTTTTTGTCAAAAGTTTCAGGGCTTTTTGTATTTATTTAGCAAAAAATAAAAAACTCAGTGGTGATTAAATACCACCAAAGGAAAGCTTTATTTGTGAGAAAAAAGTGATCATTTTTTTATGGGTACAGTATTGCATGACTGCACAATTGTCATTCAAAGTGCGACAGGGCTAAAAGCTGAAAATTGGCCTGGGCAGGAAGGTAGTAAAAGTGCTTGGTATTGAAGTGGTTAAATAATGAACCCCATTGTCTAGGGTTGATTGTTAAAAACTCTCCTATAGTTTTGAATAACAGTGTTTTGTGCTGTACTTTGTTTATTACCCCTTTTTCACTCATCTGTCATGAATGACTGATGGTCTTTATGTTACTTTGTAAGTAAAAGAGTATTTGGAAAAAATCTGATTTAAAAGAAAAAAGTGAATAGTCAGTATCAAATGGGTGGGAAATCTGATCTAAAATTGGATTGCAGCTCCACCATTGTGTTTTCCAGAGCTTACTCTCATGGGGAGTGTTGGAACACTTTAGCTGGTGTGTCCATGAGATGAAGTGGTTCCACTGAGAATCTGGAGTCACTGTCATCAAAGACCCTCCTTAAGTGTTGGGGTTGATTTACTAAAACTGGAGAGTGCAAAATCTGGTGCAGCTCTGCACAGAAACCAATGAGCCTCCAAAGCTTAAAGTGTTACCAAACCCACAACAGCAAAATCAGTCTTTATATGCAGTAAAGCATGCCTGTTATACCCTAAGGGGTTAATCTTCTATATTGTGTAAATAGGCTGTTTGATCCTGACTTCTCTGATCCTCCCCTTCTTCTACCATCTCCAGGCCATCTGCTGATACTACAGAGCTCTAGGTGTCACTCTGCAGATGATCAGTTTAGTGTGTATGGCTAAAGAGTTTTTTTCTTCTTTGGTAGGGTGCATGTGATCTGCACAGGGCCAATCAGCACTGTCCAGACAGAGGGTCAGGAGTTATGCAGCCTCATAGGACAGTCAGAGCAGAATGAAAACTCCTCAAACTTTAACCAGTGCTCAGCTGGATACTGATAGACGTCACAAGACTGCTATATACTGCTGATGAGAAAAGGTATTTAGCAGTTTATATTTACTAAAATAATCACATTTCCATGTTATGTGTACTGTGGGAGACCAGATATAGTGAATGCAGGGTCCTGGGTTTAGTAACACTTTAACTGAACAAGCTGACGTTAGAAGCTGATTGGCTACAATGCACAGCTGCACTAGATTTTGCACTCTCCAGTTTTAGTAAATCAACCCTATTGTGTCAAGTTCAACAGCTAATTGTATCACCAGGTTGCATAAAAGATTGATTGACTGTGTTCTTTCTTTATGATGGTTAATGCTTGTAAATTTGGACATATGTAGTTCAGTTTTTTCATTCAGCCAGACGGCTGAACAAAAAGACTGAACTGATTCCTCCATCTACACACTCAAGGTGGATGTGGGAATCCCTACTGTTGTGTCACTGTATTCTGACAGCGATAATACACTGATCAGCACTAAAGCTGATTGGCTGCATGTGCTGATCTAGCAAAATATACCAACATGCCTGTTCATAAGAAGTCAATCGAAAGATCAACTTGGTTTGAGTGCATTTGGAGGAACAGAGGTTGCCAGATATTACCTGCAAGAATTACTATAGTTTACTCTAACTACACTGAGTATATACTATGAGCATTTAGGACCCATTTGCACCAGGTGCTGTGCGACTGTGCTGGGCAGCTATTTCAATACAGTCCCACCGCACCTCCACTGCAAGACATGGCCAGATGCCTAGTCTCTGGTGTGGCTGGTTCCCACCACTGTGTTACGGTATTGTATTGTGCTGGTGGTGTGCACTGAAATAAAGTACTGGATGTAGTATGGGTCAGTGTGGGTTACAATACTACAGCTGATGCAACTCTATGAAATGTCGATGTGTTACATTTCAATCAAGTTTGTTTTAAAAAAAAAAAAAAGTGGGGGGGGGAGGGACACCAGTCGCTGCATTGTTACCTGTGATCCAACTGTAATGAAGAGTAAGATGTCCATCTTGGATGTCTCACCCTTCATAACAATTGACCTTCAGGTAACATAGACTCCTTCCCTTAACAGTGATAAAAATGCTTGCCACAATGGTTTCTATAATCTGCTGCTACATATTAAATACCACACTTTGAGTTTTTCAATCAGTGACAGCATAACACACCAAAATATAAAAATATAGCAATAGCTGCATCTCTCCTTTCTTTAAACACAATGCACCAAAATCCTACCAGTAAAAAGCATTTTGTTGGGTTGGTTTTGTATGATGTTGATTTATGGCTCGTTTTCTGTGCAAACCACAGTAATTTTGTGAAATGATAGCAGTATTGATTCAAGCAAGGGTCTCACTTTACAAAAGCTATCAAGCCAGAGGAGCCAAATTGAGCCTTGAAGTGAATAATATAGCCTTTTGGTTTATTAATATCATGCGCATTGTCTTGCGTGCACTGTAGAATCTGCATCTTTCTGTTGTCTCATCCCCTGACTTCTATCCTTTTTTATGTATCTCAGTAAAAAAAAAAATACTCACATTAAAGCAGATATATTATTTCCGCTACAGAAACTATGGACAGCTCATGAGCAATGTACAAATCTAAAATTACTAAATAGAGGAAGTATATATACGGAGAGAGAGAAAAAAAGTGAGAGAGGTTATATACTGTGAAACAAATACACAGCTAACTGTAGAAACTGGAAATTAAAATGAAGCAATCGACAATAGGTGCCCATGCTGTCGATTGCCGGGTGCCCATGCTGAAGATGCCAGCGCTGGGAACACAAGGTGGTCGGTGAAACTGGCTGTGGGGAGGTCATCGCCGGATGGAGGGACTGGTAAGTGTCCATTATTTAAAAGTCAGCAGCTACAGTTTTTGTAGCTACTGACTTGTGTTCTTTTTTTTTTCACTGGAACTCAGTTTTAACCTCCCTGGAGGTATTCCCAAGTGTAGCTCAGGGTAAAGTTTCAGTACCATAAGCGGTAACCCCGAGCTACACTCGGGCTTACCATGCAGCACTGCTCCGGGTTCTGTTCTTCCCTTACCTTGTCCTGCACTCCCACGATGTCCCTCCTGCAATGTCCCCGGCAATGTCCTCCGGCGGATGCTGGCATCTGTCTTCAGGGTTCCGTCCCCTGCGAGCGTCGGGAAGTACGGGGGACGGAACAGCGGGAAATTTAAAAAATGACATAAAGTGACATTCACTCAATACACTAAAATCACAGTAAAACATTACTGTATCAAACCATTTCACATACATTTTGTCCCTAGTGCTTTGTCCTGTGCCCTGCCTGCATTTTTACTGTTCTTTCTGCCTGGAAACTGAGAAATGTCCATGGCGTCCAAAAAGCGTCCCTTTAGGTCAAAATCAGTTTTAGACCAGCTAGAGAACAGCGATAGTAAATTAGAACCACTTGCAGAATTGAGTGATAATGATTTGTGGGGAAATTCATCATCAGAAACTGAAAACGATTTTGCGACTTGATGTGATGTGCAAACTTGGCGCTATATTTCAAATTTCAATGTTTTTAGTTTGATTATAACATTTAATTAAATTTATTATTATTATATTATTATTTTTATGATTATTTATTAAATTATAATTTATGATTTCATGTTTCAAATTTTATCATACCCGGGATGTTTACTAGACTCTTGTTCGGACAGATTTTAGTGAGTTATTCCTAAAAATTACAGGCCTACAATAAAAAAAATACATATTTCCATGCAAAAAATTTACCACTTTGAGCACAGAAATATGGGCATAATCAGACCGCTAGGGAGGTTAAAGAAAACAAATCCTTTACAACCACTCAAATCTTTTTTGTTGTTAGTGATTTTGAGTTCTGGGAACCTTGACTGCTGACACTTGTCATCTGGTAGGTGAGCCTTTATTAATCCTTTATCCCACAAATCCTTTAGAAAGTAAACGCCTTCTAGTCTAATATAGAGATACCTATCTAGTACTCAATTTATAAGCTAGATAATGGCATAGCAAGGGGTTACCTCTTAGCTTTCTGGGGGGTTGGGAGGAGAGTGGGGTGCACTCTGGTAAACTGGAGACAGGCCAAAGGAAAATGGAAGGGATGTGAAAGCATATGGCAGCAGAAGATGACACTATGAGATTTAAGACAAGTGCTCCAAATTTACGGGTATACAATCAATGCAGTTGAAAAGTCTGGTATTACTCACTGAACACTGACATTTAGGGCAAGAGAGCATTCCTGGAACACCAGATTACCAACACAAGGGTGGTTACAGCAGGAGCCTTTTTGAAATCTGGATGAAAGTCTTGAGTAGAAACAGTAGGCTGAGCACCCTGCATGTGTTCATAGCCTAAAATGTACGTGTGTTCGAACAATAACATGTAAGCTAAGAATGCTATCAAATAAAAGGCAGCAAAAGGCACCAGATCTTACCTTTACTGTTATATATAAATTTCCCTGAGCACTGCCAGAGTCCACCAGAAGATTCCCAGTTTTCCCACATCGCTGTATGAGTAATATAGTCAACCACATGTCCGAGTCCAGTGTATTTTGTTGAGTAACTTATTGTCAGAAAGCTCGTAAATTCAGAAACCTTTAGTGGCATTCTGAAATGTTACATTATCTAAATGTAGGAGTAGAGGTATGATCTGGCAGAAAAATTAGAGTTTTCCTAAGCACTGGCTTACTTTTAAATTACTTTTTGCTGAAATGAACCTTTACGATAAATTGAGAAATTAGGATGCAGTAATACCCGGATAGAATTCACATTTTCTAACTGATTTCACTTGTGGCTTAGAGCTGCATTTTAATACACCAGTTGTAGGAAAGGCTACATTTAAAAAGTAAAACACATAACACCTATGTGTAGAGTACATGTCATGCGTAGGAATGGGTGAATGTGACCTGATTCGATGTATGGTGACCGTTTAAAATGAGCAAAACCCAAACTTAAAGTGTTGCTAAACACTTTAGTAAATATAAATTGCTAAATACCATTTCTCATCAGCAGTTTATAGCAGTCTTGTGACTTCTATCAGTGTTCAGCAGAGCACTGGTTAAAGCTTGTAGGAGGAGTTTTCTTTTTGCTCTAGGAGGATGCAGAACCCCTGACCCTCTGTCTGGACAGTGCTGATTGGCCCTGTGCTGATCACATGCACTCTCTCAAGAAAAAATAAAACTTCTCTAGCAATACACACCAAACTGATCATGTGCAAAGGATCTCCACATGATATGTCTTAGAAGGAGATAAGAGGAGGACACTGGAAGAAGGGGAGGGTCAGAGAAGTCAGGATCAAACATCCTTTTTACACAGTGCGGAGGATTAACCTCTTAGGTTCCACAGTGAGTATATCAATCAATCATGCTTTACTGCATATACAGACTGATTTTACTGTTGTGGGTTTAGTAACACTTTAACAGCAACTTTTTTGAAGTTTACAGGCCCTCATCTAAGATAAAGTTCTGGTGTTGTATAGGTTAATGGAATCCTGGGACAATTGTTTTCAAACTGTTGTAATACATTGTTCATGTATTTTTGTGCAACAACCTCTGTACATCAGTATCAGTATTCAGTATAGATATATACTTCAACCAGTAGATGGCAGTGTTTACAAAGTTTGTAGCTGCATCTATGGTTATACTCAATTACTTCTTCCTGAATAAAGTTCCTGTTTCTTGTTAGTAGATTATCACATGTAGACTGTGCACTGTCTCTTCTATACGGTTATATCCAGAATCTCTAACACGAAATAGAACCATGTCCATCTCAGACCCACAGGTGGGACAGTAGAGCCCAAGATACATGGCTGGAGGAATCACATGAGGGTGGTATGTTCCAGAAAGCTGACAGTCAGCTTGACAAGTACATGTGCAAAAAGCCACCAGTTGCAAGACCTGATTTGTTTTAATCAAGGGGTAATGGAATGCTTACCAACTTTTCTGGATTTGCCAGGAAAGTTATGTTTTTATTCAGCTGTCCCACAAACACTGTCCTGTAATCACAGCATAAAGCTTGCTGAGTTTGTCTATCACTGCCTCTGCTTGGCAGCTATGCCACTGTTACCTTGTGCTCAAAGCTCATTGACATGCAAATCCAACAGTATCTCATTTATATATAAATCACACAGCAGCAAATTCAGCAGCTTATTTATATACAGCAAATCATTCTCTAGGCACTTCAGCTCATTGCTTTCTGCTTATGTGTACTGGGATTGGGATGGAGTGGGCAAATACCTCCTTGAGGGGTGCAGTCATGTCCTAGTCTTGGGGTGGTACAGTGCTGAGAAGAGGAATAAGTGAAAGAGCTGGTGAGAGAGAGAGAGATGGCTAATATGCTGTTCACCCACATAGTGCATCCACACTGTGCACCCACACAGATACCTGGGCATTGGGGGTCCTCTAGGCAAAGAGGGTGCTAGCTGTTTAGGATGGAGGTAAGGAGTCTATTACTTGACTTTCTTAAACCCTTTCTTACACCAGCTTTGAGGAATATTTTCTCAAACTTACCACAGTAGGGGCACAATTTTACTAACCACTGTACTGTAAACAGTTCTTTATCTTACATAGCCCTGACCCCTGAAGTGCATTCACTAGGTTGTAAATGATACTACTTGACCCCTGCACTGTATGTGCTTTGTTGTACATTATATTCCGGACTTTTGCACTGTACATGCTAACTTTTACATTATATTCCTGACCCCAGGGCTGTATATGCTATGCATTACATTATATTCCTGACCCCTTCACTCCATTCACTATGTTGTGCATTATACTTCTAATCCCTGTACTGCATATGGTATATTGTACATTATACCCCTGACCCGTGCACTATATATACTTTGTTGTTTATTATGCTCCTGTGCCCTGTACTGTATATGCTATGTTGTACGTTATACTCCTGACTCACAAACTGCTCGCTACGTTGTACCTTATACCGTTGACCCCTGCACTGTACTGTATATGCTATGTTGTGAATTATATTACGTTGGGCAAGTACTAATTTGTTTTATTACATAGGATTTTTGCCAACTACGAAAATGTTGAACCCATCATCAGCCACAACACATCAGGTGTTGTACTACTCAGCAGAAAGGTCAACACCAGGGCCAGGACAAGGGGTGGGCGGGGGGGGGCGGCTGCCCTGGGTATCATGTGAGGTGGGGGGGCACCGCATGAAGAGTTCCAATCTACAAGTTGAAAGGAGTAGTGACAGCAGCTTCGCTACTCCAGTCAGCTTAGTGCTGGAGGAGACAGGCCAGCTCTGGATCTCCGCCCATCTCCTTCCAGCAAAGAACATGGGTAAGGGGGTAAACAAACACTGTACAGTGGCAATCTGACAGTCAGTGGCATCCCTAGTACAGGGTCCCAACACAATCCTATAGCCCTCTATAGCCAACCAAAAGCACTTGAATTTTTTTTTGGGGGGGGGGTTTGCTGACACATAATGCTCATACATTTTGGGGGGCACTGTTTGGCGTCTTCGCCTCGGGTGCGGAACTGGTCAGCACCAATTGAGGTTTTTAAATATTTTATGCCAAATGTTTTTTGCTGTATAATTGGCACGTATCACTACAAGAACTGATTGGTCGCAGTACGTTAAATAGGTTTAGGGAGGTTTAAGGGTGCTCTAAGAGTGGTCTGAAGGTCCAGTCTGAAGAATAATGGATATGTGCTAGCACCTTATTGTATCTGCAATATTACAGCCCAACTCTGAGCAAAATTTTAAGCTAAAAAAAAATTTCTCTGGTGATTACAAAAAAATAAAGCAGCCCTGGCCTGACCACAGTTCAAAGGCAAAACTGTATGATTGATAATAGTTGGTATGGTGGGGAATGGTTGCAATAGTTAGCCATGTTCTCAAGCTATGAACAGCTAGAATTCAGGTTGAACCCATGGTTATCCCGGACTCAAAACTCATACCTACTTCCCACTGATAGACCTGGACTTTGACACATGAATGCAGGGTATGTCATCTCTCAACTTCTAAAAAGTTGGCATTTCCATAGGTGGTTTAGGGTGCTCTTGGAGTAATGTGAAGGGCACGTTTGAATAATAAAAGGGTATGTCCTAGCATCTTATGGTATATGCAATACTCTGGGCTAAAGTTTAAAAAACCTATCCCTGGGGATTAATAAAATAAGCAACCTTGGCTGCAATACTCATCTCCTTTCTGGTTTTGTGCCCTGAAGTACCCATTCCTCACAACAAGATGCTGTTAGTCTTCCAAGTTGAATGACGCCGGACAAAAGACTTAGCACATACTGTGAGTGCAAGGCATTATCAACCTACCCCCCTGAGAGGGTGTCACCCCAGCACTATGCACTCACAGGAGGTTATTTACTAAAATTTAATGGTGCAAAATCGGGTGCATCTCTACATAGAAATCAATCCACGTTTTATTGCCAAAACTTAATTGAAAAAAACTGAAGTTAGAAGCTGATTGACTACCATGCACAGCTGCACCAATTTCTTAGTGCACCAGTTTTAGTAAATCTCCCCCACAGTGTATTCATGCAGAGAGAGGCACTAGCTGCATATTATTAGGGCTGCTATCTGCATTGTTGAGAACCACCCACAGCTGTGATAACATCTGCAAATGATGACCCTGTGTGACATACACTATATTGCCAAAAGTATTGGGATTCTTGCCTTTACACGCACATGAACTTTAATGGCATCCCAGTCTTAGTCCATATGATTCAATGTTGAATTGGCCCACCCTTTGCCGCTATAACAGCTTCAACTGTTCTGGGAAGGCTGTCCACAAGGTTTAGGAGTGTGTCTATGGGAATGTTTGACCATTCTTCCAGAAGCACATTTGTAAGGTCAGGCACTGATGTTGGATGAGAAGGCCTGGTTCGCAGTCTCCACTCCAATTCATCCCAAAGGTGTTCTGTCGGGTTCAGGTCCGGACTCTGTGCAGGCCAGTCAAGTTCCTCCACTCCACACTTGCTCATCCATGTCTTTATGGACCTTGTTTTACACAGTGGTGTGCAGTCATGGGGCCATCCCCAAACTGTTCCCACAAAGCTGGGAGCATGAATTTGTCCAAAATGTCTTGGTATGCTGACGCCTTAAGAGTTCCCTTCACTGGAACTAAAGAGCCAAGCAAAACCCCTGAGAAACAACCCCACACCATAATCCCCCCCTTCACCAAACTTTACACTTGGCACAATGCATTTAGGAAGGTACCGTTCTCCTGGAAACTGCCAAACCCAGACACGTCCATAGGATTATTTCCAGACAGAGAAGCGTGATTCATCACTCCAGAGAACACGTCTCCACTGCTCTAGAGTCCAGTGGTGGTGTGCTTTACACCACTGCATCCGACACTTTGCATTGCACTTGGTGATGTAAGGCTTGGATGTAGCTGCTCGGCCATGGAACCATGAAGCTCTCTATGCACTATTGTTTTGCTAACCACACAAAGTTTGGAAGTCTTTAGCTATTGACTCTGCAGACAGTTGGCAACTTCTGCGCACTGTGAGCTTCAGCATGCACTGACCCCACTCTGTCATTTTATGTGGCCTACCACTTCATGGCTGAGTTCCTGTTGTTCCCAGTTGCTTCCTCTTTGTTATAATACCACTAACAGTTGACCATGGAATATTTAGAAGCAAGAAAATTTAACATATGGACTAATTGCACAGGTAGCAACCTATCACGGTACCTCACTTGAATTCATTGTGCTCCTGAGAGCGACCCATTCTTTCACAAATGTTTGTAGAAGCAGTCTGCATGCTTAGGTGTTTGATTTTATACACCCGTGGCCATGAAGGTGGTTGGAACACCTGAATCCAGTGATTTGGAGGGGTGTCCCAATACTTTTGTCAATATAGTGTATGTCCAGTCCAAAGACACAATGGTAAGTATAAAATATACAGGGGACCTGCGAGGGGACAAAGAATGGATTTGGGGTTTAGTTATATATTTTTTGTAATAGAGGATTACTTGAACCAGACTTTCTTAATGTACTAGTTGACCTAAATTCAAGTTTCTGCATGTAGAAGAGCTGCTAATATTCACAAGTTTGCATGTAAAGTGGTAATTTGCCTTTACACCTTAACAAGGGAGGAAAAAAAAAGATGAACTTACACAGATGCATTTTCAAATTAGACACAGTATATGCTGAAGGAAACTTGACTTGTGCTCAATATTAAACTTGGCTAACAGCAGGCACTACAAAATGCTTGCACATGTATTAATCAGAAACAAAAACCCTTTCTGTAAAAGTCCTAAACGTAGACACCGATAAATGTCTGAAACTGCCTTTAATTTGCAAGCACCTCTGGCTGTGACCTATTCGCACCAGTGTGCTTTTCCAGTGCTAAAATGCACCTTCCCACCATAGCAAAAGCAAAGGAAAAATAAACACTTTAAATTCTAAAAATACTATCTAACCATTCACGTCTGTGCGCTGCATTTTTTCACAGTGCAGTGCGTTTTTTGAAAAGTCCTGCTTGCCGCATCTTTAGTGCCCTGTTTAAAAAATGCACCAAAAATGCACCTTCCATTATAGTCAATGGAAATGCACTAAACAAAATGAAAGTGCTGCGCTATGTAATCATGCAATTCATATGCAATCTGATATACTTTGCAACCACCAAAAACAATAAAAATGTGCAAACATAAAAAAATTTAATAAATACTTAAATAAACAATACTTTAAAGGTCAAACTAAAGATGTATAAAAGTTCTCAATCAAATGTCGTTCAGTGCAAAAAGTGATCCATAATGCTAAAACCACAATTAGGCTACTTTCAAACTGATCCGCCGCAACAACGCTTCAAAAACACTTAGGCGTTTTTACCACGTTTTTGCCGCATTTTTGCAGCATTTTTTAAAGGACTTAAAAGTGCACCAAAAATGCTTCTCAGAGGCGTTTTTCAGGTGTTTTCCATTTATTTCAATGGGAAGAGGCTTTTTTGGGGTGTTTTTATAACTCCCCAAACATGCCCCAAATATGCTGCAAGAGGTAGTTTTTACACCACACCGCAAAGCACAAGGCCTCAGTATTTAAAATGCAAAAACGCTTGAAAAACTCCTCAGTGTGAAAGTAGCCTTAGTATGAATCACAGTCATAGAGTGAAGTGACATCCCAAAGTGGAACAGGAGACATCCATGAAATCCTCCACCACTATGCACTCACCAGAACTAATATAAACCAGGCTTGTAGCCTGTATCCTCCAAGGTAAGTATTTTTCCTTCACAGAAAGGCTAGTATGTGATCCTTCAATGATGTGTCCTGAAAAGGAGAGCTGAGTTTGTCTGGATATAAGCCAAGTAATCCTTTATGCAACTCCTGGGAGAAGAAGGTCCAACACTAGCAGCCAATCAGGTTCTGCTGAAAGACCTTGCAGTGATTACACATTCCGAGTCACTAAAAACCTGTTTATCTGCATTCTTCTCTTCTCTAAATCTATCCAAAGTCCAGAATTTATACAGTTTAAATCCAGCACTTTTCCAAAAGTGCATAAACGAGCGCTCATATTGACAATAGGTGTATCGAAGATAGAAGAGGGTGACATCAGAAGCATGGCTCCTCCCCCGTATGCATTATGTCCTGGGTGGGACTTCGTCAGCCAGAACAATGGAAATGCACTGCATATTTTTTTAAACGTATTTTTTGAGTCACATGCCAGTTTTCTTCCCAGGCAACTAGAGATAAAAACTTATGCAAAGTGTATGCAAGCTGTGCAGTGGAATAACGGCCTTACAGGATGTCATCAACTTACAAGCCAACCTCAATGTACTGTTCAATTGGGCAACTATGTGGCAAATGAGGTTTAAAGTTGATAAATGTAAGGTTATGCACTTGGGGGCTAAGAATATGCATGCATCATACATACTAGGGGGAGTACAACAGGGGGAATCAATGGTGGAGAAGGATCTGGGAGTTCTGGTATATCATAAGCTTAATAATGGCATGCAATGCCAAGCTGCAGTTCATAAAGTGAGCAAAATCCTCTCTTGTATTAAAAGAGGTATAGACTCCAGAGAGAGAGAGATATCATATTACCCCTGTACATATCATTAGTAGGACCTCATCTGGAATATGCAATTCAGTTTTGGGCACCAATTCACAAAAAGAACATTGGGGAACTGGAGAAAGTACAGAGAAGGGCAACCAAACTGATACGAGGCATGGAGGAGCTCAGCAATGAGGAAAGATTAGAGGAACTGAATTCATTCTGTCTTGAGAAGAGGAGATAAAGGGGGGGGGATATGATCAACATGTATAAATACATCAGTGGTTCATATAATGAACTCGGTGTAGAGCTATTCACCCTGAGGTCATCACAGAGGACAAGGGGGCACTCTTTACATCTGGAGGAAAAGAAATTGAAATTCCAAATACGGAAAGGTTTCTTCACAGTGAAAGCTGTGAAAATGTGGAATAGACTCCCTCAAGAAATGGTTCTGGCCAGCTCAGTGGATTGCTTCAAAAAAGGCCTGGTTTCTTTCCTGGAAGCACAGAATATAACTGGATACTAACATTTATAGGTAAAGTTGATCCAGGGAATATCCGATTGCCTCTCAGGAGATCAGGAAGGAATTTTTTTCCCTGCAGAAGCAAATTGGATCGTGCTTTGCTTGTTTTTTTTTGCCTTCCTCTGGATCAACTGTGGGTGTAGGATTATATCTTTTTTTTTTAATGGTTGAACTGGATGGACTTTTGTCTTTTTTCAGCCAGACTAACTATGTAACTACAGTGAGGGACAGAAGTATTTGAACACCCTGCCATTTTGCAAGTTCTCCCACTTAGAAATCATGGAGGGGTCTGTAATTCACATTGTAGGTGCATTCCCACTCTGAGAGACAGAATTTAAAAAATTTCAGGAAACCACATTGTATGATTTTTAAAGAATTTATTTGTCTTGCACTGCTGAACATAAGTATTTGAACACCTGAGAAAATCAGTGTTGATATTTGGTACAGAAGCCTTTGCAATTACAGAGGTCAAACGTTTCCTGTAGTTCTTGACCAGGTTTGCACACACTGCAACAGGGATTTTGGCCCACTCCTCCACGCAGATCTCCTCTAGATTTCTCAGGTTTCAGGGCTGTCGCTGAGCAACACGGAGTTTCAGCTCCCTCCAAAGATGTTCTATTGGATTTAGGTCTGGAGACTGGCTAGGCCACTCCAGAACCTTGATATGCTTCTTACGGAGCCACTCCTTGGTTATCCTGGCTGTGTGCTTTGGGTCGTTGTCATGTTGGAAGACCCAGCCACGACCCATCTTCAATGCTCTGACTGAGGGAAGGAGGTTGTTGCTCAACATCTCACAATAAATGGCCCCATTCATCCTCTCCTTAATACAGTGTAGTTGTCCTGTTCCCTTCGCAGGAAAGCACCCCCAAAGCATGATGTTACCACCCCTATGCTTCACAGTAGGGATGGTGTTCTTGGGATGCAACACATCCTTCTTTTTCCTCCAAACACGACGAGTGAAGTTTGGACAAAAAAGTTCTACTTTGGTCTCATATGACCACATGACTTTCTCCCATGCCTCCTCTGGATCATCCAGATGGTCATTGGCAAACTTCAGACGGGCCTGGACATGTGATGACTTGAGCAGGGGAACCTTCCGTGCAATGCATGATTTGAAACCATGACGGCGTAGTGTTCTACCGACAGTGACCTTTGAAACTGTGGTCCCAGCTCTCTTCATGTCATTGACCAGCTCCTCCCCTGTAGTTCTGGGCTGATTCCTCACCTTTCTTATCATCAGTGATACCCCACGAGGTGAGATCTTGCATGGAGCCCCAGTCCGAGGGAAACTGACAGTCATCTTTAGCCTCTTCCATTTTCTAACAATCGCTCCAACAGTTGATCTATTTTCACCAAGCTGCTTGGCAATTGCCCCGTAGCCCTTTCCAGCCTTGTGGAGGTCCACAATTTTGTTTCTGGTGTCTTTTGACAGCTCTTTGGTCTTGCCCATGGTAGTAGTTGGCATCTGACTGACTGTGGGGTGGACAGGTGTCTTTAAAGAGCTCAGACAGGTGCTACTAAGTTAGATTAATGAGTGGAGTAGAGGTGGACTTTTTAAAGGCACAGTAACAGGTCTTCGAGAGCCAGAATTCTTGCTGTTTCTTAGGTGTTCAAATACTTATGTTCAGCAGTGCAAGACAAATAAATTCTTTAAAAATCATACAATGCGATTTCCTGAATTTTTTTTAAAAATTCTGTCTCTCAGAGTGGGAATGCGCCTACAATGTGAATTTCAGACCCCTCCATGATTTCTAAGTGGGAGAACTTGAAAAATCGCAGGGTGTTCAAATACTTCTGTTCCTCACTATATGTATGTAAAACGTATTAAGCGTCACATTACATTTTAATGCAACACATTTAAAATGCGATATGCGTCTTCAAGTAAAGCATATTATTATGTTTTACAAAGCACTGGTGTGAGCAGACCCCTATAGTTTTGTCTTTGCTGGACAGCTTTCATCAAGGTGTCACAATGAATAACTACAGTAACTTTATCGCACCTGTCAAATACGGGTAAATGAAAATTCAGTTGGTTGCTGTGGGAAATAAGTGTTTTAATCTTAGATTGTAAACTCCAAGGAGCAGGTCCCTCTTAGATTGTAAACTCCAAGGAGCAGGGCCCTCTTAGATTGTAAACTCCAAGGAGCAGGGCCCTCTTAGATTGTAAACTCCAAGGAGCAGGTCCCTCTTAGGTTGTAAACTCCAAGGAGCAGGGCCCTCTTAGATTGTAAACTCCAAGGAGCAGGGCCCTCTTAGATTGTAAACTCCAAGGAGCAGGTCCCTCTTAGATTGTAAACTCCAAGGAGCAGGTCCCTCTTAGGTTGTAAACTCCAAGGAGCAGGGCCCTCTTAGATTGTAAACTCCAAGGAGCAGGGCCCTCTTAGATTGTAAACTCCAAGGAGCAGGGCCCTCTTAGATTGTAAGCTCCAAGGAGCAGGGCCCTCCTAACCCTCTTGTATTGTTGCTGTATTGTCTCCCGTTATATTGTAAAGCACTGAGCAAACTGTTGGCGCCATATAAATCCTGTATAATAATAATAATCTTTATACATAGCGTCCAAATAGCCCTCAGTGGAAAATAGATAATTTTGACATGTTTTACGGTTCAGTTTTGCAGGAGCCTTTGTATGTTCCAGTTCTCCAAAGAAAAGAACTAGCTGTTTTCTTTTATTGCTTTTTCTTTCCCTTTTATTTTAGCCATGTATTTCTATAGTGAAATGTATATTACAGAATAAACACACAATTCCTATTTCAAAGGTGTATTTTTCCTTTCATTTAACTAGTATAAAGCAGAGCAGTCAGTGAGGTATATTGATTCAGCAGTTGGCCAGCTCCCTTACAGCCTTACTAGAGGATACATCCTTATTGTTACCTGTGATGCACAAAATGCACTGGGTTGTGCTTCATGTGTATTCATTCTAGGAGATATTTAGGAGAGAGCCTTGCTGTTTTCCAGATGTGAGGCTACCTACAGTTGCCTATTTATATAGACTATAAGATACTCTTTTGTCTTCCTGCACTTTGCCTTATATGGCAGCTAAATTTCATCTACTTTTTCTTTATAAGTTTGATATGAAAAGTTGCAGTATCAAATCTTAGTGTAAAAAAGGTTTTCATTAGTTTGATAAAAAATAGAGGAATGTAGCCAAATGAAGTAACAACAATAGTGCTACGTTGAAAAGATTTTTTTTCTTACAAAAATCGAGTTTTTTCATTTCATTGCTTCCAACCATATAGTTTGTGTATTTTCTCATACAGGGGTTTTGAGACTCTATATGTGAGTATTAAATGATAATCTAGACATCGGGGCTGAGGAGCAGAGAATTTTCACCTAGTTTAGTGAATAAAGGGAATCAATTTTCACTTTTGATTGCCCAATCATGTGCAAACGTTTTTCTAGGGATGCACCGATACCATTTTTTTTATCGGCGAGTATGAGCACCAATACTGTTGGTCAAGTACTCGCCGATACCGATAATTTGCTGTGCGATTTCCGTTAATGGATTCAATGGAATTGCACTGCTAGGAATAGCATGCGATATGAACAGGAGTTCAATTCTTTTCCAAATCACATGCTGTTTCCCCACTGCTCCTGTGTAAACCCAGGTTTGTCATAGCCGAGTTCACATAGGAGTGGTGTAGGAAACCCTTCCTGCAGGCATCCCATGCTGAGTGTCAGTGGTAGGGGAGGAGAGAAACCACCACTTTCTTTCTTTTCCTTGCAGCGATTACAGTTTGGGCTAGACAGCATCTGATTGGTTAGCCTCTGACCAATCAGATGCCTTCTAGTCCGATCTGTCATCGCTGCAAGGAGAGGAAAGAAAACGGCGGGGATTTCAAATCCCCGCTGCTTTCTCTCCTCTACTACCACTGGCACTCAGCATGGGATGCCTGCAGGGAGGTTTCCTATACCACTCCTACGTGAACTCGGGCTATGACAAGCCTGGGTTCACACAGGAAACTGCATGCGATTTGGACAGGCATTGCATTCCTGTTGAAATCATATGCTAATCGTTGAGGTGCAATTTGCATCTATTAACACAAATCACACCGCAAAGTATCATTCAAGGTATCGGGAGTACTTTCAGGAGTACTCAGAAAAAAACTCGATATCGGCACCGATACTGGTATCAGTGTCGGTGCATTCTTACTTTTTTCCATTTTGTTACATGACCCTTTTAAATGGGTGTTCAAATCAAATGAGAATTCCATTTTCTAAGGCTAGATTTGCACAATACGATTTTGCTCCGATTTTTATTGTCAATATGTAGTACAATTTGGGTGTGGTTTGCATATTCTATGGGGCCCAAATCACACTGGAGTCACGCCAAAGTAGTACAGGAACCTTTTCCCAAATTGCGCCTTGCTGAGTTGATGTGAATAGGCACCATAGAGAATAATGTGACTTCCATTGTCATGCAATTCTGTACGTCTTATCACAGTTACATGATAGTTTATGTTTTTGGGGTTTTCGAGATGTGCAATGGGAAATCACACAGATACTTGCAGGTAACATCAAACTGTATATAACATTTGATTAAGTGTATGACAGATAAATATAACTAATGTAATAATTTTGGAAAAATATATGTATATAGAAAACTTAGGGTACTTTCACACTGATCCATAGAATATGCATTTTTGCTGCATTTTTACCTCGTTTGTGGTGCATTTTTTTTTACAGGATATGTGTCGTAAAAACATACCAAAAATGCAATGTGGGTGCATTTTTCATGTTTTTAATGCATTTTGCCACGTTTTCAATTCATTTCAATAGGGTGGTGCATTTTCAGTATGTCTTTTTAGCCACACCACGGACCCACTTAAATCACGGGCACATTGGAATCCCTGGGGGTATTAGCCACTGCTTTCTGGGCACTCATATACCTGGCCCAGCTGACTATGGCAATCAATTAGGGATCTCAGGTAGAGTCTAAACCACCCAATCATGGGTTACCTTTGCTTATTGGTAAGTGCTCTGGTCCAGATAACAATACATGTATCCTTGAATGAAGCTACCATTAAAGGATAAGTTCACCTTTCGTAATATGTTACATGCTACACCCATATTCAGAGTCAACAATTCTTGATCGTAGGTCTTCTGAGAGCTCTTTTCTGTGAGGCATGGTTCACATCAGACAGTGCTTCTTGAAACCAGTAAACCCAAAACAGGTGTGTGTTTTGTAAGGGTAGGACAGCTGTCAGCAACACATCCAATATCATCACACTGATTGGAGTCAAGGTTGGCTCACTCCTGGCTCCAATTAGCTCTGGGAGAAGTCATTAAGCAAGGGCCTCACATACTTTTTCCTCCCTGCACTGTGAATGTTTACATGTTATGTGCAATTAAACCATGGCAAAATCTAATGTTTGTGTAGTATTATGTTTAGCAGACTGTGTTCTTCTATTGTTGTGACTTAGATGACGTTCAGAGCACATTTTATGCCCAATTCATGCAAAACTCCAAGTAATCCCAAGGGGTTCACATACTTTTTCTTGCAACTGTAAGTGCCCGGTAGGCAAGTGGCTAAGTACTGTACAACGATCGTACCCTTTTTACACACAGTGCACAGCTCATTAGTAAGCTGGAAATCCATAATGTTTGACTGTCACATGAACGTGGTCCCTGCATGATCCTGGGTATTGCTGAGCATGTGCATAGAGAAAGGTACCCCTGCATGCAGGGCGAGAGGCCTTGCACACACACCCATCCAGAGAAAGGTATTTTTAGTTCTGTCTGTGTTGGTTTTGGAGAGTTCTCCACACGTTTTGATCAGTAAAACAGTCAGCAGAACAGGAAGTGATGGGAAATCTCTCTAACTGAGCTCTTGATAGCATTAAAAACATGACTGAGTTCCCAATCATTCTCCATTGCATCCAAACTGATGTTTTGGCTGGACTTACATTTTGATGTCCTCCTTTTTGCAAAACTAATAAGCATTTTAAACCAAATAAAACTGGTATTTTATATAACTGAAAGAATGCATACAATATATCATAACATAAGAGACCTCAGCAGGAAAGCAGGAGGTTGCACACCAACAATGCCAGATCACATCCAACCGTATTAAAGCTAGACAAAGCACACTGCAGTCCTACCCAGGACTGCCCCTAATGTTTCAATTAATATGGGCTCTGTGATCAAATGTATTGGCTGAAACATAAGAGAGGGGCAATCCTAGGTGACCTCCCATTGATCATTACCCGGAGTTCCAGAGGTGAGGGCTTTTCATACAGGCTTGGATCGGTGACAGTTCTCTATCTAGGAGATGTCACATCAAATATATACTTTACCAAGCAAATTATAAAACAATGACTGAATATACAACATCTCATGTAAAAACAAAAAAATGCAAATAATTATGTATAATAGCTTATTTCTGGATGTAATCTCTTAATTATACAAAATGATTCTCTTTAATGAATGTTTACTCCCGTTGTTTTCTGATCAATTGGGTCTTTATTATAAGAACATCTTCAGTAATTTTTGTAAGGATTATTTTTCTTACATATGATTGTTGTTCACTGTGCTGTCATACAAAATTATCTCCACGTGGTGTAAGGCTCCTATAAGGCCAACTACTGAGGTTTCAAAACACTCTCAGTCTCACGTTTTACATGTTTCTGGCTGCAAAAATATCTATTAAGGCTTAGAAGTCATCTGTGGTCAAAATTGCCACATGGAAAAATAAAAATGATTGGTAAGCATCCTATAAGACAAACAAGAAATGTTTGAGAGAGTCTGAAACCCAAGGATACGCTACATCCAATATCCCATTTAGAGGCTACTTTCACACTGATTTGTAGCAAAAACATGGTACAAACGCATATGCTTTTTTGCCACTTTTTACTTCATCTTTTACCACGTTCATGATGCGTTTTTCACAGGATATGTGACTCAAAAACGCATCAAATATGCAACCGCGGGTGCGTTTTTAGACGTTTTTGCCACGATTTCTATGCATTTCATTTTTGGTGCAGTTTTTTTTTACTGCACCAAACATGCACCAAAAATGCAGCAAGCAGGATTTTACTAAACTCAGCTGACCGGATCAGTGTGAAGAGTTCCATAGGATTATATGGTCACATGTTTTTTTTCTGCTTTTTTGTGTACAAATGCAGAAGAAAAATGGATCAGTGTAAAAGCAGCCTTACGCCACTTTCGTTCAGAAAAAAAAAAAAAATTCCGCTCTGGGTGATCAACGTACATTGCAGGGATTTTAACAAACTGTGTTGCAGATTCCTACCTTTTGTTATCCTGAAGAAATAGTAGTTTGTTTGTCTGTGTCCATGTGCTCAGTGAATCTGTGTGGGAGTAACTTCATAAATATCAACCAGCTGCTGTACCTGTAGGGCTCTAATGAGGACATTGGCAGGGTCTGCATCCCTTTAGATGTGATTTTCCTTTGGGAGTACATCATTAAAAATGACATTTTTGCTGCAGCGGATGCCAAAAAATGACTTGTATCTTAGTGCAGACTTCGAGGAAAATCAGTAAGCCAATCGCTTAAGCTGGAAATTACATTTTCAGGGGGCTTTCTGTACACCATCTGTGTACAGAACTCCTCCAAGTAGCCATATTGCATTTGAAAGAAAATGACAGCCCTGCAGATTGAAAAGGAAAGGTAATATTTAATAACACTCACTTACAATGACCTAAGTCACAATTGCACATACTATATATTTTTTAATTTTCAATTTTTTCCCATGAAAGTGGAGTTAACTTTTAAGGCCAATACTTGGTGGTTGGAGCAGGTCCCTGGCCAGGAAGCGTACCTTCCAATTTCTTTTTCTCATCAATTCCTTTCTTACTTTCCTGTCATTTTGGGAGATGCTCCTTCCTATTCCTATACTGAATACTAGAAGGTTGATGTAGCAAAGATTTTTTATTGAAACTTGCGTCTGGTGGGTTTTGAGGCTGCAATGCTACCAGTGGCATATCAGCCAGTTCTGGATACTCTTTCTGCATGACTACAGTTGCAAGAAAAAGTATGTGAACCCCTTGGGATTACGTGGAGTTTTGCATGAATTGGGCATACAATGTGCTCTGAACGTCATCTAAGTCACAACAATAGAAGAACACAGTCTGCTGAACATAATACTACACAAACATTAGATGTTGCCATGGTTTAAATGCACATAACATGTAAACATTCACAGTGCAGGGAGGAAAATGTATGTGAACCTTTGGACTTAATAACTGGTTGACCCTCCTTTGGCAGCAATAACCTCAACCAAACGTTTCCTGTAGTTGCAGATCAGACCCGCACAACGATCTGGAGTAATTTTGGACCACTCCTCTTCACAAAACTGTTTCAGTGTAGCAATATTCTTGGGATGTCTGGTGTGAATCGCTCTCTTAAGGTCATGCCACTGCATTTCAATTGGGTTGAGGTCAGGACTCTGACTGGGCCACTCCAGAAGGCGTATTCTGTGCTGTTGCAGCCATTGTTTTGTTGAATTACTTGTATGCTTTGGGTCATTGTCCTGTTGCATCACCCATCCTCTGCGGAGCTTCAGTTGGCGGACAGATGGTCCTACGTTTTCCTGCAAAATGTCTTGATAAACTCTGGAATTCATTTTCCCATCAATGACAACAATCCCTCCAGTCCCTGAGGCAGCAAAGCAGCCCCAAACCATGATGCTCCCTCCGCCATGTTTTACAGTGGGGATGAGGTTTTGATGTTGGTGTGCTGTGCCTTTTTTTCTCCACACATAGTGTTGTGTGTTCTTCCCAAACAACTCAATCTTGGTTTCATCTGTCCACAGTATATTTTGCCAGTAGTACTGTGGAACATCCAGGTGCTCTTTTGCGAACTTCAAACGTGCTGCAATATTCTTTTTGGACAGCAATGGCTTCCTCCGTGGTGTCCTCCCATGTACTCCATTCTTGTTTAATGTTTTCCTTATTGTAGATGTGTCAACAAAAATGTTAGCATGTGCCAGAGATTTCTGTAGGTCTTTAGCTGACACTCTGGGATTCTTCTTTACCTCATTTAGCATTCTGCGCTGTGCTCTTGCAGTCATTTTTACAAGACGACCACACCTAGGGAGAGTAGCAACAGTGCTAAACTTTCTCCATTTGTAGACAGGGAGGACACCACGGAGGAAGCCATTGCTGTCCAAAAAGAATATTGCAGCACGTTTGAAGTTTGCAAAAGAGCACCTGGATGTTTCACAGCACTACTGGCAAAATATACTGTGGACAGATGAAACCAAGATTGAGTTGTTTGGGAAGAACACACAACACTATGTGTGGAGAAAAAAAGGCACAGCACACCAACATCAGAACCTCATCCCCACTGCGCACTTCTATTTGCCAATCGTCTCACCGAGATTCCCTTACATAGCCCCCCCTTAGGGGCAGCCTCCGGATGCCTACTAAAGCTTGTTTTTCAGGATGAAGGTAAGCTCTAACTAATTGTGGAGTTATGGACATTAGCGGATGGTTCCCTGGAATTATCCTCTGGACCGTAGCCTTTCCATTTGATGAGGAACTGGGTCTGACCACCCCTCTTTCTACAATCCAGGATAGCCTCCACCTCATATTCTTCGTTACCTTGGACCAGCAGTGGAGCAGGAGTTTCTGGATCTCGACCCGGAAATAAACATGGTACTGTTGGTTTTAATAGGGAGACATGGAATACCGGGTGGATCTTCACATTCTTTGGTAGCATAAATTCAAAAGTAACGGGGTTAATCTTTCTCTTAATTGTAAATGGAATCAGATACCTTGGACCAAGCTTTTTTGAAGGACAGCTCAATTTCAGATTTGTAGTAGATAACCAGACCTTATCTCCTGGTTTCAGATTTAGATTCCTTTTCTCCCTTTTCTGTCAAAAAAATTTTTGTTACTTGCTTGAGCCTCTAAAATAGTTTTTTGTAGCATTTGGCCATTCCTACTGAGGAAATCCAATCTTTCTTGTACTGACGGGACAGCGGGTTCCACCGGCATTTCATGGAGGAAGGATGATATCCATACTTGGAGTAAAAAGAGGACTGTTTGGTAGCAGAGTGGATGGAATTGTTGTATGCAAATTCAGCTAATGGAAGGAAAGACACCCAGTCATCCTGTGAATAAGATGAGAAACATCGTAAGTATTGTTCAAGGGTCTGGTTTGTCCTTTCAGTTTGTCCATTTGTTTGCGGATGATAGGCAGAAGAAAAGCGAAGTTCAATCTCTAATGCCTCACACAGAGCTTTCCAGAACTTAGAAGCGAACTGCACTCCCCAATCGGACACGTTATTTCTAGGAACACCGTGTAATCTCACTATTTCTTTCATAAAAGCAGTCTTAGCGGCAGAAGGGAACCTCTTGGGGGAATGAAGTGGGCCATTTTTGACAGACGATCAATCACGACAAAGATGGTGGTGAACCCTTCAGATGGGGGAAGCTCTACAATAAAATCCAGAGAAATCATACTCCATGGCTTTTCAGGTACTGGCAGAGATTTCAACAGGCCCCAGGTTTTGGCTTTATCAGACTGTTTCGGAGACATACTGAGCAAGATCTAACATAGTTCTTACAGTCCTTCATTAAATTTGGCCACCAGAAGGAACGGGAGACCAAATCTGAGGTCTTCTGGATCCCGAAGTGACCAGCTAAAGGATGATCATGACATCTTTTAAGAATGAGAGTTCTGAGTTCTGGTATATAAATCTATTCTTTGTGAAGATACAGACCGTCTCTTAGCTGAAGATGCATTTCCAAAGGGGGTGGATGATCATCAACCACTTCTTTTATTTGTGCTACAAGATCTGTCCATAGGAGTAAAACATTTTTAGCTGGCAGGATCATATCAGGTTCGGATGGTACAATTGGGTCATGAAATATGCGTGAGACTGAATCGTTCTTGCCGTTCTTTGATCCTGGATGGTATGTCAAGTGAAACACAGAGCGGGAGAAGAACAGTGCCCATCTTGTCTGCCGTGGCCTTAGGCGTTTTGCAGGTCTCAAGTACTCTAGGTTCTTGTGATCTGTAAAGATTAGGATAGGGTGGGAACAGGGGCAGACTGAGAACTCATGGGGCCCCCAGGCAATATGGGATCATGGGGCCCCTGTTTCTTTGCCCAAACTCAAAAAAGCCTATGAAAAAGGTACCAGGGGCATCTCATGGGGCCCCCTACTGACCCCGGGCCCTCGGGCAGTGCCCGAGTTTCCAAATGGTCAGTCCGCCCCTGGGTAGGAAGCTCCTTCCAGCAAGTAGCGCAATTCCTCAAGGGCCGCCTTGATGGCTAACAGCTCTCTGTCTCCCACGTCATAGTTCCTTTCAGGGGAGCTTAACTTTCTAGAGAAGAAGGCAACAGGGTGAAGGAGGGATTTGAGTCCCTGTCGTTGTGACAATAAGGCTCCAACAGCATCTTCAGAAGCACCTACTTCAAGCACATAAGCTAAGGCAGGATCTGGGTGCTTCAGGATAGGAGCAGAAGTGAATAAGGTCTTTAATTGTTCAAACGCTGCTTGAGCCTCGGGAGTCCACTTGAAAGCAACACGTTGCCTGGTTAACTGCGTGACTGGTGCAATGATACCTGAAAAGTTCTTAATGAATTTCCTATAGAAATTGGCAAATCCCACGAAGCGCTGTACTGCTTTCCTGTCTCTTGGAATGGGCCATTCTAATACAGAGGTCACCTTTTGGGGATCCATAGCAATGCCATCGAGAGTGATCACAAGTCCGAGGAACTGAACAGTCTGTTTCTCGAATTCACACTTTTCAGCTTTGGCATAGAGGTGATGTTGGAGTAATCTACACAGTATCTTCTTTACATGATCCCGGTGTCGTTCAATTGAGCTGGAAAAGACTAGGATGTCATCCAAGTAAACAATGATAAATAGATCAAGATAGTCCCAGAATATATCGTTAACAAAGTGTTGGAACGTTGCTAGGGTATTACAGAGGCCAAATGGCATCACCAGGTATTCGAAATGCCCAAAGCGTGCTCGAAAGGCCGTCTTCCATTCATCTCCTTCATAAATTCTGACTAAATTGTATGCACCTCTCAGATCTAATTTTGAAAAGACACATGCCCCTCGTAGCCTTTGGAACAATTCAGGAATCAGGGGAAGAGGATAGCAGTTCTTGACTGTATTCAGATCATGATAGTCCACACATGGTCTAAGAGTATGATCTTCCTTTTCGACAAAGAAGATGCCAGCTCCCGCTGGTGATGTAGAGGGCCGAATAAACCCTTTTTCCAGGCTTTCATCTATATAACTCCGGAGGACCTCTAGTTCCAATTCGGAGAGGGGGTAAATTCGCCCAAAAGGAATTTCAGCACCGGGCAGAAGTTCAATAGGACAATCGTAGGGCCGGTGCGGGGGAAGAGCATTGGCACTCTTCTTGTTGAATACATCCAAGTAGTCATGGTAAGCAGCAGGGACAAGTTATATCATCTCTGAATCAGGATGGATACTAAGAAGAGGAGTCACTGTGCATGGTTCCTTTGGAATGCAATGGTTCTGACAGTATTCGGAAGGGAAGAGGAATTCCCCAGAAAGCCAATCGATGGATGGGTTGTGTGCCCTTAGCCAGGGCATGCCGAGGATGACCGGAAACATTGGTGAGGTTATGACATCCAGACATAGAAATTCCTGAGGTCCCGAGGAGGAGTGGCAGAAAATTGGCATAGTCTCTTGTTTCACTGGGTCAGAACTGATACCATCAGCCAGATGGACCGAAAATCTTTGTGTGTTAGTACGGAGAGGGATATTGTTTTGATTAGCGAAGGTCGAATCCATGAAGCAACTACAGGCAGCAGAGTCTATAATTGCTAGAACAGTAATAGTTCTTTCAGCAAGTTGTAAGCAAAGAAGGAAGGAGAGGTGCGTTTCACTCGTTCCTTGCGGGTGCATCATATGGAACCAGCTAGGAGAAGGCTTATGAGGTATCACTTGACATGTCAGTACATAGTGACCCGCATCACCACAGTAGAGGCAAAGGTTGGAGTTTTGTCGTCGAAGACGTTCAGCAGAGGATAACGGTGGTCTCCAAAAGCTCCTTCTAGGAGAATTACGATGCCCTCTTTTGCTGGGGAGTATGTCTGATGTGACAGCAGTGGGTGAGGGGACAGGAGTCTCCATTTCTGAGCAGATCAAGACACCCCTGCAAGTTCTTTCATCCCGCCTTTCCCGGATCAGTCGGTCTATTTGAATGGCAAGGTTAATCAGGTCCTCTAGCCTGGTTGATACTGTAGCTTGCTAAGCATAGATTCTGCAGTCTGGTGACGGAAGGGATCAGCGTAAAGTTGTGACATCGATGAGAAAAAAGAGTCCATAGAAGTCAGAGCCGGATCATGTTGCTCACAGGTGGTGTGCCCAGGATTGGGGTTCATTCTGAAGGAGTAAAATAATGAATCCCACTCTGGTGCTTTGTGATGCAAAGGTTCTTGGTAGCAGAGAAAAATATAGTTCACAGGAGTTACGAAAGGTTCGAAACTTCCTGTGGTCTCCCATGAAATACTCAGGTATTGGCACCCGGGGTTCCGGTAGAGGAGAAGTTCCACGAATCATGCTGAGGTCTGTCTGGGTAGTTATATCTGAGACCGCAGAGGGACCCATGGCTGTTGACACATCTGACTTGGTTGGTAGTTGGTTTTCTTTGCAAACTCTGCACCATGTAAGATAAGGCAGAGATTGATTGACAGATGTACCCCATTGCAGAGGCCTCCCTTTCAAACTACATCACTGGCGGATTGGTACTGTCACGTACCTGATTGGAGACTGAAATGACGAGGTCGGCCTCACTTGTGTCACTAGCCCTGACCCCACTGGAAGTGGAACAGAGGGTGTCTAGGGACCAGGGGGACAAGAGCACCAGCAGATGTTGTTTGCAGCTCTTGCAGCTGGGGACTTTGGAAGACTGATGAACCTCCGATTCAGGAACAGTAGTGATATGCAGAGCTGGTATGGTAGGTCGCTAGGTGTGCACCAGAGCAAGGCAGGAAGCTGGGATGGGAGACAGGAGCAATGTCATAGGAATAGCTGGGGTCATCAACGGGCGGACAGCGAGGTACCAAATCATAAGCAAGCCAAAGTCAGGAGCAGAGCCGAAGTCAGGAACAAGTATCAAGCAGAAGAGTAATCAGAGTCAGGTCAGGAACAAGCCGGGTCAGCAACAAGGAAATCACACAGGAATGAGCAGGAAATGGGGAACAGCTGAAGACCAGTCATCACTCAGCACAGGCAGAGGCACCTTTTAAATAGTCCATCTGGCGCCAATCTTCACCGTGCGTGTGCACGTTCGCGTGCACAATTGCGCATTTCTGTGCGCATGCGCACTTCTATTCGCCAATCATCTCACTGGGATTCCCTTACACCTACTGACACTGTCCAGTGCCCCACTGACTAACACTGTCTACTGCTCTACTGACACGGCACTACTGACATCGTCCATTGCCCTACTGACACTGTCCACTTAAAAGGTAGGCTAAGTTTATATTTTGACATTTGTTTTATTATATTTTTCCAAATTTATCTTGTTATTTAGTTAGTCCTTGCTAGTTAATGTCTTTAAAAAAAAGGGCACCGAACCCCGGTGATCTTGGATCTCTTTCATGTTGTTCAGGTAGATCTCCCTCTCTCAGAGGTTGCCTACCCTTGATGTAGAGTTTCCATTATAAAGAGAGGCAGTTTATTTTAAATGTTTATTTGTGAAATAAAGATTTATTTAAACTTTGTAGAAGAAGAGTATAAAACATCAGCTTTAACCTACAAAACATGGCAGTTTCCCTTTAAAGTATATGTGATAGCATCCCTTTTACTGGATCACAACAAGGTCATAATCTATGATAGTTACAATCATTACTCTTTAATTGGGTCTGTGAGTCATGCAGTGACTCAGAAATAAAGGCTCATTAGTGAAGTCAGCACTAGGTTCCAAGTGAGGATACACAAGTATTATAATAAAAATGCAAACCAGTATCAGTATAAAACAGTTGCTGAGAAGTGCCAGTGTTATTACTATCATGAGTCAATAAATAAGTAAATAAATGATGCAACTTTCAGCTGTTATGAATGTTCAGAAACCTCTGCATACCGGTATTAATGATGAAATAACAAGATGGTCCGTAATATGAGACAGATAAGATTTTTATAAATATGTTCATCTCTGTTAATGAATTATAGGGCTATAGTAATGCATGTGGCTGTCACTGTTATACCTCTGAAAAGTGATCTATGGAGGATTGGTTTACAGAGGTATTTAAGCAGGTATTGAGAAGGCACCAATTTTAACCCTGTATATGCTGCACCACCACACTGCAGGGGGTGTAGATAGGGGGGTTGAGGGGGTCCACCCGCCCCCCCCTCCAGAAATTTTGTCGCAATGACCAGTGTCACAGTGATTCTCTGGGCTGGGTGACAAGCAGAGGGGAGCCTGGCAGCTGTAAAGCAGGGGAAAGGAATCATGGACAGGGTATGATCAGTGTACTAGGGGAGAGGGAATTACTAAGCTCTGTGGCTTTCCCTGTGGCAGCTGAAAGCTGGCTTCTTCTTATCTCCCACTGGATTTCAGCTGCTGCAGGGGGAGCCACAGGGAGATCAGTTCCAGCAATTTTCCCACCCACAGTGCTCTGATCAATCTCCCTGTCCACGATAGCCTTCCCCTTGCTGCCCAGACCCCCCCATGTGCCCCTTTCCCTGGCAGTGCTGCTGGCTTCTCTTCTTCTCCCTTTAGCTGGCTGTCAGCTGCTGTGGGCACACAGGGGGATCATTTCAGGACATGTCATATTTACCAGCCCCTTCCTTTTCTGGATGAACAGTGAGCGATCAGCACCAATCATTTCTGAATTAACTGCCTCTGTACAGAGCACCTCCTGTTAACTCATATCCAGTGAAGCTGAAGCTGCAGAGAAAGGATTGGGGATCTATGTCCTCAATTCCTTTCTCCATCACAGAGACCCCTGATATTTCACCAAAGCTCTCCCAACAGGGTTATGAAAAAAAACATTATTAAAAAAAAGAAAAGAAATCATTAAGGGCTCATTCACACAGGTTCTATGGCCCATACAGCATGATTGAGAAGTTTGCATCTTGAGCCACCTGTTTCTCTATGTACAAACAGCCGCAGATCCTAAATTTGACAGGCGTGCAGGTGTAGGTGAGTGGCCCCTAATGCACACTGTCTGTGTTCGGAGCTGTACACAGACAGAAAAAAAACTAAATCCAATTACAAATTATATGAGCATTAGTTTCATTTTATCTACAGTGAAGATACACTGTTGTTGTATTTGTGAATGGTGGAGTTATGCACATCACAGGATATTAATATTTAGAGGAACTTTAGTACTATAGCTGCTAACTTTTAAGAAATAGACACTTACCAACCCATGGAGTCCAGCACTGTCTTCCTCAAGGGCAATTCTTCTTTGGACTTCAGCTGACCCATGTCACCATCTTGAATATGGGACCCAACTGCGACTTCCTGAGGTCATGCAGCCAGTTCACTACTGCACAAGCGCAGAGCACACCAGCAATGTGGGACTGGTTCCAAAGTCTCCTGGGTTGTGAGACAAGCTGATGTAATTGTCGCCTAGGAAATAGAAGCAGGTACCTGTCAGAAAATGGTACCCGGTACCAGAAAAAAAAAAAAGATAGAAGAGGAGGGGGATGAGGAGGATGAGTGGTACTTTCAGAATTTTTTTTTATTCTCTTACGTTTTTAGATTGTTATTATCAGCACTATATCATATTTATATACTGTATTTCTAAAGCTTGATAAACTATTTAGCTGTTAACTGCATGGTGTCTTTATTTTCTAAGTTGTTTAGTGAATTTATAGGGTAGGAGGAATGCCAATGTTTTTTAATTTTAGTATTCTCATATTTGCAATTAATTGTATTTTTTAGTTTTATGTTGACTAGACCAATATTAGACCCTTTTGGATACATCCAGAACTCAAAAGCAAGGGAATACAGGTGCTGCTCAGGGGAGTTACAAGATTCTCTGTGGCTTAAGTAACAAAGTGTGTTATCACTCTTCTTCCTAGGGTTGTGTGATCTCTGAATACAACCTTGGATTCAATAGATTTCCTAAACCCACTCACATACAGTATATTTAGGAAATGTATGATCTCTAGACAGGTAGAAAAAAAACCCAGTTATGAAGTTAGCATAACTACCTACATCTTGATATCTGCCTCCTGTAATCCTTTAAACATTGACCCTGAAGGGGAGGTGGGGGAGGAGAACCTGGAGATAATTGGATTCCATTGTATGGACTTGTGTTAACCAAGAACATACTAACAGAAAGAGAGTAATGATCAGTCTGATGCTGATCCCATAAAATCCAATCACAAGCTGGAGGCATGGAGTTGGCCAGGCTGTACTGCATTAGGGAAAAGTGAAGTTTACCAACCTGGCTGTGTTGTCTGCCAAGGCTGTGTAAATCTCAGAACTGCCTGGACAAAATTAGAACTCATTTCATGGGGTAAATTGGCTCCCATACATGTATCTTAAGTATGTGCTTAGCAGTTGGATGATTAACCTTGTGGTGACCATACCATGTAGCACTACCTTCGCAGGGGCCCCTTGATAATCCTTTTCCCCAGTGGTTGCCCTGACCTTGCAAGCTTTCCGACACCTCTGAAACTCTGGGTTCAGACATATTTCATATTTATAATTCTTAGTAACACCTCTACATTAGTCTTGTTTAAAAGAGAAGTGAACAGGGGAGGATGGAGATAATATATGAGTCCATACATTTGGGACTTTGGGACTTGCGGGTATGTGATCCGGCATTGTCATATTGTTGGAAGTCCAAAGATGAGAATAATCTCTGGGTGGATGTTGGTCTTGGAGGTAGAGGCAGTCAGCTGTCAGGGTTTAAAGTAACTCTAGTACACAGATAGAAAGAGATAACACAGCGGCGCCACTCTGAGTGTAGGTGTGTTAAAACCAAGCAATTTAATAAGTAAAACACTCACAAATGTAGAGTAAAAACAGGCATGTCTCAGTGTAGTTGGTTCAACTTATAATTTAACTAAAGAAGACATTTCATTACTCGTTAGAGGACTAACTTTTGCCCCTATGGCCCCTCCCAACCCTTTCATCCTATTTGCTGATCTTAATAAGTTTGTGAGGGACTTGAAAGTCAAACACTTTTAAAATATTAAAGCTTCCAAGAATAACTCTACCACTAACTACCCCATGGGACTCTTGACTTCTCCAATTTGTCAAACGTCTACTGAAGATGCCAATGACTCATTAGATGCCATTAGGTTTGCAGCATTACAAGATCTTTACACAGAGGATGAGGACACCTATGTGTCCATCCTCACTCAACATCTTCCATCCTTCCCTCCCATACAACATACCACATTTAGACCCAAATCATTATTTAATCCCACCGATGCAAACGGTCCATAGGTTGAAACCTTCTATCAAGTGGTGTACTCTGACATGTTGCAGATGTGTGAACAGAGCTCTACCACTTCCCACATCTCATCCAATCTAACCTCTAACAGAAAAAATGCGCTCACTAGATTATCCATCAATACTGATATTACCATTAAATCGGCTGATAAGGGTGGTGAAATTGTTGTTCAAGATAGAGCGGAATACATATTAGAAGCCCATAGATTGTTATCTGCCCATACCACCTACACCCGCCTATTCACTGACCCTCTACCCTCATTCCAAAAAGAAGCTACCACCCTTTTACATACAGCATTACAAGAAGGTGTCATCAACAAGACAGAATTTGCATTCTTTAATAGAGAATTCTTCTGTATCTCATATTTTTATCATCTTCCCAAGATCCATAAGTGCCTCACCAATCCACCCGGTAGTCCCATAGTAGCTTCTATAGACATCGTCACCAGTACTTTTTCTATCTGCAATGATCATTTTCTTCAACCCTTAGCCCAAAATCTACCTGCCTACATCTGTGACGATACCACTTACTAGAAAATCTCCAACTTTACTCTTGCGAACCCACGTATCTGGGTATCCCTTGATGTAAATTCTTTATACACCTCCATCCCCATACAGTGGGATTAAGTGCTATTCAACATTTCCTACCCCAAGACCCACTCCTCAACCAGAAGCAAGCCCGATTCATTTTAAATTCGAGATGTTTCTGTTTATCTCATAATTACTTCATGTTTGATAGCAACTACTATTTACAAATACAAGGTACAGCGATGGGAGCCAACTTTATACCCAGCTACGCTAATCTTACCATGGGCCTCTGGAAACATCAGTCCATCTAGAACAATAATCCTTATACCGATAACCTAATATAATTTGGTCGGTATATAGATGACATTGTGGTTGTCTGGGATGGCACACGAACAGAAGTTAATTAATTCGTGGCCTAGTGCAATTCAAATTCTCTAGGCCTATCTTTCACATTAGTTTGCAACCCCAACACCTTGACCTTCTTATATTTTGAACACAGACAAAAGCAATTTACCATCAAAGGTAAAACCTACAACATAGAAGAGTTTTACAACTGCTCCTCAGAGTTTGTCACCTATTGTTTATCCTGTCCCTGTGGACTTCTCTATGTAGGCCGTACCATCAGAACACTGCGCCAAAGACTTAGTGATCATAGGCGTTTGGTGGATGATGGGAAGGACAAACTGAGTGTCCCAAAACATTTCTGTGAATTTCACTCCAAGTCCTCTGCCAGCCCGAGAATGTAGGTCATTGAAACCATCTCCAAGGGTCTCTCCCAAGCAGAGCACTCCTCTGCCATCCTGAGAGTGTAGGTCATTGAAACCATCTCCAAGGGTCTCTCCCAAGCAGAGCACTTCAAGCGTCTCTGTCAAAGAGAGACCTTTTGGATCTACACTCATTTAGCCCCAGGTGGCCTAAATGAAGAACTGAAACTATTCACTGTACTGTAATATTCTTTACTATATACTCTCTCTCCCAGTCCCCCCCCCCTTTTTTTAATGCTAAAGCATTGTTATGTCCCCCCCGCCCCCCCGATCCTTTCAGCACCTTTTATAAATGGAACATATACCTTTTATAATTTTTTTTTATATAATTTTCACCACACATTTGAACCTTACCCTGGTTTTGTATATTCATATATATAATTTCTCTCCCCCCAATGTTATGTAAATCAATGCTTCCCATACTATTTTATTAGGGGAATGCTCCTTCTGGACAATATACAACATGCTACACACCGTATTGTAAAGTTTTTGATTATAAACCTTTTCTTGTACTCCATCAGATACTATTAGACCCATTAGACAATATCCTATACATCATTATCCTTCCCCTTTAGTTCTCTAGGGCTTCATCGTGCTACTATTGTCTGACTTTTATTTTTATTTCTTTATTTTTGTTTTAACTTCCACAGGACCCTAATGAAATTGTCCTTTTATGAAAACTCCTTGCTTTGACTACATTTTTCTGTAAGAAAACATCTATTGTAAGTACTGTGTATATCCTTTTACATTAATGTACTTTTTGCATGTCTATAGTGATATGCACTACTACCATCAGGTTTCCTGGTTGTATATGTATTTTTCCACTGGCTTGTTGCAGTGTGATTCCTGGTCCATGCTCCGCCCGCCCTCACTGCCAATATAAGCCTCACTCAAGATGGCCACCTGAGAGACCTGAGGAAGGACTGCGCATGCTCCGAACGCAAGCCATACGTGGAGTTCTGGTCCTGAATGATGGCACTACAAAGAGCCTCCCTGCTCCTCTCTGCTACCCCCTCAGCCCTGGAATCCACCAAAGCAGTGTGGACGAGGAAGAAGATTGCATAGGACACAACCACTGGACTGCACAAACCCACTACACTGAAGAAAGAGTAGAAAGAAAAGGCTTGTTAACTTATCAGCTCCCTCTGGACCACCTGCACCACAATGGGGAATGTAGAGAATTATGACAACGTCTACTCTGTTAATAATAGATATAATCACCCCAATTTGAATAGCAATGGCCTTAAAAGTGAAGATTTTCCTTTAACTAGAGATTGCAACTTGAGTCCTGTGATGTTTAAAGTTCCTGATATGGTGGTATCCATTGTCTTCTGCAAAGCAATCGTGGGGCCCATAAACATTAGTGAATACTGGTAACACAATGATGCTGGTGCAATCCTGGTGTGGTGATTAGTGTCACTGCTGTGCTGAACTGATGTGCCTAGTCCTGCAGCAGTAGGCCAGCAATCTGTCTCTGTAGGAGACAGGGGCGGACTGACAACTTATTGGGCCCCCGGGCAATAGGGGATCATGGGGCCCCTGTGTCCTTGCCCAAACTCAAAAAAGCCTATGAAAAAGGTACCAGGGGCATCTCATGGGGCCCCCTACTGATTCTGGGCCCTCGGGCAGTGCCCGAGTTTCCAAATGGTCAGTCCGCCCCTGGTAGGAGAACAGCAGTCCCCCTCTGTTCAGCTGTGAAACCCATGTCTAGAGAGAGAGGCAGTCCTTTACTGTAGAATATATCTCCTTTCCTAGTATCCTCTTTGTTCACCAGTGCTCTAGTAGTTGTAGTTCAATTAGCACTCAGGAATATAGAGCGTATTAGCTATAAGACTACAGGTCCCAAGACCCTCTGCTGTCAGAAAAAAGGGAATCCACTCTGCTAACAGGAAGTGATGTAGCAATCCCAGTACTGGGCACTAAGGGGAAAAGGATTAACCATAGTCTCATTTGTAAAGTTTCCAGAATGTCATAATGATATAGCCGGCACCTGCCTACACATAATTGAATTTATGAAAGCATCTATTCTTTATTTGGGGTACAAAAGCAGGGTCTTAGACAGACCCTCCCAAAAAAAAGTTATATATATATATATATATATATATATATATATATAATATATATAACCAAATGGTCTGGACTCCTTTATAGTGTGGTTTTTGCATTTGTTTTACTTTCCTATAAAAGGTTTTTATTTTATTTTTCAATCACTGTTCTTTAATTCTTTTTGAAATATAATGTATTGGGTTTATTTAGTGACACATGCCCTTTAAAAGTAAAAAGCTCTACATGAATCGTCCTCTAGAGATCTGTACAGTACACAAGCCGTCTCCACTGACATACAGTAAGAAGCTGGCAGCATACCTTGTTCCTTTGTCTAGCACTATCCATTTCCTGTGGTCTAAGTGGAAATGTTTACTGTAATATCAGTCAATAGTTCTTTCTGTAGTACTAAGTTGGATATCATAATGCATCTAGGAAAGCCATACTACTTCAATGCAGTTTAAGCTTGTTATTGGATCTGCACCTAATAAAGCCGTGCTGCTGTCCCTGGTCTTCCAACACATGTCTTGCAAAATGATCCTTGTGGAGTCTCATTTGCTTTTTGTCTGTCTGATGGTGTAGCTTAGATGCAGTTTATGCCACAAGCTAAGATCTGGTTTTTAAATTGAATCTATTAGATAAAATTGTACAAGAACCATGGTGTGTGGTATCCTACAGCAACTAAAGCAGCTTTGACCTGTCTATTGTGGGAATGTACAAATACATTTTCAATTAGAAATTAAGTCATGTGGAGTGTAACTGCTGAACAGAGTAAAAAAATCACTTGTTATTTCTCACATGAGTGTGTGCAAAAAAAACATTTATTTTTGTCTTAGATATTCTATTAAAGACCTGAAAAGAAGATGCCCTTTTACCTGAAGAAGGCTGTTGCCTAGTGGGGAGCTACTGAGTCACTGTATATGTACATATACATTTATATAAAAGATTATATATGAACTTGCCTGTAGTAGGTGATGTTCCCAGAGACAATTAAAATACAAAAAAATCATATTTTTTCCAAGTTCAGATTTATTTCTGCTGCATGATGCAGTTTTAATTGATGTTTTTTCAAAGTGGTGCAAGAGAAGATTCAATCACATTATTATAGATTTCTGTAGAAACAGCCAGGAAAATATTGTGAATTCATGAAATTAAATGTTAGCTTAAACATTAGCAAATTTCCATCATTTAAATTGAATGTATTAACATGGGTTTAGGAACAGACAAAAAAAACTGCCGTTTTGCTTTCTTATGTGATGGTCTAAAGATTTAACTGTTTTAGGATATGTGCCTTTTGCACAATGTTATGGTAGTGTTGTCATGTTGGAGATGTAGAATCTTATTGTAAAGGTGACACAATGGCCAAAAGCAGAGGGAATTTGAAACTAGTTTGCAAGAAACACACAAAGATGGGTTTTCAGGCTGATAAAAGTGAGCTCCTGATTTCCTGTGCTCTCTCTGCTGCACTGAAAGCTCAAGCAGAGTTATCAGTCCTGCTCTGTCCTCCCTTTTTGCTACAGGACTTCTCCCCACTTTGTTGTGGAAATGAGGAGAGTTGGGGGGGGGGTTGTAATCTAGTAGAAGAGAATTGGGCCCATGATAGAGTATTTGGCCCCATGATATTTCCTATATGGACTTTACCAGGGCTGAAACTGATCCATTCCATCTGTTAGTTTCTAGATGGCCATCACCCGTGGAGCTGTCTGTTAGGTTGCAGATCTATAATTTTCCTGTCTACAATGGCCATGGTTACAGCCAGGCCTATATGTCTGACACTCTATGGCCATTTGTAACAGTTCATGCAAATTAATATTAGGGTTGCTCCCATCTGTCTTTTTCAGGGTTTCTGTGACCTTGTCAGACAGCAGACCATCTACAAATTGTTCCTTCAGCTATATGCCCTCCTCGGTCCCTTATGGCAGATCTCTGCAACTATCTTGTAGTTCCAGTGAATATTGTGGAATGGATTCTTCTGCTCTCGGCTTTCTGCCAATGAAATGAACCCTAAGGTCACCTAAGCAGTAACTAGCTTGTCAATGGAATCCAGATCTTTTATTGGGAGGTGAAGGATAACCCTTCTTACTTCTCCCTCTAAAGAATAAATGGCTAGCTCTGCCTGGTGGGTGGGCAGGATCCCATATGATCAGATCAGAGCATGCAATCTCTTCATTAATTCATCTAGGTCTTCTCCTGAACCTATGTACTTGGGTAGATGTTGTTGCAGGAATCCAACCGGAAATTAGGGAATCATTATTGCAAGGGCAGTAATTGGTCAGTTTCCTTCCAGAGCATCATTATCTAGTACTGTAAGTGCACCACTCCCTTCCAACATGGCCAATCCTGTGGATTGATGCCAAGCGTAACTGCATGCGTAATTTTGCTAAATTATTGCAAAGTAGGATTAACAATGCCAATAGGGTCAGGGCATATGGCTCAGCACAATGTTGACAAATTATGAAGCTGTGCAAACAGTAGTTCCTTAAAGCAGTGTCTGCCAATAGGTGGCAACATGGTATGGTCTCTACAAGGGTCTATAGAAAGACAGACTCGAGAAAAATAATACTTCAATGAACAGTAGAGTATGTGAACAGTTATTTGCGCTTATCCTCTCCAACAGCATCCCTCACAGTGAGGTCCAGACTAGGTCTGGTAACACAGGTGAACAGCTGGAGGGATCAATCTTAGGGCTGGAAATACAGCCGAGTGACTGGAGAAGTCATGATTCAGGTAACGCAGGTGAGTGGCTGAAGAAGCAGGGCCAACCCACTTGAAGAGTAGTACTCTGGTACCAATTATAGGAATGCTCTCCACAGTGTGTGGGTCTTTTTTGGAAGCCTTGTGCTATTGGGATCCTGCCTGGCTACCCATTCACAGAGAACCATACATCTGGCTGTAGATCACATGGCCAGCCACCTCTGCCTCATCAGGTGCAATCTCTTTGAGCTGCTAACCCCCCTGGTGGTATTCCCGAGTGTAGCTCGGGGTTAAGTTTCAGTACCAGAAGTGGTAACCCCAAACTACACTCCGGATTACACTGCAGCGCTTCTCCAGCGATCCCTCAAGCACTTACCTTGTCCTGCGATCCCGCGATTTCCCGCCTGCAGCGTCCCCGGCCATGTCCTCCGGCCGATGCCGGCATCCGTCTTCCGGGTTCCATTCCCTGTGAGCGTTGGTATGTATGGGGGGCAAAACCGGTGGGAATTTAAAAAATTTAAAAATTTGACATTCACTCAATACACTAAAGTTACTGTATCAAACCATTTCACATTCATTATGTCCCTAGTGCTTTGTCCTGTGCCCTTCCTGCATTACTGTTCTTTCTGCCTGGAAACTGAGAAACGTCCATGGCGTCCAAAAAGCGTCCCTTTAGGTCAAAAGCAGTTTTAGCCCAGATAGAGAACAGCAATAGTAAATTAGAACCACTTGCAGAATTGAGTGCTAATGATTCGTGGGGAAATTCATCATCAGACACTGAAATGATTTTGCGACTGAGCTCAGTGATATGCAAACGTGACGCTCTATTTCAAATTTCAGGGTTTTTGGTTTGATTACATTATTGAATTACATTTCTTATTATTATAGTATTATTTTTTATGACTATTTATTATATTATAATTTATGATTTCGTGTTTCAAATTTTATTATACCCGGGATGTTTACTAGACTCTTGTTTGGACAGATTTCAGTGAGTTATTCCTAAGAATTACAGGCCTACAATAAAAAAACAACATATTTCCATTGAAAACAATGTACTGCTTTGAGAACAGAAATACTGACATAATCATACCGCTAGGGAGATTAAGGGAGGGAAGCAGAAATTTCCTGGGCATATCCAGAAGTATAGGGGCTTGTAGGAGCCCAGCGGACTGTGGGAAAATGAGTTAAATCCTATTTGAAAATCAGAAACAGAAGTTAGAAACTCACTGGGACTCTGGCACTTGTCAACAGGTTTTTTTCTGTACTTGCAGACAATACACTGGGGATTGTGCATGTATTGCACTGATGTACTGCATTTATTTTTTGTTTTGTTTTATTTTATTTTTTTCTTTTGGAGGGCGGCTGCCCTGACATACTCTTTTACACTTTGCAGCAATATTATTAAATATTACATTTTACTGCTGATGTTAAATTAGAGATATTATGATAAATAAATTAAAGAAAATGTTAATAATTGCATATAATTTCATTTTTATTTTTTTTAATATCTTTCAGTTGTTAAATCAATTTTTTTTTTTTGGTAATGGTTACAACTTGCACTGTATGCTTTCCTAGTGACAGATTCTTGGAGAAAGCCAGGCTGGGTAGTTTTTATATAAATACATTTAAAATGTACAAATTATTTGCCTGGCTGTCACACAAGAAGTCAGGTTTGATAAATCATTCCATATATTATGAAAGGTTTATACTTTACCTCTAAAAGAGCTTTAAAGACATTGTCATGCGGCACAATAGCAAATAAATTACTCCCCAGACAGATAATCAATGCCACGTGACTTGTGCTGAAATAGGAAAGCTTCTATTACGGTGCACACACTGCCGAGCATTACATGAGATTCTCATCTGCTGGATATTAATGAGTCAAGTGTTTTTCCATGTTACAGAACAAGAACATATGAGAACATTATATTGACATATTACTAATTTTGCATCCATTATGCATTTGCAGTCTGAAAACACAAGGGTGCCCCAGAGCACTCAGCACAATTTGTTAGGCAGGGGGATGTTTGGAAGTCCTATAAAAGAAGGGAAGTTGCTCTGTATGCTTTCTGTATTTTACAAACATAGCCTGACGCATTATAGGGAACGTGGGTTTTTTTTGGTTCTTAGTGGTGCATGGTCACTTATGTAATGCTTATTTGATATTACTGGGATATCAAATTGGTCATGCAGGTTGTACTTCCAAACTGTCTGTCTATCTGTTTGTCTGATTGCCTGTCCCTATTCTTCCATCACAGTTTGTTGCCCCAGTGGATCTCCCACCAAAGTAAGCTAATACCTATTTGTCCATAATAATCAAAGTCTGTCCATAATGAGATAATACTCTAAGTTTGCTTATAATGATATAATATACAAAGCCTCTCCATAATGATAACATTTACAAAGCCTGTCCATATTGACATAATATACATAGTCTGTCCTTAATGATATAATAGAAAAAGCCTTCCCATGATAATACAATATACAAAGCCTGTCCATAATGATAACATGTACAAAGCCTGTCCATAGTGATGTAATAAACAAAGGCCACTCATAATGATAAAATATCTAGTACAGAGTCTGTCCACAAGTATATAATATGCATAGTCTGCCCATAAGGATATAGTATACATAGTTTGTCCATAATGATATCATAGACAAAGCCTCTCCATGATAATACAGTATACAAAGCCTATCCGTAATGATATACTATACAAAATGTATAAAGCCTGTCCATAATTACATAATAAACAAAGGCTGCTCATAATGATAACATATATGGTACAGAGTCTGCCCACAAGGATATAATATGCATAGTCTGTCCATAATGATTTAATATACGTAGTCTGTCCTTAATGATATAATAGAAAAAGCCTTCCCATGATAATACAATATACGAAGCCTGTCCATAATGATAACATGTACAAAGCCTGTCCATAATGACATAATAAACAAAGGCCACTCATAATGATAAAATATATGGTACAGAGTCTGTCTACAAGTATATAATATGCATAGTCTGCCCATAAGGATATAATATATGTAGTCTGTCCATAATGATATAATAGACAAAGCCTTCCCATGATAACACAATATACAAAGCCTGTCCATGATGATATACTATACAAAATGTACAAAGCCTGTCCATAATGACATAATAAAGAAAGGCCGCTCATAATGATAAAATATATGGTACAGAGTCTGTCTACAAGCATATAATATGCATAGTCTGCCCATAAGGATATAATATATGTAGTCTGTCCATAATGATATAATAGACAAAGCCTTCCCATGATAATACAATATACAAAGCCTGTCCATGATGATATACTATACAAAATGTACAAAGCCTGTCCATAATGACATAATAAAGAAAGGCCGCTCATAATGATAAAATATATGGTACAGAGTCTGTCCACAAGGATGTAATATGCATTGTCTGCCCATAATGATATAATATACGTAGTCTGTCCATAATGATATAATATACGTAGTCTGTCCATAATGATATAATAGACAAAGCCTTCCCATGATAATACAATATACAAAGCCTGTCCATAATGATAACATTTACAAAGCCTGTCTATAATGACATAATAAATAAAGGCCGCTCATAATGATAAAATATATGGCATAGAGTCTGTCCACAAGGATATAATATGCATAGTCTGTGTAAGGGACCGCCCGGCGGTACTACTAGCACTCCACTGAATAGGCGCCCCCAGCGCACGGAGTCTAAGTCCCAGGGTGCTTGTTCACCAGAGCCCCTGATGGTGGGGATGGACTTGGAGCTCCCTGAGACCAGGTCGTGGCTACTGGGTGCGCCCGTCAGTGGTAGCAGTATGCGCAAGGGGCTCCCACGGGGAAGAGTCTGATGTGAGGAAGTCAGAAGACCCCGCTGCACGGGATGGATGGATGGATGAGCAAGGTCAGACGGGCCGGGTCGGTAACAGAGAGGGCGGCAAGGTACAAGGCAGCGGGCATAGAATGGTCGGGTCACACGCCAGGTCAGCAACAGCAGGTCAAATCCAATAGGGGGCATTCAGAAGAGAGGTCAGGCAAAGCAAGGGTCAGAATAGGAGAAACAGCAAGGTCAGGCACAATCCGGGTCAATAACTTACAGGGTACAGGTTCACAGGATTCAGGATGCAGGAAAGACCAGAAGGCACTGAATGACAGCTCAGGGTCGTTTAAATATCCCGCCCTGCGCTGCCATTGGTGCCCAGCGGGCGGCCGCGGCTTCTACTGCGCATGCGCGAACTCGAACGCCGCGGCCGGCCCGGAACCAGTGCTCGAGTCCCTGCGCCGGGCGGCATACTGCGCCTGCGCCGGGACCAACGCGGCGGGGATCGAGGGGATCCCTGACAGTCTGCCCATAATGATATAATATACGTAGTCTGTCCATAATGATATAATAGACAAAGCCTTCCAATGATAATACAATATACAAAGCCTATCCTACTATACTATACAAAATGTACAAAGTCTGTCCATAATGACATAATAAACAATAATTTATTAGGATATTTTATGCACAGCCTGTCCATAATTTTATTAATTAAAAAGCCTGTCCATAATGATAATATTATACAAAGCTTGTCAATAATGATAAAATGGACAAAGCCTGTTCATAATGATAATATTATACAAAGCCGGTAATAATGATAAAACAGACAACGCCTGTCCATAATGATGTGATAAGCAAACCCTGTGCATAATAACATAACACACAGCTTGTCAATAATGATATTTTGGACAAGGCCTGTCTATAACAATATCATATACAGAGTCTGTCAATGACAATATAATAAACAAACCTGTCTGGAATTATATAATAAACACAACTTGTCCATAATTATAATATATGCAAGCCTGTCCATGATGATATTATGTACACAGACTTCCCATAACGATATTACATACAAATCCTGTTCAGAAGTATATACGTAATAGACAAAGCCCGTTTACTTTTTAAATTGTTTCACAGCTAAAGATTATTCCAGGATAAAGGTTGTGTGCTGCAGCAGAAAAGTTAGTTGGGGGGGTCGGTTTGGCACCATGTTACATGATACTCCATAAAAATGAGTGTAACATGTAAAAGGTGGAGCTGGCATGTAAAGCTGGCTTCAGACTTCGCTTTTATCGTACATTATCAGAAGGAGGCATTGTAATGACATGGAACCCCAACACACAAGTTCATTATGTGCTGATAGACCATAACATGGTGAACCTGCCTTTTTAGAATGAAACCACATCAAGTGTACATAGCTGCAATTAAAGGAAACTTGTGCTAACATGTTTTAAATGGATTGTTATTCGTTAATTTTTAATTTGTAAGAGTTGAAAAATTAAAGTGCATTTTAAAAACTTTGTTTCTACTTGTAGATAGAATAGGAAAGGATTTAAACTGTAGGGTAGGGTCTCAGAGGTGTCCAGTGTAGTACCCCAAATTAGCCATTAGCTATCACTATAGTTAGGGTTGGGAACCCTGTAGTGAAGACCAGGCAGTGTAGGTGCCTAGGTAGCCACTAGAGGTCTCCGGAATAGTGAAGATGGTGTACCATAGATAGGAAGGAATTGCCAGAACTGCCTTTGCTATTGCGGGGCATCTTGGATAAGAGAGCTCTGTATATAAAATTCGGGTGGGAGTCTGTCTAGAGATTCTTAGTCTAGGGAAACAGTGTGAAGACCAAGGCATGCAAAGATGTAACCTTTGAGGCTCCAGCTTTTGTGAGGGGAAAGCAAGAAAGGAAAGGTGCAGGGTAATGGGACTATTCACATCCCTTTGCTTGGGATGTACGACGTCGGTAAAACCCGTAAAGGTAGGGGCTGCTTCTCAACTAGGTTCTCATTTCTCTTAAATTCCACCTAACAAGGTGGGATTCTTGTCCTTCTTGCCACTGATAACCAATAATCTCCTGGAATCCTGTTCTGGATGCCAAGTGTTCTGTAGTAGCCCAGCAGTGTACTGGGCTGTAGGTCCTCACTCTGTACAGCCATGTAGTGGGGGAGCTATGGGCTGGGGTCCGCCTGGGAGTGTCTCTGTATTGGGACTCTGAGGGGGGATTCTGTTCCTCAGTGAGTCTAAGGGGGGCAACCTATGCCAGGCAGGAATGGGTCTAAAGGGTGTACATGCTCCCCATCACTTGGTTGTAAATGTGGAGGGCATGCATACCAGCATGTGGCTAGGCCTGAACTCATGTTGGAATTTTACTGCTATATGGGGTTTGGTCAGGCCACTAATGCGGATGGAAGCCGCTGTGGGACCTGCACTTTGTCCCACAGCTGCAACCACACGCACAACAAAACGTGGGACCCGCGGGTGGGTGCCTTTAATCTTAATGGCATGATGCCCACACTGTGCGGTTCCCAGTCCCGCCAGTGATTTCTGCAAACACGCAGAGACATTTTTCCTGTGTTTTGCGAAGCATGGAAGCCCATTCAAATAAATAGGCTGCAGTGCCATGCCTGCAAAATGGTCCTGGTGTAAACCGAGCCTTAGAGAGATTAACCCTCACCTCCTGCCCTGCTGACAATGTTTTCATCAGACAAGAACAAAGAGAAAATCTGCAACACAGATACAACACAGCAAGGACACAAGCTAAAGATGTGCCAGGAGGTTCTTGCCTTCCCAAACTCTACTAAAGTGGCTCAGTGGTTAGCACTTCCACCTGGCAGTACTAGGGTTGTTGGTTCAAATCCCGGCCACAGCGCCACCTGCCTGGAGTTTGCATGTTCTCCATGTGCCTGCGTGGGTTTCCTCTGGGTACTCCCGTTTCTTCCCACACTCCAAAAGACATGCTGGTAGGTTAACTGGATCCTGTCTAAATTGGCCCTAGTATGTGTATGTATGAATGTGAGTTAGGGACCTTAGATTGTATGATCCTTGAGGGTTAGGGAGTGATGTTAATGTACAATATATATGTAAAGCGCTGCGTAAATTGATGGCGCTATATAAGTACCTGAAATAATATTAAAGAAAATTTTTATTGCTCTGTTGCTGTTGGAGAGTTACCCTAATTTACTGTAAAATGTGTCCAGCAGGACAGGCAGTGAGCCCTGAAAAGCAGTAAAAGCCTGAGAGTGTTCCTAATTCTTCCCCACTCTATCCAAAAAGAGAAAAGGTCTTGGCTGGACATACACTTGTGCTTATGCACTTGTAAATATAAAATATCTATTAAGTCAATGATAAAAATAATTCTGCTCAAGGATGTCACCAGTAAATTAATAAACCTGTTGTGTGCATATTGTTTCCTTTTAACTATGCCAACCCAGAAATCACCTATTTATTTCATACTTCACACCTCATACATTAGGAGACTGGAACAGAGGCATCGCCAGGTAGAAAAGAAGCAGTGGCAGCTCAGAAGTGGATAAGGAACACGTAGAGATATTTAGCATCACTAAAGTGTAAAAATGTAGGTTGTTAATAAGGAAAAATCCACAATCAAAATGTTCTACATTATGGTAGAGAGAAAAGAATGAAAGGTTGTTTATAATGAGCCTATCAAGCTATCCTTAGAAAAGCCAGGTAAGAAGAGTTTGTTTTGCAAGTCCCATGAGGAGGCATATTTGCTAAGTGCTAAATGGCAGCCTAAGTTGTGTGATGCCTATTGGGTTTTGCCATTGAAAAACAAAACCTGCTAACCACAACAAGTGTAAACAACAGGGAATCTTACTGTGCATTCTTAAAGTGTTAGCGGCCTGTTGACCCTTTTAGATTCTTTTTGGAAAAGAGATATTTTTATCCAGCAACTGTCAAAGCATTTACCAGTCTTGTAGATTCTTCTGACAACATTTGATACACAACATACAGTACGTTTGCATTTGTGTTTACAGAAGAGCCTTCACACTAAAATAATGATATGCTTGACTTACAAATGAACATTTCTCATTAACATGTCGAGGTCTGAGTGCCCTTTAAGCGTGTCGGTTGCTTTCACGATATTCGACTAAAGCAGGAACGCAATAAAGATTCAGCGGCTTGTCAGTATGTAGCGTTGTCATGACAACAATCAGAATATGGAGTATAGATCAGCGTGGCCCATTTTGGAAATCATTATATTTTTTAATCTAGCAAAACATTACATGAAAGCAGTGTACAAACCCATTTACATCATTACAGTCCTCTCTGGTTTTCATTTTGTTTTAAGAAATACTAGAATTCACCAGTAAAATGGCTGCTGGTCCATTTTTTTTTATTTTGTCTATTGGAAATGAACAATATGAAATATGCTAAGCTGATTCTAGTACTGAAAGTAAACCAGTGGAGAAAATCCAAATATTCTGGAGCTTAATGTAAAGGTATAGAAAAAGCTGGACAATAAGGCTATAGAAACATGAGTGATTTTCTCAAAACATTATGCACTGCACTTATGGGTAAAATACATGGACTCTAATTTTGTTCTCTTATCATATTTTTCTTCAAAAATAGTTAATACTAGCAATGGTAAACATAACAGTTTAATTTTTGTACCCCCCATAAAGGCCAGCAGTTTCTAGGTCCCAAGGTCTTTCCCCACTATCGTCCCTCAGCCAGGCACACATGCACTTTCTCTCTTTCAGCTCAAGAGACAGTCTAGGGTTGTTGGTTGTGGTGTTTTTAATAAAGGGTTGAACTTGGATAGGGATTGGGAAAGTATGATACTCCAATAACTTGCTATAATTAACTGAAATTTGCTTCTTGAAACTCTGAACTCTTGTAACTCTGAACACTGTCCCTGTGTAGCAGAAAGCGGACAGGTTCTGCAAGGCAGTACTGAGGAGGCTGAGCCTTTCTTGGTGGAATGGAAGCAATAGCCTCCCTCCCAGGGAATGGATAAGCTATGCTCCTCAGGACAAATAAAAAACTTCTTAGCAAAGACACGGATGACTTCCTAGCACACAGAAGAGGTGATGGTACTCATTCTCTAAGATCTCTCCCTGCCTGTACTCACAGAATTCCTCTGGATAGACTGTGGTCTATCCTGCAGGCAACTTTTCCCAGTGATCACAGACTAGATCCTTAGAAGACAGCCCTCTCAGGGCCTCCACTCAACAAGCACATGGCAAGGTGACTCGTAGAGGCAAATGACCCCCCAGGTGATGATCTCCCCCCTCTGGACAAAGACCAGACCAAGATAATCAAACTCAGCTCCACTGGCTGAGGAGTAAGACTAAATTTACCTACACTAACACTTAACAGTAAACACCAAACAGAATTCCAGCCTCACTGGGTGCAGTGAGACACACAAATTTACCAAACAGAGCAAATTAACCCCATTGACTACAATGGGCCCAAACTAAATTTTCCTATCCTGGCAGCTGGGACGGTGCTACATTTTATTAAAAATTATGTCTCTTTTCTTTCAGTTTTGGATAGCTTGGCTAAGATCTCCATTTTTGGGATTTTTAAATCTTTTTTTGGTCTGTCACTCTCCTTGGGGAGTTTTCCCTTTTATATATGTCGTTGTGATTTGGGACAAGAAATGGGATGTGCAGTTGAACACAGGTAGGCACAATAAAAACATTGTCAGAAGTTCAACTAGGCTATCTGTTCCCCACTTTCCTAAAAATGCTTTTTGTCAATGTCTCTGTTGGGGATTCCACAAAACATTCTGTCTTGACCAGGGGCGGACTGACAACTCATGGGGCCCCCGGGCAACAGGGGATCACAGGTCCCCTGTGTCCTTGCCCAAACTCAAAAAAGCCTATGAAAAAGGTACCAGGGGCATCTCATGGGGCCCCCTACTGACCCCGGGCCCTCGGGCAGTGCCCGAGTTTCCAAATGGTCAGTCCGCCCTTGGTCTTGACAAGGGATGAGGACAAAAAGAGGTTTCTTCTGAAAACATATTTTTAACCTCTTGGGTGTCTTCAGGGTTTTTGTGTACCTGACAGCTGGCTGAAGGTCAGTCATCAGTCACTGCTCCTTTAGGTCTTCTGGTCTGCTTGTTACTGTCTCCCATCATGTGGACCTACTTGCCATTTTTGCCCTCATGCATACAATGTGCACAAGGAATTGGAGATCTGAGGTCATGCATTGGTGAGTTAAATTGTGAAAAAAATGTATTCAAATAAATCAATGTGCAAATAAATCCCCTCAATTATAAGTGAATAAACGTGTCTACTATAAATAACCTCGTGCTTATAAAAAACACAAAAAACAAAAAAACTCCTATAGTGATGGTGAAAAAACCAGTCCTTTTGACTGATATAACAGTGCGTGTTTTAACAAATATACATAAAACACACAATGTGCACTTAATATATATATATATACACACCTACACAAATCCCATAAAGTGAATAAAACAACCTCATGTGCAAATGTGAACTCTAATTAGTGCAATAATATACACACAATGATCTATTTTCATGCGTTTTTTAAAGTCCAACTTTCAATAATCACACTCCAGTGAACAAAACAACTCGTGCTGATGTCCGTGTAAAAACGTGGGTTGATGGCTGTACAAAAGATCATCCGATCACCGGCTGAATTAGCCTCTCACCTTACAGACTCGACCCTTGCGAGTCAAAGCGTTTTAATAGGATCCCTCTCACAGATCCTCCAGGTTAGTATCACTCCAAACGACAGCTCCCACTATGTGCAGATCTCCCTCTGGGGATCAGAACTCCAATACTGGCTCCTTCTCCAGACAGAATCACGTACTGCACTAACCACTCACCTTTTCCCAGAGGTTATGTTACTCCATGTGCTGGCATCCATCTTGCATTGGTGAGTGTTAACACTCTCTGGTTAATGAGAACCCAGAGCATTATTGCTTGTTGTAGCATTGCTTGGCTCATTCAAGCAAAGGGTAGTGTGCCTGAACTGTTCTTTTAGGCAGACTTGCCTATATGACTCTAATGACCTGTAAATCTGATTCTTCTCTATGATTCTAAGTTAACAAGTCATTGTGCTCTTCAGTTAAGCGAGTTTAAAGGTAAAACATTCTTTTTTTTGTTTTGGGCAGAGCGGTGAGGAGTTACAACTTCTGTTTGGTTTTCATTGCTGTCTGTGTATCCGCTAGGGAGAGTTGCCCTTTCGATATGCACCAGTGGTTAGTGTCACTGGGAATTAAAATTAAGGAAAATACCAAATTTCTGAGCTGCCAAAGGAACTGGAATATAGGGGAAATCTTCCAATGGGGACACTTGTTCTGTTGCCAACTGTATTTTGTAAAAATCTTCTTACTTACTGTTGTGTCTACAAAACATGAAGTGAAAAGGAATCTCCCCAAAAGGACACAGATGGCAAAAAAAAGTTTTAAGAATTATGTATTTCATCTACAAAATTGGATATTTTTGACAAAAGCTTTGTCATAAAGTAAATATATATATATATATATTTGTTTGTTTTTAAAGTGTTAATACAAAGAAGCTCTCCATTAACTATATGAGGATCAGGAATAGGCCCACTATTTAAGAAACACATTTGCACATGCCAGTTGCTGGATGGTTTTGTCCCGTCCTGTTTGTTTGCACATTACAGCAACTTTTGCTTACCTTTGCTCCATGGCATCTTGGCTTCTCTTGATCTTGATATTCAAGTATGATTCCTGCTTGGTGGTTTTGACCCTGGCTATTTTACAGTCTATAGCTCTAAATACTAATTTGGAACTACGTCTCCTCATTGGTGACTTCATTGCATTCCTGATTTTTTTCTATATTCTTCCCATCCATCAGCTTTACAAATAAGGTGAACTTCAGTCCAGTAGTGTCATGTAGCGAAATACAAACATTCTTGTTGGAGACTCTTGTAAGGACCATGAAATACTGGTCTCTACATCTCAGGACAGTCCACATTCACCATCGGTGATTCCAAAATGACCCTCTTCTTTCATCCGTCTTCAACTCATATGTAATGATGCAAAAAGATCAAGATTAATCCTTGAGTGATGCTACCTGTGGGAAGCCCAAGAAAAATGAGTAGGTACAGATGTGCTAATGGACCAGAACAAGAAAACAGTAAAGGAAATGATTAGCAGCAGAGAACAGGTTATTAGGCTCTTAAATAGAAAATGATTGTATCCTTTTGATCAAGTGCCTTTAAGTAAATTCAATTTCACTGACAAAATTGTCTGTATCCTTATTTCTCTGTAAACACGCTTGCTACGTATAATAGCTAATTATAATTATTGACACAAGCAGGACTTATTTTAGGTGACTTATGAGAAATAACATTTAGAAGTAAGGTTATTTTTTAACTTATAGTAGTTCCCAGTGATTCAGTGGGATTTTCTAAAGCTGAACTGTAGGGTAGATATAGGAATGTAATGCAGTAGTATATTAATTTTAAAAACATTATTTTTTTATTTTTACATACAGCTAGAAAACAAAGCTGAATCTTTCTTGATATCCTCTGCACTCCTTAATGTTTCTCCACTAGTTGGGCGCCAAGAGTGGGTCACATGAGCTGCCTACCCTGGGGTGGGTTCTTCTGGTCTACACTGGGCACCTCTAACAGGATCTCTACATATGGGGTACCTGAACGTGACCGATGTTCATATCCCGAATCCAAACCCCACTGAAGTCAATAGGAGCCTAATCTTAGAAATCATTATTGGCCATTTTCTTGCCTAATAGGCAAGGGATTGCCAAACAAAGGCCATGGGGAACTGGGCCTAGGGAAAATGTACCAATGAAAAAACGAATTTTAAATTTATCGCTCAGCAGGGAGTGGACTTTTTTGGGTACCTTATAGGACAACATTGAAAATACAAAAATCCTTCAAATTACATGATTAGGGGGTCCCTTAAAGCTGTATATGGTTTCACATTACATTTTTCAGGAACAGCAAAAACAGCATTATTGTGTGGCATCACATAACTTGCATTGGCTTACATACAACAGCAGCATGGTATGGTTGATCTTAAAAAGAAAAAAAGCTTTATTAACTAGTTTCAAAGAAAAAAATTATTTGGTGTAGCAACAATGGACCATAATTGAGTGCTGGAAATAGCAGTAACAATACAGCTAAAATATATCACAAACTATATACTTTGAAAAAATATAAAGCTAATGCTATCAACTTCATACAATTTGCAAAACAGTGTCAAAACAAGTCGATCTTGTATTCAGATATTTGAGTGTGGAAGTTCCTATATACATTGCATTTACACTGAGTGTAAGGATTTCTTTTTAATTCATCCCATAACATGGCTTGCGGTCTTCTTTTCAGTACCACACTGTATTTTGTACAAAGTTTAACAAAATGTCAATATAGAGTGCACCAAAACACTTCAAAACCACACATCCACACAACCGAGAAAAGGCAGGGGGTTCTTCTCCTCCCTGCTAGCTGTCACAATTTAAAAAAAATGCTCCACCTGGCCATGTCACTCATTCACAGTGCTCTGTGAATGAGGACACTACAAGTTCCGACAGCCTTTGTGGCTGTCACCCTGTAGTTGTCAATGAACTACCACAGTGCTGTGGAGTGCCGTGGTAGTTCATTGAGCCTTTCTGTCAGCAAGTATCTGCTTGCTGTACAGGATGTACAAGCAAGCAGATACACTGACAGGTCAGAGGGAGACCTACATGGCACCAGCGATCTGTTGATTGCTTGTGCAATGCTTTAGAGACTCCAGAAACAAAAAATAATAACCGCACTTTTTTTTACCCACAAAAAATGTACATTTATTTTTTTTTGTTAAAAGTTGAATTTATTCTTTAAGGTGAAATAACAAAAATTACATTGCCATGTTCCAGGGATAACAGCCAAACATACAGCACAGTGACTGGAAAATATGTAAGGAGTTTGATTGGTGCCTGGGCAGAAATGTAAGAGTAAAGAATGAGTAACATTTTTCCAAAAAATATAATAGTAGAGTATAATATTTCAAAGAGAGCAGCAATAAATATCACTGCACATGATGCAAGCATTTGTATTTGTATTATGTCACAGCCCAAAGCCAGAAGTATTTTACACATATGCTGCACAACATATTAGTGTTTTGACTAGGCCACAGCAGAAGACGGGGAATTGGCAAGTGTTATTTGTACCTAAAGTGAATTTATTCAGAGCCACATGCAAGAAAAACAGAACTGATTTTGGGCAGTACATACTCCTTTTTAGCTAAGATATGTCAGAGGTAGAGAGCATGCAGATTTAATCTTAATTAAACCAATGACAGTGTTTTTTTTATACTAAAAACAGAAAAATAAGTACATATTTACACTAGATTTTTTTAATCCTTTTTGATAGTCTGCTATTTCGGGGGAGGGGGGCAGACAGGTTTCATTTTCAAAAATGAAAAAAATGATTGTCTATTTTCTTAGGATTTAAGACCAAACAATTATACAGAGTGGCAGCCAACTTAGCTCTTTACTCCCTTATTATTTACACTGATCCTGGAATCATTTTTGAGGAAGATTAGGCAAATTGCTGACTTGAGAGGTGTCCGTAGAGGTTCAAAAGAACACAAACTGAGTATCCCAATGACATACTTATATATGTTTCACACTCCCATACTACTTTACCAATCTTGGTTTCTGAGATACAGGGGTATAGTCATCTGTCTAATTTCTGGGTAACAGGACAGGTAAGTGGCTGTTTTTTAAAAGTCATCAGCTACAGTTTTTGTAGCTGCTGACTTTTATATTTTGACAGCGTGAGTGGAACTCCGCTTTGAAGCAAAAAAAGGAGGTTATGTTTGTGTACAATTGAAAGCATAAACTTTGAACAGAGTTGCACCTCACTTTAAACCCTTCATTGGAGTAGGCTGCAATTTCTCAGGGAGATATTAGGCAGATTGCATCCCCAAGTTCAAAAGTGGCTTTCTTTTTCACAGACTGAATATGGAAAAGTGAGGAATTAAATCCTTTTTGGGCATGCTGCTTTTCTGAGGGAGAGAGCAGCCAGAGATAATCAATGACTGTATTTTTTTTCTAAGCATGAATCAATGTGCTACATGTTAACAGATTAGTACCACAGGCTGTTATATTTCATACAACAAAAAGATTGAATCTTCTTAAAATTATAGGGTTATTTCTTCACAGAGAGGAGAGAAACAGTAGAAAGAAAATATTTTTTATTTAAAATTTAAAACAGAAAAAAATCAAAGTGATTTCAAGTACAACTTTTAATTCTTTTTAGATAGACTGCTATTTTTGAGGGAGAGATCTGGCAGATTTGATCAATAAATATAATTTAGATATAATCTTTGCTTAAGACATAATATAATTGTACAGATTTGCTGCAGAATCTCATCCCTACTGATGGAAGAATAATTTTTAGGAAGAGATTAGACATATTTGCAGAACAGAATGTCTTCCTTTTTATAAGGAGGTACATTTGGAGGCAGAGAGTCTGCTTCTTTCAGACAGAAATATGAACATTAAATGTATTTTCTAGAAAGACAATATATGAAAATTAAAAAAGCAAAGAGAAGTGAGCGTACGGACTATCATAAAGCAGCTGGCATAAAAGGATGAACCCCTATATCCTCAAAACCATAAAAAAATGTAGAATGCAGTGCAATATAATATTATAAAAACAAAAATGCTACTGAATAAAGTGACAATAGCGACATACTCAAAGTGAAGGTGCTGAATTGGTGCTAAGGTGAATAATATTGCTAGAGTGTCTCACAAAATATCAGCAAGTAAGTGATATTTACAAATAAATATAAATATAAAGTGACATAGGTGAACAGTCCAATATAAATAAATTGATGAGATAATTCGGATGAATGTCAAAACATCCCAAAAATCTCCGTGATGAACTAGTGAAAGTGACTCCATGCTTGAAAACTGCTATATGAATGCACTCACCAGAAGTGCATAAGAAGTATATCCAGCTCCTCTACAGGTATGGATAACTTTCATCAGGAAAATCATGGTATGAAGACAAGGAAAACACCACTGGCCTCTGACAGCTTTCCAGGGATCATTCCGGGACCACCACTGGCCTCTCACTACATTACAAGGATGGCTCAGGAAAAACTTTCCACCATGGACAGAGCCAGCAGGAATATTACAATCCACCTTGGGGAAAATAGCTCGCAAAAATGTATTTGTAAATATCACTTATTCGCTGATATTTTGCGGGACACTCTAGCAATACTATTAAATTTAGCGCCAGTTCAGCGCCTTCACTTTGAGTATGTCACTATTGTCACTTTATTCAGTAGCATTTTAGTTTTTATAACATTATTATGAAAATTGTATGGATTGGCTAAAAATAATCTCATCCATTTTAATAGAAGGTAATCTTGGAGGCAAGGGGTAGTTATATTCCAGCATTAAAAACAAAACAAAAAGAAAGTATTTTTTTTATAACACATGTAATTTGTACAAATTTCTATAACAGAATGTTATCATTTTCCATGGGATGTTGTGCTTGTGTGCACTGGAAAGTGTAGTGCTTTTGTGGACTAAACTGCACCACAATAATATGCATTGCTGCAAACAAATGGCAGGTTTTATGGTGTAATCAACAACTTCACACTGCTGTTGCTGCTGCTGACCCATCAAAACTTTTTCTAAAATTATTAAAAGGTCCTAACAAAATTAAATTGATAGCAGGGTTTTAGGGGGAGGTACTAACCCTAACTAATCGAGTCGCATCTGTTCCATTGTAACCCTCCATCGGTGTTTGCCTACTGGGGCTAGTGGAAAATGTATTTCCAACAGTTGCAGAAGGCACCCTAATTTCCCTACTTCTTTTTTATGCCAGAAAGTCCATAGCGCTAAATTGGAAAAAAACAGCTCCCCCCCTCTCTCTCACTGGAAGGGTCTGGTGAATAACAACCTACCCCTATATAAAGATACACACATAGATAGAGGCCACCCTAGGAAATACTGTATGATAGGGTTTGGAGTAAATGGCTGGCGGAGCCTTCTACCACCTCCAAAATGTCACCAACTAGCTCTGGTTGAACTCTTAGAGGATCTATGGGCCCTCCTAACCTATGGCAGCATCCCATAATTGTTGTAAACCTTGCTTACATGTTTGTTTATGCACTCTATGCCGCACCTTACTAGTTTTTGGTGTTTCCCTCACTACTCTGCACTATAGTGTTTTCTGATGTAAAATTACCCCTGCGAGGGATATTACCTTATAGTTTTGTATGTACGTTATAGGCTTTTTTTTGTCTGTGACAAACTTAATAAAAAGATTTCTAAAAAAAAAAATATATATATATATATATATATATATATATAATGAATCAGACCAAACTCCCAGCTCATCCCTAAATTTAGCTAAATGTACCAATTTTGCCATTGCTTGGCACAAGTACTCATTCAGGATAGTTAAAAAGAGCTCCTGTACCTCTCATTGGCCATTTAAGGCACTTTATGCCTTTAAACCACCAAGCACAACCCTAACTTTGCATTTGATTACAATGCATTTCCCCAAAATATTGAAATTTCATTGAGAATCTCACTTTGTTGCTCACCTCTAAAAATGGTGTAAGTATATTAATGCATGTAACTGTTTATGTACATCAGCACTCTGTCCATTCCTAATAGCTTGGGTCCAACCTGTACCATCCTGCTGGCATCCATGATTGTCCATCTCGTAAATAGCATAGCCCAGGTTTTTATTTTCCATTCCATGATAAAAGCTATAGACAATGTTTTCAATATAAGTTTATTGAAACAAACTTTTTTATTTGCACAGTGAATATACCTTATGCACTTGCAATTTATCAACCTGTAACAAAGGAAAAGCAATTCAGATATTATCATTTTTGCTCAAGAAGGAGGAAATTTAATCTGTGCACTAGTCATGTCCTTTCTCCACGGCTAAAATTGCACATTCTGCAAGGAACATCCTAATTCATAAATGCATTGTCCTTCGACGTCAGAAAGATATATAGTCAACTTGATAATAAAGACCTCAGCGTGGTAGAATTAAGTCACAGTGTTGTTATAATCAGACATGTACACCAAGTCCATTCACTGTCTGGAGAAATAGAGTACTTTTTTCATGTCTCCTTATATATGCATAACTATTGTCATGTTCACAAAGCTACATACATCATCCCACTAGGGAGAACAGCAAGAAAAAAGACAAAAATAGGCTATAGCATTACCGGCATTCCGCTCTCATGGATTAAAGCGCATAATTTGTCTAGACAGAACACCATTAAAAATGTGTTGTTTTTTTCTGCAGTCCTGGCTCCTTTCTGGCTCTTTCAGTAAATAACCTTGTCAACGTATACCAGCCCAGCTTGGAATAAAAATGCCTACTATTGAGATGCAGGTCCATATACCCTACATGCAATTTGTATTCATCTGGGTACAATTTACAGTGAATTGGGAATAAGAGTTTGACATTAAGATGACTTCTACCTTAAGCAATTATTTTAGTTTTCATTGCGAGAAGATCAAATGAAACCCGCATCTGAATACTAACCTAAGTAATCCTTGAGTGCAATAGTCCTCTCCACCCCCTGGGCTCAAAAATTGGTCAGGGAAAAATATAAGTAAGCAGTTATTAGTTAAAGGGAGAAAGTAAGGACTCATGGAGTGCTAGGGAAAAGGATAAAGCAGTGGGGAACTGGAGGAGAGAACATACTGGAGACAGGAAAAGAGGTAACTGGGGACTGGAGTACAAAGTAGGTGTTGTAGGGAATTGAAAGAGAGGTGGACTGCAGAGTGCAAGATGGAAGCGTGATAGTGGTATGTTGGAATAAGCTGGCCAAAGGATATGAGATTCAATGGAAGTACAGTATGTATGATTTAGGTTTTGAAAATCCAGGACCACAGCTCTTCATGAGCCTACAGGAGCAAAAGAGTGCCTGCTGGTTTCCCAGTGTGACATATAAAGCAAAAAGAGATTTCTTATTATTAAAAATGGGTTGGTAAATGTTTCTCAGAACTACAGTAATAGCTGTGGGCATCTTTCTGACTAGAAAATACAGTCACTCTAAGATATGATTTTTTTTCAAACCTAGGCATGGCATTTAACCTCTTCGTGCCCAAAGGTAAAACAAATGTTCATGCCTAAGCACAATTTTGCAACTTTGACATGTGATAGTTAAACTGTACATATGATCACAAATATGTTGTGCATCCAGGTGGATTATATCTTTTCTTTTCAGGACAAATGTTGATTTAATTTGGTGATAAATGGTAATGGATAGCTCCTGATTTTTTCATTATCAATGGAAAACTGGCACAAAATAGTAAAACTACTTTTTTAAAATTAAGCTGTATATTTCTTGCTACTACAATACCATAACCTACCACCAAAGAACAACCCAATATAAATGATCCTGCTCCTGATGATCGCCGCGGTGCCACATATGTGTATGTTAGTTGTTTGTACCCGTAGTTTAGCCCAGAAACAACAGTGCACATTTTGCTTTTTTTTATCCTATCTAAAACATGCTGACACTGACACTAACTGACACTGATACTAATTTTTTTTTTAAGAAACAAATCCTCCCAAAAAAACTGACCCTGACCTTTGCCCTTGACCTTGACCCAAACCCTAACCTTGGCACTGACCTAGATCAAACCTTGATCTAGGTATTTTTTACATTTCTTTTAATTAATAATTTATTTTTATACACAGTTCTTGTTTTTTTACTCTCTGCAAGTAGAGAGAGAGAGATACAATGTATCTCTCTCCTCCATTCAGAGAGAGAAAACACGGGGGTGGGTGTCACATACCTGATTGGGGAGCCTGACGTGGAGAGATGACGTCCTCTTACCACTCCCGCTTGGGACCCCTGACAGGGTAAACAGAAGGCACCGAGCCAGGAGGGTCAGGTCAAATCAGGTAGGTAACAGTAATCTGGATACAAGCAACAAGCACAGAACGTAGTAGACCAGAAGGCACAGGTTTAAGTTCAGCAGGGGTTTAAATAGCCCGCTTGTGCATGCCAGTGCACCCACGCATGTGCACTCGGGTGCATACAACCAGCACGGCCAACGGGTACCCAGTGTTGGTGCACAGACGCGAAGCTTCCTTACCCTGACAGCAGGCTTCACAGTGACTGATCACTGTAATAGCCATTCAGAGGCTATCACAGCGATCAAGTGACCTGGAATCGGGAATTCAGGGTCCCAATCATTAGTATGGGACCTGGGGCTCTCGGTGAGACCCCAGCACAAAGACAGATATGCAAATATGCAGCCTCATGGAGAAAATACCAGGCCAGTGGGGCAGCATATTTGCATATACTCAGCGTCAAGGGGTTATACTTGTGCACCTGTAGATGTGTGATTTGTTTCCAGTACGCTTATATCGTTATATGATAAAATTTATGTATTAAATAGAATTTAAAAGATGTTAACCATAGAATAAGAAAAAAACTCAGTATCCCTATTAAAACATAATTTGTGCCCTATTTTTTTTTGGAATAGCAATTAAAGCATACATCTAATTCAACAAGATCCAACGTAACACAAATAAAGTTGCAAAGCATAATGGTGGGTTTGTATCACATTGCACAGGAACGCATAACACATAACCCATGTGCATTGCTGTGCAGGGCGAGTATCTACTGCCTTGTACTGCAATGTGTTGTTTTAACGAATGGCAGTGCTCTTTTTTTTCATATTTTTTTTAACTGTAATGTTAAAGTGCTTCTAAAGTCTAATTGTTTTTACTTTTATGCACTCCCTGCATTAAGGTAAAAAAAAATGTCAACCACCTGTTATGCCTCACCTCCCACCCTAACCATTTTCCTGACTTAAAGTTCCACTTTAAGGGATTACATTTATTTTTGATTGCCTCGAAGCTAAACTAAACTTTCAATTTTAGGCTCCGTTCACACTGGTGCGATTTCAGATATGACTTGAGTTGCACAGAATTGCATGACAATGAAAATCACATTGTTTTCAATGGTGTCTGTTCACATCAATGCAACTCAGCACGGCATGATTTTGTAAAAGGTTCCTGTACTACTTTGGTGCAATTCCAGTGTGATTTTGTCCCCATAGTATATGTAAACCACATCCACGTTGCACTACATAATCACTTGCATAATCAGATCAAAATCAGATTGCAGCAGTGTGAACCTAGCCTAAATGAGCTTAATACATTCCAGGTGCATTGAAATAAATAGTGTACTAAGTCTTATGTTTTTTATAATTTAAAAAAAAAATCAGCACATGGGACACAACTTACAGTTGAAAGGAAATGCCCCTTGTGCTGATTCATCTTATGTTAGTAGAAATCTTCCTTCATTCATGTGACCCACCCCTGCACCTTAACCTTCTTACAAGGCAGGGGTTAATACAACTAAGGGGCTCTCACAGGCTCTCATCAAGAGAACCCCAACAGCCTGCCCTTTTCACCTAGCTGCTCCATGCATAGAAGCCGTACTTCAGCTTCTATGAATGAAACATTGGATAATTGATAGGTCTGCTCCCTCCATTCATAGATCACTTCCAAGGCAAGGTGGGTGGCATGCCGGCCCAACTCAAGAATTCAGGAAAAGACACAAGTCCACCTCTTGCAAAGTTCCTCCATCTCCCACTCTCTCCTGCATTGCAGGAGCCAAAAGGTAGGACGCAGATGTGAAGAGGGGACTGTGTGATTGGGGGGCTCTTTAATGGGGGGCCTGTGTGGCTAAGGGGCTGTGTGATAGGGGAATTCATGTATAGGGGTAACTCAGATGTGATGGAGATTTCTCATATATAAAAAGACTCTGATGTGATGAGGGGACTAAGATGTAAAGGGGTTCTGATGCGATATTAATTTTAAAGGCAGTTGAGTCTAGGCTAAGATTTACTTTTAACATTTAATTTTTTACATTTTAGATTGCGGTTAAGATTTTGCATACTTTTTAAGGGTACCATTAGTGAAAAAAAGATTGAGATTAGCTGATTTAACACTTGGAAAAAAATGGTATATCAAAATAAATTGAAAAAAATTTTTCTTATATATTGTTATATATTGTTAGTTTTTGTAGTGTTAACGGTACTGTAAAATACATAAAACTTATCTAAAAATATATATTTTGGAGAATTTGATATTACATTTAAGTACTGAAATATCTAAACCAATATGCACTGGTAGTTGAATGGAGCAGGCCTATTATTAAGGTTGTAAACTTTACATAAATCAAACAGGCACATGTTGACACAACAAATTCCAATATTATGTAGAGTAAAACAAATTGAAGAGCTGGATTATAATGATAAATATTTTCTCTGTGCTTTTGGGGTGCTATGAACATGCTATTTAGCAGAGTTACAATGCACTGGTATGAATAGGCCCTAAATTAAAAGTAAATAATTGCATGTTGCATGCTGCTTCTCAATCAGTAATATTTTAAAGAACAACACAAATAATAATTACAGAAAGTTTTAACTTTAATATGTTCCAGGGATACAAATCTGAAAATCAGTTGTTTACAATGTGAGATAATAATAGGAAATCAATGACACGTGGCATCTAATGCGCTAGTCCCTATAAGCGTGGACCAATGTTACTGAGCAAGGAAATAAAAGTATTGGTTAGGTCCTGGAGAAGCGAGGCCTACAGAAAAGGACAAGGTCTTTTGATATCAGTATACTTTGAAATCAGCAAATAAAAGTCCTTTTGGAAAGCAATACATAAAAACAAGTTTAAAATAAGACCTTTGAATGATTCAGATGCAAAACCACATCAAGAGCACACATTATCAACAGTAAAAAATGAGCATTCCCACCATGTTCATGATAGTATAGTATAGATGATGGCACATATGGAATTAAATTGCAGGACACTGCCACCAATAGGGATAATACAATATTACATACCTCCCTGGCAATAGGATAAGTGGCTCCTAACTGTCAATTTATTTTTACATATTCCATAACATAAAGGGAAATCTGGCATAAATGCTCATGAAAACATTTGCAGTATAACAAGGAAGAACAGCTATCAGCAATAATTCCAAATGCAAAAAGCATGGGCACTCTCTTTTTCTATATGAAGCGACAAGTACACTTGACAAAAAAAAAAAACATTTCTTCTAAAAGCTATTTAAATGAAAAGCTTGTCAATAGGATGAATATTATTTGTGTCAAGAGGAGTTACTACTTTAATTTTAAAAAGTCAAGGCTGATAACAATGAGAACTGTTGAAGGATCTGTCTGCTCAAAAGTGGTGTTTTAGTTAACAAATTTTTTGTGTGTTAAGTCAGCCCCTGGATACCCCAACGGTGAACCCAAGCTGCCAAAATTCCAGAAGTTGTTCCTATCTACGTACATGGGTGTTTTGGGTGTTTCTACCTACTTTTGTGTACCAGCACCTCCTATTGCATTCTCTGTAATATACAAAAGAATAACTACAGGGAGTGTGGCTCAAGAATCCACAATAAATGTGCCAACCCAGGAATTCAGGCACAGAGATCTCTTCAGCATACTTCCCTACTAGAGTATAAGTATTGAAACTGTGAATACCCATTTTAATCTTTATTCTAATACCTGAACTGGCAAAAATTAAGCAATGGATCTAACTAGATGCCATGAGTAACAGTTTTACTAAATCAAGCTTAACAGTTGCAATAATATTGGAATCAATATAAAAGACTTGCATTAAGCAGTAAAATATGTTTTCAGCATTTCTGACTTTTTGTTTCACTTGAGGTGAGTACTGTCCGTAATACTCAAGCAAAATGGAAGATACTGCATATAGTCGCATAAAGAAGCAGTTAACCAACCTAATCACAAAGGAAACACAGATCAACAGTGATATTTTAACATTCTGCTAAATCTTTGTTTCAGTACTGCTTAGACCTGAAGAAGGGGACATTCCCCGAAAGCTTGTTCTCAAAATTGTATGTTAGTGCAAATAAAATAAGTATCACGGACAGTACTCAATTGTTCCTGTTTCACTTGAGAAATCTATTATCTCTTGTCTATAGAATGATACAATGATCTGTTGTCTGTACAATACAATGATAGTTGTCTATACAACACATACCTAGGGAATGACAAGGTTTCCTTGCAATCCGGTAACTCTGCACCTGTCTGCTACTGACCCCCTTTTTCCTAGAATGACTCCAAGACACTGACCTGACAGTAGGAACTTTTAGGATGTCTCACAATAGAAACGATAAGGATTACTGAGTAATGCTCAAGTGGAGGACACAGACAGTTTGATGACAGCAAAAAAGTCAGTCAATTCTGCTGTGTCTTTTCTCACAGTTACAGTACCAAAACTTTGAGGCACACCAATGTATCTGGTACAACTGGTGAAGACAGTCTTATAAACATCTGCTACTGGTAATATATAAAATGAGGTCCTTGGTCCCAGAAGCAGTATAAACTGATTTTTTTCAAAGAAATAAGCTTGTTGAGATAAACAAATCCAGTCTACGGGCCACAAAAAATGCTCTCAGAATATTACTCACCATAGAGGGAGTATAAAAAGAAGAGTCTACATAGTCCAATAAACATGTAAGTGTTTCAACAGGAATATTCACATCCAAAAGCCCATTAAGTGTACCAATCATTTCTGCTCAGTATCTCTGAAGTTTAGGGCATCGCCACAAAAGGTTTATAAGGGTACCAGGATTACCACATCTAGCATAGGCTGGGTCAGATTTCAAACCCATGGTGTGGAGAAAATCAGGGGTTCTATACATCCTATGAAGAAAAACAATCTATGTGATGGAGAAAGAGAAACAAGAAGGAGGAATCAGTATATTAAATCAGTATATATGTTGGAAATAAGTCCCTTAGTTGAATTTGCCTGAACTATTCTGTCCAGAGAAGTGGGACTGCAGTTGAAGAACATTGAGCAAGTAATGCGTTATGCAGTTGGAGGAACTGATAAAACCACCTTTGATGCAGTGAAAACTCTGTCCTCAACTGCTCATACGTTTTAAGAGCACCATTATCATACAATTGTGCTAAGGTGGAGACCCCTGCTCTCTCCCATCTCTGAAAGCCCTGGAGGGCAGATTGCTCAGGAAGCTTATCATTCCCGAATATTGGAGTGTATCTAGGTGGTTTAGAGATCCCTATCATTTTCTTAGTCTCCTCCCACACCTTGCATGTTAATGCCAGGGTAAGCATAGCAGGTATTGAAACACCCCCCAGTACCCCTTCCAGAACATGAATTGGTGACCGACCCCCAAACATATAAGAAAACAATTGATAAGCAGCACTAAGAAGTCTCTCGGAGTCCCAGCCCGCAAAGTGTTGTAATTGAGCAGCAAAGAAATATATCCTCGGGTTGGGTACTGCTAATCCTCCGGCATCCCTATTATATTGTAATATCTCAAATTTTATATGAGGGGCATTCTTTCTCCAAATTAGGTCCCTAAATATACGATTAATCTTAATAGAAATCTGCAGAGGTATCCAAAAAGGGGTTTTATATAGAAATTATAAGAGTTGAGGCATCTATATCATCTTGAGCAGATTAACACGCACCAACAAAGAGAGAGGCAGCTTACTCCAGGTTTTACTCTGAATTTGAAATCTAGACAGTAGTGGGATGATATTATCTGTAATAGACACCTGAAAAGAAGTGGATATTGTTACACCCAGATACTTCATAAATGACACAACTCTTAGATACGAAAGTGTAGGTGATGAAGAGATTAGCAAAGGGTCCAATGGCAGTAACATAGATTCCTTCCAATTCATACCAAGACCTAAAAATTTCCCAAATTCGACAACATGTTTCATTACTGGTGGGAGAGAATACTGAATATTAGATAAATAGAGAAGGATATCATCTGCGTATAATGCAATTTTTTCCTCAAAAACACCTCTTATAAAGCTGGTCATGGCTGTTGAGGCCAGTAAGAGACAGGCCAGGGGTTTGATGGCAAAAAGCAGGAAAGACAGTGGGCACCCCTGCCTAGTGCCATCAAAAAGTCTAAAAGGAGAAGACTGGAGACCGTTAACCCTGACTGAAGCCCTAGGAGTGGTTTACAGCGGGCAGAGCCATTGGCAAAAGGTGGAACCAAAACCAAATTTTTTAGGACTGGCCCACAGATATGTTCACTCGACGCTATTGAAAGCCTTAATAGCATCTAGTGCTAAAGGGGGACAATCCGTGCTGGCCAAAACTGGGACCTGCATATTTAAATAGAAGTTAACAGCTGTTGACTTGTTGGACATAAATCCAGCCCGAACAGGGTGAATAGTATTGGTGATAACCTTATTTAGTATATTAGCTAGTACCTTAGCAAATATTTTAATATCTGTAGTTAATAAAGAAATAGGTCTCTAGGACTCTGGATACAAGGGGGCTTTATTTTTCTTAGGTATAACTGCTATAACAGCCTCACCCATAGAGTCTGGGAGCCCATGCTCAAAAAAGGCCTCATTAAATGTATTAAGAAGGTCCAGGAGCAGCACTACACCATATTTTTTATAGATCTCCATAGAAAAACCATCTAACCCAGAATTTTAGAATTAAGGAAACTGGATGCACCAGCTTACAATTCTTGTAGAGCAAGTTGGGCATCAAGTGTTTTCTGATCTACTGGCGACAAAGAGAATTAATGGCGGCAATAAAAGCAGTCAACTCAGCCAGTGTATAGTCAGCCTCAGAAGCATATAGATCTTGATAAAAAGACTGAAAAATAGACACAATAGAACTTGTCTGAGTACTAATCTCTCCCTTATGGTTCTTCAAAGCCAAAACATGAGTGGGGTTAGTTTGAGATCGAACTATTTGGCTCCATGCACACTGGGAGTTTTAATAATGCTGATAACGTTAGCTGTGTAAAGTCAGGTTAACTGTTTTTTGCATTAGTGTTTAGCCGCGTTTGCGTTTTTAGCGGTTTTTAACAAAAAAATTATTTTTCTTTTGCTCAAAAAAAGTCCAAAAACACTGCTTTGCCATGTTTTACCGTGCTTTTCAGTGTTACAGCGTTTTCACAGCTAAAAAAACTCCTCTAGAAACCCACTAGTATTGGGGGGGTTTTCCAGCCAAAAAAACATTGATTACAGTCAATGTGTGCATGGACACATAGGATAACATGCTGGGGAGTTTACTGGCTGTAGAAAAAAATGCCAAAAGCCAAAAACAGCAGCTGTAAAAACATCCAGTGTGCATGAGGACTTTGAGTCAGTAGCCTATCAGTTGCCTCGCCCTCAGCTCATGTCAGCCTCTTCCGAAAAAACTGTTTGTTCCTGGCCCTACCTTCTATTAAGTCTTCTCTGAGAAGACAGCAATTTAAATCTATTAGCTGGAATAGGGTTCAAATATAATTGGCCTCTGTGGCCAAGATCTCTGCCTTAGCAAGCTCCAGTTCCCTTTTTACTAACACTGACTTGTTGATTTAGCAAACCATGAAGGAAAGCCATAAAGGTATCCCATACTACCCATGGGGAAGTGGAACCCACATTAAAAGAGAAAAATACCTCAATAGAAAAAGGCAGGTGATCTTCCTTTGGGAACAAATCCAGCCAAAAAGGAATCAATCACCATTGTATATTAGATTCTGGGCAGCTAGATATTAAAGTAACCAACAGGGGAGAATGGTCAGATATTCCTTGAGGTTCTACGTTAACCTCGACTAGGGCTTGGGGGAGCTCTGTGCAGCACAAAGCCAGATCAATTCTGGACAAAGAATTATGAGAGTTAGAATATCATGTATAAGCACTTTCATCAGGATGTAGCAGTAGCAGGTTGAATGAGAAAAACAAACCTGATTTTCCCATCCACACATTCAATGTTGATGGAGGAATCCTACCCTTTTTGTCATTCTATTCGGACAGCAGGGAGAATTCCCTGCCATCAGAATACACAGATCAACACTGCAGTCTTTTGCCTGCAGCACTGACTGAGCCAAAAAATACAGACAGGACGGTTGAACAGAGTTTGATTGGTAGATTGACATCTGTTAAATCACAGTGGGCAAACATGGATCGAAATTCAGCCAGTGCCTGCTGAACTGACCACATTTTGATTCATATATGGCCAGCTTTAAGGTTGACGCTGGCCATGCATGGATCAAAATATGACCGGTTCAGCAGGGAGGGTCATCTTGAAGGCCCAAAGAGGCATACCACCACCTAATTACTGTAGACACGGTGCTTCAACAAGCCCTGGATCTGTCCAGATTGCACCACCACTCAAAGTGGACAGCCAAACTACACAGTACAGCCAGTTCACATCATCCAATCATGTAGAAGTTATTCTTCTGTGTGTCCAGGCCAGTATGGCAAAACCAACCAAATGACATTATTATCAGTTTTGCTTTCCTTTTATTTTGCTTTGTGTATACAATGGCAGTTCAATATGTAAATCAAACCACATGTAATACTTTTTTAAAAAAAATGTATCATTACAATTGTACAACATAGTTGGAAACAGCTTGTGTGCAATGGTTCATCATTCATAAGGGCCTGGAGTGGAATTAATGTGAAATATGGCTCTGACTGCATGCTATACCATTAAGATAAGTCTTGGCTACACATTACAAGAGCTGACTTACAGACAGAATCTTACCTAGACATTTATGCCATAAATGTCAAACATTCTAGACTGTTCCCTACCTATTTGAGGCAGATCCTTATGGACAGAATAGTAAATCACACAAAGCTACGCAGCACTAATACCATCACCCTCACACTTAGTTTAAAAAAAAGAGATTAAGCCAAGAATGCTTAAGAAGCCGTTAGCCAAAATCATTGGAGTTGGAAAAGGAGGATAACGTTCTTAAAATATTTATCAGCTCCATGCATTTTGCAAACCATAATCTTTTATTCTTGCTTTTAAAAGGTAGGATCTCCAACCTCTTACTGGTGGCGAGAGCAGAAATACCGCTCACTCTTCCGCTCAACAGTTTTTAGTCAGGGGAAAAAAAATAGCTTGAATGCATAATGTAAGGATTACAGTTAATTAGCCAACACTAGAAAAGAAAGCAGAGCGTGAGCAGGTACAGAGATAATTAGCGTATGGGATTAAAACGAAATTCACTTCCTGTTGTGTAGTAGCTTTAGAAATTTCATTAATAATGCTAAAAAACATAGAAAACTGTTTTGTTAAAATTTACATAATGACTTTTTTTTCGAAAGGATTGTATAAATGTTAAACTTTTCTGTTAAATTTGCATTTTACGAATGTATAATACCTTTCACTCAGAAAAGTGCAAGGGAAAAATAATAAAATGTAGTTCTGTTAAATATTTTTTTTCATAATAGTGTACAAAAACCCAAGAACAAAAATATACTGTAACTCACCATTCAATATATTTATTGGCTGCATTCATTTTCTTTTTTTTTTTTTAAGACTCTATTTTACTATTTGGACAACAATGTTGCTTTTCTCTTTCTCTAGAAAAGTAAAGCAGTACCCAACACAGAGTAGTGGCTGGGGGGATATAAAACAAGCTTCCAAGTCCTAATAAAGCTAGTATAGATTGACTTGCCAGGGCGTTGGATGCCTTATCCTCCTCCGTAACCCCCGCTACGATGTCTGTGGTTTAAGTAACTCCTGAAGAAGTGATATTCTAGCGAAACATGTTGGGTCACTATGGTTATTGACATCTGATTCATGTTCCCTGACACCCTTGCCGTGATACGGTATATTTGTATGGATCAAGAATTTATGTATCTACGAGATTTGTAACTGCATAGAATGTACCACCCCAATGGGGGTCCTACATTCTTAGCTGATGTTTTTTATGTACTGTTGCACAATTGTGTATATCCAATAAAGAAATGATTTTAATTATTATTGTTGCAGTGCCTCTAAAGTCCAAATTTCTTGCCTTCTCTTGGTCGATCTATACCTACTTATTATTTAATTTTTTTTTAGTTTATTTTCATCTGGGTACTTCCAGTAACACATTTCCTACCCTAGTGTGACAAGACTCACTGTAATATATCTATGGAGAAGCAACATTGCCACTCTAGTGGGCTCACTCATGATTTGGAAAACAGTACACCCCCCCCTCTTCTTATTGCTATAATATAGCAGGGAGGTGTTCTGTAGCCCACAGAGAGAAATCGGTAGGGTTGATAACACTGCTAAAAGATTACAGAGCAGAGGAGACGGTGCACAGTAAGTAAAAAGCTCACTGGATTGCTAGGGAGATCAGTGGGTATTTTTTACACTTATTTAATAGATAAAACTGCACTTTGAATGTTATATTTAAAAGCATAAATGGCAGCACATAAGAAAAGTTTATTGTTAGGCTCAGATTTATAATCCATGTAGCCAAGGCAAAAAGCAAGGTGCAGACGAGTAGCAGCTTGTAGCAACTAACCAGTAGTAATGCTAAATTCCCAACAGATATAAACAAAATGACAAATTAGCAGTTATGCATTAATTAAAATATAATTAAATGTATTTTTTTTCAAATTCTTTATTTTGATAAAAGAGAGACAGCCAGCAATCCACAGGTAGCAAGCATACAATATGAAGAGATAAGGCAATATCAGGTAGCATGTACAAGACAAAGGGTGCATTACAAAAGGTTCATACAAGTTATTGTGTGGTTTACAGTGTGAGTGCAACAAAACGGATTTACCCAGATAACTTTCTATAGAGAAACCAAGTATATGCCCTGGTGTAGGAAACACCAATAACTGGGCCATAGTATCCAAAATGATTGGAGTGCTACAACTTAGAAATGTAACCTGAACAATGTCCGGCATGCCAAACCATTTTTTTGGAAAAATATAACATAGAACAACAGATAGCGGGCAAGAAACAACAATATACAAGGACGGTTGAGAGGGTGAAAGGTAAAAAGAAAAATAAGAGCAATAGGGGGGATCACAGCTGGGGGGAAGGAGTTGAGAGGGAAAGGAAGATGAAAAAAAAAACATAAATAAATGAATTTGTGTGATGGAGTTGATGATAAAGGGTTAAAAGTCAGGTTAACTTTTTTTTTTTATGCATCTAATGTGAACATATCTGAATGTGATATGGGACCAGGGGCAGACTGACCATTTGAACACCTGGGCACTGCCCGAGGGCCAGGGTCAGTAGGGGGCCCCATGAGATGCCCCTGGTACATTTCATTGGCTTTTTCATAGGCTTTTTTGGGTGTGGGCGAGGACATGGGGGCCCCATGATCCCCTATTGCCCGGGGGCCCCATGAGTTGTCAGTCCGCCCCTGTATGGGACTGGCTTTTTTTAAATCCCTGCACAGTAGCACTCTATCTGGAAGAGATCCAGGCAGCATTAGGAGCTAATTAGGTGATTACAGATTGTACTGTGTCCTGTATTGATGTAGGGATTGGCACAAAGAATCACAGAGTGTAGCAGGGGACCAGGAGATCAAAAGACAAGAAAATGTTGGTTTCTGAAGAGTCTTAGGCCTGATTAACACCGTGCTTTTTGCAGAAATGCACTACAGTCCATTTAATATTAGTTTCCTATGGAATATGTTCACCAGATCTATGTTTTTTTAGCTGCTGTGTTTTTGGAGACAGTCAGGGACTTTTTTAGAAGCAAAAAGCAGCATTTTTGCTACAATAGAATTCAATGGAGAAACTGCTGAAATGCATGTAGTGTGTTTTTGTCGCATTTTTGCTGTGTTTTGAGTTTTTTTTCTACCCAACAACAAAACGATTTTCCCTTTAACAAAAAAAAATTGAAAAAAATGCAAAATGCTGTAGGAACGTGGCAAAAATGCACACGTAAAAGCATATAATTGCACTGCAAAAAGCCCAATGCATTGGTGTGAACCAGGCTTTAAGATGAATAATTTCTCTTCACCACAGTGACATTTGGTAGCAGTGGGAGAGGTAAGTATTTGCTTTATTCTTTGGAGGACATCCTGTTATTTGCATTTGTTAGCATCAGAATTTAATTTAATAATAATTTGTACAGTGACCTCTTATTTATTATGAAAGCATAACCAGCTTTGTATACTATTCTTTGCTGTTTGTATTGGCTCTAAGTAGTTCAGGCTAATTGGATGATGTTTGTGCTCTGAATTGTTTAAAGTGCAATAGGTTGTAATTCCAATGTTCCTTTGGCCTAGTGTTTGGGATCATTGCCTTGTATAGAGATTACCTTTTACTTAAGATTTTTATATTATTTTTATAAAAAATGTTAACAAAAGTTACAAAGAAAATCAAGGTAAATGAGGTCCTCACAAAGAGACAGTGCAATTTAACAAATACATAGCCCTTGGCATATACAGTTGCAAGAAAAAGTATGTGAACCCCTTGGGATTACGTGGAGTTTTGCATGAATGGGGCATAAAATGTGCTCTGAACGTCATCTAAGTCACAACAATAGAAGAACACAGTCTGCTGAACATAATACTACACAAACATTAGATGTTGCCATGGTTTAATTGCACATAACATGTAAACATTCACAGTGCAGGGAGGAAAAAGTATGTGAGGCCCTAGCTTAATGACTTCTCCCAGAGCTAATTGGAGCCAGGAGTGAGCCAACCTTGACTCCAATCAGTGTGATGATATTGGATGTGTTGCTGACAGCTGTCCTGCCCTTAAAAAACACACACCTGTTTTGGGTTTACTGGTTTCAAGAAGCACTGTCTGATGTGAACCATGCCTCGCAGAAAAGAGCTCTCAGAAGACCTACGATCAAGAATTGTTGACTTGCATGAAGCTGGAAAGGGTTACAAAAGTGTCTCCAAAAGCCTTGATGTTCATGTGTCTACGGTAAGACAGACTGTCTACAAATGGAGAAAGTTTAGCACTGCTGATACTCTCCCTAGGCATGGTCTTCCTGTAAAAATGACTGCAAAAGCACTGCGCAGAATGCTGCATGAGGTAAAGAAGAATCTCAGAGTGTCAGCTAAAGACCTACAGAAATCTCTGGCACATGCTAACATTTTTGTTGACACATCTACAATAAGGAAAACATTAAACAAGAATGGAGTACATAGGAGGACACCACGGAGGAAGCCATTGCTGTCCAAAAAGAAGATTGCAGCACGTTTGAAGTTTAGAAAAGAGCACCTGGATGTTCCACAGCACTACTGGCAAAATATACTGTGGACAGATGAAACCAAGATTGAGTTGTTTGGGAAGAACACACAACACTATGTGTGGAGAAAAAAAGGCACAGCACACCAACATCAAAACCTCATCCCCACTGTAAAACATGGCAGAGGGAGCATCATGGTTTGGAGCTGCTTTGCTGCCTCAGGGCCTGGACGGATTGTTGTCATTGATGGGAAAATGAATTCCAGAGTTTATCAAGACATTTTGCAGGAAAACGTACGACCATCTGTCCGCCAACTGAAGCTCCGCAGAGGATGGGTGATGCAACAGGACACTGACCCAAAGCATACAAGTCATTCAACAAAACAATGGCTGCAACAGCACAGAATACGCCTTCTGGAGTGGCCCAGTCAGAGTCCTGAGCTCAACCCGATTGAAATGCTGTGGCATGACCTTAAGACAGCGATTCACACCAGACATCCCAAGAATATTGCTACACTGAAACAGTTTTGTGAAGAGGAGTGGTCCAAAATTACTCCATATCGTTGTGCAGGTCTGATCTGCAACTACAGGAAACGTTTGGTTGAGGTTATTGCTGCCAAAGGAGGGTCAACCAGTTATTAGGTCCAAAGGTTCACATACTTTTTCCTCCCTGCACTGTGAATGTTTACATGTTATGTGCAATTAAACCATGGCAACATCTAATGTTTGTGTAGTATTATGTTCAGCAGACTGTGTTCTTCTATTGTTGTGACTGTTGATGACGTTCAGAGCACACTTTATGCCCAATTCATGCAAAACTCCACGTAATCCCAAGGGGTTCACATACTTTTTCTTGCAACTGTAGTACAAAAGAAATTGAACAAAGTGGTCTGCATTTCAACCATTCCCAGGGGTAGTAGAGACAAGTGCAATGCCTGGGGAAGTACAAAAGACAGTGGGAAAATGATGTAGGCTATCTTAGATGTGTATCACCAAAATATAAGAAAAAGAGCAGATACCTATACTTTATATGGGACATGAGATGAAATGGAAATGGGAAATGAGAAGCTCCCAGAATGGGAAGCACCAAGAGCAAACTGCAGGCTGGGAGAGTCGGGATAAGAAAAAGGGACAGTAGAAGACAAAGAAGGGATGTAAGGTAGAATGGGAGACAGGAATGCTAAGGGTAGGAGCAAGGGCGGACTGACAACTCATGGGGCCCCCGGGCAATAGGGGATCACGGGGCCCCTGTGTCCTTGCCCAAACTCAAAAAAGCCTATAAAAAAGGTACCAGGGGCATCTCATGGGGTCCCCTACTGACCCCGGGCCCTCTGGCAGTGCCTGAGTTTCCAAATGGTCAGTCCGCCCCTGGGTAGGAGAAAAAGGGCTAAAACAATGAGAAATGTAAAAAGTTGGGAAGTAGGACAAGAAGAAGGAATCTAGAAGGAAAGAACTAAGGAGAGGAGAAAGGACTCGCCGGCAAGGAATGTGGCACTGGAAGGTAGGAGAAGAAGGACCATTGTTTGGAAGGCAAGGTCAGAAGAGGGCTTTATGACACCAGAGTAGTGAAGGTATGGCTAACCATTAAAAGTATCCACTGAAGCCAAATATTTTTAAATTGGGAGCATACTAGCATACTAGAACCAAATTTAATAATCCATTCTTAGTAGCTGAGATGGAATCTATAAACAGTCCGAGGTAGAAGCATTGAATATTTGAAACACCTTGTCCCAAAAGGGGCGTAGGACAGAGCAGTCCCACCATATGTTCTGCATAGTCTTAAGATTTGTTTTAACATTAAATTAGATTTCTTCTAACATAGAATTATATTTTTTTCTAACAGGAAAATTTGAAAAAAGTGAGCAGCCCATCATAGTGATTAGACAATAGAATATTGGGGCGGGGGAGGTAGGGGGTTGGGAGTTAGGGCAACAGGAGGGCAAGATTCAACACTACTAGTGTTAAAAAGGTTGCCCATGCTGGCATTCAGGTGTGCAGGTAGCAATAAAACAGTTGCTATTATGTCTATTATAGACATCTTCACGTGCCTACACTTTATACCCACTATTGGCTTTTTTTAAGGGACAGAGTCACTTTTAAAACTCAGAATGATGAAGTAAAGATTGCATAACCCCAACTCAGAATGATGAAGTAAAGGTTGTATAACCCAAACTCAGAATGATGAAGTAAAGGTTGTGTAAACAAGCATTAGGTGACAAAGATGAAAACCAAGGCTGCAGTTATTAAAGTATATGTCTAGCAGCTGGTAATGTTACATTGGTTATCTCTTTTAAACAAAAAACTGTAAGCTAACTACACTGCTGTTTCAAAAAAACAAAACAAATTGAGACATACGAGGTATTTAAAAAAAAAAAATTAAAGTAGGTCTGAAGCTGCCATCATTCTTAAACTCTCATAGAACAAAAAAGATCCCGTATGAATGGGATTTTAAAGGCAGCACCATTCCACAAGCCAGAAATGCAAGACACACAAGAAATATAACACGCAATAATGTATTGAAAATCCATTAAAAAGACAATATACCGACAATTTTATGTGGTAATAATGGCATATAATCGCAAGTTACAGTCAAGCATCCGACGCGTTTCAAGATCAATAGACTGCTCTTCTTCAAGGATGCAGTAGCTGACTATAATAGATTCTAAGGTGGAAAAGAACAATACAAATAAGCATTTTATACATTTTAGAACATGACATATTTATTACGAAATATCATACAGACCCATAGCTATGTTATTTTGTAATAAATATAATGTCATGTTCTGAAATGTATAAGGTTTAGTAATTTATTATCAAAGAAAATAAAATAAGGTTTTTAAATGGTTACTATGGGCAACAACTTACATTTTTCTTATTTTCATTCTGCTATGGGAGGAAAGCAAGAGCAACTCCACTGAGTGCAAAGAAGATGTTAATGCAGTATTACATTAAGAAAAATGTTTGATATTACATATTAACCTATTTACATATATTACAATGTAGGTATTTAAAAATGCTTTTCACGCCTATGTAACTAAGGCTGACAAGTAATCATCACGACAATTACACAGTTTTTTTTTATCAATTTTGCAAGAATCCTGGGAACAATAGCACAGAAAAAATATGGATTGTAGCTCAATATTTTTTTCGTGGTGATGGGGATATTACAAACTGCTTTCTTTGCTCTTTTTGCGTACAGTCTTGACATAAAAAAAAAGAAAAAACTGGCAAGGCAGTATAAAAACAAGACATCCTCTTCAAACAAGTGAAGAAAAAGTCTTAGCCAAAGTGATGTAGACCAGTGGCTAAAAGATACAGCCCCAATATATAGGATGCCAGATGTAAGGTTATCACCATGAACTATTGCTATTTAAACCAAGATCAGTCTTTACAGTTTAATTATTGCAGTAGCCAGGTTTTCAAATAAAACAAAATGGGTGAAAATAATACAAGATATTATCAAGTGTCATAAATATTTCTAGATGGGTTAATGAGGAGCTGAGTGTTTCAATCTCCCTGTCTTTACGGCTGTTCCTATAGCATAGGGCATGACTTTCTCTGCAATAGCCATAACCGTTCTGAACCACTGATCCCCGATATAGCTGCTCACATCAATTCGGCATCTTCCTGAAAATGTACTTTTAAGCACCTTAATTGCATTTCAGAGATAACCCTGCAGGCAAAGTGACAGGAAGAGAAACCCTATAGAGCAGTTTGGCGGTCAGCCTTTTTGTTTTAAATCAATCAAACATCTGTGACTAATGCAGCTCTGGGCAGCTCCTCAGGAAGCATTAGCCCTATTAGTCTGTGCTGGCAGGAACACAGAATAATATATTTATGGACAGAGCACATGTGCATTGCTGATGGAGACTAAGCAGTGGTCAGCAGATTTACCTTGTCAGGAGTTCACAGTACATCATTTTTTCTATGGCCTCTACCTATCTCCTCAGACAGGAATACCCATATGTAAAAGCCCATCCACACCAGCTAAGTGTGAAATTTATTAGTAACAAAGTTAGGTACCCTAGCATGGAAAATAAGTCATAAACATGACCATATTTTCCATAAGTAACTTGTACTTAAGGCTAAAGCTTGATATTCGTGTTCTGCCCCAGAGACTCTTTCACAAAACCATTGTCATAACACAAAAATATTTAGGATTGTGCCAGTACGTATAGCGTTTTAAATACATATATGTTTTCTCTATGTAAAAAAAAATTAATCTTTCAAGCAATACATACAGTGAGGAACAGAAGTATTTGAACACCCTGCAATTTTGCAAGTTCTCCCACTTAGAAATCATGGAGGGGTCTGAAATTCACATTGTAGGTGCATTCCCACTCTGAGAGACAGAGTTAAAAAACAAATTCAGGAAATCACATTGTATGATTTTTAAAGAATTTATTTGTCTTGCACTGCTGAACATAAGCATTTGAACACCGGAGAAAATCAGTGTTAATATTTGGTACAGAAGCCTTTGTTTGCAATTACAGAGGTCCATCGTTTCCTGTAGTTCTTGACCAGGTAAAATGTGTAGGAGACTAGAGCCTAATGGATGTCCATGGTGACAAGCTACAATTGGTCAAAGCTGTGCTCCTTAGTGTCAGTTCACAAGGTAGGATGCATTTGTAGGCAGTATCTTATAGAAGAATGTCAGTAAATACAATGCCATTTGAGTGGTTTCAGTGGGTAATATATATCACAGCCAATCTAATGGATTGCGAAAGAAAGGCAAAGCTACCTTTTACTAGGACCCCATCCATGTCTGGCACCAGGTCTTGGTCTACATGACCTCCTCACAAATCAATGCTTCCTTGGAGCAGCAGATATATATATTTTTAAAATTTTAGTCATAATTGGACAACTTTGACAAAATGTAAAGACAAGAATAGAAGACAGAGGCATGAGCTGCAATGGATTGTCACAAGACTCTCTGCAACTCAGAAAGCATTTAACCATTTCTTCTTTCTGTCTAAGCTCCAAAACTACCAACTAGGAGGTGGTAACAAAAAGTTTAGAGACTAGTTTTGCAATATGTCAACAGATGGCAGCACAAGGCTGCACACACAGTCACAGGGAGCACCGACTTTCATAAAACAGTGTGCCAAAAGACGTCTTCCTGTGCAATTAGTGCTATTCTGACCACATGCGTTAACACGTCTGCTATTTCATCATGGACAGCAAGTTAGAACAAAGAGACGCTTGACATGATTCTGCAAGTTTACGGTGATGCTGCAATGAGTCATTCAAAGTGCTTTGAGTGGTACTCAAGCTTCAAGAGTGGATGAACATCACTGGAAGACGGCGAGAGATCAGGAAGACCTGCAGCTCAACCCCGGAAAATGTTGAAACCATTCGGTAACTTGTGCATGATGATCATCAGAGAACAATTCACAGCATTGCTGCCATTGTCAGTGTGTCATATGGAACAGTCCAGGCAATTCTCATGTGTAATTTGCTGCCAAGTTTGTCTCCAGGCTGCTGACCTAGGAGCAGAAGGAACACTGTGTCCAAGTTTGCCAAGAACTCTGTCAGCATGCCGTGGATGACACATCCCTCATGTCAAGGATCATTGCCGGTGATGAAACATGGGTGTACAGGTTTAACGCAGAATTTGACATTTGCCCTTTGTTCTAACTTGCTGCCCATGATGAAATAGCAGATGTAGTAGTGCACGTGGTCAGAATAGCACCAGTTGCACAGCTCCCAATGTACACAGGATGATATCTTTTGGCACACTGACTTATGAAGGTCGGTGCTCCCTGTGACTTTGTGTGCAGCCCTGTGCTGTCATTTGTTGGCATGTTATAAAACTAGTCTCTAAAATTTTTGATACCACCTTGTGTATAGTCTAATGTGCATATGAAGCAATAAGACATTATGGAGTAAATCAGTTGTGGTTGATGAAATGTGTGATCATACATAACAAGGAATGGCTTGGTTAGCATAGGAGACACAACCTACCAAAGAATACCAATTTTTTTAGTTCTGTATTACTTGGAGTGCTTGTATTACTATTGTATATCACATGTTAAGGGAACCCAAGAGTAGTATATTTAGAACAGTTGCAATGATGGTCTGAATTTAACCAATAGTACTAACTTTCACTTATCTGTACAGTCAGAATTGTGATTCATCTGCTACTTCCAATGCACTACACAGTGATAGGGATATCCATCTAGTTAAGTTTTCTTTATTGCCACCAGATTTCACTTGTCTCTTACAATGAGCTTCTAATTGGTCATTCTACATTGCCAACTAAGAATATTGGTGTAGATACAATTGTCTTAGAAAAACTTACAGTTGAAAATGAATGCATATGCCGTATGTCTCAAGAGACAACCATTAACTGTTACTGGAAAATATCACATCAAAGATTTTTTCCAATTGATTTACTATTAACTGGTACAGGCTCTGTTTCTGCCCAGCATATCAAATTCCACTGGAAAGTGGAGTTCTATGGAAATCAATGGTAGCTGACAATAATCCAACAAATGAAGCATAATCCCAGCTGCCAAGATGCTGCTTGTATTAGACTTTTTGCTTTGATAGCAAGTCATATTTTGAACATAAAAGCCCAGTTTTTGAAGGTACGCCTTAGTTAAACTTGAATGTTCAATTTAAATTAATTAAGAGGCCAAGTACCTTTCACTTCCATTCTGGAGCTTAAACTCTGTATCTAGCTGTCTGCTAGCTAAAATAGTATAAAAAGTACATAAAATTGCTTTGTCACTACAGAGTCAAAAGTCAAATAAGCACAGCCTCTATTTGGTGATGCAATATACTTACCTTTCTAGCTGCCCATGTGCTAGAGCTCTGCTGGTTTGTTGGTCTCTGGCCACAAGTATTCCACACTTCCAGGTGTGTGAATACCGATTCCTCCCTCTACGTGCTGTGGTTTCCTTTACAGGCTCCTACGTTACTACATATGAGCCATTGGGAGCAAACACTGTGGGAGGCTGGAGGAGCAGGTACTCGACCCACCCAAATAGCTAAATAACCTGAAATGGGCAGACATTCAACATAGAGGCCACTGAAAAGGGATGTATGTTGTATCTTCTTTATTAGACTACATTTATTTGACTTTCAACAATAAAAAAGCACACAGGAGGGCACAAAAGCCTAGTGCATTACTAAAGATTTATTAATGTGAAGAACTAACAGCCAAACCAAAACCCCAAAAAGTGGGGAGATTGGAAACATTATAATACATCAAATCATGATCCAATGTGGGTGTCACATGGCCTGACTTGATGTGCCACTAAGTTGGCATGTTGGCACGTTTTCAAAAACCCACTACCTTCTTCAGAGCTATGTCCAATCAACATATCCATTCTCATATATAACCACACTAGAAAATACACCACCCATAAAAGGGGGAAGGGAAAGGGGTGGTATCTCCACAGCAGACAGGGTCAAACCATATATAGATGCACTTTCATATCTGCTTCAGTACACAATACAGATACCTGCGTAGAGCAGGAGTCCGAGTTCCTTGGGAGAAGATTGCACCCATCAAATGGGAAATGTGCATATTATTATGCACATTTCAAAGTTGATGCGGATATGAAAGTGCATTTATATTATGAATAAATATTAGTAATTTCTATCATCGTTATCACATATACAAATTGTGGAACTAAAAGAATACCAACATGTGTAAGTTATAAAAAACAATATCTGACTTCATTTTTGATGTATGTACAGTACTATGTAAAAGGTTTTTGCAGGTGTGAAGAAATAATGTAAAGTATGAATGCTTTCAAAAATATATATTTTACTTGTTTCTTTTTATAATTTTAAAAATGCAAAGTGAGCAAACAAAAGAAAAATCTAAATCAAATTTATTTATTTATTTAAAATCCATATTTTAATACCCTTTGACTTTAAAACAGCATCAATTCTTTTAGGTATACTAATAGGTAGATTAGATAGATTTATTAAAACTGGTGCACTCAGATTCTGGTGCAGCTGTGCATGGTAGCCAATCAGCTTCTAACGTCAGCTTGTTCAATTAAGCTTTGGCAATAAAACCTTGAAGCTGATTGGTTTCTATGTATTGGTTTCTATTTCTATTGGTTTCTATGAGTTGCACCAGATTTTGTACCATGCCGTTTTAATAAACCCCAAGTCTTTAATGAAATCAGCAATAGTCAGCAATAAGTTTACAAATTCATTTTCCAATTTGTATTGAATTCAGACAATGCATTATTTCAGGCGAAATTTCATTTTGTTATTTCAGATTCGTTTAAATGTGTTACAATTGTAATTCATAAATTTGAATACATCTAAATCTCCAAATAAAAAAATTTGTGCAAATTTCGATCTGGAACAATATGAACCACACATGTCTAGCATTAACCTCTCACTGTTTTTTATGACTATAATTCACACAGTATTCTATTTATTTATTTATTCTATTTAGAATCTTAAATAGATTTTGAAAATAAACATTAGTTGCAATAGAAATGATCTCAAAAGCAAGAGAAGGATACTGCCATATTACATAAGTAATGTATCATAACTGTGGGTATAGAATTATAACTTTTTTTTTTCTATGGTTGAACTGGATGAACTTTTGTCTTTTTCCAGGCAGACTAACTATGTAACTATGTAACTATAGTATGTATAGCTAGACTATATTATGCACTATGACCTTTGATTTGTGCCGAGCACTTTAATAGCAGATCATTGATTAACGTAGAAATAAAGGCAAAACTTTCTGTCTATATTGGATAGAGTAAGAGAGTGTTTTTTGTTTTTTTTTAATTATTTATTTAGCGGTATGTGTTTTTTACAATGAAATGAAATAGTGACTTCACAGAACAGATAAGTCATACAAATTAGCATACGAACCTTTAATATGTATATACATGCTGGATAAGAATTCCAGGAGAGGAGCTTGGTAAATGTGGGAAGTCAGATATGAATCAATCATAAGGGAGTTTTTTTAACTCCTATCAGTTTTTTTTTCAAGTCAGTGCCCCATTAGGGACAGAGCTAGTGTTCTATTTAGAAGATTTCCCCAATTCCTGTTGACAACCAGCATTGGGATTTTCTTTAGCTTTCACTCTCATGAAAATGGTAAACAGGACAAAAAAAAGAGAGTGAATCTCCCTAACAAGGACTCAGACAGCAATAAAAACCCGACAGGTGTTCTAATCCCTATTCACTTTATCCAAAACTAAGAAAACATTTTAATTTAGTTATACTTGAATTACTGCAATATTGTATTGTAGTATATTGTATTGTTTAGTCATTTAGATTATTTTAGGTTTACATTGTTTGCATGTTAAAGTAGTGTTGTACACATTAGGGAATTCATTTCTTTGTTACTATATAATTATAGAGCTGCTTATAAGGCATAGTTATTAGTTATCAGCACAGAACATTTGTTGCTATTTATATTATTTTAACTAATTATTTGTAGCAGATACCTGCTGCTAAAATATTCTCACAGTTACTCGCTCTCAAAAGCAAGCACAGGATACTGCCATATTATATATTACAGAAATAAAATAATGTGTCGTATTATGTATAGTTAGGCTATTATCGACAGTATTTTATACCTGTATTTCATGAATACATGTCTACAGGCTTTTTAAAATACAACAAGCATAAAAGACACAATGAACCCCATATGGCACCACATCCTATTGGTAAATGGAACACTGAAAAACAGAGAAAAAGATAAAGACTATCCGGTGCCAAGTAAAACCTCACAAAAGGTAGACACAAGCCCTGATAAAATTCAACAAATTGTATTCAACAACATGATTAAAATTCTATAAAAACATAGCAAGTATGCTACTGTGCATGAAGTTCCCCCTATAGAGTAAGCCTGCTATGTATGTCCTCCAGTACATATATACACTGCTCAAACAAATTAAAGGAACACTTTGAAAACACATCAGATCTCAATGAGGAAAAATATCATGCTGGATATCTATACTGATATGGACTAGGTAATGTGTTAGGAACGTAAGTATGCCCCATCGCTTGATGGAAATGAAAATTATCAACCTACAGAGGACTGAATTCAAAGACACCCTGAAACACAAAGTGAAAAAATTATGCAGCAGGCTAGTCCATTTTGTTGAAATTTAATTGCAGCAACTCAAAATAGTGCTCAGAAGTTTGAATGGCCCCCACGTGCTTGTATAAATGCCTGACAACATTGGGACATGCTCCTAATGAGATGACAGATGGTGTCCTGGGGTATTTCCTCCCAGATTTGGACCAGGGCATCACTGAGCTCCTGGACAGTCTGAGGTGCAACCTGGTGGTGTCGGATGGACTGAAACATGATATCCCAGAGGTGTTCTATTGGATTTTGGTCAGGCAAGTGTGGGGACCTTTCAATGCTATCAATTCATTCATCCTCCAGGAACTGGCTGCATACTCTCACCACATGCGGCCAGGCATTGCCGTGCACCAGGAGGAACCCAGGACCCACTGCACCAGTGTAGGATCTGATAATGGGTCCAAATATTTCATTCCATTACCTAATGGCAGTCAGGGTGCCATTGTCTAGCCTGTAGAGGTCTGTGTGTCTCTCTATGGATATGCCTCCCCAGACCATCACTGACCCACCACCAAAACAGTCATGCTGAGCGATTCTACAGGCAGCATAATTGTCTCCACGGCTTCTCCAGACCCTTTCACGTCTGTTACATGTGCTCAGGGTGAACCTATTCACATCTGTGAAAAGCACAGGGCGCCAGTGGCAGACCTGCCAAATCTGGTGTTCAATAGCAAATTCCAATTGAGCTCTGTGATGCAGGGCAGTGAACACAAGGCCCACTAGAGGACTTCAGGCCCTCAGGCCACCCTCATGAAGTCTGTTTCTGATTGTTTGGTCAGAGACATTCACACTAGTGGCTTGCTGGAGGTAATTTTGTAGGGCTCTGACAGTGCTTATCCTGTTCCTCATTGCACAAAGGAACAGATACTGGTCCGGCTGATGGGTTAAGGACCTTCTATGGCCCTGTCAAGCTCTCCTAGAGTAATTGCAAGTCTCACCATGGTGCCATCAGGTTTCCGGGTGGCCACAGAGTAACTTTGGTTAGGCTGGCCAGCCTTAACAACTACCACCTGATCCTTGTAAAAAGTCCTGCCTTTGCTCCACTGCCTAAAATCTTGAAAGCGGGCCCAAGCTTCCTCCAGATGAGGCCCTCTTAAGTGTCTGGGGACATGCATGTGGTCCCAGATCAAGTCCTCCTCCCATTGAGCCTGGACTCTTCAGCTGTGTCCTTTACATCTTGGGGGACATATGTGTAATCTAGTTCCCATTTCAAGACCATTCTTTTCTGTATCTCCCTCTGCAAATGGGAGAAATGGGAAAGAAACTTTTTGTCCCCCAGTCCTGGCTGAACAAAAAACTTAGAAAAATGGACTTGGCTTTGGCCTTAGGCCAGGGTGAGGAAAAGGATTTAGGTGGTGAGGCTAGGGTAGGAATCCTGTCAGGCTCTGACCTGCAGCAACTTCCAGCAGAGTCTGATGGTCCTGTCAGCAAGTCCTGCGATGCCCCCCCCCCCAGTCCCATTCTTCCTCTGTTTCCCCTGAGAGCCATCCTTCATGCTTTATCTCTAAAGGCCCAAATTCAGTTAACAGCCTTTGTAAGTCCCAATCTATCCGCTCACTGCTGACACTCTCCGCTGGCTCAGGATTGGACATCCTCACAGCTAGGCTCCTTCCAAGTGGAATGGTCAGGGCTAGTGGGCTAGGCCAGCTGTTCCAGGACATCGGCTGGTTCCATCTGGGCAGCACTTGTGGGCACTGGCCCTCCAGCGACATCAGTGGGCATATGATGGATGGTGGTGGACAACCCTTCTCTGCTACAAGGGTCTTCCATTGGAGCAGGGGAGTCGCAGTCCTGGGACTTGATCCCGCTCTTTGATTCAGGTATCACACTTTCTCTGGCTTTCTGATTCCAGTCTCTCAGTACACAGTACCATCAGCAGGTCCACACTGTATGTACAGGTGTCAGATCACTCGGCAGCAACTGGTTAAGTGGCTCCCCACAGTGCCCGCACCTGACCCAGGCTTCGATCAGAGCAGTTGGCTTCCTGCATTCAGGACAAATTGGGCAAAGTCTATCCATCCCTATGACCAGCCCTAGACCGAAACATCTCATATCCCAGGTGGATACCTGTGTCAATCAGGGGGATCTCTAGGCTGAAGACTTTTGGATACATCAATAATGCACCCTCCATCTTGCTCCACTCATGCTCTCTCTGCACGTGGTGGGTGTAGAGGGTGGTTTTTAGGGCAGGTATATGGGCGTGATCTTGGTCATGATGGTGGGCGTGGCTATGTCCCTTCTTGTGGCTCTTTGGCGGAAGCCAGTCTGCAAGGTTGGAATTAGTGGTAACCCCTGATGTGCCAGGCGGGAGCAGACTGACTGATTTTGCAGGAACTGTAGTAATGGTAATTCACTGCAGTGGCCATCAGTGGACAAAGACAAAGCACACCCCCCCCCCGAACAAGTTTTCATAAATAAAATCTTTGAGTCTAACCAGAACAGTGCAGCTGGACTTTTGCAATCCACTGGATTGCAGACCCACATGAACACGTGGAATTTTCTGATTGTAGCAGGCAATTTTGAGCTTGGCAGACCATAGTCTTTTAGCCACATGTTGAGCAGCAGAAAGACTTGAGAACACCGATTAGCCACTCTGGTTGCACCGGCAATGGCATGCAGAAAAATGGCAAACAGTTTGCTGACATTTTGCGATCACACAATGAACATAGTCTCTTATCGGAGGCCCCTGTTGAGCAGCAAAGGGACTTGAGAGCACTGATAGGCCACTCTGGTGTTTCTAGGGGTAACAGCATACAGGTTGGTATAGGCCAATCCCAGATTTACGAGCCCCCACATGTAGCACTACCCCTTAGGAGTTGCTAGAAGATTTGAGTCCCCTGATAGTCCTGCACAGCCAGACATCACACATCTTCAAAAAAGCTTGCATCCAGAGCCAGAAATCAGTCATTGACCTTTGATTTTGTTGTTGTTGTTTTTTTTTTTTTTAGAGGATTTGAACAGGGATAGGGTTAGGGGTGTACAGGATGCCCAAGGGTACTGATAAACTCAGGACAACTTCCTGGAACTATTTACAAGCTCTCTTTGCAACACAGTCTTTGTTGGAGAGCTAGCCAGCATCTCCTTAGTGTACCACCCCAGACCCTAGATGAACTTCTCCTCTTCACCCAGCTATGTGAATGTATCCCTGAACAGCGGATCGGTTCCTGTTACTTTAAGAGGTAAACAGTCACTGGTTTGTGGTTAATCTGGTTTTCCACCAGAGTGCTCCTTCCCCTATCCACCCTCTCCTGTACCACTTGTGGGTTGGTGGCTGATACCAGGCCTATCAGCTGGGCTGCTTCTTCCCAGCCAAACAGGTGGTCCCCTCCCAGGGGCCGGGGAACTGCGTTTTCCCCCTTTCCAACTCTAGTCCTGCAGGTAGGTCCTATCCCACTGGGCCTCCTCGCAGCCTCCTTCCTTCAGCCTCACATCTTCATCCCTATCTTCCACCCGAACTCTCCTTCTAATGAATAGGTTCCAATACTTTTAAGGGTGTCCAGCCCCTTGCCAACCTCTTGTTGGGGATTGGCTAGGATCCCTCAAAAGTGCAGCCAGCCACTCCTCAGATCCGCCCACTGCCTCTAGGACCTTCCTCCAAAAGCCCCAGAGCAGGGGAAATTCCAGAGGGGCTGGCCTGCAGAGCCTCTCAGCCCTGACCACAATTTGGCCTCTCTCTGGCTATTACACCTGGGCTGCTGCTCAGCCCCTGCTTAACCATTGGAGTCTAGCTCCCCTAGCTACCTAGGAGGGCACTACATTCATATAAAATGGAGGTTAAATATAAAATGGAGGTTAGCTAACAAATGTAAACAAAAGCTCCCCCTCAACCCCCCCCTTTCTCCATTTGGTCATAAAATTGACCACACTCTGCTTATCTGTATTGAACTTACTAGGTTACCATACTTCAGCTATACAGAATATAATCATAAGATTCACATATATCAGGAAACCCTCTTGCTCCTTAGAGGGCATCCTTTCGACTAATCCTATCATAATCAGAAGATCTACTTTTCTTAGTTATACGAGGGTCAAGTCAAAACGGGACTTTTAAGTTTATATAATAAAAGAACAAATTTCAAGGAGTGGAAACTGTATTTATTTTTCAACATACTCCTCTGCTATATTTTTTTAACACTTTTCCCAACATTTAACAAATGCCTGGAAAGCTTCAGCATAGAAAGATTTGTCAGTATGCCTGAGCCATCTTAGGATAGCCTGCTTCACTTCACCATCATTGTGTTCACTGTTCCCACAGACAGCTTTGCCTTTTGTGTAATTTCACAACAGGTTATGTGTGGATTATCCAGGTCCAGGCGTTCCACATGCAGAATGTTCACAGGAATGACTGCTGTGGGCTGGGAACCATCACATCCAGGATCATCACTGATGGATGTACGGTCATCTTTGAAACATTTACACCATTCAAGTGTCTTACTGCCGCTGAGTGTCTCATCACCGTACTGTGCTTCTGTAGACATCCGCCAGTTTTACGCCTTGATTCACAAGAAACATCATAACCACACGCTGTTCTATGCACGCACTTCCGCTGTTGTCTGCCCACCATGATTATTGGTCTCTGGACTGGCCCACGACATGTGCGCCGCCTATCAGTAATAGGACACACATGCCACTTAATACTGCATGTAGTACCGCCACTCTAGCATCCCTTTTTATACCTGTAAAATTAAAAGTCCCAGTTTGACTTGAACATCCCTTGTAAAATGTATGGCATGTCAGGAATACATTATACTTAGAGTTATATGTATTGTGGTTTGCTGAGACAGACATGGCTTATTTTTACATGATATAGCTTTAATATAAAATTCCCATTATTTAAACCCTTCAGCCAGTGAATGAAGTCAATGCCACTCACTAATATTCTTGTCACAGGAAGTGGTGTCGTTGGATATCATAGAACTCATCAGTGCAGGTAGGTGCTCCCAGACATGAAGTGCATTTCAGCTTAACAGAGTCTTACTAACTGCTTTCAGACTTAGGCTATGTTCACACTAGCATTGTGTGCAGGCGGCAGAGAGGCGTTTGGGAAGCGTTTTTACCGCTTCCCAAACGCCTCTGCCAATTCTGCACATTACAGCACATGGTGCTGTTCTAACGGGAGCGTTTGCGTCGCGGCAAAATGGACGCCTCTGGTCGAGTCAGGAGGCTTTGAAGCCTCCTATTCTCGTCTACGGTGCCGCACCGCAAACGCCTGGCCGGCGTTTGCGGTGCTGTTGCGACGCGGTTGCGGGGCATTTGCGGAGCGGTAACACCACTCAAACTGCATTATAAGCGTTTGTGGGGCGTTATTAACGCTCAGCAAATGCCTAGCAACTTCCGCTAAACCGTGCATGCGGCGTTTGCGGAGCGTTTGCCGAGCGTTAAAAAACACTCCGCAAACGCCGGACCAATGCTTGCCAAACGATATAGGGGCGTTTGGCAAGCATTGGTAAAACAGCCAAGTGTGAACGAGCCCTAAGTTTTATACAGGCTACACAGTTGTACATAAAAGAAACACTAGTCACTCATAGAATCATTGCCTCCTTGATACATAACTAAACCAAAGATTTTTCATTCCCCTCTCACTGGATAAAGTAATAGCATGCCTCAGCTGTGACCACTCTCCCATTGTAGTCTTATATTCAGTGGAATGCTATTGTCATTAGGTGATAGTCCATCATACCCCCAGACTCTGGGGTTATGATGGTGAGTCCCTCATACCCCCAGAGTTTTCACTAAATTCCTTCCTCCACACTACATTTTGTAGTAGCTCCCTTGCTATCAAGATCAGTCCCATGGGCAAACATAATTACTGTGTGCACTGCTAAAAGTGTCTATCGGATCCTTAATAAGTTCATATATATATATATATATATATATATATATATATACTCTTTTTTTTAAATCCCTTACTCCAGTGGAGCTGAGGTTCTTCACACTTTATGCAGTGGGGACCATGCTGTCATTAAATTACAGAGAACATAGGGAGTATGGGATTAGAATCCCTAACACCCATATGTAATTCCTGGTCCACTATCTCCGGTACTTTCTGCAACTAAGGAAAAATAAGATTGTCACCAGAACCCATACACTCAGGAGGACTATGGATAAAGGGTGAGATGTCAACGGTCCAAATTGCAGTTTCCCCATATGATTTTCCATGATTTAGTTGGAGGTCCAAAAGACCCATTTATCAATGTATTATATGCTAGGTCGATTGCAAATAACCTTTCTGTGAAGCTGATGCACCAAATTCATCATTCAGATTTACTCATCATTATGTAGTGTAGTAAAATAAAAAGGTCAGGAGAATCACAACTGCAACAAAAAATTTAAAGCTGGTGAACTTGTTCTCTTGACAATTTAAAATTATTTTGTTCCCCATGCTCCAGGGATAGAAACCCAGTTTACCCTCCACAAGCTCCTGCACTTGGGCACAACACACATTACTTTTTAGGGCTTATTCAGATGGCAGATTAGTGCTGTCCTCCAGGCAGACCCGCTGGCAGATGCATGGGCATCCACCTTGGAACTGTGTGCAGGCAGCCCATAGAAGTGGATGCGCATGCAGAGCCAGCATGGATATAATCACATGTCAAAGTTTGACATGCGGGCATGAGCGGGTACACGGAGGCTCTGCATTTGGATCTGTGCACCTGCTCCTTCCTACATATCAAACGTTAACATCTGATTGAGTCTGTACCTGCATGTGCATCCACTTCTATGGGCTGCCTGCACACAGGTCCGAGGTGAATGCCCATGCATATGCCAGTGGCTCTGCACAGAGGATGGCACTAATCTGCCGTCTGAATGAACCATTAAACCTTTCTTCTGTTATACTGTATATACTATATCTTTTTTACTTTTTTACACACTGTATATTCTAGATAACAGATACTGTATGCAGTATACTTAATAGGAGAATCTGTGTTATGAACATTAATTTATTAGGGAGGTCAGAAGAATTTGGACCAATATCCAAAGCCTAGATAAATATTAAAGACAGTACAACCACTTGGATGGTAACACAATTAACTAAAGTGATCTAATTGTAAAATCTATACTCACACTTCATAGTGTTGAATAGTTATTTTAATGAAGCAGTAGGAAAAAAATATTATATGCTGATGTTAACTAATGTGTGACATCATCTGTGAGTGTAAACGTCAAATGAAAAAAGGATCACCAATTAAAAATAAAATATCACATCTTATTCTGATACTTTTGTGTCTTAAAACTATGCCCCTGCACCACTCCCACATTATGTAGAGCACATGTATCAAACTCAAGACTCGAGGGCCAAATACGGCCCTTCAGGTCATTTCATGTGGCCCTCAGACCTCTTCTGAAGCTGTGGCACTCCCTCGTCTCCACCTTGTCTCAGCAGTCAACAGAAGAGAGGAGGACAGATCTCCGCTGCCAGATCCTGCTCTTCTCCATTCAACCACAGAGAGGCTTATTTCTGCAACCTCTCACCCTTTGTCTCAGCAATTGGCAGCAGAGAGGACGACAGAACTCCTTCTACAGATTCTCTCTGTGCAGCCGCAGCACCCCCTTTTCTCCACCTTCCCTGCAGACTTCAGCAACTTACTCCAGCCCTTGTTTGGTGCTCCTCCAGACCCTGCACTTTCTGCTTCCCAGCTCCGCCACAAGCTTCTTCCTGGCAGCAGCACAAGGTAAGGGGGATGCTGTGATGTAAGGGAGGGTGGGGTGCTCTGGACATCTAGTCTTACAGATACAACCGGCCCTTTGAGGGCAACCATAATGCTGATGCGGCCCGCCATGAAATTGAGTTTGACACCCCTGATGTAGAGGATTACAGATACGCTCCATTCAAGCACAAAAATGTAGAGCATATCTAGTAACAACTTTAGTTTTTCCCTACAACTTTTCTTTTTCTCCTTTAAGCCTCAAGATTGTTAAAAAACAGCTGAAGCAAGCATTCTAGAGGTTCAAGATTCTTAAATCCATCCTACCACCATGAATGATTCAGAAAAAAATATCTTCAAACTTGTTTCACACCACTGCAATCACAATTAAATAAGTTCTGAGGAGCAGAAGTTGCTCAGTAAAGAAGGGAATGAAAGTTATTGCATAGAGTCAATGGGGAAGTCCTAGTCAGTCTGGCTACAAGGGATCATGGAACAAATATAAAACTGAATTGGAATATAGTTAATGTACAAGTTTACCAAGTAGTTATGTTTTCTGGACTTCGTTAGTAACTTAATAAATGTGTCTACTTGTAAACAATAAGCAGCTGCTTAGCCTTCTGTTTGGTCACATGGTAGCATAAAATATGGTCACAATTGTGACTTGAGAAACTACAAGTAGGTAGAGCTTTAGCAAAAAAATTGTATTCTTTTGGCTGCAAAAATGTCTTGCACAAGGCAATGAAATTGGTTATGAAAACTACGGGATTGATTAAAGTGTATGCTAACCGCACCATTTTTTTTTTCAAACTAACAAACATGTCATACTTACCTGCTCTGTGCAATAGTTTTGCACAGAGCAGTTCTGATCCTCTTCTTCTTGGGTCCTCCGCTGGCTCTTCCTCTCCCCCCCGTGTGCCCCCATAGCATACCATTTGCTGTGGGGGCACTCGTGCAGGCTCCATTGACACACAGAGTGTGGCTTACCTTCCTGTGATCGATAGCAGCAAAAAAACTCTGCAGAGCTCAGTGAGAAGAGCTTTGAGAGCTGATTAGAGGAAAGGAACATACCACCTTTCACACAGCACACTGATAGCAGAGGAACGAAGAAGCAGACAGGAATGACACTTAGTGTTCTTAATTGAGACAAGTATACACTATACACTTTGTTCATATTTCATGCCTGAGGTGTACAACCACTTTAAGGCAAAAAAGCCTTCACCCTTTACAACCACTTTAAATGATTTAATCTGTATGTATAGCTACACCTTTCTTTTAGTTTTGAATGAAATGGGGAAGGGTTAGGACTCCTGATTGGTTTTACTGCCACTGGAGAGATTTACCCTAACTTTCTGATCCGGGACAAACATTTTCAAACAGACAGTTGACTTATAGACTTGATTACTGCTCATAGTAAGTAGTAATGAACAAATAAAAATATTCAAATAATTATTTTTCTTTACGTAGATTTTCTCACTCTGCCAATCCTACATGATTTGATTTACTGGTTCAGCGGATGGAAACCACAGGAGTCTCACGGTGAGATACATACTCTTTTTGGAAAACATGCTATGAGGGTTGCAGCACCTATTTTTTGTATATGTAATTTCACAAATGGTATGTTTTCTTTTTTGCAGATCAGACAAATCTACATAAAAAATATGCAGAAAAATGTAAAAGTGATGAATCTCCAGTTTTCTTAATTTGATCATTCCTAACTATGAGAAGGAATAGCAATCACAACCATTGCATAATATTGGAAGCACAGCATGCATATGTAATGAGCATATATAGATGTCTATGTGTACATTTATAATCACAGACAACACATACAAATATTTTTTTTTATTTCAAAAATATAAAGGTACTGTTGAATTACCTTCCACAGGGTGCCCTGGGTTTCCCCAGGTCTTTCAAAATCCTACCATCCAGGTTTTTCCAGGTAATATACAGTGTGTACCATTTGTCCTTTCAATAATTTTTATTAGGTTTTTTGATCATTTTAAGTACAAAGTACAAAAGTGACCACATAAGCACAAGGTTACAAAAATGAACAGTTGTCAATGGCGGTTGTATACAAATGGAACATAACAAGAATAGGTAACATTATAGACAACTTGTCAAGAGACCAGAAATAAAACATACAGTGAGTGTCGGTTGGTTGGCTAGTGAATAGAAGATACTATTTATTTGTGGTAATTTAGGTGACATTGGTAGAAGAATTATATCATTAAGGATATACTAACTTCATGGTTCATACAGCATCCCCATGGAAGAGCCAGTAAATGAAATCAAAGAGAAGGAGGACAGAGAAAAAGAGGAGACAGATCAGGAGGTGAACATCTAAAACATCTGGGTTTGAGTTGTAGGGCTTAATAAGGCTATAATGAGGTGAAACTATCCACTGAGATCCCAGGGTGGGCATGTTAAATCTGTGGAGTCCAAATTTTAAGGAACCTCTCATGAGTGTCTGAGAGAATGCTGGACAGTTTTTCATTTATTAAGAAGAAGGCGGCGATGAACTTCTGTGTAAGACACGAACTGCTGTTTCCATGCTCTCGCTATGGTTTGTTTGGCTGCCAGTAATATATGGGTGGCTAATTTGAATCAGTGTTTAGACAAACCCAGGGATTTTAAGTTTAAGAGAGTATACCAAGGGTATCTTGGGAAGGAACTCATAAATAGTGATTGAGGTAGTTTGAGAACCCTTGACCAGAACTTGGAAAGTAAAACACATTTCTTCTACGTTATATTCAACTGTAGGTCATAACAGATTGGCACAATCATAAAACAAAACCAGGCAACAAGTAAACAAATGAATCTGCATACCCTTAGTCCTTAATACTGTGTATTGCCCACTTCAGCATCAATGACAGCGTTCAGTCTTTTGTAATAGTTGTCTAAGAGGCCCCAAATTATTGCAGGTGGTATAGCTTCCCATTCGTTTTGGCAAAATGCCTTCAGGTCATGCAAAGTCTTTGGTCGTTGCGTATGAACCCCACATTTGAGATCTCCTCAGAATGGCTCGATGATATTAAGGTCAGGAGGATGTGAAGTATACTCCAGAACCTTCATTCTTTTCTACTGCAGCCACAGGAGGGTAAACTTGGCCTTGTGGTTAGGGGCATTGTCGTGCTGGAAAGTCCAAGAGCATCCCATGCTCAGCTTTCATTCAGAAGAATGCAAATTGTCTACCAGCATATTTTGATAACATGCTTTCATCTACGCCATCAATTCTCATAAGATTCCCTATGAGCTCATATAGACCATATTGTCTTTTTCCAGAGCACCCTGTATTTCTCTTGAGGTTACCTGTGGGTTTTTCTTTGTATCCCAAACAATTCTTTGGGCAGTTGTGGCTACAATCTTTCTTGGTCTACATGACCTTGGCCTGGTATTAAGAGATCCCAAAATTTTCCACTTCCTAATAAGCGATTGAACATTACTGACTGGCATATTCAAGGCTTTGGATATCTCTTTATATCCTTTTCCATCTTTATAAAGTTCAATTACCTTGTTACACAAGTCTTTTGACAGTACTTTTCTGGTCCCTGTGGCTCAGTATCTAGCTTGCTCAGTGCATCTTTGTGAGAGGTAAAAAAGTCACTAATTGCAATTTTAAAAAGCCACAGATGTGGAAAATTACCCTTTAATTGCCATTTTAATCGATGTGTGTCATCTTGTGTGTCTGTACCAAGGCCAAACATTCCATGGCATGTAAACTTTTAATCAGGATCATTTAGGTGATTTCTGTTATCATTATGATTTAAAAAGGAGCCAAACAGCTATGTGATAAAGGCTTCATTTGATCACTATCCTTAAATAAAAAGGCAGTTTTTTGGCATGATCACTCATATTTTCAATATTGATGCACAAAAGTCATGATTTCTGCCAGGGTATGCAAACTTTTGACCACATCTGTACATGTAAAATGTCTACCTTTGTGCAAAGATGTAAAACAGCCACTTCGAAAAAAAAAGATTTCTAATTGAAATGTTTTTCAGGCAGCACAATATATGTGTGTGACAAATATAAATAGGTCCCCAAACATTTGCACCAAGCTGATCCTTTTAACATACGTACAGTAGATATTTAAAGAAGATGTTGGAAACATTATACAGTTCCTTCCATTCTCATAGACATACTGTACTTACATGCTCTGGCTATATGCACAGTTGTAAGAACAGCAGAAATATTAAAACCAAATTAAATACATCTACAAAAAGATCTGTTGAATTAATCCGCTTTTTTGCTTTCAATTTGATTTTTATTTTTTTTATTTAACAGGCTGCTGTTGGACCTATTGTGTTTGTGTTCAAAATGGTTAATAGTTTACGCTGAAAAAAAATATTTTAGCAGCTTGTCAAATGATAGCACAGAATGTCTATTTCAAGGTGCAATAGCACCCCCTCCTCCACGTCTGCATATACATGGAAAAGCACTGCAGAGGAGGTGGGAGTTAGAAAATTCCTCCATCAGTAACACCTTGATAGCTCTCTGCCATAGATAACTGTACACACATGTAGATATCTTAACATTTCTAGCGTAATACGCCTATTGCCGATATCCACTAATAATATTCCACAGAGCTGCATTTACAATGAATATGACATTAAAAGAATAGGGAATTTTCAATTTTCCAATTGTGACTATTTTTGTTCGGGGGTTAAATTTAAAATGACAATTTGCTATGAGGTTAGTTTGGGCATCCAAATCCAGGTGAAAGATTTTTTAAGAAAGAGCAATGCTTGGCTACATCCAGAACATAAATGGGAATCAGTGCATTAACAAAGACACAATAGTATTAGTAAAAATAAAAATCACTAGCTTTGGCCAAGATGAACCCCTAAATTTCTTAAAAACAAAATTAGATTCATATCTTTTTTTGCATTCAAAAGTTGTGGTCATATGAAATTCCCCAGCTGCTTTATTAAGCAGGAACCCTGTCTTTTAAAGAGGTGATCCTGTTCCACACATCATCCTCTATTTAATTTAATTCTCGGTCATACTGGTGCAATTTGCGAATTGAAATCGCACCTGAAATTGAATCTAGTGAATGTCAGGGTCTTAACGTGTGCGATTTGCTGCAGTGCTATTTCTAAAGTAGTTCTTGCATTACTTTTTCTGCAGTTTATTGCGATTTGACATACATAGAATATAATGGGATTCATAATGCACATCTTCACAAGTCGCAATAAAGTCTTCAGAAATCGCACCTGAAATCACACTGAAATCGCACACAAATTGCGCGATTTTAAATCGCAGCGGTGAAATCGCACACAAATTGCACGATTTTAAATTGCAGCGGTGTGACCGGTGACTTAGCAGTGCAGGAAAATTTCCCAGCACTCTTTCCTCTCTCTCAATTCTCTTGTTAACATAAAGGGGTGAGCGTTGTCCCCTTAGTAAAGAAAGTGACATTGCCCAGACTGCACCTGCCATATCACCAGGTATTATGCGGGTTTGGCAGGGAGGTTAGGAGAAAATGCAAGGACAAATATACTTAACTTCATGCTGTACAACATATGAATTTTGAGGGTTTTTTAAAATACACAGTGTATATTTAATACATGCACTGTGTAATATATTGTATATATAGTATTTGTATAGTTACCGTATTTTCTGGCGTATCCCCCTACTTTTCCTGTTAAAATATAGGGTTTGGGCTATACTCGCCGTATAAGGCTACCCCTCTTCCAACGTACACCAAATAAAAATTAAAAAACATCAGATTTGATTTCAATATGGTATGGTATTTCAGTATGGTATTCCAATGATGGGGTTCTATTCCTCCCACTGACACCAATGATGGGGCACGATTCCTCGCTCTTACACCAATGATGGGGCACTATTCCTCCCACTGATACCAATGATGGGACACTATTCCTCCCACTGACACCAATGATGGTGCCCTATCATTAGTGTCAGTGTGTGAGGAATAGTGTCCCATCATTGGTGTCAGTGGGAGGAATAGTGCCCCATCATTGTTGTCAGTGGGAAGAATCGTGCCCCATCATTGGTGTCAGTGGGAGGAATAGTGCCCCATCATTGGTGTCAGTGGGAGGAATAGTGTCCCATCATTGGTGTCAGTGGGAGGAATAACACCCCATCATTGGTGTCAGTGGGAGGAATAGTGCCCCATCATTGTTATCAGTGGCAGGAATTGCGCCTCATCATTGGTATCAGTGGCATTAATAGTGCCCCATCATTGGTATCAGTGGTAGGAAAAGTGCCCCATCATTGGTATCAGTGGGGGGAATAGTGTCCCATCTTTGGTGTCAGTGGGAGTAATAGTGCCCCATCATTGGTGTCAGTGGGAGGAATAGTACCCCATCATTGGTGTCAGTGGGGGAAGGAATAGTGCTCCATCATTGGTGTCAGTGGGGGGTGGAATAGTGCCCCATCATTGGTGTCAGTGGGGAGTGGAATAGTGCCCCATCATTGCTGTCAGTGGGCAGGAGGAATAGTGCCTCATCGTTGGTGTCAGTGGGGGAGGAATAGTGCCCCATCGTTGGTGTCAGTGGGGGGGGGGAGAAATAGTGCCAATAGTGTTCCAGCATGGTGCTGCTGCACACTTACCGGCCGCTCTCTCACTCGATTTTCGCGGGGCGGCTCGGCTCCTCGCCGGTGATTGGCCTCCTGTGTGCCTTTCCTGAGCTACAGTTCTGGCGCCCAATCACCGGTGAGGAGGCGGAGTCGAGCGGCTGCGCGGACATCGAACGGCCGAACAGAATGAAGGAGCAGCTGCGCTTCCTGGACCGGATTGTCGTGGGACCGGAGCCAGGTAAGAAACAGCAGCCCCCTGCCCACCCTTGTACTTAGTGTCTCTTTCGTTGGAAGGGGGGGCGGCACCACGCCGCCCCCCGAAAAAGTGCCGCCCTAACACCGGCTCGCCGTATACCGGCGTATAAGACGACCCCCGACTTTTCAGAAGATTTTCATGGGTTAAAAAGTCGTCTAATACGCCGGAAAATACGGTATATTTGTCCCATAAGTGTGCAAAAAATTACCTGTTGGCACTGTCAGAAATGTACTTATATAAATAAAAATATATATATGTACTTATATATAAATGATCTGATCATTGTAAGCACCCCGCAGCAAGTGTTAATTAGTTTGACTCATCCTAGTAAACTGATACCTCTGGAAGAGAGATTGTTCTTTTCAGAAACAACAGACTTGCTGGCTGGATCACCAGATGAAAATAGAAGACAGAAAGCCTAAAAAATAAAACTAATAAGAGATCAGAAAACTAATAAGGAAACTAAGCCATCACATCTGAGACTTGCAATATAATGAATGCTTGCTTTTGAGTTTATTACCACTTTAGTATATGCGAGCAGCCTGAAAAATGTCACTTGATGATGCTGTCTCTTTAGGCAGTGCCTTTTGTATTAGCATTGTTACAATTCGGTATGTTTAAACCCTGCCCTTACTCCATCCATATTTGCCTGACCCATTTGTGGAATTGTTGCTTTCTCAGATAAAATATGGTGCCTCTACTACTATCACAAACAGATTTAGCTTTACTAATTCTGTGTGTGTTATGTGCCTTAGTGTGTGGAGATATCATCATCTGCAAAATAAAACTCCACATTGGCTATTTCAAGAGATTATTTTATATTACCAATACCACATGCACTATGTATTTCTGTAATTTATCCAGTCATATGTTATTTTAATATTTCTTATCATAAAACTGTATGCAAAAGTCAATTTACAAAGCTGATACCACAGGTTACCGTGCTTTTAAATATTACCAGCTTCTGCCTGGTGACAATTGTGAGGTCTCATGATGTATCTATTAAGGAGAGCAGGGAAGCAAGGTATTTAAGGTGGAGATAAAATATTGATTACCTAGAAATAGAGGCGTTCAGTAGTTAAATATCTATTTCATGTGAAAAATATTAAAATTCAACACCCATGCAATACTTACTGTGAAATTAAATTATATCTACAGAGACATATATTTTGTTTTGGATAGAGTTTGGAAGTATTAGAATCCCTGTAAGTTTTCTTTATTGTTGCTGTGTCCCCACTAGGTAGATTCACCCTCTCTAGTCTAGTTTTAGTGACCGTTGTCATTGGGACAGAAAGTGATGAGAAGTCTAGAGCTTATTAGCTGTCTCCGGAATAGAGGTAAAACCTTTCAATGGGGATGCCTGTTTTGATTCCAGCGGTTTGGGAGAGGATTTCCCTCACTTTGCAGAAAATTTCTCTCACTTCCTGTTGCATCTGCAGGACAGGTAGTGGAGGAAATCTCCTCATTGTGGCAAATCTAGCAGGTGTTTTAATCATTTTGCTATGCATTCCAAATCTAAAAAAAAAAAATTGTATGTAGCTCTATTTGAGCTTGTTCATGAGAATATTATGGTGAGCTTAATAGGTTATCACTAATGAATTTTTTTTTTTTCATTGTTGAATGTTTCTGTAACTTACACATGTGTAGAATAACCTAACAATCTGTAAAGTGTTAGATGTAACGATGAAGGAAAATGTCCCTACATGCAATAAGCAGCAAAGGTCATAAGTCACATTCTCTTGTCTTTTCAGATTTTGGTGCTGCAGAAGCTGCTAGACTCCAATACAAGTAAATGGGTTAATCATTGCATTGTTCAAGAAATCACAACTGCCTACAGCTTAATCTAATGCTGCTCCCTATTACATAGCTGAGGTGAACCCCAACCCACGCACTCATTTGTTCAGTGGTGTAACATGACAGGGTCGGCCGCCTGGATTATAGCTGACATTCAGTGGTAAGGTGGCAGAAAGCTGCCCTCATGGGAGCAATTACATGAAGATACAAGTGCAGGAATTGCTCACCCACACTCCTGCTACCTTCTACAAATCAGCTGTCACTTACAACTCACAAGTTCCTTGGAAGATGCACCAGTTTTAAAAAACATTAATGGCAAGTTTCAAAAGAATAAAAGGAATCAGCCTTCACTGCGAAAGATAGTCTGTAGTAAGCTTGAAAATAAATACCCTTTATTAAGGGGAAAGCCTTTCCAAGCTTACAGTTACCAGATTTAAGTCATATTAATGCCTAACTTTTTTTAGTTTTGAATAGACTGGGAAAGGATAAGAATTCCTGTCAGATTTTCATTTTTGTCTGTTCTCTGAGAGTTTCCTTCACTTTCTGCCACTGTCACACCCTTTCAAAAATGCAATAATTGTCCCCGGGACAGAAAGGCAAATACGGTAATAAAACACTGTTTAAAGTTCTAACCCTTCCACATGCTTCTAAAAATTTGAACTGAAGTCACCTGGCTTAGAAGGTCTAATAATGTGGGCTATGTTATGTGCAAGGTCCATCACTATAAAAGGGTGAACTCCCAGCAGCCATTTGTCAATGTTTAGGAAGAGCCGACGCTTTTATGCTATATGCTATACAGTGTCATACTGTGCGATATTACAATAAATTAAAGTTGATTGCAGTTTGGTGAACTGCTTATTCTTGTGTACCCCAGGAGGTGTAGGGGAAGCCCTTTAGTCAATTCAGCCTCAACCAGGTACATGACAGAACAACTCAGGTCTGAGGCCATAAGAGGTACTGCTTCATTGAAAGCATTGTGCCAACAGATTGCTGCATTGACCCAAGCTATCAAAAACCTACTGGACACGAAGATTATCACTAACAGGTTAGTCCCACATATCCCCCAGTTGATCCACAGAGACCAGGCGGGCTTTGTCCCTTTACGAGAGCCACGGGACAATACTATCCGGGTGCTTAATCTGATCCTTGCCGCCAAGACTAGTAAACGTCCGTTGATTCTACTTTCTACAGATGCCGAAAAAGCATTCGATAGGTTCCTGTGGAGCTTCATGCAAGCGACGCTTGAACATGTCGGACTTGGGACCCCTATGCATCAGTGGATTTCCGCCCTTTACTTTCCCCTTCAGTGACGGTGAAGGTTAACGAGACGCAGTCGGATTTTTTCCCCTTTTCGAACGGGATGCGACAGGGCTGTCCTCTATCCCCCCTCATTTTTATTTTAATACTGGAACCCTTTTTGTGCATCATTCGTTCAGACCCTAGTATAGCTGGTTACTGTAAGCCTTAGGGATGTCACAAAGCTGCTGCCTTCGCGGATGACCTTATCTTTTTTGTCACAAACCCGCTTGTATCCTTTTCAAATATTTTGCAGGTCTTACAGACATACGGCTCCCTGTATAACTTTAAGGTCAATTTGTCAAAATCCTCCACTATTAACATATCCGCTGACTCTTCTACTGTACGAAGACTTAGACCCTCTTTTCCATTCAAGTGGGCGACAGAAGTTATTAGGTATTTGGGTACAAACATCACCTCTGATCTCTCTCGTCTGTATGGGGCAAACTTTGAGCTGTTTTTTCTGAAACTGAAGGATGACCTCCTCCATTAGCATTCTTTGACACTGATGTGGTTTGGGCGATGTGTCGTTCTCAAGATGGTGATGCTCCCAAGAGTCCTATACCTCTTACAAGCCCTTCCGATCTGCCTTCCTCCGGTGTTTTTCCGCAGGCTCAGTTTCCTTTTTCGGAACTTTGTCTGGGCATTTGGGAAATATCGTTTGGCCTTACACTGCCTAACATTGCCCAAGCTCTCTGGGGTTGTCAGACTTCCTGATGCTAGGGTGAATTACAGAGCTGCTCAGCTCACTAGAGTAGTGCATTGGCATTGCCATGGTGGGGCCAAACATTGGGTGGATATGGAGCTTGAAGATTCCAAGGGTACGGCTTTGAGCTGGCCCTGGCTTTCAGCTCCGTTACCTAGAGACTTCAGCGCACATCTTACCTTTCAAGGATGGCCTTTTGTTCCTCAAGGGTCTCCCCGCAGCACTCCATAATGATCCCTATTCTGAGTAACCCAGAGTTTGGTCCTGGTTTGTGTCATCCCAAATTCCTTCGTTTTCATGCCTCCGGACACATGCATTTGTCTGACTTTTTGACTCCAGAAGGCACTCTCATCTCCACAGACCTTTCTCGCCTCATTGATTCTCCTTTGAACTTTTGGGGGGGTCTTCAGTTGCCCGGCATCTCTAGACCCTGTACATGATTTGAGGCTATTTGTCATAAGGAGGAACCAGTTCATTATTCCCTCTCTGAGACCTATGCTTCTCTGACCCACCCGGGTGCTGACTATGTTCCACCGTTTCTGGCTAAGTGGGAGGCGGACCTGGACCTGTGACTCACGGCGCAGCAGAGGGAGAAGATTCTATATTTCTCCCACAAGTCCTTGATTGCTTCTAGGGTCCAGGAAACTGGCTATAACATTCTCACTAGATGGTATAGGGTCCCCATTACACTCCATCGTATCTCCCCTCAGATTTCTGGCTCCTGCTGGCGTTGTGGGACGGGGGAGGAGTCCATGCTCCATATTTTTTGGCATTGCCCATTGATTCAACCTTTTTGGCAGGGAGTGCTCAGTGTCATTAAACAACTTACTGATGTTGACATGAGTGGCGACCCTGCAGCCTGCCTGTTGCACCTTTTGGAGTGACCTATCAAAAAATACAAGCGCTCACTCTCTATACAACTCCTGAATGCTGCTAAAGCTTGTATTCCGCTCCGGTGGAAAGATGTTAATCCGCCGACGATGGCTCTTTGGTATGCTAAAGTTAATGACTCCAGGGACATGGAGGATCTTTTGGCCACATTACATAATACGGAATAAGCTTTTACTGAAACTTGGTGACCATGGCATTTTTTTATGTACACTGACTCTTACCTACAAGAGATATCTGTTACTTGATGATGCCACTTCCATTGTTTAGTGGTTCCTGCCCGAGGGGGGAACAATTCACCTCAATCCACATCCCTATGCTTTTTCCCCTTTCTCCTTTGTTTTGGGGATCTCCTTCCTTCTCTACCTGTTCTACCCATGCTTGTCTTGCATGTTCCTTCTTTCTCTACCCCGTCTGTTTCTTGTTTCCATCTCTACCCCCTTTTCCCTATGATTGGGTAAGCCCTTTATTCTGTCTTTGGGTCCATTATTTACTAACTGTTGGCTCCCCCATTTTCATTGTGATAAATCTGCATTGCGAAACTTTGTCTTCTTCTAATGTACTCAGTTGACCTTTTTTGTTTTATTGTGACATTGATGTGGTACCGCCCGCAGCCTTAGCTGTGATATCTTCATGCTCACTGGCCTTGCTTTATCCAGAACTCATTTAGGACTTTTCGAGTATCTGGAGATGCCATTTGGATTATGCCACACTCCAGCCACCTTTCAGCACTTTGTAAGTTACATTTTTCTTTATTTAGTAATGATTGTGTATCTAAATGATATTCTGGTCTTCTCACTTTCATTAGCGCTTTACTGCATTCACATCAAGAAAATGATGAACAGGCTAAGAGAGCACAAACTCTACATCAAAGCAGGGGAGTGTGAATTCAAGAGACAGAAAATCTAATTTCTCTGATTCATAATCTTGACTGAGAGCATTGCCTTGTACTACCAAAAGGTGAACGCAATGCTAGATTGGGCTGTATCAGTTGACAAAAAAGGAGTACATAGGTTCATGGGCTTTGCCAGCTTTTACAGGAAATTTATCAAGAATTTTTCAGCCATTACACTTGCCAGTACACAACTTATCAAGAAACATACTCGCTTCCACTGGTTATCAGAGGTGTAAGACACATATGACAAACTGAAGCTTCTATGTATTTCTGCACCTATACTTCGGCATTCTGATCTCACCCTACCATGTGTTCTGGATGTAGGTGCCTCTGAAAGTGCAGTTGGGGCTATTTTTTCAGAGCAACATCCTTTGACTTTGTTCCAGCCGAAAGGAACTATGATGTGGGAGATTAAGAGCTGCTAGCAGTTAAATCTATCCTGTCAGAATGGCGGTAAACATAGAACTACTCCGATGAAAGTATTTTTTTAATAATATAAAATAATGTTAAAAAATGTAAACTTTTTTTTTTTGCAGGATTTTTTTTTTCAGCATGCTGTGACCATTCAGTGTCCCTGATCACACCTATCATATTATGACACAAAAAGAAAATGTGAAAAAAAAACCCCAAATGTTATTTAACTGCTTGCCGATCACCAGCCCACGGCAGCTCTGGGAAAAACGACATACCCGTATGTCGCAATTCTATTTAAGGGTGTGAGTGCTCATCCCCCCCGCTGGCCCTCTTGTCATTTACTGCAGGAGCAGCTCATCAGATGGTCCCAGCCAATGATTTTTGCCCTGGACTCTGCTGATCTCTTGCAGCGAATGGAGAAGCTGGTTCTTCTGTTTCTGGAGCCTTTTAAGTCTAGGGAGAAAAGAAAGAACACCATACTGTGAGTAATAGCACTACATTTTAAACACAAGTTAGATTAGCACATTTAACCCTTTGATCACCCCTATTAACCCTTTGATCACCCCTGTCACTCAGCCAGTGCCATTAGTAGAGTGTCAGTATATAGAATTTTCTACTGATCAGGGGCGGACTGACCATTTGGAAACTCGGGCACTGCCGGAGGGCCCGGGGTCAGTAGGGGCCCTATGAGATGCCCCTGGTACCTTTTTCATAGGTTTTTTTGAGTTTTGGCAAGGACACAGGGGCCCCATGATCCCCTATTGCCTATTTTATTTCTAGCGGTCCAAGCAGTCCCTGACAGCCAGAAGCTTTTTTTCCCAATGAGTTGCACTACAGGTGAAACTCGAAAAATTAGAATATCGTGCAAAAGTTCATTTATTTCAGTAATGCAACTTGAAAGGTAAAACTAATATATGAGATAGACTCATTACATGCAAAGCAAGATAGTTCAAGCCGTGACTTGTCATAATTGTGATGATTATGGCTTACAGCTCATAAAAACCCCAAATCCACAATCTCAGAAAATTAGAATATTGTGAAAAGGTGCAATATTCTCGGCTCAAAGTGTCTCTAATCAGCTAATTAAGCCATAACACCTGCAAAGGGTTCCTGAGCCTTTAAATTGTTTCTCAGTCTGGTTCAGTAGGAATCACAATCATGGGAAAGACTGCTGACCTGACAGTTGTGCAGAAAACCATCAATGACACCGTCCATAAGGAGGGAAAGCCTCAAAAGGTAATTGCAAAAGAAGTTGGATGTTCCCAACGTGCTGTATCAAAGCACATTAATAGAAAGTTATGTGGAAGGGAAAAGTGTGGAAGAAAAAGGTGCACAAGCAGCAGGGATGACCGCAGCCTGGAGAGGATTGTCAGGAAAAGGCCATTCAATGGTGTTGGGGACTTTCACAAGGAGTGGACTGAGGCTGGAGTCAGTGCATCAAGAGCCACCACACACAGATCCTGGACATGGGCTTCAAATGTCGTATTCCTCTTGTCAAGCCGCTCCTGAACAACAAACAACATCAGAAGTGTCTTACCTGGGCTAAAGAAAAACAGACCTGGTCTGTTGCTCAGTGGTCCAAAGTCCTCTTTTCTGATGAGAGCAACTTTTGTATCTCATTTGGAAACCAAGGACCCAGAGTATGGAGGAAGAATGGAGAGGCACACACTGCAAGATGCTTGAAGTCCAGTGTGAAGCTTCCACAGTCTGTGTTGATTTGGGGAGCCATGTCATCTGCTGGTGTTGGTCCACTGTGCTTCATTAAGTCCAGGGTCAACACAGTCGTCTACCAGGAAATTTTGGAGCACTTCATGCTTCCTTCCGCAGATGAACTTTATGGGGATGCTGGCTTCATTTTCCAGCAGGACTTGGCACCTGCCCACCTTGCCAAAAGCACCAAAACCTGGTTCAATGACCGTGGGATTACTGTGCTTGACTGGCCAGCAAACTCACCTGACCTGAACCCCATAGAGAATCTATGGGGCATTGCCAAGAGAAAGATGAGAGACATGCGACCGAACAATGCAGAAGAGCTGAAGGCCGCTATTGAAGCATCCTGGTCTTCCATAACACCTCAGCAGTGCCGCAGGCTGATAGCTTCCATGCCATTGCTGCAAAAGGGGCCCAAACCAAGTACTGAGCACATATGCATGCTTATACTTTTCAGAGGTCCGATATTGTTGTATGTACAATCCTTGTTTTATTGATTGCATGTAATATTCTAATTTTCTGAGATTGTGGATTTGGGGTTTTCATGAGCTGTAAGCCATCACAATTATGACAAATCACGGCTTGAACTATCTTGCTTTGCATGTAATGAGTCTATCTCATATCTTAGTTTCACCTTTTAAGTTGCATTACTGAAATAAATGAACTTTTGCACGATATTCAAATTTTTCAAGTTTCACCTGTAGGTACCTTTAACTTTAGTGACCAAAATGTCCAAAGAAAGATGAAGTGAAGAGGTCTACAGGATTCTGAGCATGTCAGATGAGAGCGAAGGGGAGTCTTCACTGACAGAATATGCCTCAGAATACAAACCTGTAGTGAGCAGCGACACCCTGACATGTAGCTTGGACGATGGAGAAGAGATCCCTGCTAAAATCAGGCATACCTGACCTCATGTACAGTGAAGGAAATAAGTATTTGATCACTTGCTGATGTTGAATGTTTGCCCACTCACAAAGAAATGACCAGTCTAACAATTGAATGGTAGGTGTCAGGGGCGGACGGACAACTCATTGGACCCCCCGACAATAGGGGATCATGGGGCCCCTGTGTCCTCACCCACACTCAAACCACACCCAAAAAAGCCTATGAAAGGTACCAGGGGCATCTCATGGGGCCACCTACTGTCCCAGGCCCTTGGGCAGTGCCCGAGTGCCCGAATGGTCAGTCCACCCCTGGTAGGTGTATTGTAACACTGAGAGACAGAACAGCAACAAAAAATTCAAAAAAAATGCATGTCTTACAAATTATGCACTAATTTGCATGTTCATGAGGGAAATAAGTATTTGATACCCTATCATTCTGCAGGATTTCTGGCTTCCAGGTGTCTTTCATACAGGTAACAATCTGAGATTAGAAGCAGTCTCTTAAAGGGAGTGCTACAAATCTAATTTTGTTACCTGTATAAAAGACACCTGTCCACAGGAGCAATCAAACAATCAGATTCCAAACTCTCCACCATGGCAAAGACCAAAGAGCCATCCAAGGATGTCAGGGACAAGATTGTAGACCTACACAAGGCTGGACTGGGCTAACAAACTATCCCTAAGCAGCTTGGTGAGAAAGTGACAACAGTTGGTGCAATCATTCGCAAATGGAAGAAACACAAAACAACTGTCAGTCTTCCTAGGTCTGGTGCACCATGCAAGATCTCACCTCGTGGAGTGTCAATGATCATGAGAACAGTGAGGAATCATCCCAGAACTACACGTGAGGATCTTGTCAATGATCTCCAGGCAGTTGGAACCACAGTCACCAAGAAAACAATTGGTAACACACTACGCCGACAAGGATTGAAATCCTGCAGTGCCCGCAAGGTTCCTCTGCTCAAGAAAGTACATGTCCAGTCCAGTCTGAAGTTTGCCACTGAACATCTGAATGATGCAGAGGAGGACTGGTTGAAAGTGTGGTCAGATGAGACCAAAATCGAGCTCTGTGGCATCAACTCAACTCACCATGTTTGGAGGAGGAAGAATGCTGCCTATGACCCAAGAACACCCTCCCAATTGTCAACTATGGTGGTGGAAACATTCTGCTTTTGGGGTGTTTTTCTGCTAAGGGGACAAGACAACTGCACCGCATCAAAGGGACAATGGACAAAGGGACTGTGGTGGTATGTAAACAACGATTGCACCATGCATGTGAGGTATCACTGCAAATGTTTGATCGAGGGCAGTAATTCTAGCACTAGACCTCCTGTGTAAATCTAAACTGGTAAAGGCTTTAAAAGCGTCGCCTATTGATATTAAAAATGTACGTAGTTGTCGCAATTACATGAGCGTGCACAGTTTTAATGCATGTTATGTTTGGTATCTATTTACTCAGTATAACATCATATTTTATAGTTTACCAAACAATTGAGCAATATATTGTGTTTTTGTGCATTAAAATTCAAAAAAGTGTAATATTTACAAAAAAAATTGCATTTAACAAATCACTGCACAAATACGTTGTGTTATAAAAATTTGCAACACCCTGCATTTTATTCTCTGGGGCCTCTGCTTTAAGTAAATGCATAATGTTTGGGGGTTCAAAGTAATTTTCGAGCAAAAAATATTGATTCTTTCATGTAAATAAAAAGTGTCAGAAAAGGCTTGGTCTTCAAGTGGTTAGAAGAGTGGGTAATGTGTGGCAGAAGCTTCTAACATTGGGCATAAAATGCCAGGACAGTTCAAACACCCCCCAAATAACCCCTTTTTGGAAAATAGACACCCCAAGCTATTTGCTGAGAGGCATGGTTACTACAAGTTTTTGGAAAATGAAGAAAAAAAATGTATTTTTCTTTTTTTCTTTTTCAAAACCTTGTGGCAAAAAATTATATCTGCAAAATACTCATCATGCTTCTTATCACATTGCTTGGGATGTCTACTTTCCAAAAAAGGGACATTTGGAGGGGGTGTTTAGAGTATTCTGGCATTTTAGGTCCTCCGAAACTGTGATACGTAGTGAAGAAGTAACATGAGGAAATAGCCTGAAGGTGGTCATTGGATTTTGGGAGTCTGTATGTGGCTAGGCTGCCAAAATGTCTCTCGCATGTGGTAGCCACATATTCGGGAAAAGTAGCTGAATGCGTTTTGGGGTGTAGTTCCACATATACCCATGGCATGTGTGAACAATATATCAGTGACAACTTTGTGTGGATAAAAAATAAATACCTTATTTTTGTCATTTTTTTAAAAACTTGTGACAAAAGATAAAATGTTCCATGGGCTCAGCATGCCTATGCCTCTCAACAACGTCCTTAGGGTGTTTACTTTCCAAAAAGGGGTCATTTGGGGCTTTTTGTACTGCCCTGACATTTTAGCACGTCAATAAATGTGATGGGCAGTCAAGAAGTAAAAGCTGTGTAAATTCCAGTATATGTATCAAAGTTTGTAAACACTACAACTTTTAACCAAATAATATACACTTATTGGGATTTTTTTTAAACAAAGACATGTAGCAGAATACACTTTGGCCTAAAGTTATAAAGAAATTTTAGTTTATTTTATAACAAGTAGAAAATATTTTTTTTTTAAACTTTTCGGTCTTTTTCAATTAATATAGCAAAAAATAAAAAACCCAGGTAGGTGATTAAATACCACCAAAAAAACACAACTATTTGTGTGAAAAAAGGATATAAATTTTGTTTAGATACAGCTTTGCATGACCACGCAATTACCAGTTGAATTAGCGTAGTGCCGAATAGCACAAAAATTCCCTGGTCAGGAAGGGGGTAAAACCTTCTAGGGCTGAAGTGGTTAAAAAAGGCCTGGATTCTTTCCTTGATACACATAATAAAACTGGATACCAATATTTATAGGTAAAGTTGATTCAGAGAATATCTGACTGTCTCTTGGGGGATCCGGAAGGAATTTTTCTGCCGCTGGAGCAAATTGGATCATGCTTTGGATCATGTGACTATAGGATAGTGTATATGGAGGTTTTCTATTTGTGTGTGTGGTGTAGCTTTTTTTTTTTTGTTGAACTGGATGGACTAGTGTCTTTTTTCAACCTGATTAACTATGTAACATCATAAGAATCATACCTCAGATCAGCTAAGAGACGGTGACCTCTCCAGGCCAGGTTCGTGTTCGTGTTCCATATAACATTTTAGCCACAGTCACAGAATGGCAAGGCAAACACAGTATCCTGCATGTTTACTGATGAGGAAGAAGCATCCCCACCTGACACCATCTTATCGGACCAGAATTTCTTGCTCCTTCAGACAGATGTAATGACCTGAATCCAGGGACGTATTTACTGCAAGGCAAACAAAGCGTTTGCCTAGGGCGGCATTTTTCAGGGGGCGGCACCGCCCCCTGGAATAAGGGACACACGTGAAGATGGGGACATGTTGGGTGCGGTGTGTCAGTGCGGTGAGCCTTCCCAGTATACCGGCCGCCGCCGAGGAGAAGGAGGAAGAAGGACATCCGGGGTACAGTCCTGCGGACATGGCGCGGCTGCTGGAGCGATGGGAAGTCGGCAGGTGAGGTGAGGATGGGGACATGTTGAGTGCGGTGTGCCTTCCCAGTGTACTGGCTGCCACCCAGGAAAAGAAGGAGGAAGAAGGAAATCCGGCGTACAGTCTTGCAGTTGCTGGAGTGGTGGGAGGTCAGAAGGTGAGGTGAGGAATTTGGAGAGACTAAACAGAGACAAGGCTGGACATGTACGATGATCACTGTCATACTCTGTCTTGTTGGTGTTCCTATCAGCCGGAATTTAGAAGTGCCAGGAACCATCAGGGCATGTGTGTGCGTCTGCGTGTGTGTGTCATTGTATGTCATTGTATATGGGGGCAGGGGGAGGGGGGAATCAGTGTATATGGGGGTAGTCTGTGTTTGGTGGGGAATCAGTGTATATGTGGGCAGCCTGTTGGAGGGGGGGAAAGTGTAGATGGGGGCAGTCTGTGGGGGGGATCAGTGTATATAGGGGCAGTCTGTGGGAGATCAGTGTATATGGGGGCAGTCTGTGGGAGATCAGTGTATATGGGGGCAGTCTGTGGGAGATCAGTGTATATGGGGGAAGTCTGTGGGGGGGGCGGGGATCAGTGTATATGAGGGCAGTCTGTTGGGGGGGGTCAGTGTATAATGGGTCAGCCTGTGAGGAGGGATTAGTGTATATGGGGGCAGTCTGTGGAGGGATCAGTGTACATGGGGCAGTCTGTGGGGGGGAATCAGTATATATGTGGGTCAGTCTGTGGGGGATCAGTGTATATGGGGGCAGTCTGTGGGGGGCAGGGATCAGTGTATATGGGGTCAGTCTGTTGGGGGGTCAATCAGTGTATATGGAGGCAGTCTGTAAAGGGGGGGAATCAGTGTATATGAAGGCAGTCTGTAAAGGGGGGGAATCAGTGTATATGGGGCAGTCTCTGTGGGGGGAGGGAGATCACTCTGGGGCAGGGGCGGACTGATCATTCGAGCACTCGGGCAGTGCCCAAGGGCCCGGGGTCAGTAGGGGGCCCCATGAGATGCCCCTGGTACCTTTCATTGGCTTTTTCATAGGCTTTTTTGGGTGTGGGTGAGGACAAAGGGGCCCCATGATCCCCTATTGCCCAGGGGCCCCATGAGTTGTCAGTCCGCCCCTGCTCTGTGGGGTTCAGTCTGTGAGTCGGAGGGAATTTACATCCCATCATACCCTGCATACACCCATCCACTCCCTGCAGAGACCTGAAGTCACCCAACACTCTCCAATACACCCATCACACCCCAACATACCCTGCCAGCACATCTCATAGATCCCACCCTACTATATTCTGCATACACCAATCACATAAACCCTCCTGCACCTCTCACCACCCATCACACTCCACAATTTCTGCTTACACCAGTCACACCCTTCGTACAGCTATTGCTCCCCCATCACCCCCCATAATACACTGTATACACCCCTTCTTTGTCACCACCTTTTACACCCTAGTTGCTACTGTTACAATGCAACCTCTCTCTCACTGGGAAAGGGGCGAGGGGCGCACAGTTTTTGAGTTGCCTAGGGCAGCACAAAAACTAAAAACACCACTGCCTGCATCAAGCAAGCATCTGCGCAGGGGTCACTTGCTCAAGTGGTGACATTACAGGAAAAAGATGGTCTATTCCTATTTCGGGACAAGATTTTTGTATCAGAAAATCAGCGACTCCTGGTTCTCAATGCCCTCCATGACCACCCCTTGGCAGTATAAAAGGCAATCGAATTGGTTCAGCAATCTTTTTGTTGGCTTTAGCTAAAGTAGGACTGTGAAAGTTATGTCACATCCTGTATCATCTCTACCCAAAATAGGAGCAACATACCAATTTCTGGGGTCTCTTAAGTCCAGCTATGGTGCCCAAAAGACCGTGGGGAAGATATCAATGGATTTGCCAGTTTCAGATAATTATACTGCTATTTTTGTGAATGTGGATGGACTGACTAAGATGGCACATTCTGTACCTATGGAGGGCACATCCTCAGTGAAAGAGACAGCTCAGGCTTTCATAAGAAAAGTGGTGAGACTTCATGGGGTACCCACAAACATTGAGTCAGATCAGGGGGTCCAGTTTACGTCAAATCTTTTGAAGGAACCTTGCAGGGCCCTGGATATCAAGTTGTGCCTCTCTTCTGCATACCACCCACATACAAATGGGCAGACTGAACTCATAAATCAAATACTGGGACAGTACCTTAGGTACATTTCTTCTTTTTCTCAAGACGATTGGGCATCCCTTGGCAGAATTTGCTTGCAACAATTCTGTGCACAGTGCCACTGAACAAGCTCCATTTTTTGCTATTTATGGCTTTTGTCCATCATTTCTGCCTGACATCATTTCAGATTCCCCTGTTCCTGCAGTGCATGACAGAGTGAATTTATTTTTAGAAAAGAACAAGAAACTGCAAGCTGCTGTGGCAAAGGCCAAATAAGATAATAAGAATGTCTTCAAAAAAAGGAGGGAAGATCTGCTTCATAAACCAGGAGACAATGTATGGTTGTCTACCATGAATCTGAAGTTGTCTTGCCCATCAAAGAAATTGAGACCCAGATATGTTGGTTCGTTTACAGTCCAAAGAATAATTAATCCAGTGGTATATGAACTGTGTTTATCTGAATTATATAAGATCTATCCTGTCTATCACGTTTCATTGTTAAAGCCTGCCGTGTCAGATCTCTTTCCGAATTGGGACTCAGGACTAAGTATGATATATGATAAATGGCTCAGAGGAGTATGAAGTGGAGGCTATCCTGAACTGCGGGACAAGAGGGGGATGCACCCAATATTTGATCAAGTGGAAGGGCTTTGGCCCGGAAGAGAATTCTTGGGAACCAGAAGAGAATGTGCACACACCTGATCTATCACGGGTTTTTCTGCTACGCGTCCTGTAAGGAGGTCCCAAATGGGCATCTGAAGGCTGCCCTTAAAGGGGGAGGGGGGCAATGTCATGAACTCATGCCCACACTCAAAGAAATGTGAGCAGAACAGTCCACAGAACTCTCACCAAATCAGGGCCATGCAGACATCAAAACATTCCCTCACCTGCTGTTCCGGTATCTTCTCTACTTGCCCGATACTGAACTTTGCCTGGCTTTGACTCCACTTCTTGTTCCTGATTCTATACCTCTGCTGCCCAGTTGTTGCCAACTTCTGCCTGCCTGACCATGCATCTGAGATCCTGCATCTGCCAACTGCCAGCTTGTGTGCTGCACAGTCTTCAGCTCTGCATCTGCTAAAAGATCTCCCAGCCCTGACTTCCTACAGCCACCTGTGCCACTCTGTGCCCTGTTAAACTCTGTTATCAACCCCAGGGGAAACAGTACAAGAAGCATAAGGGAAGCCTTCTCATCAACTTGGCCTCGACCAGCTATGTGACACAAAGACTTGAACCTATGCAGAATTCTCCTATACACACCTCACCATCTACAGCAGCATTTGTGCTAAGTGGCTAGGTAGTAACCTGAAAACTCTACCCTTTATTTGGGATTCCCCGTGAGGAACAGCAGTTTATTTCCTTTTATGTGATTCTGGACACTTCTGTGATTATAGTCTATTGGCTGCATAGCATCATTGTGAGATTATTTAAGGCCTACTGCAAAGGAAGCCATGTCTGAGGACTTGCAGTACAAGAATAATCCTACTTCATTCATTCTTTGGATCTGTGCTTTCTACACTCCACCTTCTGCTTCTTGATCATTACCCCACCAGTCATCAGTTTGTCAGATAACTAGCCATCAGAGGGTGATGGTAGGGGAGAAACCAAATCCCACTTCCTTTATCAGACGCCACACATGGACACAGTGCAGAACAAAGAGGGGTAAGTCATATGTAAGTGGTATGGCAAAAGCTAGCTACAGGGAGCCTAGAGGCAGTGTGGAAGCAGCTATCTTGGTAGAGAAACAAAGCTTTGCTTCTGCATGTTAAAGCTGCCCTTTGATGTTTGGTGATCCGATGACTTTGGAAATGTTCACAAAGCAATAAGACAGATGGAAGAAACACAGATCCACAGAGTGAATGAAGCAAGAGCAGGAGATTCTTGCACTGTAGCTTCTAATGTACAGATTTCTCTCCAGCAAGAACAGTGAGCAGCAAAGTAGTGAGATCATCAAATCTCACTCCAAATATCATAAGACTAGCATTAAAAAACAGCAGAGGCTTAAATGATCTCACATTGTAGATATACAACTATGGGGGTATAGGCACAGGAGTGCCTAGGTACAATCACATGCCAGGAAGTGCACTTCTATATCTAAGGAGGAATTGAAGAAAAAAAGATAAATCTTTCAGAGTCCTGTTACACCCAACTAACATTTCTAGATATTCCTATAAGATGGTAAATCTTCACTTTTTGAGATCTGGTACCCTTTCAAAGATACGGGTTAGACGTGTGGATCATTTAGTTCTGAATTGAAATTTGGACAAAATTCTTATTATTTGGAAATTCAGATGTATCCAAATTTCCGAATACAACAGTAACAAATTTCAACAAACCTGCAATAAACATTAATGAAATAATGAAATTAATTCATTTCATTTGGATGTTAGATGCATCCGAATGAAATGAATGATTTAAATTAATTTGTTAATAGCTGGTTATTAGGGAGCGGGGAAGGGGGGTCCTTAACAGTCAACAACTATGACTCATCTGCTGTCAGCAGAATATAAACAAACTAGTGCCTGCATTAAATAAAAAAAAAAAACAGCATGCATGGGGGTGCTCCAAGATCCGTACCAGACCCTTATCTGAGCATGCAGCCCAGCAGGCCAGGAAAGGGAGGAGACAAGCAAGTGTGTTCACCTCAAAACCATACCAGGCCACATACCCATGCCCTCAACATGGGGGGGTTCTCTGGGACAGGAGATCTCCCCCCCGCCAAAGTACCTTGTCCCCATGTTGATAGGGACAAGGGCCTCTTCTCCACAACCCTGGGCGGTGGTTGTGGGGGTCTGCTGGTGGAGGCTTATCAGACTCTGACAGCCCCCTTTAACAGCAGATGAGTCATGCCACAAGGGATGTGGTGGCCGGCTTAACAACCACCTATTCTTCACAATGAATTGGCAGAGGGGGGTGGCGGAAACAGAGCAGTTGGTAAGGTGAATGAGTCTGGCTGCCGTGTTCAGGATCGACTGAAGCGGGGATAGCCTGTGGCGAGGCAGGCCAGTGAGGAGGGAGTTGCAGTAATCGAGTCGTGATATGATGAGGGAGTGGATGAGCTGTTTAGTGGTTTAGCTATGTAGCTCATTTCCCCTTTACCCCACAATATACAGGGGACAAACATTAAAACACATCTGAGGCTCCCTATGAGCTGTAGACCTCCTGATTTACACCCTCTTTTGTGTATATAGCTGTAGTGGTTTCAGTTCTTGCCCATCTGTATACAGTAATAGGGGCAGACAGGGCAATGTGACAAGCACATGGGGGTAGCATGTTGGCCTACAGTGAACAATATGTCACACAAACATTGCCTCCATCTACCTTGCACATTATACTGCTCTCTTCTGCTGATTCAAAGGGCCAAGTAGTACAATGTGGAACGTCCTTGGCTTTTGTGTTTATAACTTTATTTTCTGTCCTATAGCTGTTGCAGAGGATTAGTATAGAACTATACACAATTTAAAGAATATCAGTAATTAGAGAAATATGTGGGTTGCCATTGCAGACCTCTCTTTCTAAAACTGATAGCTGCTTGGCTGTCATTCTGATGCTTTTCCTCAGTAATCCTAGTCATTGACCTAGAACAAGCATGCACAAACGGAATTTTATTTTTTAGTTGACTTTTGAAAATGTTGTGTAACTGTGTGATCAGTACCCATCAAATCTACCACTGTTACACATTTATAGCGGATATGATCAAAACTTTGAATAGAACTCAGCTTGATTATCAAAGCTCTTTACATTTTCCTATTAGATGATAATTAAGGAAAAAGAATGAAACTGGTGTCTTTATGAAGGTTTAAACTCATTTATGACCAACCCAGCTCTTCAGGGCCATAGACACCCAACTGTGTCCTAATTAGTAGACTTACAGAAAAATCATATACAGAAGTCTGAACGCCGTTCTTTGGACATTGAAAAAGAATGTTTGAACAGTTAGCTTTGCTTGCACTCCTATTTTTTACCAATAATAACATGTAGATAAAAGACACACAAATAAACAGCACACGAAGCCTATTGATGCTCCAGAAAGAAAAAGGTGGGATGTGTAAGATGTGTGTTGCCTTGTTGCAGGTGCTCTCTGAAGGCTGAATAGTGAGTCATCCAATGATCACTGTCGGGAAAAGGGATGTCATTTGTTAGACCTCATTCTGCCTGGAAATGAAAAGAAGGATGAAAACATGCAACATATCTCATCGCAGTGCTAATACACAAATAAAAATGCTTTCAAAAACTAGTAACTATGATCTGCAAAAGTCTGATGATATAGTTGCAGGCAGACATCCGCAATTGCTGAAAAACTGGTAATGATTATTCCCCAGCAGTTTTCTGTAAGTAAACAGTCACTGCTACAGTCCACTACTACACCACCACCCCCTTTTAGTTTCCCTTTTTCACACTTTTGGTATAAAATAGAGACATTCTTTTCCTATCACTGCTGAGACAGCTGCCCACATGACTATGAAAATATTCCCAAAGGCCATCCTACATCCCACATGGAAGAAAAATATATATTTTTTTAAATATTCTTCCCAAATATATTGCCATATATTTGAAATACAATTTTGGCCATATTCAATATATTTAACAATATATTTCAATAAATATATATATATATATATATGTATGTATATATATATATATATATATATATATATATATAAAATATATATACTGCATGTTGAAAGGCGTTTTTATTACAAAACATATGAAAAATATTATTAAAAACACATTTCAAATATAATGTACATCTTTTAAAATACAAATCTACATTTTTGAAATGCATTTACAAATATATGTAAAAAATATATGTTAAAATGACTTTTTTATATGTTAAAAAAATCTAAAGAATATATTTTTTTAAAAATATATTTAAAAAAAAAAAAAATTTTTAAATATATTCTTCAGATTTTTTTTAACATATAAAAAAGTCATTTTAACATATATTTTTACATACAGAATATTGCGCTTAAACTAGGGAAATTAGGGAACCAGAATCATTGCTAAGTGGAAGAGCAGCTTTAATAATAAAGTTAGCAGTGCTTCCACCAGGTCAGGGCCTCTGTGAACAGAGGGGATTCTCTTCCTGGGAAATTACCCACTAATCTAATCAATATAATTGGGAGTAGATGAACTACCAGCACATAATATTAACCATAAGTATATAGTTGCACACTGGTATAGAAGTAATATAAGCTTTATATAAAAAGATGAACAATAGTACATACATACAATGTACGAACTGGTAATATCAGCAAAGGGCCCAACAGGAGTGCTGGTGGAATTGTGCACATATACCCAGGTATATGGTTATTAATAAAGATACTTTCAGATGAGTGTTACAGCAATATGGGCCTCTGAGAATGATTGCAAAGCAGCATCTCTCTTTATATTGGAGACCTGAGGACAAGATCAGTGGCGATGGGGAGATTATCCAACCATTGTCCAACCGGCCTGGAATGCAGATTCTTGCAAGCATAAACTGTGGTGTGGCACTGGAACACAGAGTCAACCTTTCTACGCTGCATCTTAGTCCCTAGTAATTTCTAATCTGTCATGCAACCTGACCTCTGACTATCAGAAATGGCCGTCAAATGCCTAACCTGTCTCTAGCTTATGCTGGTTATTGAGCCATCAGCTAAAACTAGCTATAGAATCACAGGCCAAAAGTCCAGAGTTAATTAAAATAACAGGAGCTGCATATAAACTCTATTGCAATAAACAGGTTCACCTACTAATATACTGGAAGGTGACCACTATACACATTCAATAGCACAGACATAGCTATCTGGCACTGTGCATTTGAGATAATAGCAATAGGACAGTGATACGTTTGTCACAGATATGGGCAGCTGCAGTTAAAGTGTAACTAAAGGCAAAACATTTTTTTATTTTGAATATTGTAAGGGAGGGTTATAATCCCTGCAATTTTTTGCCATCTGTGTCACAAAGGGGAGATTTCCCTTGACTTCTTGTTCCATAGCCAAAACAACAAGTGAAATGAAATCCCTCTAAAGAGAGGGAATCCTGGCGTGACACCAGGGTCATCAGAAGTAGTATCCCCATTGGACATTGGTTCCCCTCTATTACTATTCTGATGTCAACCCAAAATGTGGGATTTCCTTTTAATTTCACTCAAGATGACAATCAAGATCATAATCGTGAACAGGACAAATAGAGCAGGTAAATCTCCCTGGGAGCACGAACAGCAAAAAAAACTGACAGGTGTTCTAATGCATCTGCACTCTACCCAAGACTAAAAAAAGTTTTGCCTTTAGTTACACTTTAAACTATTGAAACATAGGAATAGTTGCCGAATAGTCTTTGCTTCTGGCCTGGGTGAAATACATGTAGCTCCTGCGTGTATAAGGTCATGTGGCTCAGTTCTCTGTCTACTGCTAGTGTCTACTCCCTGGAAACTCCACATTATATAACATCACAGTCTTCCAGATGGGGTTTCTGACCCATATAGCAGGAACAGGAAGCACCCTATGCAACCAGTTCATAAGCAAAAGCTAATTACAAATACAAACAATAGAGGGAAGCAGATTTCAGGGTTATAGAAATATGTTTATATTTAATTGTCTTGCGTTCAGCTTTAACTACATCAACATTCACATATGTAAGCAATAACACATTTTAAATCAATGGTTGAGAAAGTGGACAAACATATGAAAGAATAAATGAAAAAAAAAATTAAAGCAATGTGAAAAAGCACAAGTATCATTTAATAAAGTCGATTTTAAGTCAATACTCTGAATATGCAAAATGTCATATAATCTTCAACATGGCAAAGTAATTTTAAAAAGATAATTTGCCATCTTTTTTTAAATCTGCAACTTTCATTACAATAATACCATGCAGGCACTCTGGCCCTATCTCCCAACTGTGCTCCTGTGTTGTTTCCTTGCCACATGTCTGTCAAATGGAGACTACAAGTGGTTGTTTAAATGTGCATTACACAGGCATGGACCACTGTTGTCACCATTAGGAGATACTGTATGCCCCGAGGAATGTCATGCAGGTATCACTGCAGAGAACATGTATAGAGACTAGAATTGGCTGCAGAGAGGATTCAGCAGATTATCAGCAACAAAGATGCAGAGATGCATCAAAGGATGAAAGGAAAGTGCAAAATAAATTATTTAATTATGAACAATAGCTGTAAGAGGTTTATTATACATATAGGGATAGAGAATTTTAACACTTTGGAATCTCCACCACACCTTCTTTATAGCTCTGTAAATAAATCCTAAATTTATGTCCATTTTATAATACTTAAAAAAAGAGCCAGATTGCCCTTAAAGTTACCTAGGCAGGAAGTTAGGGCCCAGTGAGTGTCCAGATAGCCCAGCTACAACCTTCATGCTCTTGCGGTAAACCAGGAAAATAGTGCAGTTGGTCAAAGCACCTGCCTGTTGTTTCACAAGGGTGGATTCACTTGTAGGCAGTGGGAGCCTTGTCAGTACAGACAATGCAAATTACCTGGGTTCCCTGTGCCTATTCCTTATTTATCAAAGGAACAATGAGCCAAATCTGTTACCTTGCCTAATGCAAGCCATACATGGGTCAAATTCCGAACAAATTTTGTTTAGAAAATTTAAAATTTAGTGCGTTTCGTAATCCGATGGTCACATGCCTGATGAAGGGGTCTTGCAAGACTCCGAAATGTTGCCTTGCTGTAACTATGTGATCGTTTATTAACCATTAGCCGCCCGACCTATAGCCGTTTGGCGGCCGCAAAAATGCTTTAGCTTTCCGGGGTGTACGCCATTTGGCGTCCTCCCACACATGAGCAGTTCGCGCGGTTGCAGAGCCGTGCAGCGGCGTGATCTGTCACCGGCCATGTACCTCGAACAGATCTGAGTACCGGCCCTGTTGCCGGTACCATGTGACCTGCTGTGACCAATCACAGCAGGTCACATGACAGTTGTATACAATGGATGGCTTCATTCATGCCATCCATTGTATACTAGTGCCTAGCTGTGAATGGTCACAGCAGGTCACATGTGATTAGCTGTGGCCAAATCACAGCTAAGCACAAAAAAAAAAAAAAACCTGAATGAATCGATGTAATTCAGGTAAATGCTTGCTTATAGCAAAGTAATTCTTTGCTATAAGCAAATTGTGTAAAAAAAAAAAATACTGATCACTTCCCCGAAGTAGTACAATGTTACTATGGCAACATTGTACTACTTTGGTCATAGTAAAATATGAAAAAAAAATCTTAAAAAAAATAAAAAAAATGTAATAAAAAATTAAAAATAATAAAAAAATTAAAAAAAAAAAAAATATATATATATATATATTTTTTTTTTTCATACTGTCACCAGTCAGTGTCCCTGTTTACTGCCATGCCAGTTATATGATGATGCTGTACTGCACTGGTGACAGTATGTAAAAAAAAAAATAGTGAAAATAATTTTTTAAATTTTTTCATTTTCCGAAAAATTATGACAAAAAAAATACAACTTCAAAAAACTCGCCATTCCTGTTATGAAGTACATCGGACTGTCTACTCTGCAAAAAGGGGTCATTTGGGGATATCTGTACTATTCTGACATTCTTGGACCTCAAGAAATTAGATTGGCTGTTAGTACTTCAGGATTGATCAATTTTCAGATCTATACCATAGTTTGTGAACTCTATAACTTTCCTACAAACTAAATAATACATCCTAATTTGGTTTTTTTTCACCAAAGACATGTAGCAGAATACATCTTGGCCTAAATTTATGAAGAACAATTATTTATTTGTAAACTTTTATAACAGAAACAAAGAAAAACGTGTTTTTTTCAAAATTTTTGGTCTTTTTTTGTTAATTTAGCAAAAAATAAAAACCCCAGCGGTGATTAAATGCCACCAAAAGAAAGCTCTAGTTGTGTGAAGAAAATGATAAAAGTTTAGTTTGGGTACAATGTTGTATGACCGCGCAATTGTCATTCAAATTGTGAGAGCGCTGAAACGTGAAAAATGGCCTGGCCAGGAAGGTGTAAATTTGCCCGGTATTGAAATGGTTAAAACTTTTGGACCCATATTGGTGATCCTCGGTGTGCTGGTGACATTCTCCCTCATAATCCGATGGTGCCACCATAGATTTTGAAATTCAACCAACCAAGCCTTTAATTTCACCTCATGTTGCTATAGAAAAGATTTTTTGTTGCCAAGACTTTTCTTTTCTTTACAGGTCACAGCTCATGCTTATTTCTTTTTAAATTACATTTCTCGCATAATTCTCCCATTATTGATTAGAAATTTGTTTTTCAAAGAATTTCCAACATGCCCGATCACTCAAATTCGATGGTCGCTCAAAAATCATTCATTGCTGTGGCCCACTTATGGTGCAAAATTAGAACGATAATTCTTAGAAAAGTTTTTCGAAAGAAAATTCTTTCGGAATTCGACCTGTGTATGGCTGGCTTTAGACACTAATCCATCTATGCAGCTACCCATACTTGATCTTAATGAATTAATACACCAAAAGCTGGAGAGAACTCTCTATGGCAGGGAGATCTCACCAGCTAAAGCAGAATTAAACCCACCGATTTTCCGGTTTTAAAAAACAGTTACATTCCCTGCATGCCAAGAATGCTAACTGTCACATTTGATTGTGCTCTCCACCAAACTGTCAAACCATCAAATAAATGATCACATGTGCAGCACCACGGCAGTTGCAGATCAAACAGAGGCCAAGATGGCAGCTTCCTTGGTTGAAAAGGATAGGGAGGGTTTAGCTCTGCTTTAAGTAAAGAGAGAAGTGAGAATACAGCATGTGACTCAAATCCACTAGAATCCATCAATAATCAAAATGTCTAATGTTGGTCAACTGATACTTTAAACATATCCCTTAATATTGTGAAAGGTCACAAAAACAAATGCAACACTGTATATATACTGTAAGTGAATGCACAATTTATCTAAGACCAGAAAAAGTGTTGCCTGACATCATAGTGATGTCATACCCAGAGTATCAATCTTCTAGTGATCAATGGGAATACACAGTTATTCAGCAGGGTCATCAATATAGTAAAACAAGTTTATGATAAGAAAACAAACACAGCAAAATGTTAGCTGTGAAAAAATATTGTTTAGAAAGGTGAATGTGACCAATATTAGCGCTCTCCAAAGCTACATAGTCAAATATAGTTGCGTTACCTAGGTTACTCTAGACCATGTGTCTTATGTAACTGCAGTCAGTCAACATGCTGGAGTATTATACCTGTCCTGGCTGTTTCCCTAGCAACTTTGGCGCTTGCGTAGTCTTGTGCTAAATGTTGGTGTTCGTGCATAAATGCCATAGACCCAGCGAATGTGTTGCTTAGTAACCCATTTGATTACCGCAAACTCACAGAGGATTCTTGAACAACTTATAATTCATACATAAAGTATTGTATATGTGTAAAAACAGAAAACCTATATAATACATTATATCTTGTAATAATAATAAAAATAATTATAAATGCCCCAAAAAATTGTGGTTAACCGCTTTCCGACTGCCCTATAGCAGAAATACTGCACACTACTGCAATACTGTGCACAGCACAGCCATCCAAAGCAGTGTGATTACAGTGAAACACCAACACACCACCCCCTAGTAAAACACTCCCAGCACACAGTTAACCCTTTGATCGCCCTTCATGTTAACCCCTTCCTGCCCAGTGCCATTAGTACAGTGTCAGTGGGTTTTTTTAGCACTGATCACTGTATTGGTGTAACTGGGGATGTCAGTGACACCAAGTCAGTTCCCCCCAGTGTCAGAAAGTCTATGCCTCCCTTAACAGTAGGTCCTCCTCAGCACCCCTGTCTTATGTCTCTCAATGGGAGCGAGATCTGGGTGTCTCGATTGCGGTGGAGGATTGGCATAGGGCCTGGGGGATGGTATTCATTCAATACAGTCACTCTTGAGGCAGTCTCCTGCAGTGGTACTGGGCCCGGCTCGGACTGCTTAATTTAATCCGACTGGCGGAGATAGGTGTTTCCGGGAACTGTGGTCTATGTGGGGACGTCTTGCACATCTGGTGGTCGTGCCCATGATTGATAGGCTTCTGGTCTAGGGTTTTTGGTTTGCTACAAATGCTATTTCATATTACGGTCCGTAGGGATGTAAAGGTGGCCCTCCTGCATTGCCAAATTTTGGGTATGTCTATGTCTCAGCAGAAATTGGCATCCTACTTATTTATTTCATCCAAACGTGTTATAGCTCAAGCTTGGAGAACCCCTTCAGTTGTCTTCCAGGGGGTGAAGACCCGGATGAATGCTATGTTGATCAATGAACAGATGTCTAGCGTTCTTCATGATTCTCATCCGAGATTCCTTAAGGTTTGGGAACCTTGGATATGTTATTCTTTGCCATCCCTGCCTCCTACTAGTTATGGCCTCCTATAGTCGCTGCCTGTGCTAGCCCTGGATCCGTGATTCTTCTAGTTTTCCTTTCCCCCATGTTTTCCTTCTGATTCTTTTTTTTTTCTCTATGTTTTTTTATCTTCTTTTTCCTTTCTTCTAACCTTTTTTCTTTCCTCTTCTTTTTCCAGTAATATGATGGATTGCTGCTGCTATTATTTGGTTCGGCTTTTTGCCTTCCCTCCTTGATGTCATTGGACATTTTGTTATTTGGCTAATACAAGTCAGCAGGATCTATCTGTTTATGTGTTATTGTTCTGCTCTGCCCCCTGCGTGGACGTATCTTGAGCTTGTTGTATTCTTAAAACAAAACTTTCTTAATAAAAATATTGAAACAGAAAAGGAAAGGTAATTTTTAAAAAACATTCAATTACAATATGACTTGTGTTGCAATTGTATATGTTATTATTCTTTTTTTTTTATTTGATCATTTTTTTCCCCACGAAAGTGGAGTTATCCTTTAAGTATATGATCATTTAAGTATGTCTATGGACCACTTGTTCTTTTTCTGACATCACTTTTCTATAGAAGTGGAAAAAAGAAAAATTTGAAAAATATTTAGAAAAAAAATTGGAAAAGAAACAATGTGGCATATATATATATATATATATATATATATATATATATATATATATATTTTTCATAGCTGTTCATTCATCAAATCTGTATTTAAATTTATTCTGGGCAATTGGGGCAAAATTGATTGTTCTCGGGCTATATTCTCTGCAGATCAAATTTATGAATGGGGAAAATATCACATTATGGCAACTAGATAGCACTGAGCATCATATAAAATAAGTATTCTCTTCAGCTCCATCTAGTGGCCATAATGTTATTTTCTACTTTCACAGCTTTGCAAAGAATATAGCTTAAGAATATTTGATTGTTTCCCCATTCTCACAGAATTAATTTTCTTGCAACTTTGTTGGATGAACAGTTATGCAACACTTTTATAAATGCACCCCAATATGTATTGCTATTACCAAGGTGGAATCCCAGGATGGTTTTCCTACTATGTAATGAGATCCACACCCAGGAATTTTCCTATTATTCCTGCCACCCAGATGCCTATAAGATTCATCAAATGCACAAAGTACAAATTAATACAAAATTGGTAAAGTTTCTGGCTGCCAGGATATTACTTCCCCCCCCCCCCCCCGGGAAGGCACAGATGTCTACAGAAAATCCAGCGGCCACATCCGCCATACAATAAATAGTCCCTTTTAACAGTCACATAGGGTGTTCGTGCTATAAGATCTCCGATTCTCCAAAGGTTCTCACCGTCTCAATCATTCAAATATTCCAATTCACATGTAGCATGTTTACTCCTCTTTTTCCTTTCTAAGAATAGTGTCCTCCTCCAATCCAAAAATCCTCGCTTCTATTTAAAAAAAGGGGTCTTGTAAATCTCTTCCTTTTCTTTCTCTTCTTTACTTCATAATGTGATACTGCCCCAAAAAAAAACAAAATCATATAGTGTAGTATTTCCAATTAGATAAGAAGCAATTATGCCAATGTGCCCACACTCTTACAATATTTGTGATCACCATAAACCAGTACTCAATCCACCTTAGGTGCCCCACCACCTCACGGTTCATGCACCTTACCAGATCCTCCTACATCTGGTGCATTGTAATCTCATAACCACCACTACGCCTCATAGATCACCTCTATTGCCAGTTTACCACGCCAATGTTATCCATATGTAACCAAACCAAACATAGGCAGACCATAGTGTGGCAAATTAAAACAAGCTGGTTTATTTATACAAAATCGCTTGCAATGTATAAAAGAACAGCAGTACACAACACCTGAATAGGACCTATACCAAGATGGCCGCCACTGGACTTCCGGTGTGAGTCTGACATCATTTCCTAACATTGGAGTGTCAAACTCAGCTGGGGGGGGTGGTCATGGCCCAGGATGCGAGAGTAAGTAGACGCACTGAGATTCAGCTCCCTCTATCCCGACTAATCATCCTGCTCTAATCCGGTATTCCTTGCCATCCTGCTCAGCAAACCTCCTCCCCCTGCTTGGGGAGTGCATCCAGTTCTCCTCATGCTGAGCAAATCTCAGATGGCAAAAAAACAGCCTCCTCAGGGCCGCAGACTCTGGCTCAGGGAGCAAGTGCAGCGGCCATATTGCCTGGAGTTTCTCCTCCCTCGGCTTCGGTGGTGGTGCAGGCGTAGCAATGGATGGTTGCAGCTATGGTATTATGGCCATAAAGGCCTCTAGAGTGGAACAAAATCAAGTTATCACAGCATTGCAAGATAGAGAGCAGCGATGTGCCCAAACCCATGCCAAAAAACCCTCCCCTGCTTCCTTAGCTGCGTTGCAAATGGTTCAGAGGGAGCTTTTGGTACACTACCAAAATTTAACTCACTACATGGTTAACAAAAGAGTGGAGGAACTCTTTGAGAAAGGCAGGGCTGTAGATATTTTTTCTGGGGGGGGGGGATTCAGCTCTCAAGCTGCATGCAAGAACAGCACAATATGGTTCCTCTTGCACTGCTTAGTAAGGTTGGCTATGGTAGTGTTTTCTGAAAACAGCGACCCTGTGTGCAAAATCATAAGCCTCCTTTCTGTGTGGTTCTCATTGTGCTGAATATTAGCTGTGGCTTAAAGGGACCCAGAGTTGAATAGCCAGTAGTAAGTGATGCAGAGTTCAAGGGTCAGTAGTAATTGGGGGGGAGGGGGGTTGGCATGTTTGAGTATAGTTATGGTTAGGCAGCAATTCCACTTTAAGAACAAATGGAAGATGATACCAACCACATAGGGAGCGCATTGTTTTCAAATGAGTCAGCAGACTAGAACATTTTGAGTTTGACAAGCATGGCAGAATGAGGCATGCGTAAGGTGCTTTGACTGGGGAGGAAGGTTTAGGTGGGTAGGAGGGGGGTGGAATTAGGGGGAGGTGAGTGGGAGTTGCTGTAAACTGGGGGGGAGGGGTGATAGGGAGGTGCAGTGATTAGGAAGGGATGGAGGGAGGTGCTATACCTGGAAGAGAGAAGGTGAGGTGGTATGAAGGGTAAGTGAGGTGGTATGGGGGGGTAGGTGAGGTGGTGTCAGGGGTAGGTGAGGCGTTATGAGTGGCAGGTGAAGTGGTATGCGGGGGTAGCTGAGATGGTATGAGGGGGTGGTGAGGTGGTATGGGGTGGGGAAAGCATGGGATTGGTTGCTAGGACCGCCAATGTCCTAGCAACAAATTGCGTGCTTGTCCCAAGCCCCAATATTCAGGGAAGGAGGAGGGCAAGTATGGAGGAGGGGGAAGTTACTAGTGCTTACAACAGTGGGCTTCAGCGGTGGATGCCACTGCCACTCAGCCTATATTCTCTGATTGCTATTGCTGAGGCTGAGCAGTGCAGATCCATGTGGCAGCAGGGACTAAATAGGCTTTTGGGCAGGGTGTTCTAGGGGGGAACAGGATCAGACCCCTCCCCCCCTTTTATCTACATTCCTGGATAAAACTGATAAAAATGGGAAATTAGTAGCCCTCCTAACTACTGAACACAAACAGCTTACAGTTTTTCCCTGTATATATTCTCCAGATGGAGCATTATTAAGAGACGGGACGAGATTCTCCAGGCATTTGTCTTTCATTATACCTCATTATATTCCCCTATTCAATCTTATGAGGAGAGTAGTCTTGTGGAGTTATTACACCTGTCCTCGAATAGCATGCAGTTGGAAGCTCCCTTTACTGCAGAGGAGTTGGGGGCTGCTATTGGCTCCTTTCCGAATAGCCTGATGGTATCCCAGCCGAATGGTATAAACATTATTGGGAGCAACCTATACCTTGGCTATTGAATTTATACAGTAAGTGCCTGGAAGCAGGCACTTATCTCCTTCCTTTTATGATGCCCATGTAATATTGTTGATAAAACCGCATAGAGTTTCCCTCCACTTCTCTTCTTACCACCCCATTGCACTCCTGAATATCGATTTTAAAATACTCACAAAAATGCTCTCCACGAGACTTTCTAAGGATCGTCATTACTTATTTTGTTCAGAAGGCCACAGACATTAATTTACAGTACATAAGGTATTTATACATATACTTCTAGTCGGGGTGTATTGGTGTTCCTGAACCTGGAGAAGGCATTTGATTCTATTGATTGGACATGATACTAACATTTTAATAGAAAAAGTTAATACGGGGGGGTGTCCCAGATGGCAACCGGGATGGATGCCTAGTTAAGGAGCTCTGCAGCTACGGAGTGGATATCATCCTGTTTCATTATCCTGCCAGTATCCTACCCTAGATGAGGATCCTCCAGATGACTTTCTGCCGCCAACAGCAATCTGAAGCCCGCCGGGAGTCTACAAGTTAGTTCTGGTGGGACGGGCGCTCATGGAGCAGTGGCGGCCAATATGGCAACGCAGACGGATGGCCCAGACCCAGCTCTCTTGGAGCAGGCCAACTTCTCGGCTCTGATGTAGGCTATGACGGTTTGTCAAACTACCCTTATCGCCAAAATTGACTCCCTACAGCTGGAGGTAGGCCTTATCAGAAGAGACTTTGATAAGATCCATCACCGCATGATGGAGGCTGAGCATCGGTTGGGGGACACAGAGGTCTCAGTGAGAGAGCATTTTGCTCTCCTGCATACCCTTCAGTGGAGCAGGCACATAGAATGCATTTGGCCCGAGGCCAGCCGAGGGATGCCACCCCCGCACATTTATATTTAGGCTACAAAATTTTCGTGAACATCATCTTGTCCTAAGAGAAGCCCGGAAGATGGATGCTGTTTGGTATGAAGCTGCACGACTCATGTTCTTCCCGGACTTCTCCGTGGATACTCAAAAGTTCCGTAAATCCTTTGACCACATGAAGCGGTCTCTCCGGGCCCAGAACATCAAATATAGTATACTGTTTCCAGCTCGTCTCCAAATGGAGAATGGGGAAGCGGTTCACTTCTTCACATCGCCTGAAGATACCCTTCAATGGATTAATACCCTTCCTCATGTATGATCCTGGTTGTTACTGCCTATTGCGACTACGATTTCAGCATTGATGCCTTTGTTGCTGGAGCGGGCCTTGGCTTGTGCTTGGGAGCTTTTCTTGGGACAGTCCCTCTTCACTGCTGTGGGCCTGGGTGGTCTGCGCCCACCTATGTGGGGAAGCTATACCCTTGTCCACTGGACTTGTTAATACCTTTCCTGGAGGGACTTTGTGCCTCACACCCTGTCTTCATTACACTGCACTGTTACTACAGTCATCCTGCTGTTCCACTGGACTTGTTTTACTGTGTGGATTTTTGGGGGCGCTTTTTGTCTCTACTGCGCAAACGTCAACTCAAGATGGTGCCCCCAGCTTGGAGTGATGACTCCCTATGGACTTGGTATACCCTTGCCTTATCTTAATCACTAGATTGTTCACTGTTCATGACCCCAACTGGCTGTTGACCATGGTTGGTTTAGGGATTCAAGTTGGATTGGTTGTGCAGGGTACCCTGTTGATGTTGGTCCGTGAGGTCTGGCTGTCAATGTCCAGCAGAGCGTAATATTTACCTCTCTCCCTTTATGGCTCCGTTAACCTTACTTTCATGGAATGTTTGAGGCCTAAATTTAAAAATTAAATGATCTCTAGTCTTTAACTCCCTTAAGGCATACTATCCTGATATCTGTATTTTTCAGGAGACACATTTTACCGGGAGTAGAATTCTTAGTTTTAAAAAGCCCTGGGTGGGCCATTATTAACATTCTACCTACTCTAACTATGCTCGTGGGGTTAGCATACCATCGTAAAACCCTTTTATTTGCTCTGCTGGACTTACACCTGGACCCCAAGGGCAAGTTTGCAGTACTTCATGCTGTTATTGACTCTGTACCCATGGTGGTGGTAGGTTTATATATCCCCCTCTAGCTTTGGTGGCCTCACTCACTAAAGTGATCCAAATGGTATCTACCTTTTCCTCTCCAGACATCATCCTGGCTGGGGACTTTAATATGGACCCATGTCCGCAGATGGATAAATTGACTCCGGACACCACTATGGACTCCCCACTCTCCCGATGGGCCTCTGTTTTTGGACTCACAGATGTCTGGAGATTGAAATATCCTCAGCTTAGAAACTTTACTTGCCACTCAGCCACTTATACTCCTATGTTACGTATCTTGTTTATATCAGTGACCCTGTTTTGGCCAAGGTAAGGGACATACCTATCCTCCCTAGGGGTATCTCGGACGATGCTCCGCTGTTGTTACGCTTAACTCTCTCTGTGGATCCTATGGACAGGTTTTGGTGCCTCTCTGGATTCTGTATCTCTTAGGACCTATTGGGAGGGTGGGCCTCCTCCATGGGTATGTGCCACTGGCTGGGAGACCTTTAAACTATACTTCCGTGGACAATATCAATCTGCTATCAACTCTATTCGTCGGAACACTACAGCCGAGGTAGAACAGGCTGATGCTCGGGTTGGAGAATTGGAGGCTCAGCACTTGGCTTCCAGGGATGAAGGACTTCGCTGTGTCCTGCAGGGGGGACTGCATGAAGTTACACTTCTTAGAGCAGCTAAGAAACACTTGCTTCAGTAATCTCAATTAATTTTTTAACAGGGTAAGTGGACTGGACGTCTGCTGGCATGGCTTTCCAGGGAACAGATGTCCTCTACTTCTATTGCCAATATCAGAGATGCGAATGGACGACTGGTGTCTGATCCTAGAAAAATTAATTCTTGCTTTGCTTCCTTTTATGCAGAGCTATATTCTTCTAGAGCTGCTCACTAGGCTACCAATCTCTGGGCCTTCCTGGAGTCTGTTCAGTTTCCAGTACTCTCTGAGGAGGCCTGTCGGAGTCTTGAAACTTCGCTCACCCTTAAGGAAATTCAGGCTGCTATTACATCCCTGCAGACTGGTAAAAACCCTCTGGACGATAGCCTTCCAGCCGAGTTTTATAAAACTCGTAGTGATATTCTTGCTGCTAGACTCCATGAGGTGCTGAATGCTTTGCTGCTTGCCTCCTCCTTAGCACCCTCAATGCTGAGAGCCATTATAGTTATTGTGCCCAAACCAGGAAATGACCCAGAGCTCTGTTCATCTTACAGGCCCATTTCACTTTTAAATGTGGATGCCAAGATCCTTACTAAAGCCCTATCCACTTGTCTTAATAAGGTGATCCTCTCTTTGGTACATAGGGATCAGACAGGATTTATGCTGGGTAGGGGCACTGACATTAACTTGCGGAGGTTGCTCACTATAATTTCCCACACTGCGGGGAGTGAGGGCTCAGGGGTGGTGGCCTCACTTGAAGCAGAGAAAGCTTTGGACTCGGTGGAGTGGGAATACTTGTGGTTGGTGATGAGTAAATTTGGTTTTGGACCTACGTTTATGTCATGGCTGCGACTGCTTTACTAGGCTCCTACAGCTAGAGTTTGCACCTGTGGTGTTTTATCCGCCTCATTTCCCCTCCACCGAGGAACTAAACAGGGTTGCCCCCTTTCCCCAGCCCTTTTTTCCCTAGCCATAGAGCCCCTGGCGATGAAGCTAAGGTGTTCTCCTGCAGTTCAAGGTCTTTCAATACCAACATTGATGGAGAAAGTATCCTTATACGCAGATGATGCTCTCCTGTACCTGAACGATGCCCATCAGTCCTTGGCAGCTGCTTTGGACCTTTTTGGTTCATTTTCAGGTATTAGGATAAATTGGGATAAGTCTGTGTTGTTTCCTTTGATCCGAGGGGTGCCCCTGGCAAATTTACCTGCCCCCCCTTAACTGGGTAACCCGGTTTAAATATTTGGGAATATATTTACAGACAGACCTGAAATTTATACACAGAGGATAATTTATATCCGATTTTTCAATAATTTCTGCAGAGGTGCTCTGCCTGGAAAACACTCCTTTTAACTCCGGTGGGTATACTGAATTTGATTAAAATGACTTTTCTCCCTAACTTTTTATATGTTTTTAGACACGCCCATGTCCCTATCCCTAATGCTTTTTTTCTTAACTTAGATCAGGCCATCACTTCTTTCATTTGGGCAGGCTCTGTTCCAAAAATGGCTAAATCCATTCTGCAGCTTCCTCTGGCTGAGGGAGGACCTGTCCTGCCATGTTTTAAGAAATCTTATTGGGCTGTGGTCTTGGTATCTGTGCTTTGGTGGTTCACCCAAGATCACTCAAATACTGCAGTGAATTTAAAGTGGCGCTTCTTGCGTCTGATTCAAAACTTAGCAATGTGGTATACAGGGGGCAAGGCTCTAACCTAAATATAACACTGCCGATGGAAACTATGCTTAGAATCTGAAAGCAAGTTACCACACTTCTTAGTACGCCCCAGACTGTTTCCCCTCATACTCTGCTATGGGGAAACCCATCATTTGCTCACCTGCAGACAGTACCGGACCCATAGATTTGGAACTGCTATGACATTCGGACCTTGACACGTTATGCCGGAGGGACATCTTCTCTACTTTATGGAGTTGAAGCGTCATTTTTGCCTTCCTCCCTGGATGTACTTCAGGTATCTACAGCTGAGAGACACAGTGAATGCGCAGTTTCCTGCTCCGTAGCCCTGGCTTCTCACTCGGTAGAAGATGCCCCTGATGATGTGTACTATGAATAGACCTCTATCTTCTATCTATCTAAGGTTGACCTGTAGTGGCACCACTAGCACGTCGCGGACTTACCTTGCCTGGAAGAGAGATGTCCTCAATTTAACTGAGGAGGATTGGACCGAGGGCCTACAGCAATATATTCCCCTTATGATTTCAGCTAAAGACAGATTTATACAATTAAAGTTTCTTCAAAGGGTGTATTATATGCCTCAGAGGCTGTCAGTCATTTACAGCACTGCTGATGCAGTCTGCTCTACATGCTGCCTAGAGGTGGGGACTTTTATACATATGGTGTGGTCCTGCTCGCTACTCCAGACCTTTTGATGGACAGTGGTGGCTGACATGAATGGGATTAGTGGCCTTCATTTAGAAATGGACCCCTTGATCCTATTACTGGGTGTAACCGATAACCTACCTACCATCACCCATACCAAACTGTTTGTTTTCTATGCCGCTTATTATGCAAGGAAAATTATTTTGTCTAAATGGAAATTGCCGGAGCCTCCCACGGTCTCTGCATGGCACTCCATGATCAATGCCATTTTGCCTATGTACAAGATAAAAGCCAAAGATATAAAGCGAGCGCTTACTATAGCAGCGAATGCACCAAAAAAATAACCACAAACTTTCTCAAATGAGCACAACATAAACCATAGTGCAGCGCTAAATAAATAAATAAATGCCAATAAGTTGTTGTCTAAATTAAGTGACCAACCACTCATATAAATGAATAAAAGTGAAATATAATATAGTGTCCCAAATTAATCGTTCAGATGGTGATGATTATCCACACTGGTGAACAATGGACAGGTTCTATATGTCTCCCCATGCACATAAAATCTGGAGATCTGGTGACATGTGGTCATAATAGAAAGATTGCCCACTCACCGGAAGCGCAATCTTAATGTGCAAAATTCAGATAAACCAGGAGCGGAGGTTCCCTTGATGGTACAGCCTGGAACAAGATTCTCTCCTATGCAGATACAGGTATTAGAGATATCCCTCATAAATGCCCTGGGACAGGTAAGCTGCAATGGGGTCTGGTCACTGGCTCCCTCATCTAATCCTGGTGGTGCGTATGGGGTCCTGGATGGATTTAATCGCTTGGCACGGAGCAAAAAAGATGGATTCCCATAGTGTAGTATTTAGCGATGTTTATTATAAATAATGAAATTAAAATATAGCAAGTACTCCACATACAAGATAAACCTTGGCAGATGAATCTTAAATAATGTGCAGATAAGATAAGGCAGTAACGCCACTGCTATAAACACTGACCATCTGGGGTGAAATATGGCCGCCGGACCTCCACGATTCGGCGGCGTGACGTCAAGGCGTGTGCAGGCTCCTCCTTGACGCGTTTCGTATGCGAATACGTCCTCATAAGGGGTGCTGCCATGTGCATTAAGATTGCGCTTCCGGTGAGTGGGCAATCTTTTTATTTTGACGTCACCGGATCTCCAGATTTTATGTGCACGGGGAGACATATAGAACCTGTCCATTGTTTACCAGTGTGGATAACCATCACCATCTGAACGATTAATTTGGGACACTATATTATATTTCACTTTTATTTATTTATGTGAGTGGTTAGTCAATTAATTTAGACAACTTATTGGCATTTATTTATTTAGCACTGCACTATGGTTTATGTTGTGTCTATGTACAAGCTGACCTATATGGGTTGTAATTGCCCTAAAAAAATTAGCAAGATTTGGTCATCCTGGATGGAGGCGAGACACCTTGGGATGTGACACTTTATTTGAGTGCTATCTTCCTCTTGGATGCTTAGTCACCTTCTGTCCGCGGTACCCGCTAAGCTAGTCTTCTATATGTAAGGCCCTCCCTAGACATACACTTTCCTTCTGGTCTACCCTACTTTTGCCTGTTGCTCCTTCTTCTTTCTAATTATATATTCCCTCTTCCTGCCCATGTTTCCCCCTTCCTCCTCCCTCTTCCCCTGCCCCCCCCCCCCCAGCTGTATTGTATTTTCATCATGCAATGTGCTGTTTGTTGTTTCTTTGACCTGCTGATGACTGGTTGTAGTAGGTAATTGTTAGTTGATGATTCTGTTGTGGAACAAATGTTTCTCTCTTTTTGTAGTAATATTATTGCCATTCACATGTATAATGATTTACTATTTTTGTTAGAAAAAAAAAGTTGATACAGGGAATATCCGATTGCCTCTTGGGGGATCAGGAAGGAATTCTTTTCACCAGCTTTAGCAAATTAGATCATGCTTTGTTTTTTTTTTTGCCTTCCTCTGGATCAACTGTGGATATAGGATTGTATATATGGGATTGTATAATTATTTTTTCTTTTTTATTGATCGAACTAGATGAACTGGTGTCTTTTTTTTCACCCAGACTAACTATGTAACTATATGCAAATGTTTTAAGCCTTTTGGGGTTTGGTCCATCTTTCCTTAAGTGGCTTATCTTACTATATGACCTTACAGTGGCAGCTATCAAAGTTAATGGGCAAGTGTTCAACTCCTTTCCAGTGTCCAATAGCACCAGGCAGGGATGCCTCCTGTCTCCAGGGCTCCCCAGGAGTTTCCTGGAAAGAAACATGGAAGGACCAAAGACCAAAGACCAAAGGATAAAAGGATTAATTTATTACTTTGCAGTAAAAAACAGCCAATGTGTTTCAGGATCAGAAAAAAACTCATCCTGTATCAGTTAAAATGAAAAGAACATTGAATGGACTCAAAATAGAGCTTTCTTGTGTGAATATATGTAGGGAAGCTAATTGCTGGATCAAGAGAGTTACTGGCCAGCAGTATCTGCATGAGCAATCAAGATAAGATAAGGTTCTCCACCTTTTAGATAAGTACAAGTAGTGCTGGCACCATAATGTAGTGCTTACTTTTGTAGCGCTACATTACTTTCCCACTGGATTGCCCCACAGCAAGGCACATGAACACAGTCACTCTTTTCCTCAATAACCAGTCTGGGTGTTGTTTTTATTGTTTTTATTTTTGGAGAACTTGGATAGGTTTGAGGGAAATACTCCAAAAGCAGAAGTTATGTACAAATTGAGGACAGCGAATTCCTTTCTGTAAGGCTGAGGCAGAAGTCCATGAATATAGCAAACTGTGGACTTAACTTGCAGTAGTAGTAGTAGTAGTACAGTAAAAGCCCACAGGCTTCTTTCTTTAGAGCAAACAAGAGCAGAGTCCCTTCACAGTAATTAGGTAGACTAAGCTCTTCAGGGCACCAGCCGATGTCCCTTTAGCAAACACACAGCTATCTCTCTAGAGCCAGAGGGGTGGGGTGGCATCAGCCCAAAAGTCTCTAAGATCTCTCAGCAGTCTATACTCACAAAAGGTCCAGGGGCAGCTGGTTGCCTCCTTCTAGTGACGGGCTGGATGTTTGAGGTGAACGTAAGTTCGCCTCAAACATCAGCAGTTCGTGTGTTCGCCGAACACACAAATGGTATGGGCGTTCTGTGGGTTGTTCACCCGCCACTCCCCACAATGCACTGTGCTCTCACAATGCATTGTGTCCACAAGTCAAATGCAATGCTTTGGTCAATCACAGCACAGTTGGGAAGAGCTAGTTACATAGTTAGTCTGGCTGAAAAAAGACAAATGTCCATCCAGTTCAACCATTAAAAAAAAAGTTATAATCCTACACCCACAGTTGATCCAGAGGAAGGCAAAAAACCCAGCAAAGCATGATCCAATTTGCTCCTGAAGGGGAAAAAACTCCTTCCTGATCCCCCGAGAGGCAATCGGATATTCCTTGGATCAACTTCACCTATAAATAGGAACCAGTTATATCCTATGTATCCAAGAAAGAATCCAGGCGTTTTTTAAAGCAATCCAGTGAGCTGGCCAGAACCAACTTAAGTCTACTCCATATTTTCACAGCACTTACTGTGAAGAAACCTTTCCGTGTTTGGAGATTACATTTCTTTTCCTCCAGACGTAAAGAGTGCCCCCTTGTCCTCTGTGATGACCTCAGGGTGAATAACTCTACACCGAGTTCATTATATGAACCACTGATGTATTTATACATGTTGATCATATCCCCCCTTAATCTCCTCTTCTCAAGAGAGAATAAATTCAGTTCCTCTAATCTCTCCTCATAGCTGAGCTCCTCCATGCCTCAGTTTGGTTGCCCTTCTCTGTACTGTCTCCAGTTCTCCAGATTATGAATTGGTGCCCAAAATTGAGCTGCATATTCCAGATGAGGTATTACTAATGATTTGTACAGGGGTAAAATGATATCGCTCTCTCTAGAGTCAATACCTCTTTTAACACAAGCTGAAGCTACAGTGGGACGGAGAGTGTTTTGGCTCCCCCATCAGACACGCCTATACCATCCTCTGGCAGTCCTAGGGAGCAGGGCAGCTCTACCTCAAGGTCAGCCCTTTGTGGGCCCTACTACAAGAGGATTTTCAGGGTGGTATTGGCCGTGAATTTGATCATCGAGTTTAGGTATGGCAATGGATGTACTGGCTTTACTACCCTATTTGCCTGGTTTGATTCCTACTTTGTGGAATTGAGGTAGAGTTCTTTATCGGCCCTATTCTCCCTGTTGCACCATCCTTGCCTGTACCGTAACAAGATTTTATATACGCTGCTTAGCAAGCATTGTGGTTGAGTGGATAATTTTGAGGCCTTTATATGTCTCCTCTACATTTTTCACCTCAGTAAATATTTCCAAGTGGCTTTTTGTGCTTTAAAATCGATGTTCACATCAATCTTTCAGCCTATATCTTTGGAAGATCTCGAGAACTCCCCCCTTTTATAGGGACTGCCAAGTGGTGTTTCATCCTTGTAAGATCCCTCTGCTGACTTGTCTGACATGCTGCTGCTTCATGCATTACCATAATTCATCCCAACACATTTTCTGCTCTGTAGCTGATACCTCAAGTAACTCCTGAAGAAGCGATACTCTTGCGAAACATGTCGAGTAACTACAGAGTAACTATCAAGTGATTACCAGTATTGACATCTGATTTATGTCTTTTGATACCTTTACCAGGTTACGGTATAATTGTGTCAATTTTAATAATTTTTGACGAGTTTTGTAATCATCTTAGAATACTCTACCCCCTTTTGGGGGTCTTGCATTCTTAGTGGAAAAATATGATGTAATTGCTATGTAATGGTCTACATTCTACAATAAACTGATTTTAAATATATTTTTGTTGCAGTGCCTCTAAAGTCTGCAATTGGCCTTTTTTATTTTTTGGTTCATTCTACTTAGTATTATGGGACGTGGCACATAGGAGCCAATTATATGCCCTTACAGTTTGTCACTCTGTATTGGGTGTTTGTATGTTTTTATTAATTTGTAGAAGACCAAGTGCTCCTCACAGAGACTGTACTACTGATCCACGAACAGGCTGTTACCACTTCAAAGGGAGTAGAAAGTCCAGGATCCTACTGCATGTTTTGTGAAGTTTGTCCTCAGAGTTATCATTCTAGTCATGTTGGGCATCCCATATACCCGTAGACCCTATCCAAGTTGTTTATCCCTAAATAAAACAACAAGAAACAAGCCCATGGATCGGTTACTGACTCTAAATCCAAGTTGGAAAATGCAAGTTGTAACAGTTTGTAAGACATACGATCTCAGTATTCACTGTTGGATCCCTCTCCCAGTATGCCCTGCAGGGTGATGACAGGATGCTCATATTAAGCTCACATTAAAGCTCACATTAAGTCACATTCAAATTCCTATACTAGCTGTATGCCTAAATGTTAGGGATGTTTATATTACATGAAGAAACATTCTTACTGGCTAAAATCTACTTGTGTTGAAAATATATTAGTAGTATATTTTCTAAGGAGGTCATAAGGTATATTCAATCAGTCAAAGTGCATGTACATCTAAGTTTTGTGCAAATGGAGCAAAAAAAAAAATATTATTAGGCTATTTCCTGTGCTGGCCAAATATTTTTCATTGATTAAAAAAGAAAATACCACATTTGTCCACTAAATGGCGCTACATATCATAGGAAATTCCTATGCTACTAAGAGCCATCTAGTGTCCAAATGCAGTATTTTTCATTTTATACCAATTAAAAAAAAAAACATTCAACCAGCATAGAAAATAGCCAAACAGCCTTTAACACAGAATTAATATGTATGCACTTTAAGTGGACAAATTGCAATGCAAGATTTTTTATCAATACCCCGCTTTATGTATCCTTTAGTGACAGTGGAAATCGTTTGAGCACTAGTTTCAATAAGTTCACATACTGTGCCACTTGATACATCATGAGTCTGTGTCTGAGAGTTACTGGGGCATGTTTGGAAATCAATAAATAACTAATGTGTTAAGGCATTTTCAACAGGTAACAACAAATCATGCTATTTTTTTCTTCATAAATTCTATTTCGTTGGATGACTCTGATGTACTTCTACTACCTGACTAATACTCTTGAGTGTGACAACATTACTATGTCAGCTGCCATTTTTTTCTGGCCTTTTTAATCAGCTTTGAAAAATAATTGTTAGATTTTACTATGATTCTTAATCCCTATATAAATTTATTTTTCAACTTTCCCAACAAACCTACATTTCCTATAATTATCCTAACATTCAGTATAGCAGTTTGCAGGGATATTGCAAGATGGAGCCGTGGGTTACTTGAAATGTTTTTTTAGATATTCCAGATAAATATGGTTTTATAGGTGTATGATACACACACTGCACTTTGTACCCACTTTCTTTTTTATTTTTACACCAAAATTTTTTAATATGCCTATTACCCACTGTTTATTAAAAAATCAAATCCGCAGATTTGCATCTTGTCTTAATCTTTTGAAATATATTTTGAGAAATGGAAAATTGTTACCTTTACCAGCAGATTAAATGGAAGTATATTCAATTCTGGTTTTGGTAAATGTTATTTTCGTTTATTCCAAGTGTAAATGTGTATAAAATTATGCTTTTTTATAGTATCTTTATTTTACAATTATTTATTAAGGGGTATGTAATGACATTATGTCTGCAAATAATGCTGGGCTTTCTAATTTTTAAGTCCACGACACATGCTTGCTGGCAGCCTCTGTATAAGTGAGTTAGTAAGACATTTCTAATAGAGAAATGAATGTGTGTTCCTACTTGGTACCTCGAATGCCATCTGCAAGTGGTAAATGTGAAATGTTATAAATGTTTTTTATTTACTCACTTATATAAAAAAAAAATATTATTTTACATTTGTTAATTTAGATCTTAACATAAAAAATACATTAAGAACCTGTAAAAAATATATAGCTTTCCCATTTGTTTCCTGTGTGCCTCTGATTATTATCTGTAGGCAACCCTTCTGCAAGTCATGACTTCACATTATATACACTTAAACGTAAAAGGATTTTTTTTTTACCTTCTAAAAATAGATTCCAAAGCATCTGATATGTCAAACATTGATTCCATCATAAATAGCCTATCATAAGACACTTCTCCTCCAATCCTGGTTTTATTCTTAAAAGCAATTTATCCGATCATCTATATGTTCTGGTGGTCTCTTATATATATTGACTTGCTACAAAAGAGCTGAAGGTGTGCTATTCCTAATTATAGAAGTTAGTCAGCTGCTGAGGTTGTTAATTAAACGCCGCAAAGTAAGGAAAATTAGGAAAATGTCTGGCACAGACAAGAAATCTCTAATTGAAACTAATGTCGAAATCACTGAAAGTCATCCCTAGACAATAGCCGCGTTGCCTATGCAGGTTTCCAATGAGGCTGCCCCCACTGACCATGGTTGCCATGGACACCTACGAAGACACGATATAGGACCAGCAAGGGAGAGGAAGTCCGAGAACAGGAGAAAACATAACAGGTTTATAAATTCCTTCTAGCCATTCATTGTTCACAAACTAAAATATCAACAGTACGGCCTGGCAACCCTAAATAAGAAACCACACAACAAGAATTGACAGTTTGCTTTTACAGCAGCTTCAACACAAAGGTCAGAGTGTGCCACGATTTTTTCATTAGAAATTGCCAGTAAATTGTAGATAAGCCATTTCATCTCCTTTCTTATCTGAAAGCCTCTCAACTTATATGGCCACTATAGCTAAGCATTTCTTTTAGAAAAAAGACAACATGAAAATTGCCTTTGGAATAATGGGAGTTAAAATACAGTTTTGCTGAATTGTCTGTCGGCAAATCATAGATCTATGAAGGAGAGTAAAAAAGCCAGTGAAGTACTGTGTTATTATTTGTCTAGAATTTAATCAATACCGAACTAATTTAATAATCAGTAATGATATAGAGGCTGGTTTCTGTAATAAAGCAAGGTATGAGTACATACACCTGTCAGACTGTTACCATTCCCAAAATTATATAACATCATAGGAAAAACTTGAAGGTTAAGTTGTGCTGTGTGGTTGTCAGTGGTGTAATGCCAGACAAATGTCATAACAAATCACCATCCATCCTGATTCATCCAATTCCAACCCAGTTCAGATAGTAAATTTATTTTCTTCTAAAGTGTATTTTTTTTTTTAATTCCTCCTTCTGTCTAAATAATAACAGTAGTAAGCGACTTGCATTTTTTCAGCCTTTGGCACAAAGTCTTTATTCTGTATAGTGGAAAATTGCAGGAAAAGATGCACATACTTTCTCGGTCTGACTCCATCCGTCTCTGCCAGCTGGCTGCAGGAGAGCTGAATTAATATCATTTACTTTGTCTGCTCCTGGGCTCCATGACTCAGCAGGACTGATATCTTCCTTGGCAAGACCAAAATCAGGCACTGTATCTCTTCAGCATTGAGCTCTACCAGTAAAATTGGGATCAGATGTTATTGATGGAGGAAATTAAACTATCTTTCCTAAAAATAATACTTAATAAGTTTACAAAGCCAGGCACACTTAGTTGCTTCAGAAAAAAAGCAAAGCATCCACTCTTCTTATTTCCCAAAGCTTTTATAATTTTCTGGACCTCATGTAGCCAAAAGCATCAACCAGTACTTGGTTGACATCTGTAACGTAGTGTTAATGTCTCAGTGCCTTAAAGCGGAATTAAACCCATCGATTTAACAGCTTCAACAAGTAGTTACATTCCCGGCATGTCAGGAATGATAACTGTCACACTGGCATGTGCTCTCAAACAAACTGCCAAACCATCAAATGGCTGGTGTCATAACTGATCACGTGCAGCACCATGGCAGCTGCAGATCAAACAGAAGCTAAAATGGCAGCTTCCTAGGCTGAAAAGGATAGGAGGGTTTAGTTCCACTTTAACCATTTCCCACTTCCCTATAGTAGAAGTACTGCTACAGGGCAGCAGGACTACTCAAAATTACATATATATACGTGATTTGCATTTCCGGGTAGGGGGGCGCACTGCCCTACCCATGGGGCTATTGGTGGCTAGAGATGTCAGTCATCGGGTCCCGGCCAGGAATTCCCTCTCAGCACTCGGTGATCATTGGAGAAAGCTGACAGGGGAGGGACATGTGTTTAAACAACACAGGTCTCGCTCCTGTCAGCAAGGATATGCTGCTTTGTATTTCTCTGCAAGCAGAGAAATACAAAGCAGCATGTCTCTGTTGTAAAACAGCACACAGCACATAATGTGAAACACACAGCACACAGTTAACCCTTTGATCGCCCCAGATGTTAACCCCTTCCTGCCCAGTGTCATTATTACAATGTCAGTACTTTTTATTAGCACTGATCACTGTATTAGTGTCACTGGGGATATCAGTGACAGTTAGTTCCCACAGAGTGTCACAATGCCCACCTCAGTCCCGCTATAAGTCGCTGATTGCCACCATTACTAGTATAAAAAAATAAAAATAAAAATTCCAGTATATATACCACCATTTGTAAACGCTATAACTAGCTAGATCACAAGCTTAATCATGGCATGCAATGGCTTGCAATGCCAAGCTGTGGTTTCTAAAGCGAGCAAAATCCTCTTTTCAATTAAAAGAGGTATAGACTCCAGAGAGAGATATCATTTCACAAATATATCACAAATCATTAGTAATACCTCATCTGGGATATGCAGTTCAGTTTTGGGCACCAATTCACAAAAAGAACATTGGGGAACTGGAGAAAGTACAGAGAAGAGCAGCCAAACTGATACGAGGCATGGAGGAGCTCAGCTGGGAGGAAAGATTAGAGGAACTGAATTTATTCTCTCTTGAGAAAAGGAGATTAAGGGGGGATATGATCAACATGTATAAATACATCAGTGGTTCATATAATGAACTCGGGGTAGAGTTATTCACTCTAAGGTCATCACAGAGGACAAGGGGGCACTCTTTCGTCTGGAGGAAAATAAATGTATTCTCCAAATACGGAAAGGTTTCTTCACAGTGGGAGCTGTGAGAATGTGGAATAGACTCCCTCAAGAGTTGGTTCTGGCCAGCTCAGTGGATTGATTTAAAAAAGGCCTGGATTATTTCTTGGATACACAGAATATAACTGGTTACTAACATTTATAGGTAAAGTTGATCCAGGGAATGTCCGATTGCCTCTTGGGGGATCAGGAAGGATTTTTTCCCCTGCAGGAGCAAATTGGATCATGCTTTGCTGGGTTTTTTGCCTTCCTCTGGATCAACTGTGGGTGTAGGATTATAACTTTTTTATGTCTTTTTTTCAGCCAGACTAACTATGTTACTATGTAACTATATGTATTGGGATTTTTTTTAGCAAAAACATGTAGCAGAATATATTTTGGCCTAAATTTATGACAAAATTTTATATTTTACAATTTTTTATTGGAAATGTTTTATAAGAAAAAGTCAAAAATATTGTTTTGTTTTTTTTTAAATTGGTGGTCTTTTTTTGTTTATAGCACAAAAAATAAAAAAAGCAGAGGTGATCAAATACCACTAAAAGAAAGCCCTATTTGTGGGAAAAAAGAACATAAGTTTAATTTATGTACAGCATTGCACGACTGCACAACTGTCAGTTAAAGTAACACAGCGCCGTATCGCAAAAAATGGCCTGGTCAGGAAAGGGAGTAAATCCTCTGGAGGGCAAGTGGTTAATTTGTCAAAATTTGGATCAACCAATCAGCTTCTATCCTTCAATTTCAATATCTAACTGAACAGAAGATAGAAGCTGACTGGTTGTCATGCACAGCTACTCCATTTTTTCCTTAATGAAAAATCCCCCCCCCCCTTTGTTATCACATACTACATTTGACAATGAAAATGTTATCACAAACATATAGAATTAATAAATAGAATACTCTGTGTATGTGTTGTGCTTACTGTCTTAAAATTAATTTGATAAAAATTTAAATTTTTACCAAATGTTACATAGTAAGATAGTTAGTCGGGTCCATCTAGTTCAAGTCCATCTAGTTCAACCAATAGAAAAAAACAAATAAATAGAAAACCTCCATATACACAATACTATACACACAGATGATCCAGTGGAAGGCAAAACATCCCAATAAAACATGATCCAAGTGCTTCAGCAAGGGAAAAAATCCTTCCTGACCCCCTAGAAGACAATCAGATATTACCTGGACCAACTACTCCTGGTGTTGTTACCTGTGATAGTATCAAGTCATACAGTATTGTGTGCATTTATGAATGCATCAAAACACAATAATCATAAATTGTTGGACCTAGAAATCACTGGGCTTTCTTTCAAACACAAGGTTTTAAGAAAATATATTGGAGATCTACTAAAACTGGAGAGTTTAAAATCTGGTACAGCTGTGCATCATAGCCAATCAGCTTCTAACTTCAGCTTGTTCAATTAAACTTTGACAAGAAAAAAACGGAAACCAGTTAGTTTGCTGCTCCAGGTTTTGCACTCTCCAGTTTTAGTATATCAACCCCATTGCTATCAATTGGAACTATTTACACCAATGAGTCATGTTGAAGTATGTAGTGAAAAAGTTTTTTGAACTGCAATTTGGTCCATTTACAAGTCAAACTTTTAAGTTTATATAATAAACAAACAAATTTCAAGGAGTGGAAACTGCATTTATTTTTCAACATACTCCCCTGCTACATTTATACACCTATCCCAGCATTTTAACTAATGTCTAGAAAGCTGTGGCATAAAAAGATTTGTCAGTATACCTGATCCATCCTAGCACAGCCTGCTCCACTTTGTTATCTGTGCTGAAATGCTAACCTCCGAGGAACTCTTTTAGGGGTCCAAACAGATGAAAATCACTCGGAGCAAGCTCCCAGCTGTAAAGGGGATGTAGCAATATGTCCCAGCTGAGTTGCTGTAATGTGCACGTAGTGCAGTGAACAGTATGAGCTCATGCATTGTCCTAGAGAATCAGGGCGCCCTCAGTGATTAAACCAGGCCATTTTTTTGCAGAAGCGTATGTATATCACTCACTACACAACAGTAATTTTCAGTGTTAATAGTGACACTAATGGGGTAGAAAATCCACATGAACAATGGCACGTTTGTCCCAGAAAATACTTGCCAACACTTTACCGGCAGACGCAATTGTTCGAACTTTTTTTGGTGGTGGTGAGTCCACATGCTTTCATGACAGGTTATGCGTCAATTATCCAGGATCAGGCGTTCCACTCACTGAATGTTCACAGGAATGACTGCTGTGGGCTGGGAACCACAGGATCGTCACTGATGGACGTACAGCCATCTTTGAAAAATTTACACCATACAAATGTCTTACTGAGGCTGAGCGTCTCATCTTCATACTGTGCTTGTAATCTTTTGTAGATATCCACCAGCTTTACGCCTTCTTTCACAAGAAACCTTATCACTACACACTGTTCCATGTACACACTAACACTTTTGTCTGCCATCTTCATTAACAGTCCCCGGACTGGCCTGCAACATGTGCGCAGCCTATCAGTAGTAGCATCCCTTTTTATACCTGTAAAATTAAAAGTCCCAGTTTGACTTGAATGCACCTTTTACACTTAGCTTGTTGAGTTATGCTTTAAAAATGGAAAAAAAAGGCTGATTGGTGGGAACTGCTGCAGCTTCTGGCTGGCTGGTCTGGTTTTGATAAATCCACTGGTTTGCCTTTCAATTAAAGAGCTTGTATTAATACATAACGCTGTATAATTGTGTTACAGGTAAAGCAGTGATAAGACTCATTTTAGTGGCTTTACTGGTTAGCTTTCACCTCTGCTTATATGAACTTCATCTGGTTTTCCATAGTACAGTATTAGTCCCTTGCCAGTTGCAATTATACTATATTTACCTATGTTTTTATAGCTTGCTTCAGTTAATTCCAGTGATTCATGATGGTAACAAGGAAAGTGGGACAATTGGAGACAGACTATGATCAGGTTTTATACTGGGTGACCATTGTCATTGAACTAAACTTTTCCATATATTGCAGGCCACCAAGGTACAATGGGACTATTCAAAGAATCACTAAAATGGCTGGGACTCAAAAGGGAGTAAGTAAATGTCTGGGAGTCAGTAGGTTTATAAATGATGAAAGTTCAATTTTGTTCAGTTGATCTTTTGAGGTCTTTGCGGATCTCCCCAAAAGTCCTGAAGGTGAAGTGTCTAGCAGCGAGATAGCATTACCCCAGTATTAAATGGTCAGCCAGCAGTGATATCAGCCTTGAGTTGTCTCTATCAACCTTGTTTACCGGTGTTCTTTGTGTTGTCTGTCTGTAACCTTCCTCTCTCCCCCATCCAGGAAGGATAAACGTATGTGTTCACTTCCCATACTAAGTTCATACTCCCACCTCAAACTCTGTTGGAGAGCCAGTAAGCACATTCACATCAAACTCCGTTGGAGACCCAATATGTACACTCCCCTCTAACGTTGTTGTAGAGCCAGTGAATACACCCATGTCAAACTCTGTTGGAGAGCCATTGTTTCCACCCACAGGTATATTATTGGTGTAAAAAAATTGATTGTTGCTTGTTTAAAAAAAAAAAAAAATCAGCATTGCAAGAACCATAATTGCAGCCTATACCAAGAAAAGCATTGACAGTAGTCACATAAATAGTATTAGTACTATTATTATTGTTGTTGTTATTATTATTATTAATAATAATAATAATAATATTGGTAGTACTATTATTTAACGTAGTACATATTAAATTATTTTCATTTAAAAAAAGCTTGAGGGTTGATAAAAACATTTGAAACTTCATGAAGAGGCACAGGACTGAAGAGTTTGAGGCCCTAATATATTGCTATGGTAATTCCTCTAGGGGCATAGGGCACTTAAATAATCTGTTATGCAGTCTCTAGTGATTTCTCCATAAACATTTCTTTATTGTCCATTGAGGGGCAACATGATTGTAGAAGTGTCTATGACAAGTAGGTTACACTGCTGCCTCCAGAAGGTTTTGACACTGATAAAACAAAAACTGCTAAGCCAGCCCCCAAATGCTAGTGTTCTAGAACGCTGGTCTCCAAACTGTGGGCCAGGGGTAAGATGCGCCCCTTTGCTTGCTTATCTGGCCCTTGGGGCGCTGTTTCATTCACCCACACCAATAATGGGGCACAGCTCCCCCAATGACACCAATGACGGGCCATAGTTCCTCCCAATGACACCAACAATGAGGCACAGTTCCTCTCAATGACACCAAAAATGGGGCCCAATGGCACTAATGATGGGGCGCAATTCCTTCTAATGATACCAATAATGTGGCACAATTCCTCCCAATCATACCAGTGATGGGGCACAATTCCTCCCAAAGATACCAATGATGAGACACAGTTCCTCCCAATGACACCAACAATGGCGCACAGTTCTTCCCAATGACACCAACATTGGGGCCCAATGACACCAATAATGGGGCACAATTCCTCCTAATGAAGCCAGTGATGGGGCACAGTTGTTCCCAATTACACCAGTGATGGGGCACAATTTCTCCAAATTACATCAACAATGGGGCACTATTCCTACCAATGACACTAACAATGGGCCCAATGAGACCAATGATGGGGCACAATTCCTCCCAATGACATCAAGGATGGGGCATTGTTTACTCCAGCTGAATCTGGGACATTTTCTACTCCCGATGGTCACAAGGCGGCCCTTCTAAAGTCTTAAGGACAGTAAACTGGCCCTTTGTTTAAAAAGTTTGGAGACCCCCTGTTCTAGAAGGTTGGATCTTTTCCTCTGCGTTGCTATGGAAAACTCGAAATATGTTTTTTCTACAATTTTCTCTTCAATTAAGATCTTCACTATGGGACAACTCCAAATCCAAAAAAAAAAACAATTTCTTCTGAATATGTACAGTAAGTGGAGATTTGTATCCCACATGATTATGGATTCTTAGTGTTTTTAACTCGAATATTGGCTGTGATGGATGTCTAATAAAAACGTTGTCAATACTATCATGCCTAAAGTTCCTCACAACGGTTTGACATATAAGCTGGCTAATTCGAAGTTAATTTAGTCAGGAACCCTCAAGCGCTTTGATTCATTGTTTGTCTTTTTTGTCTGCCTTTCCATGTTCCAGTGGTTTATTCGAAGCAGCTGTGGATGTTCCTTTGGTTTCTACCAAGGTTATACTAGATCATGGCGCAGGAGTTTATTGGATTTTTTTGTCAGAACACTTGGTATGCTCGTTCTCTTAAAACTCCCATAATGAGAAAACCTTGGTGAACTGATACACTGTAGGTTACTTCACAGTTAAAGCAGTTGTGCATTTTACATATATTCCCAATATTTTTATCTTGACATGGTGACCGTTAAGGCTGAGAAAACTGAGCAGTGATATCATCTACTAGCCAGAGTGTGATGTAAGCTGACTCCATGGTCTTTCCCACACGTTTTCAGTCTGAAATAAGCTGTCCTATTACATATCCAGCTTTGGCAGTACTTTCAAAATCTCTAAGTCCTTGTTCTGGATCCATTTCATACCTATAGTGAATAGCTGAGCATCGGTGACCCTCACCAGCAACAATTGTTTGGGTTTGTGAGCATGTAAGGCAGTGCCTCACTTTGGGCCTAGTTGCTATCACCTTTGCAGTGCAACATGTCTAGGATATACACATAGAGGACAGTCCCACTGTTAGGATGCCCTTAGCCCATACTCCTCTTTTACCTGTAGCAGCAACTTTTCATTTCTCCCAGAAAAGACCAACACCTGCAACAAAGATCCTGGGACCCCTGTTACTATAGAGTTGTCCTTTCCAGAATCTTTTACAGCTCTGCAAAGTGAGTCTCAATTCATACACATGCAGCCACAATATCTTTGATATTCACTTCAAATTTCTTATTGGTCTGTGTGAGGCTAATGCAAAAATCTACTTAATACAAAATGCACTTTGCTACATACTACAACCAAACCCACTACTGTACTTCCACTTCTTAGTGTGCCTGAGGTCCCTGATACTATCTGTGATTCCCACTCAAAGTCTTCACGGTCTTCTCTGGAAAGGCTTGGTTTGAAGCCCCTTCCATGTGACTTATCTTTACAAGAAGATATCAATCCTCGGATTGATGCAGTTTATTCTATACTGCAATAAGGGAATCAACCTACGGAGCTATGACTACGAAGATTTTTCCATTACATTGTATTTGTAGGACTGTTCTGGGAGCTAACTACAGGATTCCTCTATTAATGTAGTGCAGTGCTTTACCTTTCCAAGGAATTTATTGACAAGAGACTCTGCCCATTGTGGACAATCCAGTCATTCACTTGAATGAACATACCATAAAACAGATTAATGATGTTCTAACCTTGAAGGATATCACTGAGGTTTACTTGCATTCTGTTCTAAGGTATCAGTTTGAGCTGTTCTGTACAACTGCCTGTCCCATATTGTAGGATATTTATGCATCCATGTCAGAGTGGATTAATTACTATAGGGCTGGTCTGTTTTGCTTTGTCTTTCTAAGGTTACTTTGCAGTAAGGCAAGGAAATACAAAAAAACTCTGTTGAGGATTAATGTGCTTTACTAAACAAAATGCTGTACATACAAACTTACAATTTTAGGAAACAAATACATGGCATACAAAGTATCACAAAATATGCATACAACATACACATGCACAAACTATCTATCCTTCTTAGCAAATTAACCCGTACAATGTATACAATAGGAATAGGGATGCACTAAACAGTTACTTAACTTTGGTTGTTCCTTATATACAGAATCTCTTCCAAATAGCTCCTCACTTATCTGAGTCCTCCAAAACCACCCCCCTTTGTTTTCAGCACATGGGTGGAACAGTGGCTTAGTGGTTAGCACATCTGCCTTGCAGTAAATGGGTGATGGGTTTGATTCCCAACCATGGCATCTCCTGCCTTGAGTTTGCATGTTCTCCCTGTGCTTGTGTGGGTTTCCTCCCACACTCCAAAGACATGCTGGTAGGTTAATTGGATCCTGTCTAAATTGTCCCTAGTATGTGTATGCATGAATGTAAGTTAGGGACCTTAGATTGTACACTCCTTGAGGGTTAGGGACTGATGTAAATGTACAATATATATGTGTAAAGCACGGCATAAATTGACAGCACTATATAAGTACCTGAAATAAATAAATAAATGGCTGAGTTCGAATTCTTTTTTCTCTCCCTCTACTTCCTGCCAACATCACTTCCTGTTGCATAAGCTCCATGAGCCAGTTAAATGAAATAATTAGCATATGAACAGGGGAAGTCTAGGTTCTAAAAACAATACATGGTAACAAAGATTAATCATTCCATATATTTATGCTATAAAAAACACCAACATAGCCATGGCAACACTTGGCCATACACTACTGGAATTCTTTTCAAAATTTTTCATTTTAAGAACATTTGTTTGATTTTCTGATCATTAGTGGGGTCAAATCTTTGCTCCATTTTGTACAAAAAGCTACCAGTGTAAGCCCAGCTTAAGAGAAACTATTCCATCTCCAGGACAGACCTGCAGACACTTTCATGTTTCGAACAAAATATCTAGTGCTTTACATTCCAGCTGCAATGGTCTTCTACAAGCCACTACGCTTGTCTCTTGTGTAGACCTATTGTTGGTTCACATGCGTAGATCATTTTGGCACTGAGCCTGAAAGCTGATGATATCTTTAAGGAGCGTTAAATTTACCCTACCTTCAAGAGTAGACACCTCTCTAACGCTGTCATAGATCATGGTATTCCTGATTTCTCTGGTGGTCAGAGTTCACAATTCCAACGCAGGAGGTCTATAGATGAGGTGGACCAAATTCATTCTTCCACTGCTTCCACAACAGTTCCTTGTGGACATGCACAGTCTTTCTTTCCTACTTTCAAGGCCATAAATTCTCCATTTCTTTTGGCTAACACTCCACATGAAGACTCAAGCCCACCTCCCACATGAGAGGCTGTCTTGTTTTGACTGGATCCCATGTTTATTGCATTCTAGCTGTTTTTATGCTCAGGTTTTCCATTGTAGGTAATTATTTGCTGAAACTTAGATTAAGTATCTTTAATTGACCCTTTCTGGCATTCCTGCAATTTGTCATTCCTTTTGGACCAGCTTTATTGGGGTTTCCTGTGTTCTGATAGAAAATCTGTTCCTAAATGTGCTATCCCCCTTATTCTTGCACATTTCTCTGCTGTGGAGTTCCTCACAGTTATTGGGGTTTAATGCTTAATTCTTTATAAGCCATATCCGTCTTTGTATAGATTTTCTAACTTCTGAATCTAAAGGAACCTGCTTCAGTAAATTGTACTTTCTGACTATGACACAGAACACTATTTAACCCTATTGCCTTCTATTCTTTTATTCCCCTCAGTGGAATATCATATATATTTATATTGAGAAGAGTCAGTGTCCTGCACCTTATCAGTTTCTGGATAAAAGATTTCTAAAATATTGCCCTCCTTGGGTACACCACATTCTATCCCATTGCCAGTGGTGTATTTAGGTTGCGTGCTGCCCTAGGCAACACAAAAATCATCTTCCCCCCCCACATGGAGAGATTCTGACACTGACATACACCCCCACCTCCACCATGATAAGAGCCTGATATTGTCCGACAACCACTACCACCGCCCCATACACACTGGCAAACCCCCCCCCCCCCCCACCTTCACAGCTCCAGACATTTCTTTGAACAAGAGTCAGGCTCTGCATACACCATTAAGCACCCTGCAGCCTCTCTCAGTTCCCACCTGGTCCCCATGCTGCATGTGTCCTTTCTTCCATCTCTTCTTTCGGGGGGTGGCGCTGCCCCCCTGAAAAATGCCACCCTAGGCAAATGCCTTGTTTGCCTTGTGGTAAATACGCCCCTGCCCATTGCTCTCTTGAAAGAATCTGTGGAATAATCTGAAAACTCTTCTTCCATGGTTCCCAATAATATTTTTGTCTTTTCCTCATATAAAAGATTATTCATTCCCTCATTTTAAATAATAATTCTATAGTCTGCTCTCAAACAGCTAACTTGAATCTCCATAGATAAAATTTTTCTCATTTGAGAGCCTTTATCCCGAGGATGTGTCCTTCTTCATATCAGGCAAAGTTTAATATGCCTATCACAATTCTCAAATAATTTGGAGCATAAATAGTATGGATTCTGCTATTTTCTTTAACTATTGGCATTGCCATTTATTTCAGTCTTGCCTTCTCTCTTCTGTAAGTGCTGTTTATCACTTTCCTCTTTCTCCATTTTACTTTTATGTTTAGAGTGCTCTCATATTCATACTTATCTCTTTTAGAGATTACTTCCTGGCCAGGAACATCACCTCATATCATACACCTCCCTTGCCCTTAGTAAAGGCGTCACAACACCTTTTTGAACCTTCTAACTGTTGTATGTTTATGTTTATAAGGACATACAGTCAGGTCCATAAATATTGGGACAGCGACACAATTCTTACATTTTTGGCTCTATACACCACCACAATGGATTTGAAATGAAACTAACAAGATGTGCTTTAACTGCAGACTGTCAGCTTTTAATTTGAGGGTATTTACATCCAAATCAGGTGAACGGTGTAGGAATTACAACAATTTGCATATGTGCCTCCCACTTGTTAAGGGACCAAAAGTAATTGGACAATTGGCTTCTCAGCTGTTCCATGGCCAGGTGTGTGTTATTCCCTCATTATCCCAATTACAATGAGCAGATAAAAGGTCCAGAGTTCATTTCAAGTGTGCTATTTGCATTTGGAATCTGTTGCTGTCAACTCTCAAGATGAGATCCAAAGAGCTGTCACTATCAGTGAAGCAAGCCATCATTAGGCTGAAAAAACAAAACAAACCCATCAGAGAGATAGCAAAAACATTAGGCGTGGCCAAAACAACTGTTTGGAACATTCTTAAAAAGAAGGAACGCACCGGTGAGCTCAGCAACACCAAAAGACCCGGAAGACCACAGAAAACAACTGTGGTGGATGACCGAAGAATTCTTTCCCTGGTGAAGAAAACACCCTTCACAGCAGTTGGCCAGATCAAGAACACTCTCCAGGAGGTAGGTGTATGTGTGTCAAAGTCAACAATCAAGAGAAGACTTCACCAGAGTGAATACAGAGGGTTCACCACAAGATGTAAACCATTGGTGAGCCTCAAAAACAGGAAGGCCAGATTAGAGTTTGCCAAACGACATCTAAAAAAGCCTTCACAGTTCTGGAACAACATCCTATGGACAGATGAGACCAAGATCAACTTGTACCAGAGTGATGGGAAGAGAAGAGTATGGAGAAGGAAAGGAACTGCTCATGATCCTAAGCATACCACCTCATCAGTGAAGCATGGTGGTGGTAGTGTCATGGCGAGGGCATGTATGGCTGCCAATGGAACTGGTTCTCTTGTTTTTTTTGATGATGTGACTGTATTATCTGCTCATATTCAGCCAAATGCTTCAGAACTCATTGGACGCTGCTTCACAGTGCAGATGGACAATGACCCAAAGCATACTGCAAAAGCAACCAAAGAGTTTTTTAAGGGAAAGAAGTGGAATGTTATGCAATGGCCAAGTCAATCACCTGACCTGAATCCGATTGAGCATGCATTTCACTTGCTGAAGACAAAACTGAAGGGAAAATGCCCCAAGAACAAGCAGGAACTGAAGACAGTTGCAGTAGAGGCCTGGCAGAGCATCACCAGGGTTGAAACCCAGCGTCTGGTGATGTCTATGCGTTCCAAACTTCAGGCTGTAATTGACTGCAAAGGATTTGTAACCAAGTATTAAAAAGCGAAAGTTTTATTTATGATTATTATTCTGTCCCATTACTTTTGGTCCCTTAACAAGTGGGAGGCACATATGCAAACTGTTGTAATTCCTACACCGTTCACCTGATTTGGATGTAAATACCCTCAAATTAAAGCTGACAGTCTGCATTTCATTTCAAATCCATTGTGGTGGTGTATAGAGCCAAAAATGTTAGAATTGTGTCGATGTCCCAATATTTATGGACCTGACTGTAAGTACTAGCTTTCTCTCCCTGGAATCAAGGGTTGGGTATACCAGGCCCAGGCCATCACTCTAATAATTTTCTTTGGTTGGTCAACTTAATTGATGGTTGAAGTTATTTTTTCTGTTTGGTTAGTATTTTTTCACCTGTATTTCCTTTAAAGTAGATTATTGGTTCTTAGCATTGTTGGCAGAGGGCATTGCTCCTTCAAGTGCTGATTTCTTCTTTGACTTTATCAGTTCTGCTCTAGCATGCCAGGATGGTTCTAAATATCTTCCTTTGGTGCTTTTCTTTTCCACATTTGATAACTTATGCATCAAGTTCCATTTAGGTATTGATTCTTGTAAAATTCTATATCTGTTGCTGTTTGTCTATTGGATTTTCCCACTCCTCAGTTAGACTGCTTTTGAATTTTCCTTATATCATAGATTTGTCTACAGTCCTGTGTGCCTCAATGGATGATAAAGAATATAAGATTTTTGTACTTACCATAACATAGTTCATTGAGGGACACAGGTCCTGGCCCTCTTTGCTATTGGCCTAATGTACTGCCTGACCTCAAAACTGAGACATAAAAGGTTGAAGGCAGGGATTTACAGGGGCTAGCAAGGTGATTTTTGTTTTGCCAGTATCCAAACCCCTTGTATGCAGCAGTATAACCCACATGTCATAGACAATTTTATAATCCTATGTACTTTTAACAGACTTCAAAAAGATTTTAAAGTAATTACAAAACCTTATTTTGAACAATCATTTAGATCAATAACAGTGGATGTTGGCAAACATGTTGGGTTTTGTCTGTCTCAGTCTTGCCTGACTGGGGAGTTTCAACAGCCGTAAATACATGGTTGGGTTCCAACCCAGTCCAACTCCACTCGAAATAGAGTTCCACTTTCATTTTAGTACAACCTTATAAATATAAATATTTCTGTCTTTGTGACAAGTTGATATTTTGTAGGTATATGAAAATGTGATGCTACACTGTTGTGTACTAACCTCACAATTCTTTACAACACTAATGTGGACTTACACTGACTACAGTATAAAAAAGTTTGTAATATAAGTGAACATGAATTATGCAGTTTCTAGGTCATAATGTACAAATGTCCTGCCATGAATCACTGTACTTAATTTGGCAAATGTCTTTGTTGTGAATAAACCATTAAGAGATGGAACACTTTAGAAAAATTAAAGCAATACAAGAAGCCATCTTTGTAACATGTCCTCATTAAAAAGTCATTAGACTGCTCCAAATACCTTTCACCATAAATCTTGAAGCAGTAGATTGGTTAGCCCTAAAGATGGACTACAAATATTTGAATTATAATTGCATTTCTAGGACATAGCTATGCAAGTTAGTCACGCAGGTACTCAGTACTAGCCTTTGTGTCAATTTATCAATGGTGAATAAATAATTTTTCAGGTAAAAACTTCCTCAAGATTAGGATTACGAGCAAGGCAATTGTAGGCATTTTGGACACAATTTTTAATATTCGGGAATTTTGAAGTTGTTACCTATTACACTGTATATTTTAGATACAATGGAATAATACCCATTATGTGACAACCTTAAAGTGGCCCTGTTGGGGTCAGAAAAAAAGATTAAAAGTTACTGCAACAGCAAGCATTTATACTTACCTCTCTGGAGGCATATGTCTCCTGCCTTCTTTCCATAAATTTTTTTCCAGGAGTGTCAGATACATTGAGTTCTCCATACCATCCTGTAGTTTTATTCTCCAACCACTATGTTACTGCTGTGTCCTGTAGTGACCAGGGTTTGGAGGACGGAACCACACTGCTCAGCAGGGGATCCAGGATTCTGAAACTAGCCAAAGTGTTGAATGCCCAAGAGTCTTGCTAAATCACTGGAAATGTTCTATTGCAAAGACCTTTAATCTGTTTTTGTTTTAGTTTTTTTCCCTCAAACTCTGAAAACCTCCTTGTGCTTTATATAATGCAATACCATATATATATATATATATATATATATAGTTACATAGTTGGTCTGGCTGAAAAAAGACAAAAGTCCATCCAGTTCAACCATAGAAAAAAAAAGTTATAATCCTATACCCACAGTTGATCCAGAGGAAGGCAAAAAAAACCACAGCAAAGCATGATCCAACTCCTTCCTGATCCCCCGAGAGGCAATCGGATATTCCCTGGATCAACTTTACCTATAAATGTTAGTATCCAGTTATATTCTGTGTATCTAAGAAACAATCCAGGCCTTTTTTGAAGCAATCCACTGAGCTGGCTAGAACCAACTCTTGAGGGAGTCTATTCCATATTTTCACAGCTCTCACTGTGAAGAAACCTTTCCGTGTTTGGAGATTAAATTTATTTTCCTCCAGACGTAGAGTGCCCCCTTGTCCTCTGTGTTGACCTCAGGGTGAATAACTCTACACCGAGTTCACTATATGAACCAATGATGTATTTATACATGTTGATCATATCCCCCCTTAATCTGCTCTTCTCAAGAGAGAATACATTCAGTTTCTCTAATCTTTCCTCATAGCTGATGTCCTCCATGCCTCGTATCAGTTTAGTTGCCCTTCTCTGTACTTTCTCAAGTTCCCCAATGTTCTTTTTGTGAAATGGTGCCCAAAACTGAACTGCATATTCCAGATGAGGTATTACTAATGATTTGTACCGGGGTAATATGATCTCTATCTCTTTCTGGAGTCTATACCTCTTTTAATACAAGAGAGGATTTTGCATGCTTTAGAAACCACAGCTTGGCATTGCATGCCATTATTAAGCTTGTGATCTACCAGAACCCCCAGATCCTTCTCCACCATTGATTCCCCCAGTTGTACTCCCCCTAGTATGTATGATGCATGCATATTCTTAGCTTCCAAGTACAAAACCTTACATTAATCAACATTAAATCTCATTTGCCACATAGTTGCCCAATTAAACAGTGCATTGAGGTCAGCTTATAAATGTGAGACATCCTGTAAGGACGTTATTCCACTGCACAGCTTGGTGTCATCTGCAAAGACTGAAATGGTATTTTTAATCTCAGACCCTATATCGTTTATAAATATATTAAAAAGTAAGGGTCCCAACACTGAACCCTGGGGTACACCACTGATGACCCCAGACCATTCAGAGTATGAAACATGAACCACTACTCTCTGAATACGATCTTTTAGCCAGTTTTCTATTCATTTACATACAGATTTTTCCAAGCCGTAGACTTTACCTTACACATTAGCCATGTATGGGGAACTGTGTCAAACACTTTTGCATATATATATATATATATATATATATATATATATATATATATACTTACCTCTATCTGAGGTCTTCAGACCAGTAGCATGATGTGCAGGTTCCTCTTCAATCTTCTCTTGAGGTGGGTATCCTCCAGATGCAGAGAGCAACACTGATGACAGTAATATGTAGTACAGCAAGATGAGTGAAATTCCCTCCAAACATGAATATCTGTTAGAAATTATCTATATAGCCCTACAGAACATACAGATCACAGTCCACGTGTGTTTTTCTGCTTCGCTGCAAGAAAGAAACAGGAAACGTTATTTAGAGAAAAGACATACAGTGCACCATAGATGCAGTTACAAACCTATAAACACAGCCATCTACTGGTTGAAGCATGTATCTCTACTGAATACTGATGTACTCATTGCACAAAATACATTAACACTGTATTCCAACAATTTCCACGGCCAACACCTTTTGCAATATCAAAGCCCAACAGAAAGAACTGACCCCCGATGCCAGAGGTCAAAATGCACTTAGTATGGTTCAATCCCATAGAGTGTAATTCAGAGCTGTTTGTATTACTTCTCTCTCGATTATGAAATTGTATAATTCTCAAAAATCTCCCATAAGATAAAAAAAAATGCTCCAATTATGTATGCCATACAAGACAATGTATTAAAATGCCAAAAACATAACTAATAAAAAAGCCACATAAAAGTCAACGCCATGGATATAATAAACACATGCACATGCGCAATGTGCGTATGTGCATACATAAAGTAATGACCTCAGTGTTCACAAGCTCCGTGCATGACATTTGCCACCAACTGACATGTTGAATATGGCATTCACCCCTATGTATTACTTCATAAGCATTGTGGGTTCTCAGAGTCTAACATACAAATCAGAAAAAAGATATTTTATTAACAGAATATCACATTAAAAAGAACCAAAGATGCATTATGCCTGACACAAATTGATCCATGTCAATGTTCTCTGAATGACAAAGAACTTTCCTATTAAAATCAGAATGCTTAATCAAGAGTATTTATGTTCTTAATAGCACATTGCTATGGCCTGACACGACTTATTATACATGCCTAGCACTCAGAAAGCCACAAACATGTTGCATCATAATTAATGCATTAAAGTGAAAGCAATGACCAAATACATTCTGCACATAATAGTGCTTGTTGAAATAATTGATTAGCAAAATGGCTTTGGAGTGAACGAGTGTGAATGCCAGGGTTTTGCTTCACTAAGATTGTGAGTTTAGATGTGGGGCTGTCAGCCTCGGGCAGTGCTGCAGGTATACCCTAGTGTAATTTACTAAAAGAGATGCAAATTTACTAAAGTCAAGCACCTATTCCAGTGATCGTAACCACTTATTTCCCTTATCTCCATGCCTCACGGGGGAAGATAAGCAAAGATTTTACATCTGAACTTATTTATATTATATTCCCTGAACTGGATATCCACATGCCCTCCAGAAGGCTTTACCCCCTTCATGACCAAGCTATTTTTGGCATTCAGCGCTGCGCTACTTTGGCAATTGTCCGGTCATGCAACACTGTACCCAAATAAATGTTTTCACATTTTTTTTCACACAAATAGAGCTTTCCTTTGGTGGTATTTGATCACCACTGGGTTTTTTATTTGTTGCTATATAAATGAAAGAGATTGCACATTTTGGAAAAAAAATCCCAATAAGTGTATATTAATTGATTTGTATGCAAGTTATAGCATCTGGAGTGCTACCCTCTTGAGGACTGCTGTGTTTCAGGATCCAGTCTAAGCTTTGCACAGCCAGGCAACACGCATTTTCCATGCTTGCAGCCACAGTCAGTGAACAGTCCATTTTTTGTTATTTATTAGGGGTTACAACTTGGACGGGGTAATAGGGATTATGGAATGCCCAACTTGACTGAATAAATGCAAAGGGATAACTTCCTTCCTATTTACAGAAACAGATCTTGGACTGTTCTTTTCCTTGAAAGCGGTTAGTCAATATGGATCAGTAGCAACTGCCCCTTATGGGCTACGAACTCTCAGCCCTCTCTGAAAGTTAGCTTAGCTTGTTGCCATTACATACAGAGATATCTCCTCTCCCCTGTAGAACTGCTCAAAGCTCCACAGCCTGTAGACACTACCAGCCCTCCTGGCTGCTTTGAAGATCTCCCAGGACAAGGATAAAGGGTTAAACACAGCAACGTCCTTTGGAAGCTTGCTACACGTGGCAGTCTTTCCCCTTGTGAATCCCTGGTTGTGCTGAGTGCTGTGTGTCAAACTGTCCTCCTTGTTCCCACTGTTCCCAGAACTTGATCCTGTTAATGCTGTAATGCTGAATGGATCCTCCTATTATTCTTTATCGTTTTACACATGCACCATTACAATAGCCTAAATAAGAAGTCTACTATATACTAACACCTCATATTTTGTACTGTTATTATTTTTTTCTGTGGCATCATTTTATGTACCACAAAATCCAGATCATGCACAAGGCCACCTAGATGGGTGCCTTGGGCTCAAATGAAGTCCAGGAGCCAGCAAACATCAAAAAGCCTGCTGATATCCCTTCTGATCATTTCTGCCTGCCCCAGCCCAAGAGATCAGGAAACAGTATATTTAATGAATAAATATAATACATCTGCTTTGCGTTAAGAGTGGAAAATAATAAAAATATATAAAATTAAGCACTTATTAAAATATATCTATAGCCAAAACTTTTTTTTTACATTTTAGATGGCGTAGGCAGCGGTTGTTGCAAGAATAAGTGTACCAATTGGAAGGTTTCCCTTCTATTTTTCTTCTGGTGACAACTCAAAATTTTGAGTTTCCCTCATTTCTAGGTCTAGTGATTTTGGTTACCACTCCAATAGAGGTAGTGAATATTCTCAGTGGACAAAGCAATCAAAAACTGACTGGGGCTCTAACATTCCCTTATTGTAACAAAACATATGGGGTATATCACTCAACAGTCACACAACTGTCACCTAGATTCACAAATGTTTTATTTGGTAAAACATGTGAAATTTGTTTGAATGTTGGGTTAAAACATTGATCAATTGTCCCTAAAAAGAAAAGTTTTAGCTTCAAAATTCATTATGTCACATTCTAACCCCCCCCCATATGAATATACTCCTGTGGAAAAGGCATGTAACTTGAAACTTCCCATGACACAGTCAATGAACATGCATGCACCCGCCTTACAGCTTCACTATGTATCCTTACATGTGCGAAAATCAATACAGCAGGCAGTGAGTTTTCAATACCATTATTTAATCAACACTTCGTTTTATTGTTGTAAATGTACGCTATTATATTTTAAGTATATCAGATTCATTTAAAGCAGAGTTAAAGTTGAATTAAAAAAAATAAAAGTCAGCAGCTACAAAAACTGTAGCTACGTACTTTTAAAGTACAGACACTTACCTGTCCCTCGGTCCAGTGGTGTCCTCACCACCGCTGGTTTCACCAGCAGTCTTTTCTCCCTGGCGCCGGCATCTTAAGTGTGGGCATCCAGCTGTGCGGCTTCACAGCCAGATGCCCACTGCGCATGCGCGAGTAGCGCTGCGCTTTGTGAATGGTCCCATAGTCTTCTGGGACCTGTCACATGACCCAGAAGACTACGGGGAGGGAGGACAACTTCCTCTTCTGATCTCCTTAGGCGATCGCACCGGAAGTGGGAGTGAATACCTGTCAAATTTGGATACCCAATCCCCAAAGGTGCCAATCCTTAACGGGGAGCGGGGGACAAAGCCTTAAAGCGGAAATTCCTCTTTTGGGTGGAGCTGCTCTTTAACAGTATATTTATTGAATAATGTATAATTAATTGGAAAGATGTTTTTTATTTCAAAAATTCTTTAACATTTTTTATTTGATACTGTAAAATTGCTGTTACCGCATCTTAATGAGATATACGGTATGCATTATATTTTTAGCGAGTACCCATTTTGAGTTATTACGTTGGCATTAATCGGAAAAGTTTTTAGGCAGAAAATTAATAAGAGGAACACTGAATACTGCTAACATCATCAAAATGAAATAAACAACCTGAATACATTCTGCACAAAAGCCACCTGACAACAATATGGTAAAATTGCAGATAATTGCACAATGTTGTCGGTAAACAGGTTTTATTCCCAAGAGAGAAGAATGAAAGGTAGAGGAATGTGAGGTGAACATACTGGCTCCCATTCAGATGTGACTCTCATTTTGCTGCTAAAGTTTACATGAAAGTATTTCATGGAAAGATTTGTAGATTTTTCCTCCAACAGCTTTTCCAGCAGGATTGTTGAAATACAAACATAAAAGCTGTGTTTTGTATAACAAATTAAATGCAATACCAGTATAAAAAATTACATACTCTTACCAGACAACACAGCCAGTTTGATTATCTGTACTGTACTAAAACAATATAGCTTGGTCACTTCCATGCTACCAGTCTGTGATTGGACAGCAAAGTAACAACAACAGACTAATGGGGGCATTGCTGTCAGCTTGTTCTGAGCTAGTACATGTGCATGCAGAAGAGCCTGGTTGGTTAAAAGCAGAGGCGGACTAATAATTTGGAAACTTGGTCACTGCCCAAGGGCCCAGGGTCAGTAGGGGGCCCCATGAGATGCCCTTGGTACCTTTTTCATAGGCTTTTTTGAGTTTGGGCAAGGACACAGGGGCCCCATGATCCCCTATTGCCTAGTCCACCCCTGGGTAAAAGCATTGCCCCTCCCTGCCAAAATATATGTTTCACTGTAGATAGAGTTACATGAGGATGATCTCAAAGCAGATCCAAAGACTTATACAACCTACATTTTAAAACATGTCACTGCTGAGGAACACAAGACAACAACACCACTGTTCAGTAACCTTGCACAAAAACAACATATATAAGTTGGAAAGGGCAAGGCCACTGGTTTATTTAAAATTTCCAACACAAGCAATTTCCAACATAAACACTTAAAGAAGAAGTATAGCAAAACTTTTTTGGCTATACTTCTATGGATCACAGGAGTGCAGTTCGTTCCACTCCTTTGACCCATCTTGAGGCTCCGAAAATAGTCAATTGAGGCTCTGAAAATATCCACCCAGAAGCCTGGACTTGCACCTGGCTCAGCCTCTCAGTGATACACTGAAAGTCTGAATCATCTACTCCCAACCCTCCACAGCCCAGTGCTCCAGTGAGCGCTGGAGGAGAAGAGCAGAGAGCCAGTGACTGACAGTCATGGCTCTCTGCTCAGAGTGGAGGGGCAGACCTGATCCATCAGCGGTGTTTGATCGCTCAATTCAGAGAAGGCAGGGGCCAAATGCAGCATTGAAGTATAAGGTTTTTTGTTTTTTTAAACCCCTACTTCTCTTTTAAACAGTGCCTGTCGCATTTCTACTCTAAGCATGCTTGAACATTAACGTGATCAAGTCTAAAATGTCTTTACCATGAGTGCTGGCTAGACATTTGACTGAGTCAACTTCCACTCAAGGGCATAGCCCATTAAGGCAACTTTTAATGCTTGCAAGGTCAAAAACCACTGCTAAAGCTGTGACAAACAACCATGAACAGGGCGGGTGGGCGTGAAGTCCTGCTAAAGCTGCAGTTCCTCAAGTCACTGATTATTTACCTCAGTGTAGACTTTTTTAATATTAGAGTTCAGACCCCCCGCCCCCTCACCTCATGCCTAGGTAGCCAGTCATTTTAGAGCTACTTTGATTTGTTGCCTGTGTCCTTGTCCAACTCTCAGCCATGCTCTGATTCAGTCAAGGTTCCCATTCCCTTATGGCAGGGGTGCTCAACCGTGGCCCGTGTAACCCTGTGATGTGGTCCATGACTACATGCTCTAGGATGGTGGTTCAGCAAGCCAAGATAGTGGGTTGCAAACTTGCCATGCCAGAGCATCACCGTGCATGGAGCTGGTGCGGGCAGTAGGGGAAGCAAGGGCCGGGGAGGGAGCAGGAGCTGCATAATCCGATTCTTCCTCTGTAGCACTGTAGCCCTGTCCCAGGCAGAGTGATACCAAGTGCACTTTCTCTTACAGAAGCTGTAAGAGAAAAAGGTCAGATTATTAAACATCACAAAGTATTGCAATGGCATATTAGAGCTTAAAGAAAAAGGATTATTAGGCTGCTTTCACACTGATCTGCAGGTGAGCCTTAGACATCTATTATACCGTGTGGGTTTGGTGCGCTTTCAGAAAGTGCACCACATCTGCAAGATATAAGAGAAGTCCATGGCAAAGTGCAGCTAACCCGCAGGAAAGCCGCAGGTGCACTGTGCTGCACCTGTTGTGTGTAGCATCAGGGGTCACAATGGCAATCTAGCACCATGCTCCAAGGAGCCCATACGGCCTCTCTGTCACATTCTGTTTTGCACTTGGACAGGAGGGGTGATGGGGCACCATATACAGGAACCAATCATCTCCATTTCCTCCTGCAACCTTTGAAAGCTAGCTTCTGCTCCACTTCCACCCGCCAGCATTCAGCGGCCGCAGGAGGAAAATATTAATTATTCTATTCAAAATATAAAATTGAAAGTCTGAACAATTTCAGTTCATTCAAAAGGTTGAACATCCCAACCCTATGGGCTCAAGCGGCCACACTTGAGCCTTTCTGCTCATTTCTCTACACCTGACTTCACTCCACATTCAGAATCAAGTTCTTTCTAATTGACACCCTACACTTTATGCCTTATGCTAAAAAAAAATACATGAACTACAGCGCTCCTATAGAACTGCTGTCCTTTCTAGAGATGAGCGAATCGAAGTATCCGAAGTGGAATTCGAGTCGAATATCGGAAAAATTTCGATTCGTGCCGAATCCGAAAAATAGCCTAATTCGGACGCGCGAATCGAAATTTTTCAGAAAATGGCGGCTGACATGTGCGGCGACGGAGCGGGGATGTCTGGGAAGGCGCTCAGACAAGGCGCGCTGACCCATAATGCATTCCTCAACTACATGTGATCGCATGAGCCAATCAGCAGCCAGCCAGCCAGCACTGTGTAATGGTCGAGTTATAAATAGCGGCCATTTTGGAATTCTTCATTTGCCTGCAGTTATTGAACAGAGGCAGACCGCTCTGTACTAGGGACAGGGACAGAGTTAGGGCCACAGAAACGATAATTGGGGACAGAGAAAAGTTACTTAGGGACAGAGAACCATTACTCAGGGACACAGACTTGTTAATGAGGGCCACAGAATCGTTATTTAGGGACAAAGAAACGCTAGTTAGGGCCACAGAATTCATAATCAGGGACAGACAGAATTGTTACTCAGTGCCAGAGAATTGTTACTTAGGGCCACAGAAACGTTATTAGGGCCACAGAATTTTTACTCAGGGACAGACAGAATTGTTACTGAGTGCCAGAGAATTGTTACTCAGGGACAGACAGAATTGTTACTGAGTGCCAGAGAATTGTTACTTAGGGCCACAGAAACTTTAATTAGGGCCACAGAATTTTTACTCAGGGACAGACAGAATTGTTACTGAGTGCCAGAGAATTGTTACTCAGGGACAGACAGAATTGTTACTGAGTGCCAGAGAATTGTTACTTAGGGCCACAGAAACTTTACTTAGGGCCACAGAATTTTTACTCAGGGACAGACAGAATTGTTACTGAGTGCCAGAGAATTGTTACTCAGGGACAGACAGAATTGTTACTGAGTGCCAGAGAATTGTTACTCAGGGCCCCAGAAACTTTACTTAGGGCCACAGAATTTTTACTCAGGGACAGACAGAATTGTTACTGAGTGCCAGAGAATTGTTACTCAGGGACAGACAGAATTGTTACTGAGTGCCAGAGAATTGTTACTTAGGGCCACAGAAACTTTACTTAGGGCCACAGAATTGTTACTCGCACAGACACAGAATTGTTACTCGCACAGACACAGAATTGTTACTGAAGGCCACAGAACTGTTACTTAGGGCCACAGAATTGTTACTCGCACAGACACAGAATTGTTACTCGCACAGACACAGAACTGTTACTGAGGGCCACAGAACTGTTACTTAGGGCCACAGAATTGTTACTCGCACAGACACAGAATTGTTACTCAGGGCCACAGAACTGTTACTTAGGGACAAAGAAACGCTAGTTAGGGCCACAGAATTCATACTCAGGGACAGACAGAATTGTTACGGAGTGCCAGAGAATTGTTACTCTGGGCCACAGAAACTTTACTTAGGGCCACAGAATTTTTACTCAGGGACAGACAGAATTGTTACTGAGTGCCAGAGAATTGTTACTCAGGGACAGACAGAATTGTTACGGAGTGCCAGAGAATTGTTACTCAGGGCCACAGAAACTTTACTTAGGGCCACAGAATTTTTACTCAGGGACAGACAGAATTGTTACTGAGTGCCAGAGAATTGTTACTCAGGGACAGACAGAATTGTTACTGAGTGCCAGAGAATTGTTACTTAGGGCCACAGAAACTTTACTTAGGGCCACAGAATTGTTACTCGCACAGACACAGAATTGTTACTCGCACAGACACAGAACTGTTACTGAGGGCCACAGAAACTTTACTTAGGGCCACAGAATTGTTACTCGCACAGACACAGAATTGTTACTCGCACAGACACAGAACTGTTACTGAGGGCCACAGAACTGTTACTTAGGGCCACAGAATTGTTACTCGCACAGACACAGAATTGTTACTCAGGGCCACAGAACTGTTACTTAGGGACAAAGAAACGCTAGTTAGGGCCACGGAATTCATACTCAGGGACAGACAGAATTGTTACGGAGTGCCAGAGAATTGTTACTCAGGGCCACAGAAACTTTACTTAGGGCCACAGAATTTTTACTCAGGGACAGACAGAATTGTTACTGAGTGCCAGAGAATTGTTACTCAGGGACAGACAGAATTGTTACGGAGTGCCAGAGAATTGTTACTCAGGGACAGACAGAATTGTTACTGAGTGCCAGAGAATTGTTACTTAGGGCCACAGAAACTTTAATTAGGGCCACAGAATTTTTACTCAGGGACAGACAGAATTGTTACTGAGTGCCAGAGAATTGTTACTCAGGGACAGACAGAATTGTTACGGAGTGCCAGAGAATTGTTACTCAGGGCCACAGAAACTTTACTTAGGGCCAGAGAATTTTTACTCAGGGACAGACAGAATTGTTACTGAGTGCCAGAGAATTGTTACTCAGGGACAGACAGAATTGTTACTGAGTGCCAGATAATTGTTACTCAGGGCCCCAGAAACTTTACTTAGGGCCACAGAATTTTTACTCAGGGACAGACAGAATTGTTACTGAGTGCCAGAGAATTGTTACTCAGGGACAGACAGAATTGTTACTGAGTGCCAGAGAATTGTTACTTAGGGCCACAGAAACTTTACTTAGGGCCACAGAATTGTTACTCGCACAGACACAGAATTGTTACTCGCACAGACACAGAATTGTTACTGAAGGCCACAGAACTGTTACTTAGGGCCACAGAATTGTTACTCGCACAGACACAGAATTGTTACTCGCACAGACACAGAACTGTTACTGAGGGCCACAGAACTGTTACTTAGGGCCACAGAATTGTTACTCGCACAGACACAGAATTGTTACTCAGGGCCACAGAACTGTTACTTAGGGACAAAGAAACGCTAGTTAGGGCCACAGAATTCATACTCAGGGACAGACAGAATTGTTACGGAGTGCCAGAGAATTGTTACTCAGGGCCACAGAAACTTTACTTAGGGCCACAGAATTTTTACTCAGGGACAGACAGAATTGTTACTGAGTGCCAGAGAATTGTTACTCAGGGACAGACAGAATTGTTACGGAGTGCCAGAGAATTGTTACTCAGGGACAGACAGAATTGTTACTGAGTGCCAGAGAATTGTTACTTAGGGCCACAGAAACTTTAATTAGGGCCACAGAATTTTTACTCAGGGACAGACAGAATTGTTACTGAGTGCCAGAGAATTGTTACTCAGGGACAGACAGAATTGTTACGGAGTGCCAGAGAATTGTTACTCAGGGCCACAGAAACTTTACTTAGGGCCACAGAATTTTTACTCAGGGACAGACAGAATTGTTACTGAGTGCCAGAGAATTGTTACTCAGGGACAGACAGAATTGTTACGGAGTGCCAGAGAATTGTTACTCAGGGCCACAGAAACTTTACTTAGGGCCACAGAATTTTTACTCAGGGACAGACAGAATTGTTACTGAGTGCCAGAGAATTGTTACTCAGGGACAGACAGAATTGTTACTGAGTGCCAGATAATTGTTACTTAGGGCCACAGAAACGTTATTAGGGCCACAGAATTGTTACTCAGGGACAGACAGAATTGTTACTGAGTGCCAGAGAATTGTTACTTAGGGCCACAGAAACTTTAGTTAGGGCCACAGAATTGTTACTCAGGGACAGACACAGAATTGTTACTGAGGGCCACAGAACTGTTACTTAGGGCCACAGAATTGTTACTCGCACAGACACAGAATTGTTACTGAGGACCACAGAACTGTTACTTAGGGCCACAGAATTGTTACTCGCACAGACACAGAATTGTTACACAGGGACACAGAACTGTTACTGAGGGCCACAGAACCGTTACTTAGGGCCACAGAATTGTTACTCGCACAGACACAGAATTGTTACTCGCACAGACACAGAATTGTTACTGAGGGCCACAGAACTGTTACTTGGGGCCACAGAAACGTTAATCAGGGACACAGAATTGTTACTGAGGGCCACAGAACTGTTACTTAGGGCCACAGAATTGTTACTCGCACAGACACAGAATTGTTACACAGGGACACAGAACTGTTACTGAGGGCCACAGAACCGTTACTTAGGGCCACAGAATTGTTACTCGCACAGACAGAATTGTTACTCGCACAGACACAGAATTGTTACTCGCACAGACACAGAATTGTTACTCAGGGCCACAGAACTGTTACTGAGGGTCACAGAACTGTTACTTAGGGCCACAGAATTGTTACTCGCACAGACACAGAATTCTTACTCGCACAGACACAGAATTGTTACTCAGGGAAACAGAACTGTTACTGAGGGCCACAGAACTGTTACTTAGGGCCACAGAATTGTTTCTCGCACAGACACAGAATTGTTACTCGCACAGACACAGAATTGTTACTGAGGGCCACAGAACTGTTACTTGGGGCCACAGAAACGTTAATCAGGGACACAGAATTGTTACTGAGGGCCACAGAACTGTTACTTAGGGCCACAGAATTGTTACTCGCACAGACACAGAATTGTTACTCAGGGACACAGAATTGTTACTCAGGGACACATAATCGTTTAATTAAAGAGTATGTCAGACAACATGCAGAGGAGTGGCAGAGGAGGCAATGTTTTAGGAGCGAGCAGACGTGGCAGCAGAGGAAGGGGTCGAGGCAGCACTATTCGCAGCCAGAGGCCAGTGCTCCCGGTGTCATCCAGCGGTCGTGTCTCCACCGACAACCCTGCCGTCGTCGATTGGTTGGCTCGGTCGTCTTCCTCTTCCCAGGTCACCTCTGACACCTACAGCCAACGGTCGGTGGGTACGTCAGACACAACCGTTAGTTGGCATGGCCCGGGACCAAGCCCACTGAAATCACGTGTCCTCTACCTGCCCCTGTCCTTTGGTGTTCCCTCACCAAGCGAAGTATCGCATGCTGTGGGCTCAGCCCCACTGTACAGTGAGGAAGAGCTAACAGAGGGCGGTCAGGAACGGGGGGAGACATCCGCCTTTTCAGCAGCCAGGCGAAGAAGTAGTGGCGAGGAGAGTGGCTCGGTAGCCGGTCTAGAGACAGGTCTGTCTCCTGACCCAGACGCAGCCGAGGGGGCTAGTAGTGAGGCGGAGACCCTACTTGATGATGAGGAGGTTGATCGCACTTGGCAGCCTCGTCGTCATCAGGCAATTTCTTCCGCATCATCAGGAGAAGAGGGTGGCAGCTTGGCAGCGAGCAAAACAGTCGGTGGGTTGCCCAGGAGACAGCAGCAGGGTCGCAGCAGTGTCAGTGGAGCCAAACGGCCACGGAGTAGAGCACCAGCTCCACTGCAGCCTACCACCACGGCCAGTAGTGGTGCCGGTGTGCACGGAGGAAGCAGCAGTCAGCCAGTGAGGAGTATCGGGGGCAAAGTTTCCTACTCGGCGGTGTGGCAATTTTTCGTCAAGCCGCCCGAGGAAGTAAACGTAGCCGTATGTCGAAAATGTGGCCAGAAAGTCAAGCGTGGCCAGGGGGCCCATGTTGGGACTACAGCGTTGCGGCAGCATATGCAGCGTCGCCATTTGGTGGCCTGGGAAAACCGTGATAAAGATACGGCGGTTCTGCCCGCCCCAGCCCCCGCTCCATCACCCGCTCCGTTACTTGCTCCGTCACCCGACGTCAATCGCCCTCCATCAGCCAGTCAAGGCTCCAACACCTCTGCTGAGGGGAGTTGTCGCTCATTGGCATCTTCCGCTCGTTCAGATGCTCCTTCTCCTGCTACTCCTCTTCACGGATTCCGTCAGCAGTCTTTCTTGGAATCCGTTTCCAAGAGACAAGAGTTTGCGAGCACGCACCCGACGGTGCAAAAGCTGAACGTCCTCCTGTCCAAGTTGCTGGTGCTGCAGTCCCTCCCTTTCCAAGTGGTGGACTCAGCACCTTTCAGAGAAATGATGGCTTGTGCCGCGCCGCGGTGGAGAGTGCCAAGCCGTCATTTCTTCGCCAAAAAGGCAGTGCCAGCCCTGCATTCACATGTAGAAGACATGGTGGGCCAGTCTTTGAGCATGTCGGTCTCTGCCAAAGTGCACGGCAGCGCCGACGTGTGGAGCTGTAACTATGGTCAGGGACAGTACATGTCATTTACGGCCCACTGGGTGAACGTGGTGCCGTCACAGCCGCACCAGCAACTTGGACAGGTCACGCCGCTTTTGCCTCCACGTTTGCACGTCCTTGGTCCGGCAAAGATGTCCGCCTCTACCACCTCTTCTTCCGCCGTGTCCTCAGCCGCCACCCCCGTGCCAAGTCCCATTACCCGACCGGCATATCACATGTGCAGGGCGCAACGGTGTCACGCTGTTCTGCACCTGGTATGCCTTGGCGAACGTAGTCACACAGGGGAGGAACTTCTGAGTGTAATGAACAGAGAAATCGACAGATGGCTGTCTCCGCGCAAACTGAAAATCGGAACCATGTTGACCGACAACGGAAAGAACATGGTGTCTGCTCTGCGTCAAGGAAGGTTGTGCCATGCGCCATGCATGGCTCACGTGTTCAATCTGGTTGTCAAGCGGTTCTTAAAATCCACCATCCCACTGCAAGACATCCTTAAAATGTCACGTAAACTTTGCATGCATTTCAGCCATTCCTACACCGCAAAGCACACCCTCCTTGAGCTGCAGCGGCAGAACGGAATTCCACAGCATCGCCTGATCTGCGACGTTGCAACAAGGTGGAATTCAACCCTACACATGTTAGACCGCCTTTACGAACAGCGAAAGGCCATCACCGATTTCCTGATGTTACAAGCGGATAAAGGTACTCCCCTGTGTAACTTCGATGTCAGCCATTGGCAGCTCATGCGTGACACCTGCCGCTTGCTCAGGCCCTTTGAGGAGGCCACGCTATTCGTGAGTCGGCAGGACTATGGGATGAATGACGTCATTCCTCTGTTGCACGTCCTTGAACAAATGCTGTTAACAATGGCTGGTCAGGGTGCGGTAGACGTGGCGCACAGATCTCAACGCCACATGACCCCTGTGGGGGCAGGGCAGGAAGAAGAGGAGGAGGTAGAGGAGGACATTTGTGCTCAGGAATTATTGAGTGAAATGGGTGGTTTTTCCACTCAGCGGACAGGAGTGGAGGAGCAGGAGCATCTGGTAGAGGAGGAAGAGGAGGAGACAGAGGACCCAGACGCACCGTGGCAGTATGCTGTGGAGATGGAGGCAGGGAGTCCCTCGCATTCCTTGGCACAAATGGCCCATAGCATGCTCGGTTGCTTGCGTAGCGACAGCCGAATAATAACCATCAGACAGAGGGATGACTTTTGGCTGTCCACCTTGTTGGACCCTCGCTACCGTTCCAAAATGGTGGCCTTTTTCACACCTGCTGAGAGGGAGGCCAAAATAACGTACTATAAAAACCACCTATGTAGTCAGTTGGTCTCTGCCTTTGTGCGCCAACGTCCATCCTCAGACACTGTGGGCCCTGTGCGCTCGCGTTCCGCTGCCATGGCAGCAGGGGAGGGGTGGGGTGGTAGGAGCAGTGGCAGCTCCACCAGCAGCGGCTGCCTCAGTCTGCAGTCGATGATGAGTAGCTTTCTTCACCAGCGCAGTGAGGAAACTACTAACCAGCCGCAGCAGCAGCAGCAGCATCAGGTGGACCTGGAGCAGGACCTCAAACAACAGGCTTGGGCCTACTTGGACAGCACCCTGCCAACCGAGGTAGACAATCCCCTTGACTACTGGGCAACGAAACTTGACCTTTGGCCCCAACTAGCTGAATTTGCCCTTGAAAGGCTGTCATGCCCGGCCAGTAGCGTGGCATCGGAACGCGTGTTTAGTGCGGCAGGAGGTATTGTAACTCCGCGGAGGACACGACTGTCCACCCAAAGTGTGGAGAGACTCACGTTTGTGAAAATGAATCAGGCTTGGATTAGTCTGGATTTCAAACCACCAGTTCCTGACACAACTGACTAAATCCGCCATGAATCATGCCTCAAACATGTGCCACTTTGAGGTCTCCTCACACACTGCTGGTGTGTAGAATTTTTTGACATAGGGTGCTGGCAGATTACGGGCCTCCCATAGCTGCTGCCAGGCCCCTAATCTGCCATAGGCCCCTATATACCGCCTCCTCATGCTGCTGCCAGGTCCAGAGTCTCTCATGGGTCCCTGTACGGCCTCCCATTGCTGCTGTCTCCATCGCCACACTCTGCCATGTGCCACTTTCAGGTCTCCTCACACTGCTGGTGTGTAGAATTTTTTGACATAGGGTGCTGGCAGATTACGGGCCTCCTATAGCTGCTGCCAGGCCCCTAATCTGCCATAGGCCCCTATATACCGCCTCCTCATGCTGCTGCCAGGTCCACAGTGTCTCATGCCATGTGCCACTTTCAGGTCTCCTCACACTGCTGGTGTGTTGAATATTTTGACATAGGGTGCTGGCAGATTATGGGCCTCCTATAGCTGCTGCCAGGCCCCTAATCTGCCATAGGCCCCTATATACCGCCTCCTCATGCTGCTGCCAGGTCCAGAGTCTCTCATGGGTCCCTGTACGGCCTCCCGTTGCTGCTGTCTCCATCGCCACACTCTGAAATGTGCCACTTTCAGGTCTCCTCACACTGCTGGTGTGTAGAATTTTTTGACATAGGGTGCTGGCAGATTACGGGCCTCCCATAGCTGCTGCCAGGCCCCTAATCTGCCATAGGCCCCTATATACCGCCTCCTCATGCTGCTGCCAGGTCCAGAGTCTGTCATGGGTCCCTGTACGGCCTCCCATTGCTGCTGTCTCCATCGCCACACTCTGCCATGTGCCACTTTCAGGTCTCCTCACACACTGCTGGTGTGTTGAATTTTTTGACATAGGGTGCTGGCAGATTACGGGCCTCCCATAGCTGCTGCCAGGCCCCTAATCTGCCATGGGCCCCTATATACCGCCTCCTCATGCTGCTGCCAGGTCCACAGTGTCTCATGCCATGTGCCACTTTCAGGTCTCCTCACACTGCTGGTGTGTTGAATTTTTTGACATAGGGTGCTGGCAGATTACGGGCCTCCTATAGCTGCTGCCAGGCTCCTAATCTGCCATAGGCCCCTATATACCGCCTCCTCATGCTGCTGCCAGGTCCAGAGTCTGTCATGGGTCCCTGTACGGCCTCCCATTGCTGCTGTCTCCATCGCCACACTCTGCCATGTGCCACTTTCAGGTCTCCTCACACTGCTGGTGTGTAGAATTTTTTGACATAGGGTGCTGGCAGATTACGGGCCTCCCATAGCTGCTGCCAGGCCCCTAATCTGCCATGGGCCCCTATATACCGCCTCCTCATGCTGCTGCCAGGTCCACAGTGTCTCATGCCATGTGCCACTTTCAGGTCTCCTCACACTGCTGGTGTGTTGAATTTTTTGACATAGGGTGCTGGCAGATTATGGGCCTCCTATAGCTGCTGCCAGGCCCCTAATCTGCCATAGGCCCCTATATACCGCCTCCTCATGCTGCTGCCAGGTCCAGAGTCTCTCATGGGTCCCTGTACGGCCTCTTATTGCTGCTGTCTCCATCGCCACACTCTGCCATGTGCCACTTTCAGGTCTCCTCACACTGCTGGTGTGTAGAATTTTTTGACATAGGGTGCTGGCAGATTACGGGCCTCCCATAGCTGCTGCCAGGCCCCTAATCTGCCATAGGCCCCTATATACCGCCTCCTCATGCTGCTGCCAGGTCCAGAGTCTCTCATGGGTCCCTGTACGGCCTCCCATTGCTGCTGTCTCCATCGCCACACTCTGCCATGTGCCACTTTCAGGTCTCCTCACACTGCTGGTGTGTAGAATTTTTTGACATAGGGTGCTGGCAGATTACGGGCCTCCTATAGCTGCTGCCAGGCCCCTAATCTGCCATAGGCCCCTATATACCGCCTCCTCATGCTGCTGCCAGGTCCACAGTGTCTCATGCCATGTGCCACTTTCAGGTCTCCTCACACTGCTGGTGTGTTGAATTTTTTGACATAGGGTGCTGGCAGATTATGGGCCTCCTATAGCTGCTGCCAGGCCCCTAATCTGCCATAGGCCCCTATATACCGCCTCCTCATGCTGCTGCCAGGTCCAGAGTCTCTCATGGGTCCCTGTACGGCCTCCCATTGCTGCTGTCTCCATCGCCACACTCTGCCATGTGCCACTTTCAGGTCTCCTCACACTGCTGGTGTGTAGAATTTTTTGACATAGGGTGCTGGCAGATTACGGGCCTCCCATAGCTGCTGCCAGGCCCCTAATCTGCCATAGGCCCCTATATACCGCCTCCTCATGCTGCTGCCAGGTCCAGAGTCTCTCATGGGTCCCTGTACGGCCTGCCATTGCTGCTGTCTCCATCGCCACACTCTGCCATGTGCCACTTTCAGGTCTCCTCACACTGCTGGTGTGTAGAATTTTTTGACATAGGGTGCTGGCAGATTACGGGCCTCCTATAGCTGCTGCCAGGCCCCTAATCTGCCATAGGCCCCTATATACCGCCTCCTCATGCTGCTGCCAGGTCCAGAGTCTCTCATGGGTCCCTGTACGGCCTCCCATTGCTGCTGTCTCCATCGCCACACTCTGCCATGTGCCACTTTCAGGTCTCCTCACACTGCTGGTGTGTAGAATTTTTTGACATAGGGTGCTGGCAGATTACGGGCCTCCTATAGCTGCTGCCAGGCCCCTAATCTGCCATAGGCCCCTATATACCGCCTCCTCATGCTGCTGCCAGGTCCAGAGTCTCTCATGGGTCCCTGTACGGCCTCCCATTGCTGCTGTCTCCATCGCCACACTCTGCCATGTGCCACTTTCAGGTCTCCTCACACTGCTGGTGTGTAGAATTTTTTGACATAGGGTGCTGGCAGATTACGGGCCTCCCATAGCTGCTGCCAGGCCCCTAATCTGCCATAGGCCCCTATATACCGCCTCCTCATGCTGCTGCCAGGTCCAGAGTCTGTCATGGGTCCCTGTACGGCCTCCCATTGCTGCTGTCTCCATCGCCACACTCTGCCATGTGCCACTTTCAGGTCTCCTCACACACTGCTGGTGTGTAGAATTTTTTGACATAGGGTGCTGGCAGATTACGGGCCTCCCATAGCTGCTGCCAGGCCCCTAATCTGCCATAGGCCCCTATATACCGCCTCCTCATGCTGCTGCCAGGTCCAGAGTCTCTCATGGGTCCCTGTACGGCCTCCCATTGCTGCTGTCTCCATCGCCACACTCTGCCATGTGCCACTTTCAGGTCTCCTCACACTGCTGGTGTGTAGAATTTTTTGACATAGGGTGCTGGCAGATTACGGGCCTCCCATAGCTGCTGCCAGGCCCCTAATCTGCCATGGGCCCCTATATACCGCCTCCTCATGCTGCTGCCAGGTCCACAGTGTCTCATGCCATGTGCCACTTTCAGGTCTCCTCACACTGCTGGTGTGTAGAATTTTTTGACATAGGGTGCTGGCAGATTATGGGCCTCCTATAGCTGCTGCCAGGCCCCTAATCTGCCATAGGCCCCTATATACCGCCTCCTCATGCTGCTGCCAGGTCCAGAGTCTCTCATGGGTCCCTGTACGGCCTCCCATTGCTGCTGTCTCCATCGCCACACTCTGCCATGTGCCACTTTCAGGTCTCCTCACACTGCTGGTGTGTAGAATTTTTTGACATAGGGTGCTGGCAGATTACGGGCCTCCCATAGCTGCTGCCAGGCCCCTAATCTGCCATGGGCCCCTATATACCGCCTCCTCATGCTGCTGCCAGGTCCACAGTGTCTCATGCCATGTGCCACTTTCAGGTCTCCTCACACTGCTGGTGTGTTGAATTTTTTGACATAGGGTGCTGGCAGATTATGGGCCTCCTATAGCTGCTGCCAGGCCCCTAATCTGCCATAGGCCCCTATATACCGCCTCCTCATGCTGCTGCCAGGTCCAGAGTCTCTCATGGGTCCCTGTACGGCCTCCCATTGCTGCTGTCTCCATCGCCACACTCTGCCATGTGCCACTTTCAGGTCTCCTCACACTGCTGGTGTGTAGAATTTTTTGACATAGGGTGCTGGCAGATTACGGGCCTCCCATAGCTGCTGCCAGGCCCCTAATCTGCCATAGGCCCCTATATACCGCCTCCTCATGCTGCTGCCAGGTCCAGAGTCTCTCATGGGTCCCTGTACGGCCTCCCATTGCTGCTGTCTCCATCGCCACACTCTGCCATGTGCCACTTTCAGGTCTCCTCACACTGCTGGTGTGTAGAATTTTTTGACATAGGGTGCTGGCAGATTACGGGCCTCCTATAGCTGCTGCCAGGCCCCTAATCTGCCATAGGCCCCTATATACCGCCTCCTCATGCTGCTGCCAGGTCCAGAGTCTCTCATGGGTCCCTGTACGGCCTCCCATTGCTGCTGTCTCCATCGCCACACTCTGCCATGTGCCACTTTCAGGTCTGCTCACACTGCTGGTGTGTAGAATTTTTTGACATAGGGTGCTGGCAGATTACGGGCCTCCTATAGCTGCTGCCAGGCCCCTAATCTGCCATAGGCCCCTATATACCGCCTCCTCATGCTGCTGCCAGGTCCAGAGTCTCTCATGGGTCCCTGTACGGCCTCCCATTGCTGCTGTCTCCATCGCCACACTCTGCCATGTGCCACTTTCAGGTCTCCTCACACTGCTGGTGTGTAGAATTTTTTGACATAGGGTGCTGGCAGATTACGGGCCTCCCATAGCTGCTGCCAGGCCCCTAATCTGCCATAGGCCCCTATATACCGCCTCCTCATGCTGCTGCCAGGTCCAGAGTCTGTCATGGGTCCCTGTACGGCCTCCCATTGCTGCTGTCTCCATCGCCACACTCTGCCATGTGCCACTTTCAGGTCTCCTCACACACTGCTGGTGTGTAGAATTTTTTGACATAGGGTGCTGGCAGATTACGGGCCTCCCATAGCTGCTGCCAGGCCCCTAATCTGCCATAGGCCCCTATATACCGCCTCCTCATGCTGCTGCCAGGTCCAGAGTCTCTCATGGGTCCCTGTACGGCCTCCCATTGCTGCTGTCTCCATCGCCACACTCTGCCATGTGCCACTTTCAGGTCTCCTCACACTGCTGGTGTGTAGAATTTTTTGACATAGGGTGCTGGCAGATTACGGGCCTCCCATTGCTGCTGCCAGGCCCCTAATCTGCCATGGGCCCCTATACCGCCTCCTCATGCTGCTGCCAAGTCCAGAGTGTGTCATGGGTCCCTGTACGGCCTCCCATTGCTGCTGTCTCCATAGCCACACTCTGCCATGTGCCACTTTCAGGTCTCCTCACACTGCTGGTGTGTTGAATTTTTTGACATAGGGTGCTGGCAGATTACGGGCCTCCCATTGCTGCTGCCAGGCACGTAATCTGCCATGGGCCCCCGTACCGACTCCTCATGCTGTGACGTTGCAACAAGGTGGAATTCAACCCTACATATGTTAGACCGCCTTTACGAACAGCGAAAGGCCATCACCGATTTCCTGATGTTAAAAGCGGATAAAGGTACTCCCTGTGTAACTTAGATGTCAGCCATTGGCAGCTCATGCGTGACACCTGCGCTTGCTCAGGCCCTTTGAGGAGGCCACGCTATTCGTGAGTCGGCAGGACTATGGGATGAACGACGTCATTCCTCTGTTGCACGTCCTGGAACAAATGCTGTTAACAATGGCTGGTCAGGGTGCGGTAGACGTGGCGCACAGATCTCAACGCCACATGACCCCTGTGGGGGCAGGACAGGAAGAAGAGGAGGAGGTAGAGGAGGACATTGGTGCTCAGGAATTATTGAGTGAAATGGGTGGTTTTTCCACTCAGCGGACAGGAGTGGAGGAGCAGGAGCATCTGGTAGAGGAGACAGAGGACCCAGACGCACCGTGGCAGTATGCTGTGGAGATGGAGGCAGGGAGTCCCTCGCATTCCTTGGCACAAATGGCCCATAGCATGCTCGCTTGCTTGCGTAGCGACAGCCGAATAATAACCATCAGACAGAGGGATGACTTTTGGCTGTCCACCTTGTTGGACCCTCGCTACCGTTCAAAAATGGTGGCCTTTTTCACACCTGCTGAGAGGGAGGCCAAAATAACGTACTATAAAAACCACCTATGTAGTCAGCTGGTCTCTGCCTGTCTGCGCCAACGTCCATCCTCAGACACTGTGGGCCCTGTGCGCTCGCGTTCCGCTGCCATGGCAGCAGGGGAGGGGTGGGGTGGTAGGAGCAGTGGCAGCTCCACCAGCAGCGGCTGCCTCAGTCTGCAGTCGATGATGAGTAGCTTTCTTCACCAGCGCAGTGAGGAAACTACTAACCAGCCGCAGCAGCAGCAGCAGCAGCAGCAGCAGCAGCAGCATCAGGTGGACCTGGAGCAGGACCTCAAACAACAGGCTTAGGCCTACTTGGACAGCACCCTGCCAACCGAGGTAGACAATCCCCTTGACTACTGGGCAACGAAACTTGACCTTTGGCCCCAACTAGCTGAATTTGCCCTTGAAAGGCTGTCATGCCCGGCCAGTAGCGTGGCATCGGAGCGCGTGTTTAGTGCGGCAGGAGGTATTGCAACTCCGCGGAGGACACGACTGTCCACCCAAAGTGTGGAGAGACTGACGTTTGTGAAAATGAATCAGGCGTGGATTAGTCTGGATTTCAAACCACCAGTTCCTGACACAACTGACTAAATCCGCCACGAATCATGCCCCAAACATGTGCCACTTTCAGGTCTCCTCACACTGCTGGTGTGTTCCATTTTTTGTCATAGGGTGCTGGCAGATTACGGGCCTCCCATAGCTGCTGCCAGGCCCCTAATCTGCCATGGGCCCCTATACCGCCTCCTCATGCTGCTGCCAAGTCCAGAGTCTCTCATGGGTCCCTGTACGGCCTCCCATTGCTGCTGTCTCCATCGCCACACTCTGCCATGTGCCACTTTCAGGTCTCCTCACACTGCTGGTGTATTCCATTTTTTGTCATAGGGTGCTGGCAGATTACGGGCCTCCCATAGCTGCTGCCAGGCCCCTAATCTGCCATGGGCCCCTATACCGCCTCCTCATGCTGCTGCCAGGTCCAGAGTCTGTCATGGGTCCCTGTACGGCCTGCCATTGCTGCTGTCTCCATCGCCACACTCTGCCATGTGCCACTTTCAGGTCTCCTCACACTGCTGGTGGGTTCCATTTTTTGTCATAGGGTGCTGGCAGATTACGGGCCTCCCATAGCTGCTGCCAGGCCCCTAATCTGCCATGGGCCCCCGTACCGACTCCTCATGCTGCTGCCAGGCCCGTAATCTGTCATGGGCCCCTGTTGTCGCTTGTTGGCATATTCCGCTCGTTCAGATGCTCCTTCTCCTGCTACTCCTCTTCACGGATTCCGTCAGCAGTCTTTCTTGGAATCCGTTTCCAAGAGACAACAGTTTGCGAGCACGCACCAGACGGTGCAGAAACTGAACGTCCTCCTGTCCAAGTTGCTGCTGCCAGGCTCGTAATCTGTCATGCGCCCCTGTACCGCCTCCTCATGCTGCTGCCAGGTCCAGAGTGTGTCATGGGCCCCCGTACCGACTCCAAATGCTGCTGCCAGGCCCGTAATCTGTCATGGGCCCCTGTACCGCCTCCCCATGCTGCTGCCAGGTCCAGATTGTGTCATGGGTCCCTGTACGGCCTCCCATTGCTGCTGCCAGGCCTGTAATCTGCCATGGGCCCCCGTACCGACTCCTCATGCTGCTGCCAGGCCCGTAATCTGCCATGGGCCCCTGTACCGCCTCCTCATGCTGCTGCCAGGTCCAGAGTGTGTCATGGGTCCCTGTACGGCCTCCCATTGCTGCTGTCTCTATCGCCACACTCTGCCATGTGCCACTTTCAGGTCTCCTCACACTGCTGGTGGTTTCCATTTTTGTCATAGGGTGCTGTATGGCCTCCCATTGCTGCTGCCTCCACCGCCACACTGTGGCTCCACACTCTGGTTTTGGCCCCGTGACTGGCCAAATGAGTGAAGTGTGCGGTGATTCTAAGATCGACGGCACTCATCTGCATGTCATACTGCCTGACAGTATTATTTCTCTTCCCCAGCAGACTCCAAGGGCATTTAAATTAAAGGTACAGTGTTCAGCACTAATATTAAGTCTCTCTGAAGCCTAGAAACACCCTTTTTTAAGTTAAATTCACAGCGAATATATTCGACTCGAATCGAAATTTTTCCACGAATTCGCCGAATCAGTCGAATCGAATTTTTGAATACTTCGCTCATCTCTAGTCCTTTCCTTGCCCAACCCAAACAAATGTCTGAAGCTTGACACAGGGGCAAAAACCATGTAATCCATTTAAAATATTCCTGGAAAATTCTCCAAATGTGGCTGAACCAGAGTTTTATAAAAAGGGTTATAGTTTTATCTCTGGAGTAAATACCCTTTTTTATGCATGCTAATATTCTGTTAGCTTTGCTTGCTGTAGCTTGGTCATTGCTGAGCCTGTCATCTACTAGGACACCCAAATCCTTTTCCATCCTGGATTCCCCCAGAGGTTCTCCCCCTAGCGTGTAATTTGCATTAATATTTTTAGCCCCCAAGTGCATTACTTTATATTTTCCAACATTAAACCTCATTTGCCATGTATTTGGCCACTCCTTAGTTTTATTGAGGTCTTCTTGTAAAGTTTCTATATCCTTCTGTGACGTTATTGCCCTAATTAGCTTTGTATCATCAGCAAACACTGAGATTGAGCTATTTGTACCAAACTCTATATCATTTATAAGGAAATTAAAAAGAACTGGTCTCAGGACAGAGCACTGGGGTACCCCACATACCACCCGGGCCAGTCTGAGTATACACTATTAATTACCACCCCTTGGATGCACTCCTGTAACCAGTTTTCTGGTGAACAAACCCTCTGGTCTATGTCTACAAACCTCAGTTTGTAAATTAAGCGCTATTGAATGCTTTTGCAAAATCCAGGTACACCACATACAGTGCTCTTCTCTTATCTAGATGGCAGCTCAATTCCTCATAGAATGTTAACAGATTGGTTTGGCCAGAATGACCTTTCAAGAAGGTCAGCCAGGGACAAGCCTAATAAAAAAGCTGACTGTTCCTGAACATATGAACCATTAGTAATCTTACACTAGTTATTTCAAATCAGGTTTCACTTTTGCATAATCTGATTAGGTCCCCTTTCACACCTGACCATTTTGTAGCTTGAAACTTCAAAATGTTCAACAAGACAAAGCTCATGTTTTTCAATAGTCCCTGCTCATATTTATGCATTAAGGTGCCTGTAGCTCAATGAAACTGCTCCAATTTATAACTAGCTTTTAGTCAAGGTGCACATGGCTTTGCACACAGTAAACAAAGCAAAATGTATTTCTCAAAACATTTACCAGTTGTCCAACAATTCGTGTTAAAAACAGAGGCTTTATTTGCACAACATTTGCAAAAATACATGGAAGCTGTATTACCTCGTCACGGCCCCTCTGTATAATGCGGTCCTAACACTAGTCTATAGAGTCTACATGCTGGAGCATATAGCAACAGGTACATTAGAACAAAGTCTGAAGAATAGGTAATGCAAAGGAACCTGTCTTTCCAGAGCTTGTTTTAGCCAAACCAATGATGTCACAACCTTGTATTGCCTCATTTTGGACATTTGTTGGCAGTTTCCATCCCAGTTGTTCGAATGTTTCACATAACACATCAGTAACACCTAGCTGCCAAAAAGTTTTATTATCTTCACTTTGCTCCTTTGCCAAAGACAGATGCCTTTGCATTACCTATTCTTCAGACTTTGCTTTAAGGCTCTATGCTTTCGTTCTGACACCAAATAGGGAAGTTGCTCTTCAGTTTTCTGAACCGTTTGAAGCTCTTGGTCCTTCCATTGTAGTAAAATGTGTGGTTATTGTAGGTGGAATTAATGTGCTGTCACAAGCCCTGACCCTGGCAAAAAAGCCTCACATCATTATAGGTTTCCCATTTTTAGAGCAGTTTATGAATGTGAGCATATGAATATCCCAGGATACCTTGATATTGCTTGCACCATGAGTGCTCTATGACCATTCCTTAATTGGGGGACATGTATATTTGGTAAGGTACTTCTATACACACCAAGGTGATTGCAGAGGTGCTTTCCTTTCTTTCTCTACTGTGGAAGACTACTGGTTGAAGATTCTATTGCTCTATGTTTGGCATGCCACAATCTTGCACTGTCATTATTTATTGAACTTTTCCACTTTGATTTTTGAAAACAATGGACACTTTTGATTAATATCACTTGTAATATTATTTATTACTCTCACTATATAAGTTGGAACATGGACACACCCTTTACTTGTGCTGGACTTAGAACTTAACTGCCATTAGAAGAATCCATCCAGGATACTTGGGGAAGTTCCCTTTGGATTACTATCACACAGACAGTGAGCATTCCCATGAGTATTTGAAGTGGTAGTGAAGCCACTTCTTTGATTGTTAACTATAGGTAAGCCTATAATAAGGCTTACCTATTGGCACAGTAAATGTCTCCTAAACGTGCACCGTTTAGTAGATATTTACTTTTGCAGCAGCTGGTGACGTCACCAGCAAATGTGCTCTGAAGGAATGACATACCCGTGTTGTTCCTTCAGAGCTCTGTGCCACAGCCATGACTCCCGCATGCATGCGCGGGAGGGACGTCATCACAGCTCAGCCATTCATATGGGTGAAGCCCGCAAACCTGGAAGGAAGACCGGATGAAAATGGAAGCACTGTAACTCCTGACAGCACGCCACTGGAGAGCTTTGGTTTCAAGTAAGTCTGTCATAATGTGCTAGTATGCGGTGAATACTAGCACATCATGACTAAAACCACTTGGGGCCCAATTTTATTTTCTTCTTTGGTGCAGTTTACCACAGCTTTAAGAGCCCCACTGCTGGCAGATGGGATATTTCACTGTCCATGGCCAGTGGTTTAGTTATTGCTGCAAAGCAGTAGATAGGCTATATTGTTTGCTGCCTCCCGCAGAGTTCTCTTTTATAGCTATTCAATGACTGTGTTGTTATCTTGACTTTGCTTGTGCCAGTGTTTCATGTTAGTGGTTGATGCTTTGTTAACTTTGTTATCGTCATATTGTTTTTGCAACACTTGAATTTGCAGGACTTGTCCAGACCCTAATAAATACTTTTGCATTGTTATTGGTGTGTCGGTGAATTGTGAGTTTCTAGTCCTGTTAGGATGGGCCATCACTGGAAGTGACAGGAGGAACTGACATATTCTTCCATATTGATGCAGTTTCCCCACCCTGCCTAGGCGTAATAGTACTAGTAATGGTTCTTCATAAAAGGGAGGATCCTAGGAGAGGGCTGTTTCTTTTGGGCAGCAAAGGTTGTGATGAAACCAATATCTGTATATATTGTTCTGGTAGGCCCTACTGATTTAAGTTGGGGAAATTCTCACTGACTGCGTTCCTCCCTTCTTCATGGCAGTTCTGTAATAGTCACCATACCATCTTGAAAACATATTATGTACTGAGGGACAGAGTGTCATAACTCTGTCCCTTTTGCAAGGAGAAGTATTACCTATAAAACACTAGTTGTACTGCATGTTGTCAGTTTCTGCATGACAGCTGGCAATGAGAAATCATAATAATTATTATTTATGTACTGTTAGTGTGACAGACTATGACTTGTATATTGTTTAGCACACTCCAATCCACAGTTTCTATGTTTTTATGTCTGTCAGAACATGGCTATGTATCATACTGTGTATTAAGGAATACAAGCCATGCATTGGGCTGAACATATTGAATTGAAAGCCTTTCTTATCATTATGAAATGTACAACTAAAAGTCATTTATACTCTTAAAATAGATGCTTTAAAGTAGAACTATAGGCAAAACTTTTTTTAATTTTGGATAGAGTAAGGGAGGGTTATAATCCCCATATGGTTTTATTTCACTATCTGTGTCCCATGGGTGAGATTTCCCTTTATATCCTGTCCCACAGCCAAAATAGGAGGTGAGAGTAAATCCCCTCAAATTGAGGGAATCTCTTGGGGACCCCCAGGTCACCAGAACTAGTGTCCCCACTGGAAGCTTTTCCTTTCTATTACTGTTCTAGGAACAACCCAAAATTTGGATTTTCTTTTACATTCACTTTCAAAGATAATGGTAAACAGGACAAGAAAGTTTTGCCTTTAGTTATAAACAGCAACACAACACATGCACAAATAATAAATATACCAGCCTCAGTATGAAAAGTTTCCACTATAAGCTATTGTGCTCACTATTCCCAACTCTATGTATAACTAATTCCTTTTCTCCTGTGGGGGTTGGGAGGGGGTGGGGACTCACAGTATAGCCAATGGAGAAAATCTAAGTCTAAATCGATTTGTTCACACTTTAATATTGTTGTATACACGTGGGTACGAGCATGCGCATGACCATGTACCTAATTCCTGCATCTATATGAAGGAACTTGGATTAGTCTGTAAAGATGCACAGACGTCTGTCCAGAGGAGCCATCTTGTCTACTGGCATGTCCTTCCTGACAGCTCAATAAAATCAATAATAATTTTTTTTCAATATCTAATGTCACTGCCAAACACCATCTAAACAGCTTTTGAACCTCTTCTATATAGGACACCTTATCTCCACCCTTAATAACACCAATCACCATATTATCATCTGGAATGTAATAAAAGTAATTGTAGAGTGAAATGCGTTACAATCATAGGTATGCAAAGTATAGAGCAGTAGACTCGACATATAACCCTGTGGTGAACCAGTTCCTAATAGAAGAGTAGAGGAAGAATGAGGGCCCACTTTACCAATGTGCTGTCAGTTAGCATAGGAAATCCCTAATCCAAGCACACATGAGCAAGAGAAGACCCGATTCCAGCAATTTAGCCAACAGTATGTCACAAATAACTGCATTAAAGCTGAACTATAATCTGTGTAGTGCCCTCTGGTGTACATAGTTGGTCAGAGTAATTAGAGGCTTGCTAGAAGCCTGTGTTTAGTAAGAGGGTTACTTCAGGTTAAGCTGGAGAGCTCTACAAGTCAGTTCTCTGGTACCTCCCCCTGCTCTAGAAACTTGGAGAGGTTTCTAGAAGTCAGTAGGCGGAGATGAGGAGGGGCATATCTTTATATTTATGGGAGTCAGTCTAATCCCAGGCAGAGGGGCCTGGCAGTGTATCAGAACAGCAAATAAATATGGCAGAGCCTGACCAGAAGTGGAGTCAGGTGGAAGATGGAGTGCTGAGAGGTGCTGCTCTGTAGCCTGGGAGGGGGCAAAAGCTCATGGACTGTTTCTTGTGTCTGGATACAAGCAGAAAATGAGTGTTGCCAGGCTATGCAGGAAGTAAAGGGGGACCCAAAGCCAGTGGCTCTCAAGAGGGTAATACTACATCTGTAAATAACATCCTAACATAACCCCCTTGGTTTTAAAGATGGCATAACACTGGGGTTGCCACCTCATCCCTTCAAAACTGAACACATAATAATTAGACAGGTTCTGAGGCTGATTAAGGTGGTAATTAAACTCACTTAGTGACCTACCTGCATTAAATTAGACTCAGAACCTGTCTAATTAATATGTGTTCGGCTTTAAAGGGATTAGGTGGCAACCCTACATAACACCCTATGTAATGCTATAGCAACTGCACCTTCCGTAGGAAGTGTAAAGCTTAAAACAGCAAAAAGGAAAAGCCGAGAACCCGCTGCACGTATAGTGGTATATGTGTATAGAGTATGTGTTTATTTCTCCTGTCACCTCTGTTACAGCATATATAACCAACTCAAAATCTAGGGCAGAAGTATAGTATGTGAATAATGAAAGATGGCTGCCCTATACTGACCACCCATGGGGGTGCAAAATAGAACCCACTATGGTGCACAGGCTGAGATGTACATTACAAGAAAGAAAAATACACATAACCCTAAGGTGCAGGCAATCTGAGTATCTAATTATATACAACACTAACAAGGAGCAGGCGCTGGAGAGAGAGTTCCAACTGTATGTAAAACAAAAGAAGAGGGGATGGGAATAACACAGCAAAATCCATATGTATAGTTTAGGAGTTAAAAACTCGACAATTCATTAAAGTTTTAAAATGTACTCACAAGGAGGTCAATGTAGGCGAGGTATGTATGGGGTGAATAAGTATCACAAATCTATCTGTTATATTGGCGCCACTAAAGGTAAAGGTGAAATCATATCCCTGTGTCCCAGAGCATTGGATGCAGGCTTATCATAATACCAAACCAGAGGGCTAGTAAATGTAAAGTAAAAGCTTGTGAGCTGCTATGTGAAAGGTAATTAATACTAAGTGCTAATTGTGAATCACCTGCACCTAACACATTCATACATTATTATTATTATTATACAGGATTTATATAGCGCCAACAGTTTGCTCAGCGCTTTACAATATAAAGGGAGACAATACAGCAACAATACAGTTCAATACAAGAGGAAATGATTAATGTGTCTGTGTGGATATAATTTCTGGGGCATCATTAGAACTGAAGCGGCTTTGAGAAGGTATGAATTATCTATCTCTGCAGAACAAGTACCGTTGGAATGTGACCAACTAGTTATGCCATGACTTGGATAACAAAGAATACACAATTAAAATCCTAGTTATAGATCTGGTGTGACATCATGAGTTCTTTCTTACTTCTGCAGCCAATACTGCATTGAAGAGTGAAATGAACTGAAGTGGTGCCAGTTCTTACAGTGTTCTCCTGTGAGCCCTGAGCGCCTTCATAAAGCACCCTTAAAGAGCATACATGAATCATTCCCCCTGATGAAGCCACGTGACCAGTGGTGCAACGCGTAGGGGAGGGGCTTTGATGTCACGACGTTTAAGGGTTCCATACTGACACCAGCTGGACATTTTAGGATATTCACCATTGAAAAAAATCCGGAGGACACATTTTGTGCACAAACCATTTTTATATAGAGTACATGTGAGTGCAATACTTTATTAATAAAACGGTTTTAAAAGGCTAATATACTATGATTTGATTATTCCTCTATATAAACCACTGTGGAAGGGGAGCCTATCGTTTGAGCAGGAGAAGGATTCCAAACAGCAGGATACCATCCCATCCATTTTGGCCCATTTAAAGGGAGCCTATCGTTTGAGTGGAGAAGGACCACAAACAGCAGGATGCCATCTCATCCATTTTTGCCCATTTAAAGGGACACAAGCATGATATGACCTCACTTAATGGTTTGGTCATATACCTGAGGCGAGAGTACATCTGGTGGGGGAGCACAATAAATGCAAGTTTTTTCACATACAGTGAAGGAAATAAGTATTTGATCCCCTGATGATTTTGAATGTTTGCCCACTCACAAAGAAATGATCAGTCTTAAAATCGAATGGTAGGTGTATTGTAACACTGAGAGATAATAGCAACAAAAAATTCAAAAGAAATGCATGTCTAACAAATTATGCACCGATTTGCATGTTCATGAGGGAAATAAGTAATTGATCCCCTTCACAAAACATGACTTAGCACTTGGTGAGAAATCCCTTGGCAATCGCAGAGGTCAGACGTTTCCTGTAGTTGGCCACCAGGTTTGCACACATCTCAGAAGAGATTTTGGCCTACTCCTCTTGGCAGATCTTCTCCAAGTCATTAAGGTTTGGTGGCTGACGTCGTTTATTCACCTGGGCTGGTCAGGAGTAGTGGTGATCCTTTCCTCTTTAACATCACAAATCCATTATCACACAGGTGGGGGCAGATTGGAGGATGGGGATTGGTTCCCCGGAACAGGTTCCTGTGCATGCCCAAGGAATGGTGTTGGCAGTGAACGAATCTGACTCAGTCTGAAGTAACAGTGGGTCTACCCATATTGAGGCTTCCTTCTGTATCAGCTCTGTGAAGTTTGTCATATCCTGGAGCTCCATCTTTGATTCCCCTTGGCCAGGGGTAGGAGGTGGCCAGACTGGCAACCTGCCACCACCTGGGTGACAATAGATTAGTGATGCTTATAAAAACCTCATGCATACGTCACCTACATTGATCTCCTTGTAAGTGCATTTTAAAACATTAACAAATTGTCAAGAGATTTAATTACTACACTGTGGGGTTGATTTACTAAAATTGGAGAGTGCAAAATCTGGTACAGCTGTGCATGGTAGCCAATCAGCTTCTAACTTCAGCTTGTTCGATTAAGCTTTGACAAAAAAACCTGGAAGCTGATTGGTTTCTATGCAGAGCTGTACCACATTTCGAACTTTCCAGTTTTAGTAAATCAACTCTTGTATGTGGATTACTCTAAGTTGTTCCTCTCCCATCTTCCATAGACCTATATCCTCCATAAGCAAATTGTTAAAGTGGTTGCTAAGGCTGAAGGCTTTTTACCTTCATGCATTCTACTCATGAAGGTAAAAAACCTTCTGTGTGCAGAAGCTCCTCCAGCTCGCTCTATACTTACCTGAGCCTCATCGCGATCCATCAATGTGAATAACAGCCTTAGCTGTCCTGGGTCTCTGCCTCCTCAATGGCTGAGACTGCAAGCAGGAGCCATTGGCTCCTGCTACTGTCAATCACAGCCAGTCAGCCAATGAGGAGACAGAATGGGTTGGGCCAAGCAGTGGCTCCGTGTGTGAATGGACACACAGAGCACTGGATGCCCCCATAGCAAGCTGCTTGCTGTGGGGGCAACCAACAGACAGGAGAAGCCAGGAGAGCCTGCGGAGGATCCGGGCTGCTCTTTGTAAAACCACTGCACACAGCAGGTAAGTATAAACATGTTTGTTATTTTACAAAAAAAAAATTAGCCTGTAGAATCACTTTAAGAGTCCAAAGACCAGGTGAACTAATACACTGTAAGACAAATCTTTCCATACTTTTCATAATCATCCAAGTGAGTACATTTGGTTAACAGGTATTTAAACTCTCACTTTCTTTTTTGGTCAAGGATGATAACTATTAGAAAGTGTTACTAAACCCACAACAGTAAAATCAGTCTGTATATGGAGTAAAGCATGCCTGTTATAAGGGGCTAATCCTCTGCATTGTGTAAAAAAGGCCATTTGATCCTGTCTTCTCTGTTCCTCCCATTTTTCAAGTGACCACCTCTTATCATCTGATAAGACAGACTGGACCGTAGGCATTTACACATGCTCAGTTTGGTGTGTATTGCTAGAGAGGTTTTTTTTTTCCTTGGGAAACTGCATGTGATCAGCACAGGGCCAATCATCACTGGTCAAACAGAAGTCAGAGGTTTTGCATCCTCCTAGAGCAGAAAGAAAACTCCTCCTAAAAGCTTTAGCTAGTGCTGGGCTGGACACTGATAGAAGTCACAAGACTGATGAGAAAAGGTATTTAGCAGTTTATATTTACTAAAATAATTGCACTTCCATGTTCTGTGTACTGTGGGGGACCAGATATAGTGAATGCAGGGTCCGGGGTTTAGTAACACTTTAAATAAGACGGAATACTAGTTTATATTAGGGTAAGAAAAAAAACCTTTGCAAAAAGCTATATCTTAAAAATATTTTTTTTGCTGTGCTTTTACCATAAGATAAACTGGTCAGTCTTCTGTGTATTCTGAAATATGTGCAATTTTAGCATTTTGTATATTGAGAATATTGCAAACATCTAAAAAGGATGACAGGGAGGATATTAGAACATGAAGTCACCTTTCTTCCTGTCAGCTTTATTACAGTGGCTACAGTAGAGAGCTAAACTTTTTTTTCAAGAGGGGTATTCCAAAATGTTACATAATTCCTAACATAAACCAAGGTCCGGCCTGTTCATAACTGCTCTGCTGTATGTTTATGTATGCTTTGTGTCTGCATAATCAGTAATAACACATGCTTGTATTTTACAAATGGTGATTATGATTTAAATAAATCAATTAAATGATTCAACCAATTTTAACTAAAATAAAGCATAGGGTTACGAAGCAAATAGCTTATGCTGACAAGAATGTTGCAAGTCATATTGTGCATGGAAATAGCCCCACCTGCTGGCTATATGGCCATGTTACCACAACACCATAATACTATAGGTACTGATTACATCTACAGTATATCAGTACATTAATTAATTTTGGTTTTAGTTAATTTATTAAATTATATATAAAATATATAGGGAAGGGTAGGTAGAATGGAATTAGGCAGAAGGATATGAATCGACATATATTTTATATATATATATATATATAATACAGGATTTATATAGCGCCAATAGTTTGCTCAGCGCTTTACAATATAACGGGAGACAATAAAAATAACAATACAGTTCAATACAAGAGGGTGAGGAGGGCCCTGTTCCATTGAGCTTACAATCTAAGAGGGAGGGGCTAGTGGTACAAAAGGTAATAACTGTGGGGGATGGACTAGTTGGAAGAGTAGAAGGTTCTATTATTAGCTGAGGGCAGGATAGGCTTCCCTGAAGAGATAGGTTTTCAGAGATCGCTTAAAAGTGAGCAGAGTAGGCAATAGTCTAATAAATTGGGAAAGAGAGTTCCAGAGGATGGGGGAAGCTCTGGAGAAGTCCTGGAGACGAGCATGGGAGGAGGAGCAAAGGGAGCTAGAAAGCAAGGCTTTAAGAAAAACCTGAGCCTACATGATTTATACAGGGTTTACATATGCCTCAGTCCTTGTATCCACACAATTACTGCTCCATGAGCAGGAATTTGAATATGCACATTACAAACCATAGTAAAAAATATTTAAAAAAAGTAAATTTTTACATGGAAGAGTATTATTGACTAAGAATATATATCTTAGTCAATCTACATCTAGTTAATTCCAGGCTTAAAGAGGCATGGTTAGAGCCAAACTCTAGGAAACCATAAAATTAACCCTTGCCATGAGGATGCGTGCACTGCAAAAGTCGACTGTTCGATTTTTTCAGAGTGGAGGAGAAGTGCCCTTACTTACATGAACGCAGAGCTGCTGTTGGAAAATACGGGGCCCCATAGGGCCAACCTTATAGGGTACTCTAAAAAAAAAGTCTACTATGCTTCAGTTATTAATGAACACACTGAGTGAGCGGTACCAATCACTCCTTGTGTTCATTCAGTAAAGGAAGGGGCTGGTAAATGTGAAATATTTACCAGACCCTTTCAGTACTCTCCATCCTGCAGGATGCTATTGTGTGCTTGCAGCTGTTGGTGGGAAGGAGAGGTGGGAAGGGCAGGGATGAGGGCACAAGGGGGGCTTGGCAGCAGTGGGAAACGAATTGTGTACAGGGAGGGTGATGGGTGCGGTCAAGGGGCAATTATTGGAACCAATCACTGAGCCATACTAGGGATCCATTCCAGTAATTGCCCCTCCACTGTGCTGATCACCCTCCCTGCCCACATCCAATTGACCCAGCTGCCTGGGCCCCCCTACTGGCCTGGGTCCTATACAGGAGGACTGGTTGTACTCCCTTATCCACAGCCCTGCCTGAACCTCTACTCCTCCAGCACATAGTGCTGTCAACATCCTGACATCCACAGCCCTGCACTGCATTGGTCTTGATGACATCAGGACATTAGACCGGTGGAGCAAGCAGGAGAAGACACTGAGGGGACCAGTCTAGCAGCAGGGAGTAAATGTGCTTTTCTGTGTCCCCTAGACCTAAAACTGCAAATAACTCATGCAATGCAAGCACTCTCCACTGCAAAGGATAATTTTATAGTCTCCTGGAGTTGGGCTTTAAATAAAACCTGAGCCTACATGATTTATACAGGGTTCACATATGCTTCAGTTTTTCTATCCACACAATTACTGCTCCATGAGCAGGAATCTGAATATGCACATTACAAACCATAGTAAAAAATATTTAAAAAAAAAAAATTTTACATGGAAGAGTATTACATACTATACATTACACATTTTTCAGCCTTAACCACTTGACGTCCAGAAGATTTACCCCTCTTCCTGACCAGGTCATTTTTTGCGATACGGCAATGAGGTATTTTAACTGACATATGTGCGGTCATGCAACGCTGTAAATAAATGAAATTTATGGCCTTTTTTTCCACAAATTGAGCTTTCTTTTAGTGGCACTTGATCACCTCCGATTTTTTTCCTTTTTGTGCTATAAATGAAAAAAAGACAAACATTTTGAAAAAAAAAAACAATATTTTTTACTTTCTGCTATAAAACATATCCGATAAAAAAAATAAAAAAACAAATTGCTTCATAAGTTTAGTCCAAAATGTAGTCTGCTACACATTTTTGGTTAAAAAAAATCCCAAAACCATATATTGATTGGTTTGTGCAAAAGTTATAACATCTACAAACTATAGTATATGAACTGGAATTGTTTTTTTCACTAGTAATGGCTTATAGCGGCACTGTGATATTGCAGCGGACAATCGGACACAGTGACACTGATACAGTGATCTGTGCCAAAAATATTCACTGACACTGTGCTAATGACACTGGCTGGGAAGGAGTTAAACATCTAGGGTGATCAAGGGATTACCTGTGTCCCTAGCTATGTGTAGTGTTTACTGTGTACACTGTTTTCACTAGATAACGTGCTGGATTCTCTTTCCCTGCTTGCAGGGAAAGAGAATCCAGCACATCACCACTGACAGGTCATAGCTCTGACCAGTTTACATAAGTAGAGCTGTGTTTTGTCAATCTCCTAGATGAACGGTGGGTGCTGGAGCTCATCCTTTTGCTGACACCTGCTGATCGGCTTCTGCTGTGACCAATCACAGCAGAGGCGGTGCACCAACGCGTGATCAGGAAGTGCAGAATCACGTTTTATACATCATTCTGCATAGTGAAGCCACTTTGTAGCGGTATATCTGCTATGGGGCGGTCGGCAAATGGTTAAATAAGAACTTCATTAAAATAGCCAATAACTTAAGATGACCATATACTAGTAGATTTTTTAATTAACATTCATACAAAAATTGTCAATACAGTCAATACATTGTTTTCATTTGAAAGTATTTCAAAATTTTGTTTGCTTTTAGCATTTGGTTTTTGAATGACTGGACCTTCCCAAACAAAAACCACATACACTATAAATTTGACCATTTAAGAAAATATTTCCATCCTGCTCCTTTGAATTTTTTGTTGTCAATGCAGTTGAAAACAAATGTTGATTTGACCCTACTAACCATTACAAAATTTACCAATTAGCAACTGTTGAACCAAAAAACACTTGAGTCAGAAGTATGTAATAAACGATATAGCATAAAGAGTGCAGGGGTCAGGCGTATAACATGTACTTACAGTGCAATGTCGTAGAATGTCATACATACTGTCAGGAATGGACTTGCCAATAGTGGTGGGACTCACCTGCCTTGTGGGCTGCAGTACCAGGGCTGGCCAACGGGTGCTCTCAACAACCAGAGGCTCACTACGGCAATTAGCCATCACCTGGGGCTGATTGCAGGTGGTGTATTTAAGGGATGGCCAGACCTGCAGTCTATGCCTTGTTGTACTGTTTGCTTGGCCCTGGTTTCCTGATCCTGTTTCTGCTGTCCTGACGCTGCCTGAACTCTGCCTGTACTGACCTCGGCTAGTCCTGACCACTCTCCCGCCTGCTCCTGGTACTCCTATTGCCCGTTTGCTACCGACCCGGCCTGCCTGACTACTCTTGTATTGTTTGTTTGTTATCTGTTGGAGGTTTGGTTCAGTTTGTTTGCACTGTGTTATGTTTAGTTTTGCACTGCGTTTGTATTGTTAGTCTTAATAAATTATATTATTTACTATATCTGAAGCCTGCGTTTCCCTGTGTCAGTCCACACACTTCTGGTCATACCCGCATCTCGGACACATACATACAGACTGGAGTGATCAGAAGAATAAAATGTGCAACATAGGAGTTGATTTATCAAAACCGGAGAGCACAAAAACTGGTACAGCTGAGCATGGTGGCCAGCCAACTTCAGCTTGTTCAATTAGGCTTTAGTATGAGCTGCACTAGATTTTGCACTTGCCATTTTTAGTAAATCAACCCCATAGTATACTTATATAGTACAGGGGTCAGAAGTGTGGTACATGCAGAATGTAGGGCTCAGTAGTTTTAAACATACGTAGTGGAGGGTCAGAAGTGTATAACACATGAAGTGCAGGGGTCAGGAGTGTGTTAAATACAGCGTGTTGCTGCCAACAATGTTTAAAACACAGGGTTCAGGGGGTCAGGAGTGTGTAACACACAGAATGCAGGGATCAGGAGTGCATAACACAAGGAGTGCATAGGTTAGGAGTAGCAGTGCAGGCAAGTGTACAGCCAAAAAATTACCTACCTACCAGACCAAATCCCCCCAAGACAGAGTTCTCCCCCTCCCAGCCCACATCTCCCCAGTGCAGAGCTCTCTCCCCAGAAGTCCAACCCACTGCTCGGTACAGAGCTCTCCCCCTCCCTGAAATCCACTCATCAGACCTCGTATACAGCACCAGTTAAAAGTGAGGGAAAAGCTGGGTAATGTGATCAAGCCAACAAGGAGTCTAGGGGTGCTGCTGTATCAGAGGTCATACAACAGAAGTGGCATTGCAGCACCAAAACTGGAATAAAATGTCTGGAGTTTTCAGCATCAGAACACTACACAAGAGATGCGGGGCACATGGTCCAGGTACCTGGCATTAGTGACACCAATTTTGGGAGTGGATCACAGTTCACTAGATTATGAACAGAGGGAAATGATGGATGAAAAGTAACCTTGCTGTAGTCCCAATATGTTCCCTGCTGAGTCAGACCAATACCTCTGCAATCATTAAAGCTAATGCTCCCTAAAGATTGTAGGGCTTTTAGTCTGACTCAGCATGGGGTGGGGGGGGGGGTTGAATCACTGCTGCAAGACCACAGCTACAGATTACTTGTAGCTCCCAACTGACCCTGATTTTGAGGGACTGTCCCTCATTCAAAACAAAGTCCCTCTGTCCCTCTTTCCTCCTCATTTGTCCCTCATTTTGGTCTGATTTACATAGTTGTATATAAAATGCACTACTTAGCTATCAAAAAGTGTTTCCCATTGGTAAACCATTCACCCAATTTCTAAATTGTTGTATTTGTAAACTTCAAAATCCAATATAATGGAATAGTAGTGGTAAAAATGCACTTGTCGGTTTAACCTATCACTTTTTTTTACAATTCTCCTTTAAGGCGGAGGGGGGGGGGGGGGCAGGTTAGTGTGTCCTATTCCTACATATTTTTGCTAGTAGGTGTCCCACGTTCTCGTCTCAGAAAGTTGGGAGGTATGGATTACTGGTGGGGACAGGCTGCATAAAGCAAAGTGCACATCTCCCTTCTTCCTTCCTTCCCCTAGGTTCACACCTAAGCGTTTTCTGCAGCACTTTGCGTTTTACAGAAACGCAGTACAGTCCATAACATGATTTCCTATGGGACATGTTCACACCAGTGCGTTTTCACCTGGTGCATATTTTGGAAACGATCAGGGACCTTTTTTTAACTCAAAAAGTTGCGTTTTTGTTTCTATACAGTAGACTTCAATGGAAATGCTGCAGAAAAGCATGCATTGTGTTTTTACTGTGTTTTTTATGCATTTTTGCTGCGTTTTTGATGTGTTTTGCATTTTAAATCTACCCAGCAACAATAAATATAAAAAAATTAAACAAAAAACAAAATGCAGCAAAAAACGCAATGCAATGTAAATTCCTTTAACCTGTTGGATAACCAGAATCCACATTTGTAAACATGCAAACAGGCCTACGGTCAGGTGCTAGAAGCAGTCTTTGGTACAGTAATTATAATAGGGACTCATGGTAGAGACCACACCATTTTATAGCACCATTCGGTTTATAGTATACAGACTGGGTAAAGCAAACAGCCAGTTGAAGGCCCATTCACACCATATTGAACTGTTTTAACACACATGCATGTTTGTGCCTTGAGGAACGTTTTGGCAGGCTGTATTAGGCTGCCCATTAAACAAAAATCATTAAAAAAAAAGTGCAGGCGCCATTTTTCATAATACACAGCACTGGACTGGACACCATGCTTTGTGATGCACTGCTGTGTGTTGCAGCACATGTCGTTTGGGTCCCTTCAAAATGAATAGCCCGGCAGATAACCAATGTTGAGAATGAGCTCTAAGTTGCAATAAGATACAATAAGCAATGAACGCTACTGAAAACATATTGTATGTGTTAGCAATATACAGTATACCAAGAAAATGTCTGGTTGGTGGTGAGTGTCTCAGAGATCATGTCATGGAAAATATGTTTGTCACCCTTTCAGGGGCGGACTGACAACTCATGGGGCCCCCGGGCAATAGGGGATCATGGGGCCCTTGTGTCCTTGCTTACACTCAAAAAAGCCTATAAAAAAGCTACCAGGGGCATGTCATGGGGCCCCCTACTGACCCTGGGCCCTCAGGCAGTGCCCGAGTGCTCGAATGGTCAATCCGCCCCTGCACTCTTTATATCTTGTAGACAATGAATGCTGTGTGATGGCTCTGCTGGATTATGAGATGCAAATTCTTGGAGGCCACGGCTACTCTGTAAATTATGTCATTTTCTAAAAGAAAAAAAATCATTGTAAATCACAGATTTCTCTCAGTAGGAAAAATGTCTGGCTCAGTAGAGAGAGCATTGTATCAAGCCGTTGCTTCATATTGCCTTCTGTGATCATCTTTGCTGATTTTAGCTTTTACCCTAACAGCTGATAACCTTCAAGCATCCATAGTGATGGTGTAGTATAAAAGCCAAGAATCCATTTGCTGTAGGACAAACAGGACACATTTTACCTACTGTATGTTTTAGAAACTTTAGTCAACTTTGTATGGTATGTTGCAAAAAAATATATTTTTTGTGTGCTTCATAGAAATGTATATTGATACATTATTTTAATTGTAATTGGCTGTTGAAGGCTGCCAATCAGAAACTGGGTATGGATCCATACCTCCCAACTTTGGAACTTGAGATAGAGGGACACTGCACTGAAAATGGACATAACTGAGCTGCAACACACATTGAACACGACTTAAAGTAGTATTCCAGGTTTATTTCACTTTAAATAGTTTGATTGGGCCAAACAAACTATTTCCAATACAGAATGATGCTGTTTGTTGTAATGGAAGGTAGTAGCATTAGCTACATGCAGTAAGTAGTGTAGCAGTAAGGTTGACTTCTGATCTTCTGTCAAAATTAAAGAAAGTCAGGTTGAGTGCTCCTCTGCCATTCAGGGCAAGCCTTGCATTTTTAAAAGGCTATAATGGTGTATTGTAGGATCCTGTACATTGCTGATCAGTGGAAGGCAAAATGTCCCATATACATACATATATATATATATATATATATATATATATATATATATATATATATAGGAAAGACATACAACATACTAATAGGGAGAACACCAGATTATGAATTACTAGTACACGGGAAGAGAACCACGAGAAGGTAATGTATTGCTATATAGGGTAGAGTACTGCTACAGTCATGACCTAAAATATTGGCACCCCGCCATTTCTGTCACATAATGCACTTCTTCTCCCAGAAAATTAATGCAATTACAAACATTTAGGTATTCTCATGTTTGTTTCTTTTGTTTGTATTGGAATAAAAAGTGGATAAACAAAAAAGCAAAATCTGACATATTCCACGCACAACTCCCAAAATTGACTGGACAAAATTCTTCGCACCTTCTCAAAATTGTTAGAAATAATTGAATTCCAACTTTGTGAGGTTCCTGTAATTTGAAATTAAACTCACCTTTATCAGTTAACAGGTGCTGACAATATAGAAATCACATCGGCAAACAGTTAAAATGGTGAAAAATTGACTTAATCTTTCTGTTGTGTGTCCCTGTATGCACATGGAGCATTGAGAAGAGAAAGAGCATTAAAGAATTGTCTGAGGATTTGAGAACAAGAATTGTGGAAAAGCTTGGACAATCTCAAAGTTACAAGTCCATCTCCAGAGATGCTAATGTTCCTGTGCCCACTGTGCGCAACATTGTCAAGATGTTTACAGCCCATAGCACTGTAGCTAATCCCCCTGGACGTGAACAAAAGAGAAAAATTGATCAAAAATTGCAGCAAAGGATTGTTTGAATGGTGGATAGAGAACCTTGAGATAAATTCAAGCTGTCCTTCAGGCACAGGGTACAACTGTGTCAGCTTGCACTCTATGTCATAATCTGAATGAACAGGGACACTATGGTAGGAGAACCAGGAGGGCCCCACTGCTGACACAGAAACATAAAAAAGCCAGATTGGAGTTTGTCAACTTTACCTGAGGAAGCCAAAATAATTTTGGGAGATGGGTGCTATGAACACATCTGTTTTCAGAAAAAAAAATGAGGTCTTTAAAGAAAAGAATACAGTCCCTGCAGTCAAACATGATGGAGGTTCACTGATGTTTTGGGGTTGCTTTGCTGCTTCAGGCACTGGATGTCCAGTGGATTGACTGTGTGTATGGCATTATGAAATCTGAAGGCTACCAAAGAATTCTGGGGTGCAATGTAGGGCCAGTGTCAGAAAGTTGGATCTCTGTCAGAGGTCATGGGTCTTACAGCAGGACAATGACCCAAAGCACACATCAAAAAGCACCCAGAAATGGTTTAAGACAAAGCACTGGAGGGTACTGAATTGGCCAGCAATCAGTCCAGATCTCAATCTCATAGAGCACCTGTGGAGAGATCTCAAAACAGCAGTTGGGAGAAGGAATCCTTCCATTCTGAGAGACCTGGAGCAGTTGGCAAAAGAAGAGTAGACCGAAATTCCAGTAGAGAGGTGTGAGAAACTCATTGATGGTTACAGGAAGCGATTAATTTCGGTTATTATTTTCAAGGGGTGTGCTACCAAATAAATTGAGGGTGCCAATAATTTTGTCTGGTCCATTTTTTGGGTTTTGCGTGGAATGTGTCAGATTTTGTTTTTGTTTCTCCACTTTTTTTTTGTGTCATACCAATACAAATAAAAGAAATAAAGATGAGAATGCTTAAACATTTGTAATTGCAACACTTTTTTTGGGCGAAGTGGTGCATTATCTAACAGAAATGCAGGGGTGCCAATATTTTTAGTCATGAATGTAGGTCTCCATGCTAAGTATACGTCAGTGCAGCTGGGAAGAAGGGAAGACTACAAACCCTTGTAGTGGGTACAAGGGTTAAATGCTCATTAATTTTCGGGGGAGATCGGTAGGCTGCATCACTTACTTAACTCCTCTTACAGGCAGCTCAACGCTGTGTTTGTAGACATTGAGGAAGATGACCCATTCTTATTGTCTTACCTGCCAGGACATTTATTTGCTTACTTTTACTTGCTCATGGACTACCAAATCAGTATAACATATCTATGCTATTTTATTGATGACATACGGGGGGAAAATTATTTTAAATGTTTTTTAATAGTATTATTATAGTACATGGTAGATACACTATCATGGTGTGAATCGTAATCAACAGCAGATAAGTATATAAAGTATCATTTATTATTTCAGCTTAAGGCGTGAATGGATCCCATTTGTTTACTGAGCTTTATTTTAATTTACAAATCTACAAATTTAAAAAAAACAATATGCGGTATATAAGACCTAACGTATTCCTACTGGGGTGCCTGCTTACCTTGCAACACCACTTTAAGCTACACCCATCATGGACAGTATTTTTTTCTATAAAAGGAAGAAAGCAGAATGTAAAGAAGATAATTAAAAAGACATGTTTTAAAGCAGTGTGAGAAGGGAGAAGAGATAGAAGCTCTGTCCGCATGGAGTGTTTCTCATTTCATTCCTTTCCCAGTTACTACAGCCCAATAGAACAGTAAGGGGTATATTTTTATAGCAGGTAATAGACATTCACCAAACACTCACTGCAGGTAAACCTTCAGGTGAACCAAACACTCATTGCATATGAACAGAACCTTCCTAAAATAACAGCCTTGAACTCCCCAAATGCCAATAGCTTAAAAATTATGTAAATTTGCCTCACTGCTGCCTCCCACATGCTGGGGCTTAGGTCAGTATTTTTTGCAACAGCTTTTACGCTTTTAGTATTTGGGAGGGCTGTCAGAAAAGCAGACCTACCATTTAGCTATCTCTAATCAACCTGTACAAAGAGTTGTTAGTTTAGTAATTGGTATCATTTGTTCAAATGAAAAGACTGTTAGAATTAAGATACATTTTGTAATCAAGCCATTTAACCTAGTTTATATCTGGAAACAGGCATCACAATCTTTAAAATATTTGGCATTACAGGCATATGGACAAGTATTACACATCTGTAAATTTAGAAACTCTACAAATGTTTAAATCTTGTGAGGGATTTTTCAGAAGTAATAGAAAAAGTCATACAGATGCAGTCACCATGCATCCACATTTCCCTGTAGCAGTAGTTTGCTTCCTGTACATAGGACAAATTAGCTTTAAAATTATCTAATTGAACCATAATTTATCCAGGCACTGGTAGTGTCAAAGCAGACCTGTTCTGGAAACAATATACAGTATTTGCCATCTGATAGAAAATATCGAGTAAGGTTAATTGTGCCTAAGCCGTATCCTGAAAAATTAACTTTTTGTCATGAATTTCCCAATGAGAATGTTCACTGCACATTATTCTTCTGAAGACGCTGGAAGTTGTACTTAATCTGTAATGAGCAGGGCCCTCTGATTCAGCCTGTATTGAATTGTATTGTGACTGTACTGTTTGCACGCATGTTGTAAAGCTCTGCACAAACTGTGGCACTATATAAATTCTGGATGTATCCCCCTCTAGTGCATTAAGTTTTTTTTCTATAGTTAGAGGCTTGCTAGAAGTCTGGGTGTGAGTCAGAAGGTTACTTTAGGTTAGGGCTGGAGGGCTCTACAGGTCAGTCCTCTGGTACCTCCCCTTGCGTTAGAAACTTGGAGAAGTTTCTAGAAGCCAGTAGACGGAGGTGTGGAGGGGCTGATCTGCATATTTATGCAGATCAGCCCCGAGGCAAGATGCCTGGCAGTGTGGGAGATCAGCCCATAAATATGACAGAGCCTAGCCAGCAATGGTGATCGGTAGAATACGTAGTGAGAAAGTACTGCTGGTGTGGAGCTTGGAGGGGGCCCCAGAGAAAGGAGGTCTACCTAAAGGCTGGGAGTTTGAAAGAAATATCTCCATTGTTCCGCAGTCTGGTGGGGAAGGACAGCCTGTCAGCAGGGGAAGGAGACAGCTCAGCGTAAGGCCTGAAAGCAGCTTCATCTAACTTTAAAGCTACAGGAACAGGACAGTGTGAGTACCTATGCACCCCCTGGGCCTACAAGGGAGAGGGCAGTCAGGTGACATACCCAACTGGTTCTCCCTGAGACAGTATACTTATGTGTCTCCAAATACCTTGCCCTGGGATACTCTTCATGACAGTCACATGGATGAGGAGATTTTCATCTAGAGTCTGATGAAGGTTCATTTAAGGGGACTGAGTGCTCCTAGTAAGGTCTGTGTGCTGATCCGTTAAGAGACAAGAGCCACTCCAGAGGGAGTAGAAAGTCCAGGGTCAAATTTTTTTGTGCCGTTTGTACATAGGAAGATTGTCTTCCAAATTGTTTCAGTTGGGCATCCCATATGCCCCTAGAACCCATCCAAGTTGTTTAGCCCGTAATAAAACAACAGAACCAAGCTCGTGAACTGATTTCTGACTTTGGATTCAAGAGTATAAATGTATGTTGCCTGGCTTTGCAGGAAAATAGGGGTATCCAAAGCCAGTGGCTCTCAAGAGGGTAGCACTACATGTATAATAATAATATTAATAATAATAATAAGGACTTATAGGGCAAAGAACTCCTTGATCCTACCTCATTATTACCTCAAGTGTGTTTCCTCAACCTCTCCTATTGCCTACTGATGTCTCCCTCTCCTGTTCTGCTGATGTCTATGTTTCAGTGCATTTGCCCTTTTGTGTTGCCTATTGATTTACACCTCCTCCTTCTCTGCTGCTGCCTATTATTCATTCTCCTCATCAGCCATTAGTTCATTAGAGTACAAGTCATCTGGGGTGGGTGTGAGATTGGGAAGCAAAGTTTGGTTCCATTTCCAAGATGGGCACAACCATATGGAGAAACAAGGAATGGTGCATTTTTTTCTGGCGAAAAGGTCAGGAGCAGGAATCCTATAGGCAATACAGTTGACTAGTCTTTGGTCTTTCGCTTGACTTTTTTGGGGCACTGTTTCTATTAAATAGGCCTTCAAATGGAAAATAAGACCATCATAGGGTGTTAAAATAAAAAACAAAAATAAGATATATATAAAGTACTCACAGATGTATACACATCTAACACATATGAATTATTAAAAAAGGAAATGCAACATAATACCAATACTCTAGCAGTTTTTAGAACTATGGGCAACACATCTCCGATATTTTAAAATGTCATCTTGTGGCTTCTATAGATGTATTATAATGAATTAAGAATCCCATAAGCAATCCATCTTCATTCATAATTTTGGAATTAATGATATAAAATCTGCTAAAAGCTAAGGGTTTCCGTTAATGAAGAACACAGAGCCAAAATGTTCATTATCTCGATCGCTGTTGACTCATTTAGCCAGATATTAATGGAATTTTTTTATTAGACAGAAAGCAGCCCAAAGATGTATATCTAGTTAGAAGAACAACATTATTAATTTACTTCCAAATTATGTCTGAGCATGGAATGAGAAATCAGCTCCACTGTACTTGAGCCCCATGAAATGAATTTCTGGCAGATGGGGTGCCAGGGTCCATTATCTCAACTTGCAGTACAAAGCCAAGCTTGGTGTGTGAGGGCTGCTTATTATATCATGAGAACTTGTAACCCTAAATATCTATTTATAACTGCTGCTTTTTTAAGTGCAGCATATCAGCATACAAGACATTGTTCAGGAACTTGGTTATTGGGAAATAAGGAAGCAGATGACCATTTTTTTGTTTTAACACCCTGCATGCTCTTTAAATCTTTGTGTAAAAAAACAGCATTTTGCATTGCACTGGGGCCAAAAAAGTCACCATGGCTTAAACGTACAGCATAGATTGTATATACAGTGGGGATCGAAAGTTTGGGCACCCCAGCTAAAAATTTGTATTAATGTGCATAAAGAAGCCAAGGAAAGATGGAAAAATCTCCAAAAGGCAACAAATTACAGATTAGACATTCTTATAATATGTCAACAAAAGTTAGATTTTATTTCCATCATTTACACTTTCAAAATAACAGAAAACAAAAAAATGGCGTCTGCAAAAGTTTGGGCACCCTGCAGAATTTATAGCATGCACTGCCCCCTTTGCAAAGCTGAGACCTGCCAGTGTCATGGATTGTTCTCAATCATCGTCTGGGAAGACAAGGTGATGTCAATCTCAAAGATTTTAAATGCCCATACTCATCTGACCTTGCCCCAACAATCAGCACCATGGGTTCTTCTAAGCAGTTGTCTAGAAAACTGAAACTGAAAATAATTGACGCTCACAAAGCTGGAGAAGGCTATAAGAAGATAGCAAAGCGTTTTCAGATGTCAATATCCTATGTTCAGAATGTAATTAAGAAATGGCAGTCATCAGGAACAGTGGAAGTTAAAGCAACATCTGGAAGACCAAGAAAAATATCAGACAGAACAGCTCGCAGGATTGTGAGAAAAACTATTCAAAACCCATGTTTGACTGCACGATCCCTCCAGAAAGATCTGGCAGACACTGGAGTTGTGGTACACTTTCCACTATAAAGAGATACTTGTACAAATATGGTCTTCATGGAAGAGTCATCAGAAGAAAACCTCTTCTACGTCCTCACCACAAAAATCATCATTTGAACTTTGCAAATGAACATATAGACAAGCCTGATGCATTTTGGAAACAAGTTCTGTGGACCGAGGAGGTTAAAATTGAACTTTTTGGCCGGAATGAGCAAAGATACGTTTGGAGAAGAAGGGTCACAGAATTTAATGAAAAGAACCTCTGTCCAACTGTTAAGCATGGGGTTGGATCAATCATGCTTTGGGGTTGTGTTGCAGCCAGTGGCACAGGGAACATCTCACGAGTAGAAGGAAAAATGGATTCAATAAAATTTCAGCAAATTTTGGATGGTAACTTGATGCCATCTGTGAAAAAGCTGAAGTTAAAGAGAGGATGGCTTCTACAAATGGATAATGATCCTAAACACACCTCGAAATCCACAGGGGATTACATCAAGAGGCGTAAACTGAAGGTTTTGCCATGGCCTTCACAATCTCCTGACCTCAACATAATTGAAAATCTATGGATAGACCTTAAAAGAGCAGTGCGTGACAGACAGCCCAGAAATCTCAAAGAACTGGAAGACTTTTGTAAGGAAGAATGGGCAAAGATACCTCAAACAAGAATTGAAAGGCTCTTGGCTGGCTACAAAAAGCGTTTACAAGCTGTGATACTTGCCAAAGGGGGCAGTACAAGATATTAACTCTGCAGGGTGCCCAAACTTTTGCAGACGCCATTTTTTTGTTTTCTGTTATTTTGAAAGTGTAAATGATGGAAATAAAATCTAACTTTTGTTGACATATTATAAGAATGTCTAATCTGTAATTTGATGCCTTTTGGAGATTTTTCCATCTTTCCTTGGCTTCTTTATGCACATTAATACAAATTTTTAGCTGGGGAGCCCAAACTTTCGATCCACCCCGGATTAAAAACCAAGATTTTCTAAGCCAAGGACGACTGTAATTTTTATGTATTGGCATGATTATTTACTTGCTTTTGGGAAATAAAGAAAGTGCAATTAAGTAGCATTTGCATTTCAACTTGGATTTCCTATTGTGTGAGATTCCTTCATGCTGTATCAGGGAAGGTCCCAGTTCTGTTTCTCCTGTGCAGAACTCTTGTTGTCCTAGGTAATCTGAATTGTGTACAAGCAACACCCCTTGTCATGAGAAAAGAGGAACTCCAGGAAAAACCTTATTTACATGTCCTTGTTACTGATTTCCTACCTTCATTGAATATGTCATCCATCTTCTGGTTCACTTAGTAATTGCTCTGAAATAGCCTATTAATTTTCAAATCAAACCATTAATTCTCTTTGGTTTCCTGTTAGTAAGACCAGTAGTTGCTATGCTCCTATTCCCCCAGCCACTGGTCTTGGCATATCGCTTCTGTAGTTCTTTCTCCAGGAAACAGTAATGTAATTCAGTCCTACTTGCAGTGATGGGTGAACTGGGACTCTTAGACACATTTAACATGTACAGGCCTAGTGTACCCACCCACATTCCCTACAAATCCCTGTGGTTGATGGGAACTGTAGTTTCCTTTTACTGCAGAGTAAGAAGAGAGGATATGACATAATCCCTGCTATTACACCTCCTCCTTGGCAGGGCAGATGCTGGTATCTTTTGAATTACAGAGATGAGGTCATGGTAACGATTTTCAAAATGTTATTAACTGTGTAGTGTTTTATGTAGGGGGTGTACTAATGGGTGATTTTTTTTGCCTATCCCGGAGTTCTTCTTTAAGTTAAAAGTTCTACTAGAATGAACTTATTGGAAACATGCTGTCTCCTTTATACATACAGCTATTTTTCAGTTGTACAGGCCACCAAAGCAGGACAATTATAGAGATATGTTTGTTTCCTGAACTACAAAGAGCTTTCCAACTCCTCTAGTTATCCCCAGCACCCCTCTTGCTGAATTTAACCACAAATGTTCTGGTGTGGATATCAGTGGGAAGCAAAGTTATAATATGCCTACTTTAAAAGCTTTTAATATGTCTTTTTTAAGGGTTGGCTTTATCCCCTATAACCATTGTCTACAGCACAGGTGTCAAACTGGCAGCCCTCCAACTGTTGCCAAACTACAAGTCCCATGAGGCATTGCAAGATTGACAGTTACAAGTTACGACTCCCAAAGGCAGCGGCATGATGGGACTTGTAGTTTTGCAACAGCTGGAGGGCCGCCAGTTTGATACCCCTAGTCTATAGGCATTGGACCACTATTGACATTATGATAAATAAAACCTGTTCCTATGCTTTACCAGAATCAGAAGAAGTAATCTGAGATTTCACTTACAGTTAAGATTTTTGAGTATAAACATGACAAATAGTACTTTATAACACCCATACCACATACCTTCTGTTATATTATTCACACTAGGTCCATGGGGTTGATTTACTGAAGGCAAATAGGCTGTTCACTTTGCAAGGAAATTGTAACTTTGCTTAGTGAGGTTGGTGAAAATTTGCTTTGCAAAAAATACCTAATCACACGCAAGAAACATTTTTAAAAAACAGTATTTTATCTTCTATATCAAGGGTCTCCAAACTTTCTAAACAAAGGGCACGTTTACTGTTCTTCAGACTTTAGGGGACCAGACTGTGGCCATTGTGAGTAGAAAATGCATCACTGGGAGTAAACAACACCCCAGCTTTGGTGTCACTGGGAGAAATTGTGCCCCATCATTGGTGTCATTGGAAGGAACTGTATCCCATCATTGGTGTCATTCGGAGTGTTGTGGAAGATTTCTGACTGAGACACTGAAAATAAAAGTTTAACATGGCAAAGACATGCAGGTAGTTTAATTGGATCCTGTATAAATTGTCCATAGTATGTGTATGTATGAATGTGAGTTAGGGACCTTAGATTGTACACCCCTTGAGGGTTAAGGACTGATGTGAATGTACAATATATGTATGTAAAGCGCTGTGTAAATTGACGGCTCTATGTAAGTACCTGAAATAAATTAATAAATAAAAATTGCAGGAACAGATTCACAGGACACAATCACTGTGGTTTAAAGTATCCGTTCTGACAAAATGTATTAATGCATTCTATTTTATACAGAAGATAAGAAGAGGGTGGTGTGAGATGTTATTAAAAATTAGCAAATAGAATAATGTCACATTTTATATGTCATAGACTATGCCTAACAGTTACGAAACTAAAACCTCAAGAAGGGAGAGGGGGGAAAGAGAGAGAACATCTAGTTCTGTTGTGTCTGTGTCTTAAGTGAAGGGCACAGGGCACATTTCAACATTGCAAGTAAGATGGAGTCTCTTGTGCTTAAATGAACAATACAGTGAAAGTCCATGTCAAGATGGATGGTGCCCCTTTACTGCAGTCAGTGGGAGAAATGATGCCCCATTGTTGGAGGATGAAATATTGCCCCAAGGGCCGGATAAAAGCAATCAAGGGGGCGCATCTAGCCCCTGGGCCACAGTTTGGTGACCACTATTCTGTATGATTGGATAATGGACATCAGCATATCTTCAACTAATTCACTAGGCTATGGGAAAATTCCCTTGCAAAATGAACATCGTATTTGCCTGTAGGAAATCAACAACAATGTCTTTGTTCTGGTGGTATAATAACTACAATGTTGCAGTGAAAATTGTGTTTATGTTTGTTTAGTAAGAATCATGCATTCCTAATGCAATGTGAAACATAGGTCTGTAGTGCAACGGAACTTAGCTAACCTCAACTATGTCATGTCTTTCCTGGGTCCACTTCTTTATCAGGTTGCCTCCTCAGGTTTGGAGGAGTGGAGAACATGTTCTGTCCTATAGGTGGCACTGGCATCTTATACTGTATAATATTTGTGACTACTCCATACTTCGTCACTGATACTTCAGCAGTTGAACTCCCAACATAAGCAATGGGGTTGATTTACTAAAAGTGGTACAAAATGTGGGCAGCACAGTGGCTAAATGGTTAGCACTTTCGCCTGGCAGTACTCGGGACGTCGGTTTGAATCCCAACCACAGCATCACCTGCCTGTAGTTTGCATATTCTCCCTGTGTCCTGCGTGGGTTTCCTCCGGGTACTCCGGTTTCCTCCAACACTCTAAAGACATGCTGGTAGGTTAACTGGCTCCTGTCTAAATTGGCCCTAGTATGTGTATGTATGAATGTGAGGTAGGGACTTTAGATTGTACGCCCCTTGAGGGTTAGGGACTGATGTGAATGTACAATATATATGTAAAGCGCTGCGTAAATTGACGGCGCTATATAAGTACCTTAACAAATAAAAAAAATTATAAAATCTGGAGACCAATCAGCTTCTAACTTCAGCTTGTTCAATTAAGCTTTGACAAAAAAATGGAAGCTGATTGGTTTCTATGCAGAGCAGCACCAGATTTTGCACTCTCCAAGTTTAGTAAATCAACCCAATGTGTTCTTGTTTAAAAATATTAGACTCATCAAGCTCATTTTTTTTCATTGTACAATTTTATACAGCTGCACAGAAATCATTTATACCGTCCATCAGTTGTATTGTTCATATAGGAACCTATGTTTGTATAAAGTATGAATGTAGATCCCAATCAAAGCTTGCAATATCACCTCAAAAGTAATATAAAAATCCAACAGATGATTTGTGATACTTACTGTATTGCATAAAGGGTGAGACCAAGGCTGCTGTTAGGAACCACGGGGCCCCATACAGCCAACCTGACAGCCCGCCCCCCCCCAAAAAAACAAAGCTTACTATGCTTCAGTTACGAATGAACACAGTGAGTGATTAGTACCAATCACTCATTGTGTTCATTCAGGACAGGAAGAACTTAATAAACATGACATATTTACTGGTCCATTCCCCCACTCTTCATTCTTAAGGATCCTACTGTGTGCTTGCAGTTGTCTGTGGAAAGGAGAGGAGAGAAACTGGCAGGGGTGGGCACACATGGGGGCCTGAGGCAGCAGGGGGGAAACGTATGGTGCATAGGGAAGGTGATGGGTGCAGCAGGCAGGCAATTACTGGAACCAATCCTCTGCATGGCTCTCTCTGCAGCAGCAGGAGGGAGAGGATAAAAAGCCAGCTTTCAGCTACTGCAGAGAGAGCCATACAGAGGATCAGTTCCAGTAATTGCCCCCCAGCCGTGCCTATCACCCTCCCTGCCCACATCCGATTCACCCAGTTTCCTGGGCCCCCCTGTTGGCCTGGGCCCCATACAGGAGGACTGGTGGTACCCCCTTATCCACAGCCCTGGGTGAGACATAATGTTTCATGGGAGCAAAGTGACATCTACCAAAAAAAGAATCACTCCCCTGAAACGTTATGGCTTGCTTTGTCTCATCTGATGAAATATGTACCTGAGATTCATACTTGCTTTTCTTCAAGCCTGTCTCTGCTTGGCCTGTCCTCTGTCCATTAAGAATCAGATATAGCTAACCATTATTTAAAACTTGTTTCTGAATTACAGGAGGTAAAGAACATTTTACAGCTTGGCCTAGGACTGTGTGTGCTGTTATAAGGATGGTACATTGAATCTCATTTGCTGGAATGTCAGGCTGGTGCCAGAATGTAACTTACAAGGAGAATTTGTCAGGGCAGAATGCATTAATAGTTTTGGAACTAATCCAAAATACAAGATTAGTCCTCTGAATTTTCTCGTAATATTAACACCCCTAATTATTTGGTCTATTGTTTTGAATGACCTTGAATCAGTAAAAAACAATTTATATGCAAACAACTAGCCTGCATTTTAATTGAAGGGTCACAAAGACTTTATAGCGTATTATCACTTTTGCAGTCAAATCAGGATAAGACCTACTTTATATTTGTTACATATTCCCATTAACATAGCATAATCTAAAAAATGTTGTTTATCATTTTAAGCGCATTTTACTTGCTCACAATCCCACCTAGCTTTCCCACGTGTTGTACTTTTTAGGTAAGGGCTGTGGAGTAATATTTAACATAACTCTCCGGTTTCCTCCCACACTCCAAAGACATGCTGGTAGCTTAATTGGCTTCTGTCTAAAATTGGCCCTTGTATGTGTATGTATGAATGTGAGTTAGGGACCTTAGATTGTACACCCCTAGAGGATTAGGAATTGATGTGAATGTACAATATATATGTAAATCACTGCGTAAATTGACAGCGCTATAAAAGTACCTGAAATAAATAAATAACCCTGCCTGCACTGTGATGGTAGATACCATCATCAATAGTAAGCTAGAACTGAACACTGTCTGTCCTAACAAGATCAAGGCTTAGGTCCTGTATTGCATACTAATGCGCTTTTCAAAAGCAAATGTTGTCCCTCACCATCACACTGCCATCTATCTATTAATTTAAATCTTTTATTAAACTTTTTTCCATTACAAAAACATAGCAAAGTATCATTTACAATCAAAATATGAACATTCTCCTAAATTGTACAATCCAACCTCCCCTCTCCCCCCCTTACCCAAATCCCCTTACAATTTACCCCGATCCATATAGCTCTTCCCTTCTCTTTCCAACTTTCCATTCTGTACCTGTGATCTTTCTCCTCAGTCCTGAATTCCGACTCTTCCTTTTTCTTACTATTCTTTCTTTCCCTCCAACCTTTCTTTTACCTTCTCCTATTCCTGCTACCACCTTACAAAACATTCCCTTTATTCTCCTACCTCAAATCAGATCCGGGGGCCTCCCACTACTTCCAGATTTTTTCCAGATGCCTTGATGTTAGACCATTTTCCTCATTCCTTTCTAAATTTACTCATATTATCTTTGTGTATATGGTATAACTCCTCCATCTTATTTATATATTCCGCCCTGTCTAACCAGTCTTTCATTGTTGGAGGCTCCTGTACCTGCCAAAATTTAGGAATAAGCCCTTTAGCCGCACTAATTAGATGGTATAATACTCTATTTTTATACTGCTTCACTGGAGGAAAAGAAATGTAATCTCCAAACATGGAAAGGTTTATTTACAGTGAGAGTTGTGAAAATGTGGAATAGACTCCCTCAAGAGTTTTGTTCTGGCCAGCTCAGTGGATTGCTTCAAAAAAGGCCTGGATTGTTTCTTAGATACAGAGAATATAACTGGATACTAACATTTATAGGTAAAGGTGATCCAGGGAATATCTGATTGCCTCTCGGGGGATCAGGAAGGAATTTTTTACCCTGCAAGAGCAAATTGGATCTTGCTTTGCTGGGGTTTTTTTTGCCTTCCTCTTCATCAACTGTGGGTGTAGGATTAAAACTCTTTTTTTTTTTCTATGGTTGAACTGGATAGACTTTTGTCTTTTTTCAGCCAGACTAAGGATGTAACTATATAACTTCTGTCCTATAAAACAAACACACCAAGAGATCCTTCTGTATAGTTGTGTCCCCATTATGTCTTGTATAAACTGGATTACATCTTGCCAAACCCCTGTATTTTTGGACAGTCACATCATATATGTGCTATTGTTCCCTTAGCTCCACATCCCCTTCAACATAATGGTGAGACTTCTACTCGTTGTTTATGTGCAACACTTGGTGTCAAATACCACCTAGTTCAACATTTATAATTAATTTCCACCGTGTTAATTTTAATCACTGCATGTGTTAATTTAAACATTTAATTGTTTTGTGATTCATTCATTTTTGTTCCCAGTTCCCTTTCCCATTTCTCTAAGAACAGCGGAGGACCTGCCGCCCCCCCCATTTAAACAAGAATCATATATCCCAGAAGTAACATGTTTTGGCACCATACTGGAACCCAACATCTTTTCAAGCGGGAGCATGTCCTCCGTCATCCTCAGTGGTTTGGGCAACTTCGCAAGAAAATGTCTCAATTGATAATATCTCAATTCATCTAATGACACAAATAACTCTTTTTTACTCTTTAGGTCTTGAAAAGTGCCCAAATTCCCTTTAACTACTATATCCCCCAAACGTGCATCTACATCTTTAAACCATTTCCCCAAAATGTTATCCTTCCACGGCGGGAAAAACTCAGTACCCACCAGGGGAATCAACAGTGAATTATACTTCCAATCCATTTGATTGTGCATTCTATCCCATACTCTTAATACCTCCTGTGTCAATGTACTACTACTACTACTACTGTCTCATCCATAGTGCAAAACGTTCGTGGTATCCAGATAATCCTCTCTAATAGTGTATTACTTAATATCCCTTTTATTTTAACCCAACTCTTCCCTTGTGAATTATATGTCCAATCTACAATTTGTGACAATATCACCGCAGTGTAATATTTCTTAAAATTGGTCAGGTTTAATCCTCCTTTTTCTTTCTTATTACACAGAACTGCATACCTAATTCTTGGTTTCTTATTAGCCCATATATATTTAAATATTAGTTTTTTTTATTATCCCAAAGAAGGATCCTGGGGTATGGAATGGAAGCATGTGGAATTTATATAAGATTTTTGGGACTATCACCATCTTAACCAAATTTATACGCCCGATCTACCAGACCCTTCCCCTTGAGAGTCTTCTCAACTCATTTAATTTATTAATGGGATATAGTTTATCCGGCATATATTATTTATAGAAGGAGTCAACTTTACACCTAGGTAACCTAATTCCTTCTCCCTCCATGAAAATGGGAAGTCTTTTTGTAAAGACTGCATCACATTCTTTGAAACACTAATGTTCAAGATCTCTGATTTTGAGGGGTTTATTTTTAACTTTGAAAGCTCTCCGTACCCTTTTAGTAATCCCATTAGGTTAGGCAAAGTTAACCCAGGATTCGCACAAATCAGCATCATGTGCTGCTACCTTATGCTCTAAATCACCTATTTTGATTCCTCTTATATCTACACTCTTTCTTATCTTCGCCAGCAAAGGTTCCAGGGATATTACAAATAATAACAGGAATAAGGGGCATCCCTGCCTTGTACCGTTGTACCTCTTAAAAGACCTTGAGAGGGACCCATTTACCTTCACCACTGCTGATGGGCCGGGAGTGGCCTGAACATGGCACTGGGAGACTCCTAGGTGCAAAAGCTCCCAACACCTGCTATGATGAAGCTGCCTGGGGCCTGATCCACATTACACCCCCCCGCAAAGCTTACCTGGCCCTGCTGCTGGCTCCCGGTCAGTGGCGTGTGGTGTCTTCCCCTGTGCTGGTCACATGGTGGGCGACGGCAGCGGTGAGCCCGGCAGGAGGGATGGGTGGCTCGGATCCCGGAGCCCTTGGAGTGTCCGGCATCGGCCGATGGGGGAGCTCCCAAGAGCACAGGAGGCCCTGGGAGAGGAGAGCAGGAGGTGTCCAAGTGGGGAGGACCCCAGGGGAGACTGTCTGTGCAGGGCTGCACTAGGCAGGCTGGCTGGATGACACACTGCAGGGATCCGGAGGCCAGGAGATACCAAAGGATGTAGGATATCTGGACACAGGACATCTTGAGCCCCCGACCAGACTCCCTCTCATGTGCTACTACAAACTGGGACACGAGACCCTGATGGGGGCAGAAGAGAGCACAGCACAGAGACAGACAGACCCAGAACCTCAGGCTCAGAAGGTGATGGTGAGTTGCTGTGGGCAACGGCAAGAGAGTTGTGGGGCTGGACGGTCAGAAGATTAAGGAGTCGCAGTATCTCAAGGGCCAAGTATTGCTGCTAAGAACGTGTGCGCTATAAATGTTATTCGGGAATGAAAAGTTACTGGAGACGGGCCCCCCTGGAAATACACTATTAACATAAAGAAAGAAGTAGAATTATATATTTTAATGACTCATGTCTCTTCCAAAATTCCTGTGGGAGTAATAATAATATAGAATGCTGTGCTTTAACAGATCCTGAAGACAAACAGGAATATCTATATCTAAAAAGACTGATTTGTTTTGGTATATACACATATATAATATTTATAATAGACATCTATATAATATTTTAAAGTGATTGTAGCATTTATTTAAACATATCTACAACCAAAAACAAAAAATAAAAGTGTATGTCAAGGCATCAGAAAAAAAAAAAAAAATATATATATATATATATTTAATACAGATCTGCAATACATGCACATTTCCCTATATTTTATATCTTCAAACATATTGCGGCCATAGAAGAGTAATGTTTAACATGCCAGATATATAGTATGTTCCTGTCTTCCTCTTTGACACAATGACACCCTGAAAATCAGAAAGAATAGACATACCTCAGCCCACAAATATCAGTTCCTGCCACAGATTATTGTACCTTCTGGAAACAGGTATGTGGATCTGTTGTAAGAGGCATGGTGGGAGCCAATGCTGAGGCTGGAGTGTTTTAGACCAGTCATGTCTATCAGATAATGCAATGTTAGTGCAGAAGTGAGTAAATCTAACCAGTGATCAATCTACAGATATTTACAGAACATAGAACACTGTGCTTGACAACTATACCATTCTGATACTTTTCACTGGTATTCAAAATTCTAAGCAGAATTGAACAGAAAGCTATAAAAAGAAATACACTCCTCACAAGAATAATTGGCTGACAATTTCCCATTCCAAACATGCCCCACTCTGAACACTGACATGTCTTTGTATGCAAACTTAGACTTCGAATTAAGAGTACTATGTACGCTTATCTGCAAATTGGTGGTAATTCTTTTTGGATTTGTCGCAGCAATAGCAAAACATTCTTAACACATCATTTGCCCCTGTACAAACTATTATGCAGTTCAGTTTTTGGCACCAGTTCACAAAAAAGATATCGAAGAAGTACAGAAAATGCAGAGAAGGGCAATCAAACTGAGGCATGGAGGAGGTCAGCTATGGGGAAAAGAGTAGCTGAACCAAATGTTTTCTCTCTTACGAAGTAGTGATTAAGGGGGATATGATTACCATGTATAAATACATAAGTGGACCATATAGTGAACTTGGTTTAGAGTTATTCAATTTCAGGTCATTACAGAGGACAAGGGAGCATGCTGTACATGCTGTACATGTAAAGGCTTCTTCTCAGTAAGAGCTGTGAAAATCTAGTTCTGTAGTTCTAGTTCTGGTCAGTCAGTAGATTGTTTTAAAAAAGAGCTAAATGCACAAAATATAACTGGATATTAACATTTAGTGGTAGTAACATCAGGTGTAGTTGATCCAGGGAATATCCAATTGCCTCGTGGCTGGTCAGGAAGGAATATTTGCCCCCATTGGAGTGAATTGGATGATGATTTATTGGGGAATTTTGCCTTCCTCTGGATCAACTGTGGGTGTAGGACTGTGTATATGGAGGTTTTCTATTAGTTTTTTTTTCAATGGGGTGAATTGGATGGACTAGTGTCATTTTTCAACCTAACAACGTAACCATAAATATCACTATGTAAGAATGCAGACACCCTAGGACAGGAAATGTGTTACCGTCTGGATTTCCTCGTAAAATAAAGGAAAAAAGCTTAAAAAACATAACTAATGTAGCCAGCACATCTATGGATTGGCAAACTACTATATATTAAATATTTAGTTTGAGTTTTATTGGGTCAACCAGCACAATCCGAGTCAATGACAGACCTAAGGACATTGGTTAACTGAACTCTATGCACTACTGTGCAACTGCTGCAAGATGCAAGGCAAGAAACCACCTAGATCTGACAGTTGTAAAAGGTATAGTTATTATTATTATTATTATACAGGATTTATATAGCGCCAACAGTTTGCGCAGCGCTTTACAGTATAAGGGAGAAAGTACAATTAAAATACATTTCAGTACAGAGGGAATGTGAGGGCCCTACTCGTGGAGTTTACAATCTAAAGGAAGGGGGAGATGATAGTAGTTGGAAACTTGAGGCGTTAAATGTTTTAAACATTATTAATAGTTTTAAATGTGAATATTCATAGAGGGACTTATAAAACTCACATTTATTAGAAAAAATACCACTAGGATAGAGCCATATAGAGTATAAATGAATTGATGATTCATTTCTAGGCTGAAGTTATCCTTCAAAAGCTTAGCTCAGCCAAAAATGATGTTATGGTTACAGCTAGTGTTGGTGAACAAAATCTTAGTTAGCTGCTCATACCTTTTAGAGGACTTCACTACCAGATCACCCCTCAATAGTTTCTGTTTTGTTGCTGCCACAGAGTCCTGCTTCTCCTGCTGCATTATCTATCCAAAAATAATTGCAGCTTCAGTTAGGTCCATATATTTTTGGACACAGGCACAATTTATTTTTTTTCTGCAGGTATTTACCAAAACATATTCAAGCTATAGTTATATAATGGATATGGTCTGAAAGTGCACACTCTCAGGTTTAATTTGAGGATATGTACATCCAAATTGGATTAAGTACATCCAAATTGAAGGCAATGACTGCCTGAAGTCTGGAACCCATGGACATTACCAAAGACTGGATTTCCTCCTTTCTGATGCTTTGCCAGGCTCTACCTGCAGCTGCCTTCAGTTGTTCTTTGTGGGTCTTTCTGCCTATAGTTTTGCCTTCAGCAAGTGAAATGAATGCTCAATTGGGTTGAGATCAGGTGATTGACTCGACCATTGCAGAATATTCCACTTCTTTTCCTTCAAAAGATACTGGGTTGCTTTTGTAGTGTGTTTTGAATCATTGTCCATGTGTACTGTGAAGCGCTGTTAAATCAACTTTGCTGCATTTGGCTGAATCTGGACTGACAGTATATCTCTAAACACTGCAGAATTCATCTGGATGTTTCTGTCTTCTGTCACATGATCAGTAAATACCAATGACCCAGTGCCACTGGAAGCCTTGCATGCCCATGTCGTCACACTGCCTCCACCATGTTTTACAGATGATGTGTTCTTTGGATCATGTGCTGTTTCAAGCCTTCTCCTCACTTTTCTCTTCCCATCATTCTGGTACAAATTAATCTTAGTTTCATCTGTCCAAAGAATGCTTTTCCAGAACTGGTCTGGCTTTTTTAGATGTTTTCTGGCAAAGTTTAATCTGACTTTTCTATTCTTCAGACTTATGAATGGTTTGCACCTTGTGGTGAACCCTCTGTATTTGCTCTTGTGAAGTCTTCTCTTAATTGTAGACTTTAACAATGATACTCCCACCTCCTGAAGAATGTCCTTCACTTGTCTGGATGTTGTGAATTAGTTTTTCTTTACCATAGAGAGGATCCTGCGATCATCCCCTCCCTCCTAGATTGTAAGCTCCAAGGAGCAAGTCCCTCCTATCCCTCTTGTATTGAACTGTATTGTTGCTGTATATTGTAAAGCACTTAGCAAACTGTTGGTGCTATATAAATCCTGTATAATAATAATAATAATAATCCACCACTGTTGTCTTCCGTGGACGTCCATGCCTTTTTATGTTGCTGAGCTCACCAGTGCGTTCTTCTTTCCTCAGAATGTACCAAACCAGGGGTGGACTGACCATTTGGAAACTTGGGCACTGCCCGAGGGCCCGGGGTCAGTAGGGGGCCCCATGAGATGCCCCTGGTACCTTTTTCATAGGCTTTTTTGGGTTTGGGCAAGGACACAGGGGCCCCATGATCCCCTATTGCCCGGGGGCCCCATGAGTTGTTAGTCCGCCCCTGTACCAAACTGTTGATTTGGCCACTCCTAATGTTGCTGCTATCTCTCTTATGGATTTATTTAGTTTTTGAAGCCTTACAATGGTCTGTTTCATGTGCATGGACAGCTCCTTTGAATGCATGATGTAGGTTCACAGCGATAGATTCCAAATGCAAATACCACACATGGGATCAACTCCAGACCTTTCACCTGCTTAATTGATGAAGAAATAACAAAGGAGTAGCCCACACCTGGCCATTAAAAACTGCTTTTGGGGGGATGGCTACTCTTAAGATCTGTAATTCCTAAACTCTTCCTCCAATTTGGATGTACATACCCTCAAATTTAACCTGACAGTTTGCACTTGCAGCAGATATCCATTACATAACTATAGCTTGAAATGTTTTGGTAAATACCTGAAAAAAACTTAAATTGTGCCTGTGTCCAAATATATATGGACCTAGCTGTACTTTAATTTCCTCTTTATGTCATACTCTCCTCTTTTTTTTTACATAAGCTTTGTGATGTTAAGAATTACTTACAGAGAAAGATGTTTTCTGACACTTTAGTCCATATTAACAAAAATAAATGTAAGAAATGGATACATATAAAAGTCAATCATTGATAATACAGCTTTTACATTTTACTGAAAATTGCATTTTGTTCCTTTTTTGAATAAATTTGACCTTGTAAAATTAAAATCTACATTGTTCTTCTTTTCCTGACATTTATTTCAAGCCCTTTGATTCTTTGTATAGACCTACGTCATCTGTAATAATGACATGGCATCTCTGTGTGCCTTCTGGTTATATTAAAATCTGTAATCTTGACACAAATGTGAAGATAGTCAAAGGAGTCATTACTATGTATTGTAATGCATAATCTCAGGAGTCGGCATAGCTCTTTTTGTTTCACTTTTTGCTGAGATGTACAATTTTATTCACAGATTTGTGACATTTTATATTAACCCAGATGATACTGGTGTCCACTCAGCTTCTATATGTCATTATATGAATTTGTTCTGTTTTTAAACATTTTAATTATACAGTGGTTAGACGTAAATAAATAGTATTTGTTGCCTGGCAATATTCAATTTATAATTACTAGCTTCTACCTGTGTATTTAAAAAACTAATACTGTTTTATTAAAATAACATAATAAATTATGTGAAATAATTGTTAATATCTTCCTATAAATTTTCTTTTTACAGTGTATAAAAAGGGGTTACATAGTTACATAGTTAGTCTGGTTGAAAAAAGACAACCAACAGATGGGAATAAAAATGTATATACAATCGTATAAGTACACGATCCTATACAGTTGATCCAAAGGAAAGCAAAAACCCCCCAATAAAGCATAATCTAATTTGCTCCAGCAGGGAAAAACTTCCTCCCTGATCAGCCAAGAGGCATTCAAATATACTGTGGATCAACTTTGCCTATAAATATTCATATCTAGTTATATTTTTGTATCTAGGAAACAATCCAGGCCTTTTTTTTTAAACAATCTACTGAGCTGGCCAGAACCAGCTCTTGAGGGAGTCTATTCTACATTTTCACAGCTCTTACTGTGAAGAAGCCTTCCTGCATTTGGACATTAAATCTCTTTTCCTCCAGACGTCAAGAGTGCCCCCTTGTCCTCTGATGACATTAAAGTGAATAACTCTAAACCAAGTTTACTATATGAACTACTTAAATATTTATACATGTTGATCATATCCCCCTATATACCCTCTTCTCAAGAGAGAATAAATTCAGTTCCTCTAATCATATTATAAAATAATGATACATATGTTCACTATATTAAAGTAAAAATATATTTTTTTATATTACTGCAAAATTGCAAGTAAAAGTAGCACAAACATGGACCACCTCACTGCCTCACACTAATGCTGAGGAAGTAAATAAAACAGACTCTGCAGGATGGCATATGAATAATATAAAATAGGAATATTGTGAAAGTTAACACAGATTTACAAGTATGCATGCATGTACCATTTTTCATTTGAGGACCTCCTAGCAGACCAAAGAGGCTGCCCACATCCAGGCATGTATGGCACATGTATGGCAATGTCCTTGTCATGTTTTGGAGTAGTACAAAGGGACAATATCCTCACTGATGTGGAAAGCAGAGACCATCTTAGGTAAAAGAAAAAAAGGAAGGTCTTGGTCCCAAAACCATAGTGGCCCTGTGTAAAACAAGAATATCTTCCTTGAAAGAAAGGGCAGCTAACTTAGAAACATGTCCTACAGACATAATGGCAGCTAGGAAGGTAACCATACATGCAAGGCTTTCCGAAGGATTGTCTTTAAATGGCTTGAAAGGGGTTCTCTGAAGGACAAAGAATCCCAGCTTGAGACCAAATTGGGGAATTTATATAAGCAACTCCCTAAAAAAAGGCCTAATAAGGGATTGCAAGGCAAGAGACTTCTGGATGAAAATGGATAACCTTTCCCTTGAGACTGAAGAGAGGCCAAAATGCAATTGATAGAGTGTTCCCTAGGTTTCAGCCGTCTCTCTTCGCACTAGGCAAAGTAAGATTCACCATGTGTGGTAAATCTTGCGGATCAATCCAATTCTTTTCTTACCATTTCTAGACTAGATACAACCCTCATATCCAAGCAAATACTCCCTAGAGTTTCTGGTATAGATCACTTACCTAGCTATATCCAACTATGTTCCACTGCAACTTGTACTTACCACTTCCCCTCAATCAAGTTTATGTACTTGGAGAATGGGTCCATATTATTTAAATGATCCTATGGTGTAATGCAAATGTCAGGAAGATATGACTCATTTCTGGCAAGAAAATAATTTGGATGTGCCTGTAGGCTTCAAATGGAATGCCTTAAGAGGCTCATTTATGACTGGTGTCAATAAACTTAAGAAAATGATCCTATTTGGGTGTTGCAGTATCATTATGATTTAGCCCCTACTGTCACTAATTTTGAAAATTGAAAGGATGATCAGATATTGTATAAATTACCTATTACAGATCAGACTCAAAAAAACTTCTATATCAGGCGCAAAATATATTTAAATCAGGAAATAAAAATGATCAATTACTTGCCTTTTTAGCCAAACCAGTACCTGAACTTTTACTATCCCAAGAACATATGACCATATCCACAGTCTATATACCTCCACTGAAAAAAGAATATGCCCTGAACACATTCACCAAGCATAAAACACCTGAATCAGATGGCTTCCCTCTGGCATGGTACATAATGTACACAGAACATTTAATACTACAATAAGTCTTATCATTTGAAGCCACCTTTGAGGATAAAATATTCCCATCATCTATGAGATCTAATCGATCTAATTCCAAAGCCAAATAAAGACCTGGTATATTGTGAATCTTATAAATAAAAGGAATGCGCTAAATAAAAATAGATGTGAAAAATATATGAAAAAATTATTATAAAAAATGTTCATAAATCGTTAAATATTCAAAAAAAGTCTTCAAATAATGTCCACACTGTGTTGAAGCCACCACCAAAAAATTTAATCACTCACCAGAGCTAAATGCTGAACAATTGAACTAGCAACAAGCACTTTTTTCTCTGGGGCAATATATAGCAGTCCAATTCCTGAATGCAATGCTGTGCAAATAAACGAACTCTCCTCAGATATGTAGCCACCATTCAAGGATATAGGAAATTTCCAGGGATAAAGCTCATCTTTCTTTCATACACCTACATCTGTCCCTCCATAGTGGAGAATGGAGGTTCTGATCGGGTCCGCCTGAAAAACGGGCAGGCAGGCCCAATCAGAATGTCCATGTGAAAGAGGCTTAAGTTAGATGCCCGCTTTTCCTCTGCTAGCTAAACAATGTTAGCTAATTTTTAAACGGTCTACCAAAATGAAGAATTGCATTCCTGGGCTTTCTTACTATAAAGCCCAACAAACTTTGCAAAAACAGTATCACATATACATTATGCAGTAAATATTTATTTGTAAATTTTGGACTAAAAAACTAAATAAATAAAACATCAGACTGTTAACTACTATACATATCCGTATCAGTATATGTATATGTACTGTATATGTACAATATGTACTTTAGACATGTCAAACACAAGACCTGCAGCCTATTTCATATTTCTCTCGCACCTATCTTACAGCTGCGGTACCCCCATAGTCTCCACCACCACCTTGCCTCAACAGTCGGCAGCAGAGAGGAGGAAAGATCTCCTGCTACAGATCCTGAGCCTCTCTGTGCAGCTGCAGCACTCCCTCGTCTTTGCCTCCCCTGGTCTTAGCATTCAGCGGACTCTAGCAGCTGACTCCAACCCTCTGGTTCTCCTCCAGATCCTGCATTTTCTGCTTCCCAGCTCCAGCCAGCATAATGTAAAGGGGTGCACAGTGATGTAAGGGAGAGTGGGGGACTTCTGACTTCTGATGGTGGTTGGGGTGCTCTTGATATCTGATGTAAGGGGGGGTGGGGTGCTCTGGACATCTAGTGTTACAGACACAACCTTGAGAGCGGCCACAATACTGATGCGGCCCATGATGAAATTGAGTTTGACACCCTGCATTAGAGTTTCCCCACTGAAGTAGCCCTGAAGTCCAAAATTTACATTAGGTTTCCTACCCCTATACTGCCCACTACCTGTAAAAGATAAGAGTAATATAATTTAAAATGGGACAGTAAGTAGCCTGTAACAAATATCAAATGGTTGTGTGTCACATTGAGTTAATTTGCTGAGATTTGGGTTTTACAATATACGTTACTGTGCATAGTTACAAAGGAATGGTCAAATTAGTTTGGAATCTTCTCATTCCTAATCAAATATGCCAATGCATGCCAGTTTAGCTGCTACATACACTATATTGCCAAAAGTATTGGGACACCACTTCAAATCATTGGATTCAGGTGTTCCAATCACCTCCATGGCCACAGATATATAAAATCAAGCACCTAGGCATGCAGACTGCTTCTACTTACATTTGTGAAAGAATGGGTTGCTCTCAGGAGCTCAGTGAATTCAAGCGTGGTACCATGATAGGTTGCCACCTGTGCAATCAGTCCATCTGTGAAATTTCCTTGCTATTAAATATTCCACAGTCAACTGTTAGTGGTATTATAACAAAGTGGAAGCAACTGGGAACAACAGCAACTCAGCCATGAAGTGGTAGGCCACGTAAAATGACAGAGCGGGATCAGAACACGCTGAAGAACACAGTGCTCAGAAGTCACCAACTGTCTGCAGAGTCAATAGCTAAAGACCTCCAAACTTCATGTGGCCTTCAGATTAGCACAACAGTGAGTAGAGAGCTTCATGGAATGGGTTCCATGGCCAAGCAGCTGCATCCAAGCCTTACATCACCAAGTGCAATGCAAAGCGTCAGATGCAGTGGTGTAAAGCATGCCGCCACTGGACTCTAGAGCAGTATAGACGTGTTCTCTGAAGTGATGAATCACGCTTCTCTGTCTGGCAATCCGATGGACGTGTCTGGGTTTGGCAGTTGCCAGGAGAATGGTACTTGCCTGACTGCATTGTGTCAAGTGTAAAGTTTGGTGTAGGGGGGATTATGGTGTGGGGTTGTTTTCCAAGGGTTGGGCTTGGCCCATTAGTTCTAGTAAAGGGAACTCTTAAGCATACTATATCTGGTCTTCCACAGTACACAGAACATGGAAATACAATTATTTTAGAAATAATAAACTGCTTAATTCTCATCAGCAGTATATAGCAGTCTTGTGACTTTTATCAGTGTCCAGCTTAGCACTGGTTAAAGCTTGTAGGAGGAGTTTTCATTCTCCTCTGACTCTCCTATGAGGCTGCATACCTCCTGACTCTGGACAGTGCTGATTGGCCCAGGGCTGACCACATGAACCCTCTCAAAGAAAAAAAAACTCTCAATACACAGTAAACTAAGCATGTGCAGAGTGACTCCTAAAGCTCTGTACTATCAGCAAATTGATTGGGGACAGTAGAAGAAGGGAAGGATAAGAGAAGACAGGATCAAACAGACTTTTTACACAATGCAGATGATTACCGTCTAGGTTTTACAATGAATATAACAAACAAGCTTTACTGCATATACAGACTGATTTTACTGTTGTGGGTTAAGTAACACTTTAATGTGCAGCGTGAAGTCTTGCTTTAGTGAGTCAGGAAGTCATTCAAGATGAACATCAGGAGTTGAAGTGCATTGCAGCAACAGTATAGCTCCCAACTGTCCTTCATTTGCAGGGATTGTCTCTCTTTTGAGACCAAATCCCTTTGTCTCTTGTACAGCCTTAGTGTATCTTTATACAAAATGTACTATTTTATTACGAATTGTGTTATGCTGCACTAAATGTTTTCCCCCACCTCTATATGACTGCATTTCTTATTTTGAAAACGAATATAAAGGCAAAATGAAGATAAAAAACACTTTTGTGGTTTAGCCAATAATTTTCTGCTTATTAGATATTACATTACATTTTGCCTACATACTGTGTGCTATAATTTTCGAACATTGGGGGGTATGGTATCAGCAGACTGACAACTCATGGGGCCCCCCGGGCAATAGGGGATCATGGGGCCCCTGTGTCCTTGCTCAAACTCAAAAAAGCCTATGAAAAAGGTACCAGGGGCATCTCATGGGGCCTCCTACTGACCCCGGGCCCTCGGGCAGTGCCCGAGTTTCCAAATGGTCAGTCTACCCCTGGGTATCAGGCAGTACCACAATATATGGCTGTGAAGCTGGTTTTATTCTAACCTCCATTACTGGTGAGTGGGAAACATCAGGTATCTGTTGATATCCTCATTATCAGTGTCATTGTCCCTGCAGCATGCACTGGAGCACACAGGAATACACTGCCTGCCAAGGTTTAGGAAGAGAAGGCATACCCCTCTATCTATCGCAAAGTACAGGCAGTAGCACCTGAGCAATCTGCCTGTACTCAGGGCCAGTGCTTCCACTAGGCAAACTGGTTCACTGTCACCTAGGGGTGCCTGGGCGCAGTACAGGCCAGCATTCTTTGTGGTGTAGCTCTGAGGAAGAGGCAAGTCCTCGAAACGCGTCAGCCTATTGGATGTCTACACTTCCTATTGCGGACTGTTACTCAGCGCGGTGTTGACCCAGCTGTTCTTTTATGACGTGCCTTGACTTTATTGTCCTTTGTGAGTACAACACCTACTTTATTTCTTATTAAACATTTTTTATGGCAATTCACTAGGCCTGTGCACCCTTCTGTTTGTTCTTTCCTCATTCAGCATTTTTTGTGTGGGACGCCGCCATATCAGGAATGATCCTTTAGCTGAGGCGAGGGATGGCAGAGGGGAGGAAGAAAGGACAGAAGAAGATGCTGGGTGTCTGGGGCCAGTGTAGCAGGTGAGCTTCCACTGAGCTTCCTTCCACTGTTCCTCTTAGACTCGGTCCCTTTCTGCAAACCAGCTGGCAGCTGCTTATCACTATGGAGTTTAGTCCTTCATTTCCTGTTCATCAGCGGAGGTGGAGCTGCACCTGTGAAGGAAGGTAATGTCTGACCCTGATGTCTTGTGTCTATGTGAGTGTGACCTGGCCGACCGGCCATCATATGTGGAATGTCATTGAGTGATGACATCAGCATAATCCCACAGCTTGCTTTTCTAGTGCCTGCTGATCTGTGTCAGTGTATTGTGTCCGATCTGCCACTGTGTGGGATCGCTCAGTTCAGGTGTTCTCTGTATCTGTGTGGGCTGGGCTGCCTGCTGTCACAGAGTTTTATCTCCCCCCCCCCCCATTACCCAGGAAATTTCAGCCTGAAATCTGTTCGAGTGTGGATCCATCATCCTCCACTCACTGCAACTGTCACCCTGCCCCTGCCAGCCACAGATACAGTCCATCCATGACACTGATTTTGTCTTTAATAATGGTGCTGGAGGCATCTTATTGCACTTATTTTTGCAACAGTTTCATGTTTTGTTGATTTAATATGTTCTACTGTTTTTTAAAATGTTTATTTACTTTATTTATTTGGGGGGGGGCAAGTAGCGGTCTTGCCTAGGGCGCAAAATAGTCTAGCATTGGCCCTGCCTGTACTGGCACTGAAATTAGAGGGGCCATTTACAGAGTCTACTATCTGGGATAGGGTGCTGCTATGTTTAACCACTTGCCGTCCGCCTGCTGTTTATAAACGGCACCCGCCTTTTCTAGCTGTGCGCACTCCCTGGGAGCGCGCAGCACTGCGATCTGGTGCCCGCTGTGTCCTCTGGACACAGTGAAACCGCCTGTACGAGGTCCCGATCATGTGATCACTGATTGGCCAATCAGTGATCACATGCAAAGTAGTAAGCAAGATGTCACTTGTGACATCATTGCTTACTACTTGTGAAATCTGTGAATGACCACAGAGGTCACATGGTACAAGGCTATTCACAACATCCTTGTACCATGTGACAAGCTGCGACCAATCACAGCTCACACAGTATTTCTCAATGGCTGCAAGAATGCAGACAGAGAGAAAGAGAAATTATTGCTTTTACATCCTATATGGGTGTAAAAGCAATCCGTGTAAAAAAAAAAAAAAAAAAAAAAAAGAAATCTTCATCACCCCCCACAAGTAGTACAGTGTCCCCATGGTGACACTGTACTGCTAGGGTGACAGTATGTAAAAAAAAATAAAAAATAAAAAATGATAATATAAAAAAAAAATAAAAATGTAAAAAAAAATGTTTAAAAATTATAAATTTTGGTTATAAACTAATTTGGATTTTTTTTTTACTAAAAAAATAACGGAATAAATTTTGGCCAAGATTTATGATGAAATATTATTTATTTGCAAAATTTTATTTAAAAAAAAAACTTTTTTTCAAAATTTTTGGACTTTTTCATTTACATAGCAAAAAAAATTAAAATCCCAGCGGTGAATAAATACCACCAAAATAAAGCTTTATCTGTCTCAAAAAAATGGTAAAAAATTCATATGGGTACAGTATTGCATGACCGCGCAATTGTCATTCAAAGTGTGATAGCGCTGAAAGCTGAAAATTGCCCTGGACAGGAAGGGGGTAAAAGTGTCCGGACAGGAAGTGGTTAAAGCTAAACTCCAAGAAAAGTAAAAAAAAACCTCCCTTGCAGTGGGGCTGCCCCTGCAGTGCAGGGATTAAATGCTCATTCACATCCAATGGGACAAGAAAAGCAATTTTACTTAACTGAATCTCCAGTCCTGCAGGCTCCTCTATGGTGTGAAAGTGCTCCCCACAGCCTCCTCTACCCTGTTCTTCAGTAGTCGCAGGTCCTCTGACATCATCTAGTCCAATGCAGAGCCCATAGCTCTGCACTTGATGTGAGGATGCCAAGGAACAGTCCAACACTGGAGCATCGGGGAGTGCTGGCTGCTATGGGAGTGGAAGATTGGATAAGTAAACTGCATTTTCTGGTACCCTGGGCATAAACAAGCATTTAAACCTTGCAGTATAGAGACACCCCCACTGCAAGGGAGGGGTTTTTACTTTTTTCACCGGTAGGCTTTAAAATAAGTAAACGTAAAAAATCAGTAACATTTATGTCAAGAGAAAAACTACTTAACCCATTTCTGTAGCAGCACTGATTGGAAGAACAGTTTCAACATTTGTGGCTTGGAGTATATAATAACACCTTCCTGACACTGCTTCTGTGTAGTTATGGCATTGCCTATTTTATCACTTTACAATCCGACCCTACTCCATTGCCTTGTCTACAGTCTTCTCTATTTAGTAAAAAAACATTCAGCTCAGGGGAATTTTTATTGTTGGGTTTTCTGTAGATTTCAATCAATGAAAAAAAAACAGATGGGATATAACCCGACCTTCTGTGATTTACCTGGTGATTTTCTTACTGCACTTAGATTTTCCTCCAAATCTTGCCGTGTGAAAGTTTTGCTAATCACAATTTGCATAATTCACAATAACACAGACAAGCTGAAGCTCTGTGGAGACAGTCGTATTTTTTTTTCTTCTTTGAAGATGAACCTCATACAATCATGTGAAATGTATTTCACACTGCTGCAGGCAGAACATGAAAAACTCCTCTGTGACAAGAAGAGTCTTGTAAATGTGTAGCTAATTTATCTTGATCTTTGAAATACCTCAATTTAAAGTAACCTGGCTACAAGAGAAGAAAACTTCTTCTGGAACTGCTAGTTGCTTGTCTGTCATGCTGATCCTCTGGTTTTGGTACTTACTAAATGATTAACTTGAAATTCTAATTCAACTCTTTTCATTTTAGCTCAGTGGCTAAGACTATTAAAATCAGAGGATCTGCATGATGGACATCTAGAATTTTCACAAGGCATAAAGACATCCCACACACTACTTTCCTCAGAGATTCCCCTTTGAAAAGAAATGCCAGCTAAATCAACTGGCCAACCCAACTGGGCACTTGATCTCCTTCAAAGTTTTGCATTCTTAGACTTGTGTGGTTATGCAATACATGTGTCAGGGTGCGGGTATGACCAGAAGTGTGTGGACTGACACAGGGAAATGCAGGCTTCAGATATGGTATAAACAATACAATTTATTAAGACTAACAATACAAAACGCAGTGCAAACCTAAACATAAACACAGTGCAAACAACCCAAACCAAACCACCCACAGATAACAATACATACAATACCAGAGTAGTCAGGCAGGCCGGGTCAGTAGTGAATGGGCAAACGGAGTACCAGGAACAGGCAGGAGAGTGGTCGGGGTCACAAGCTGGGTTCAGTAACTCACGGGCAGAGCGGTACAGAGGGTCAGGCAGAGAATGGTCAGGGTCACAAGCCAGGGATCAAGCAGGAGAAGTCAGCAGAGGTCAGGATCAGGCAGGGTCGGCAACAAGTCAGACAGGAACAGGAATACAGGATACAATGTACAGGGGCCCATGGAAAACCACACACCAAGGCCTTGACTGTGAGTCTGGCCATTCCCTAAATACAACCCCTGCAATCAGCTTCAGGTGTTTGGCTGATTGCAGGGGTGAGTCTCTGATTGCTGAGAGCACCCGCTGGCCAGCCCTGGTACTGCAGCCCATAAGGCAGGTGAGTCCCACCATTATTGGCAAGTCCATTCCTGACAACATGCCTGAAGCAAACAAAAGCCCAAGAAAACAGGCCCTCACACTGCTTTTGTATTCTGATTGACTTTTACGGGGAAAGAAGTTCTGAGGTGAACACAAGATCAGGAAGAATGAGGTGGCATCCTCTAATTGCAGTATAAAAGCTTTTTGATGAATAAAAAGTGTTGTAATAGTGGCCACTCAGAAAGCATACTGTAAGTAGGTTTGCGCTTGTAAATTAATAAGCATCCGCAGTAGTGAAGGAGTCTGAAGCCTCAGGATTGATGGTGGTCACCAGCATCTGGCAGTGGTGCTGGTGGCTTCCAATAAGGCCAGCCTCATCAGGTCAGCCTGATAAGGAAGCACGCATGCTCTGAACGCGCGCCAACCCACACTATCAAGCGACCTGAAGTGATATCTCAACCGAGGGAATCCTGGAACTAGGAGGATGTGCTGGAAGCCACCAGCACCATAGCCAGATGCTGGTGACCACCATCCATCCAGAGGCTTCACACTCCTTCACTACAGCAGATGCCTATAATTTTCAACTGCAAACCTACTTATGCTTTGTTAGTGGCCTGTATTAATACACTTTTTATTCATTAAAAAGCTTTTATACTATACTTGGAGGATGCCGCCTCTTTCTTCCTGATCTTCCACAGGGCCTCTCTAGTTCTCTAGCACCATGGAGTGGAGTATACCTCCACTCCATGGTGCATCAGAATTACCTATAAGACTCTAAGGACATTTTATTTGTAGATTTATTACAGTGTATAGTTCATGATTTATTTTCCCTAATTCCATCACCATTGATTATATGATTATACAGTACATACTATTGTATTCCACATCTACCTCCTTACTCCATCTTGGAGTGAGCCAAATACTCTACTTGCCTTTCTGAGGTGAACACAAGCCCGTTAATACTGGTCCTAAACTTAATTTAGGAATTTTTCTGACTCCTATTTAAAAAGCTTCTAGTTCACAAAAAAATATTAAAGGGGCTTCTTGCATGCACAGCATGTTTGATATCTACCTATATGTAGGGTAATCTTGCATGCTTTGCTTTGAATTTCTGATATCTACAGGCAGATTTTCAAAAACTGATGATTCCATATGAAAACAAATAGTAATTGTGCAAAAGCAATTAAAAAGGCTGATATAAAGTAATAAGGTAAGTTATTTTAATGGCTTTATAAAGGGTCATAGAGTTAGACTTTACGTTCTGTCAACTTACATCTTTATGGGACAGCAGGCAGCTTAGTCCTTAATCATAAATAAATAACGACAAACATCTAAAAGCTGGATAAAATTGGCAGCAGACGTTTTATTATCGGTTTTAAATTTCATTTAACTGATAAAAACACAAATAACTATTAAAAATGTCTTTAAAACACTTGTGATAGCTTAGCCTCTACGGCTTAAACTGGAATTATTTCAAAATTTAAATATCCAGAAAATTCAAAGACTCCTTAACTTAAAAATCCTAGCCATCACGACTCAGGTTTTTTAAAATTTCTTTTTAAAAAAACACTGTCCCCTTTCAAATTAAAAGTGACACCACCACATAATAAATGACTGTGACAGACAGGGAGGGTGGGAAAGAGCACCACAGCCTGTGCCTACTGAGGTGATTGATCTGACAGGGAATGGACCCTTCTTTTATAGACCTTCTCCCAGGGCAATCAGGATTTTTCCCAAGCAATAGTGGTCTCCTGACCTCTCAGAGGTCAGGAAACCAATCACAGATCTTCCCACTCAATTCACACCTGTGGGGACCCTAGAAACTGCACTGCCGCAGTCCCATGGGGGAAGGGGGTTTTAGAAACTGGTTTCCCCCCTTTTCCCTTCATTTGGTTAGCACTACATATAGCCCGTGGCAATCCTATTGGGAACATCTGCTGCTGGGTAGTGTTTGGGCCTATGGTCAGAGATTTGAGATCTGTTTTTAAGAACAAAGGTCTCCAAGGCACCTTGGGACATGAAAGCTCAGGATCCAATTAGGAGTTTCATTATATAGCACCACAACTGATCTTTTAACACTGGTCCGGTCTGCACATGCTCGAAAAGTGATGTCAGATGGAAGAGGTTCCTGCTATCGCGGCCACAGTTCCTGGTTACAGACAAGTCCCAGATCTTGCACAGCCTTACCTAGATCAGTTAACCCCATATAGGTTTCCAAGCCGACGATCCCTGCAAGATGGATTGGATCCAGGGGCGGACTGACCATTTGGAAACTCGGGCACTGCCCGAGGGCCCGGGGTCAGTAGGGGGCCCCATGAGATGCCCCTGGTACCTTTTTCGTAGGCTTTTTTGAGTTTGGGCAAGGACACAGGGGCCCCATGATCCCCTATTGCCCGGGGCCCCATGAGTTGTCAGTTTGCCCCTGATTGGATCTGCGGATTGGGGAGCATAATGGATCAGACTCTGATCAATTATGATCAATCTGCAGATCTGATCCATCTTGCGGGGATCTTCGGCTTGCTTTAAAACTTTCCTTTTAGTGGAGCTTGTGGAGAGGGTTCGTTGTCATCCTGTGCGATAGGTGTCACCCGGTGCGGCACACACCCCCCGCACCCGCCTAGGGACGCCACTGGTGATCAGGCTACAGTAGACCAGCACTGTTGCAATAGGTAGTTCAGGCTGCAATGTCTGAAGACAATCAGGTGGTGGAGAGGCAGAACAATTACAGGTATTAGTATCCACTGATTCCAGAAGTGGCAATAGCCTTTGGAATAGTTCAGACATAGTGGCAGAAATTGCTTAGTTTGCTTTTATCAGGCAGTCCATTTTGTTCATCTGAAGTGAGTCTGAATCTGGGGGTTGGAGCAGTGTCAGTGGAAGATGTTGTTTTGGTACAAGGAAGCTGCTATCGACCTGAGAGGTACTTTGAGTTTCCTCGGGGCCTGCAGCAGAATCTCCATGGTTTTTCCTATGTGCTAATGGAATGGAATAGGACTGAGGGGGTTCAGAGTGCCCAGTATGAAGGAATCATAAAAAAACAGGCACTAAACAAGTTCCTGTGGCTGTTTTTCTAAGGTATCAGGCAACAGGTGAGATGACAAATAATCAGCTTCCATCGTTGGCAAAAATGGCGGCCGTAAGTGTGCAACTAGAAGTCTTATCACCACCATGTCACTAGCCAGAGAGAAACTTCTGTTAGTGAGGTGGAGGAAAAGACCACCAATTTCAAATAGGTAAATGCAGGGGCGGACTGACAACTCATGGGGCCCCTGGGCAATAGGGGATCATGGGGCTCCTGTTTCCTTGCCCAAACTCAAAAAAGCCTATGAAAAAGGTACCAGGGGCATCTCATGGGGCCCGCTACTGACCCCGGGCCTTCAGGCAGTGCCAGAGTTTTTATATGGTCAGTCTGCCCCTGGGTAAATGTTATTACACCATTAACTATTTGGCCAAATAAGCGAGACAATAATAATCAGTGCAAAAACACTCAAGTTTAAATTACCCTTACCTTGTGCCCTCAGAGCTGCTAGTGAGCCATAAGGCAAACTAAATATAGCTGGGGAATTTCAAAGTGTATTTCTTGAAAGGGCCTCGGACCAGAGTGATTGAGTTCTAGCGATCAGTACTTTGTTTGTGATTCTGCCGTGCCAATTTTTAGAACAATCCTATCCAGTTCATCAACATCAAGCCCCTTGCAGGAAATATTGGTGATTTCTTAAAGGACCATACACCCAATTTTGTGGAAATGTCATATTCCAGCTATAAGTTGAGTGGCGTGTGGAGAATCTAGTGACTTCAGAACCTGAATGCTACCAGTGATTAACCCCATGGTGGAAAAAGCATTTTATGACCTGGTGCATAGCACTTCCACCATTTGAGGTAAGTGAATGAGTGGTGGCAGGAATCACTACATTGGAATACAAATATAACACAAAAAGTGGAATATAAAAAAAAACAACTGGATGTGAAGAAAGAAAATATTCAATATATGATTTTCTTTTTGATCAAGGTACCATATAAAGAGACCAATGTGAAGCCCTCAGAGGTTTGTTAGAGAACATTAGTGAACAAACAGCATCATAAAGGCCAAAAAACAGTAGACAGATCAGGGATAAAGTTGTGGATACGTTTTTTCGGGGGGTTTGGTGCTATCCTGGCATTTCAGGGCCTCCGAAACTGTGATAGGTAGTGAGAAGTGAAATGAGGAAGTTACAGTGCCTTGAAAAAGTACTCATACCCCTTGAAATTTTCCACATTTTGTCATGTGACAACCAAAACAGTAAATGTATTTTATTGGGATTTTATGTGAAAGACTAACAAAAAGTGGCACATAATTGTGAAGTAGAGGGAAAATTATAAATAGTTTTCAAAATTTTTTACAAACATCTGAAAAGTATGGTGTGCATTTGTATTCAGCCCCCTTTATTCTGATAACCCTAACTAAACTTTAATGGAACCAATTGCCTTCAAAAGTCACCTAATTGACTCCACCTGTGTGTAATTTAATCTCAGTATAAATACAGCTGTTCTGTGAAGCCCTCAGAGGTTTGTTAGAGAAAACTAGTGAACAAACAGCATCAGGTAGGCCAAGAAACACACCAGACAGGTCAGGGATAAAGTTGTGGAGACAGTTAAAGCAGGGTTAGATTATAAAAAAATATCCCAAGCTTTGAACATCTCATAGAGTACTGTTCAATCCACCATCCGAAAATGGAAAGAGTATGGCACAACTGCAAAACTACCAAGACATGGCCCTCTACCTAAATTGACAGGCTGGGCAAGGAGAGCATTAATCGGAGAAGCAGGCAAGAGGCCCATGGTAACTCACAGCTCAGGTGGGAGAATGTGTCCACAGGCCAACTATTAGCTGTGCACTCCACAAATTTGGCCTTTATTGAAGAATGGCAAGAAGAAAGCCATTGTTCAAAGAAAGCCATAAGAAGTCCTGTTTGCAGTTTGTAAGAAGCCATGTGGGGGACACAGCAATAATGTGGAAGTAGGTTCTCTGGTCAGATGAGACCAAAATTGAACTTTTTGGCGTAAAAGCAAAACAATATGTGTGGTGGAAAACTACCACTGCACATCACCCTGAACACACCATCCCCACCGTGAAACATGGTGGTGGCAGCATCATGTTGTGGGGATGCTTTTCTTCAGCAGGAATAAGGAAGCTGGTCAGAGTTGATGGGAAGGTAATGGAGCCAAACACAGAGCAATCTTAGACGAAAACCTGTTAGAGTCTGCAAAAGACTTGAGACTCGGGCAAGGTTCACCTTCCAGCAAAACAACAACGCTAAATATACAGCCAGAGCTACAATGGAATGGTTTAGATCAAAGCATATTCATGTGTTAGAATGGCCCAGTCAAAGTCCAGACCTAAATCCAAATGAGAATCTGTGGCAAGACGTGAAAATTATCAGATATTTATTTGTAAAAATTTCTGAAAACCATTTGTTAGTTTTCTTCCACTTCACAATTATGTGCCACTTTGTGTTGGTCTATCACATAAATCCCACTAAAATACATTTGTTTTTGGTTGTAACATGACAAAATGTGGAAAAATTCAAGGGGTATGATTATGAATACGTTTTCAAGGCACTGTAGTCACATTATTTCTTCAAAGCATGTTCTCAAATATTGGAATGTAAAATTTACTTGTTAAGAAGTGAGACTGCATTATGTTACCAGCATGTACACAGCAGTTTTTTCTTTGAGTCCCCTGTAACATAGTCTAATAAGTTGTTGATCCTGCAAGCAGATCCAATTTTTTCCCCTCAACAGCATGATAATTTGTTTGTTATGCAGTAGAATTGTGCAGCAAGCACAATTTCACACTGGATTACTGCACAGATCTGGAAGGACGACACAAAGCACCCCAAGTGTTCACTGTGTAGTCTTAAGGGGGACATTCAATAAGCAACACACAAATTAAAACCTTACTCCAGCTAAAGCCTCATACACACAATGAGAATATCGGATGAAAGATCGTTGTTTTTTTTTCGCATGCTACTCATACATCGAAAATAAAGGTTGCGAAAATTCTCATACGACAGAATACAACTTCGGAAGTGATGTAATGTATTGTATTGTATTCTTTTGTTTCTGTGCATGCGTGGTCTTGGTCTTCTGATTTTTTTTTTCAGATAAATACTGTATTGATTTAGGGCGAGTTCACCTTAGATGCAGACTAGTGTGCGTTTTTTTTATTTTGCATCAAAAATACATGGAAAGTAGGTTACATGGGTTCCAATGCCCTAGTTCACACCAGTGTGGTCAGTTCCTGTGCGCACCAGTGCAGAAAAAAATGATAAAATGCTGCATTTTTTTCTGCACTGAACGCACTGGAATGCACATGTCCCTATGTAAGATGAAGAAAATAAAGGGAAAAACGCACCGGAATGCATCAAAAATGCATAAAAAACTCAACAGAATGCATCAAAACGTGTCAAAAACACGCATGCGGAAAGGCATCCAGACTACATCTCTATGGTGTGAACCTGTGGGCAGGTTTAGCACACATTTGAAATCAGTTTGAGAAGCCTCTGAGATAATTCAGAATTCATTGAAAAACAGCACTGAGAAAAAAAGAATCTTAAATAGTTCCAGAAACAGATTTTTGTTTTTCCTTTAGAAATAATTAAAGCCATGAGATTAAAACAGACCCAACCCATGTAACTCAGTTTTGCTGGCCAGATCAGTCTGCGTGGAAATGAAAATAAAAAATATAAAAGCATGTGGAGTTAAAAGAAATAATTCATTTACATAATACGCTCATTACAGGTATTACCTGCATATGGGTACCAGAATAAATTGTTCTTTTTTGTCCTGCAAACAACTGAAATGATAGTTCTCATAGCAATAGAAGTTTGTGTGGAAAGTATACTAAAGGTTGAACAAGAGATTAAAAGAACTTTCACAGCATTTGAACAGCTGTAATACATATCTTCAACAAATGAAAGATATCACACAATCTATAGGACTGCGTGCAGATTTACAGGTAAAAGTAACTCTTTATTGCTATCCTTTCAATAGATTACATTCATATCTGCTGAAAGTGGAGTAAGAAATGTTCAAGAAAACTGATAATCCTAAAGAGCAAGATGTTCAGCATTATACATATCTGTTAATCGGTTATCTCCATATTCTGACAGCAGTAGGAGAGAAAAAAGAAAGTTAGATTAAAGGCCAAGGATTTTCATCTGGCTACATGGCATTTTTCCGCAAATATTCTAGTTCTCTTTAGCTGTATAGATTTGGACCCAAAACTATTACCACTATCCACAGCTATTACTTAAAGAGGATCCGCAATCTATTTGTTGTGTTGGCTCTGTTTGAATGGTCTCACCCATCTTTAATAGCACTGGGATAAAACACACAATTTTTCAATGTGTAAATACCTTTTATTAGTAGGTGAGCTCCTCAGCCAATGTAATTCGCCTAGGCCAGTGGTCTCCAAACTGCAGCCTGGGGGCCGGATGCGGCCCTTTGCTTGGCCCTTGGGGTATTATTACCCCCACTCTCAGCAACAGTGGGGCATATTCCTGCAACTGACACTGACAGTGGGGTATTAGTCCTCCCACTGACACCAATGATGGGGCACTATTTCTCTCACTTCCTTAAGATGCCGCGAGGAAAAATGTACGTAAAAGCGTGATTCCATCACTTCCGGGTTCCTGTGACATCACGTCTGGCCTAGTGAAAAAGAGGCTTGGAAGGCACATTGGCCATTTTTTTAAAAACACAGGCTATACAGACTGGTGCTGGTCAATGGGGCACCTTGACATCCACTTAGAGCATCCCTTCATTGATGAGGAGAGCCTGATATCAGTAGTCCATGGTTTATTTGGAATCTTGTGAATATCCACCTGGGGCTATTATTTGTGATGTGCTGATGACCAGGAGGAATTCCCTAAGAGAGCCAGATGTTGACCTTCTATGTATATCATAATAATGCATTTTTTGACCACCTTAACTGGGGTCAAATACTTCCGGTGAGTGAGAAATTCACTTATTTCATCTGCATGAGGTGGAAGCGCACAAAGTTTTGGTCCACAGCAACATACCTTGAAGGGACTGCCACCATAAATATTGTGATTATTCTTTTCACGTTCACTAATGTTAAATGTGCACTATTGTATAGATTTAATTGGGAGTATTTACTAGCACACTTTGTATTAGTTGCTTTAAGATACATAGAGATGTTTTGTTGAATATACACTATATTGCCAAAAGTATTGAGACACCTGACTTTATACGCTGAACTTTAATGCATGAACTTTAATGGTATCCCAGTCTTAGTCCGTAGGGTTCAATATTGATTTGGCTCACCCTTTGCAGCTATAACAGCTTCAACTCTTCTGGGAAGGCTGTCCACAAGGTATAGGAGTGTGTCTATGGGAATGTTTGACCATTCTTCTAGAAGCGCATTTGTGAGGTCAGGCACTGATGTCGGACGAGAAGGTCTGGCTCGTTGTCTCTGCTCTAATTCATCCCAAAGGTGTTCTATTGGGTTTAGGTCAGTACTCTGTGCAGGCCAGTCAAGTTCCTTCACCCCAAACTCACTCATCCATGTCTTTATGGACCTTGCTTTGTGCACTGGTGCGCAGTTATGTTTGAACAGGAAGGGGCCATCCCCAAACTGTTCCCACAAAGTTGGGAGCATGAAATTGTCCAAAATGTTTTGGTATGCTGACATCTTAAGAGTTCCCTTCACTGGAACTAAGGGACCAATCCCAACCCCTGAAAAGCAACGCCACATCATAATCCCCCCCTCTACCAAACTTTACACTTGGCACAATGCAGTCACGCAAGTACTGTTCTTCTAGCAACGTCCAAACCCAGACATGTGCATCGGATTGTCAGAGAAGCATGATTCATCACTGCAGAGAACATGTCTCCACTGCTCTAGAGTCCAGGGGTGGTGTGCTTTACACCACTGCATCTGACACTTTGCATTGCACTTGGTGAAGTAAGGCTTGGATGGAGCTGCTCGGCCAGGGAAACCCATTCCATGAAGCTCTCTATGCACTGTTGTTGTGCTAATCTGAAGGCCATATGAAGTTTGGAGGTCTTTAGCTATTAACTCTGCAGACAATAGGCGACTTCTGCGCACTGGGCGCTTCAGCATGCGCTGACCCTGCTCTGTCATTTTACGTAGCCTACCACTTTGTGGCTGAGTTACTGTTTTTCCCAGTTGCTTCCACAGTGTTATAATACCACTAACAGTTGACCGTGGAATATTTAGCAGCAAGGAAATTTTACAGATGGACTTATCGCACAGGTGACAACCTATCATGTTACCACACTTGAATTCACTGAGCTCATGAGAGCGACCCATTCTTTCACAAATGTTTGTGAAGCAGTCTGCATGACTTTATATATCTGTGGCTATGGAGGTGATTCGAACACCTGAATCCAATGATTAGGAGGGGCGTCCCAATAGTTTTGGCAATATAGTGTATGTTGTATGGTTGTACAGTGCCTATCTATTCACGATTGTTCATGGTTAAGTGTATTGTTACTTTTTAGAGGCAGCTGTCAATTCACATAGCAGACGTTTTGCGGGCAATTTATTACTGTTTCACTTATAGACACCAGGCACCACAATAATATTTTTTTATTTATGTTAACTATTTCTTCAACTGACATCAATGATGGGGCACTATTCCTCCCCGACACCAATGATGTGGCACTCTTCCTCCCACTGACACCAATGATGGGGCACTATTTCTCCCACTGACACCAATGATGGGGCACTATTTCTCCCACTGACACCAATGATGGGGCACGATTCCTCCCACTGACACCAATGATGGGGCACTATTCCTCCCACTGACACCAATGATGGGGCACTATTCCTCCTAATGACACCAATGATGGGGCACTATTCTTCCCACTGACATCAATGATGAGGCACTGTTCCTCCCACTGACACCAATAATGAGGCACTGTTCCTCCCACTGACACCAATGATGGGGCACTATTCCTCCCACTGACACCAATGATGGGGCACTATTCCTCCCACTGACATCAATGATGGGGCACTATTCCTCCCAATGACACCAATGATGGGGCACTATTCCTCCCACTGACACCAATAATGAGGCACTGTTCCTCCCAATGACACCAATGATGGGGCACTATTCCTCCCACTGACATGAATGATGAGGCACTATTCATCCCACTGACACCAATGATGAGTCATTTTTCCTCTCAATGACACCAATGATGGGGCACTATTCCTCTCACTGACATCAATGATGAAGTACTATTCCTCTCACTAACATCAGCGGTGAGGCACTATTCCTCCCACTGACACCAATGGTGAGGCACTTTTCCTCCCACTGACACCAATGATGAGGCATTATTCCTCCCACCGACACCAATGATGAGGCACTATTCCTCCCACCGACATCAATGATGAGGTACTATTCCTCCTACTTACACAAATGATGGGGCACTATTCCTGTCACCGACATCAATGATGAGGCACTATTCCTCCCAATGACACCAATGATGGGACACTATTCCTCCCAATGACACCAATAATGGGGAATTATTCCTCCCCTATTACCAATGACAGGGAATTTTCTTTTCCCACTGACCACAGTCCGGCCCCCCTAAAGTTAGGAGAATAGTAAATTGGCCCTTTGTTTAGAAAGTTTGGAGACCCCTGGCCTAGGCAAATGACATAGGATCATCTAATCTTGATATCAGGGATAATTTAAAAGCCATGAGATTCAGTTACGAGGGGAGAGCTGGAAGATGGCAGGAGGGCAGCTGGAGGGCAGAGAGGGGTGGAGACAGGTGGAGAATGTTAGAGACTATTACATGCATGCGCTGTTTCACTGCGCATGCACGAGGTGCCCACTGCCATGCCGTGCAATCGTGGTCCCCGCTGCCAAACCAAGCAATCACGGTTCCTGCTGTTACATTGCGCATGTGTGTAATTTGCCTTTACTGAGAGAAGGATGCCACAGTTACCAGGAAGCAAAAAAGCGACGGCTTTAGCTGCCCAAAGTTAACATGGCCGCGGTGGTGTTACAGAGCGAGTGTAGTTCCAGGCTGCATTTTTCAATGGAAAAGGCAGATTTTGATAAATGAAGTTGATAAATTACCCACTTTGTTACATGCTGCTTGTTGTTTTTCTGAAATGTATTAAGTTTAAATAAAGTTCCTCTTTAAAACTCAACTTTGGGCATAACAATTAGCTATTTGTCAATAGCTACAAAGAATATAAATCTACACTGTGTGCACTAAATGCCTTTGCAAACCCAGATATTATCTTGAAAGTAGCAGTGACAACATCACTGTCCTGTACATAGCCTGAGCAGAGCTGAACTGTGGGAAGAGACCAGCAGGTCTACCCACTACAGGCTGCCAGCAAAAAAACTAGAAGAGGGGGAGAATACAAGAACAGTCATCCTGCACAGAGAGAGCAGGAGTGGGAAACTCCTGCACAGAGGCAATGTTTCCTACTGCATTCCTGCACAAATCTGGAATAAATACACAAAGCACACCACGTTTCAAGTATGAATACACATTTCCTCTTTCATTTAGGCGATTATTTATAGTCTAAAGGCACCCCATTCTAAAATGCAAAAACTATTCTAATAGTTTTACCTAATGCAGCAACATCCACACATATAGGACACCCAATGTTCAAGGGGTTTTATTCTTCGAAAGGAAATACACTTGCCCCGATACTGAAAAGCATTCCATTGCTTCTCTTCTCTCAGTTTCTCTCTATCACAAAGATAATTTGACACCATTACTGAAAGAGAGGCAGGGAGGGTCAAACTAGGATGCTGTACAGGTGACCAACATTCTCCAGATCAACTGATGGCGCCATTGGTTGTTAGGACGCTGGTGGCTAGAAGGTTGTAATGGTGCACAATGAAGACCTGTGGCTTTATGTAACTAAAAGGCAGGCTTGATCCACTGGCTTGTATACAATTTTTGGGCGATTTTTAGACATTTTGCCAAGGCACCCCTGAAGAAACTTCAGGGCACCCTGGTTGAAAAAGGCTGCCATAGAACACCCGTGGAGAGATCTTAAAACAGCAGCTGGGAAAAGGAACCCTTCCAATGAGACCTGGTGCAGTTTGCGAAAGAAGAGTGGTCCAAAATTCTTCGATATTTTCCCAGATTTCTTCTTTTTTTTTTCTGTTGTAAACTATATATGTTGTCAATTGTATAATGTTTTTAAAATGTTTTTGTCAAGATATTTGTGAGGAGGAGGTTAGGGGCACTAATTAGTACAGGTGATGCTCTCTGAGGCTGTGTACTTAGAGGAGTGCTCTTGACAACCTCCATGTTATGAATAAGCACTTAATTGTGTGCAACACATCAACAGGTTGCTAGTCCTGTGTGCTGTCTCTCTGGCAATGGAGAAATAAAAATATTTTCTGTTTGGATCAAGTCCAGCGGCCATCATTTTCTCTCATCAATATACACAGTGGCGAGTCGGGGAGAGCACCTGCACGGGACTATAGCAGGTATACTCACTGGAGCGGTGCACGCTTTTTTGTCTGGATGTCTGAGATTTAAAATTAGATTTGGCGATGCTCTTCTTGCTGGAGGCTCTGATATGAGGATGTAATACCCTGCATTTACACAAAATGGACACCTCCCTATGGAAACACTGCTCAGAACAAGATATTGTATGTCTATTGCCTATTGACTCCAATGCAAATTCCCCCCTATTGACTTCAATGCAAAATCGTGTCACATTTACTCCAATGCACAATCGTGGCACATTGACTCCAATGTAAAAACGCCCCCTTCTGACGTCAGTGCAAAATCGCGTTCTATTGATTCTAATGAAAAATCACATCCCACTGACTCCAGTGTAAAAACACCCCCTATTGATGACAATGCAAAATCGCGTCTTATTGACTCCAATGAAAAATCGTGTCCCATTAATTCCAATGTAAAAATGCCCCCTATTGACTTTAATGCAAAATTGCGTCTCATGGACGCCAATGGAAAAACGCCCCCTATCGACTTCAATGCAAAATTGTGTCCTATTGACTCCAATTTAAAAACACCCCCAATTGACTTCAATGCAAAAAACACCTCTATTTAAGTTTTTTAATTTTATACATATATTTCATTTTTTTTCTGTTTAATGTTTGTGTGTTACTTTCAATAAAAGTTATTTTACGTTACTGCATTTTCTCTTTTAAATTCAGGATTCATTTAAATTCCTGATATTAATTAAAAACTTAATAAAAAACTTGAAACAGATATTCTGTACACTTACTGGAAAACACCTGATAAACTTTATACCTTTCACGTGTTTTGCGGTATGATACCCAATTGAGGAGGCTGTTTCTCAGTTGATCTGGCAATGTATCTTCTTAATAAAGCTGAAAATTATCCCTGTAGATGGGGGTCAGCAAAATGTCGCTGCTTTGCCAACCCCAGCTTAGGTGCCACTCCCCCCCCCCCCCCAGCCTCCACCACTCTCATCCACATGGCAGAGCAGAGGGTGGGAGGCAGCACAGCTCAGGATGGAGGGTGGGAGCTGGCCAAGTTAACTTTTTATGTTAACCAGCAGGTGCATGGTTGCTAGAACACAGGGCAATGCTATCAACCAAGCACCAATTTGTAAATATGGGGGGTGCATGTCCAAGGTTGCACTGAGGCTGGTTCTGTAGTTGCTGAACTCTCTGCTTCTGCCCTGGAGATCTGCATCTTTTCAGCACATTCCACCCTCTGGTTACCCTTGCACAGGCTCCTACACCCCCCTCTGACACTCCGAGTGCCTTGGAATGCCCCTCTGGCTCTATCTCCTAGATTGTAAGCTCGAAAGAGCAGGGCCCTCGAACCCCTCGTGTATCGCATTGTATTGTTACTGTACTGTCGCATGTTCTGTCCCCCTTTGCAATGTACAGCGCTGAGTGAACTGTTGGTGCTTTATAAATACTGTATAATAATAATAATAATGCAATTCTATCTAAAAATATATTTTTTTTCCATTGTCAATTTCAATTTTCGGCCAAATGCATCCTGAATTTTTGGTCTAGAATTTTCATTTTGGTGCACCACTACCTGATATGAATTAGGTGGTCCCCCAATCCGATCTGTTAGAGATCATTACAATTTACTACAGGGAATTCAGCTGTGATAGTATAATTGATCTGCATAACTGGTTAATAAATGCACAGTAATATACACCAGTCAATAAATATTCACACAGGTTAAAAAATAAATCAGAACAATAAAAGAATGAAAGGCTCAAATTTAAACATTTTATTGCATTCAGTAACAACAATGCAACATTAAGCTAGGCATTTAGGTTGAAATATGTTGCACCATACTCTGTGAACTCAATACTATGGTTGTCATTCAGCATGAAATGGAAGCATTCACAGAGAAGGCAGCTTAATATACATTTACATAATTATAATATAACAGAAAACCAAAACGTATTGTGCAACCTTTTTCTATAGATAACAAAAAGCCTTACTATGTCCTATATTTAAATAAAATATACACATTGCATATTTGGCTGACAAAATGGCTTCTGCATTTAGTCGTCACATTTCTTATTTATGAACGGCAAAGTGCATTTTTTACACTTCAACTTCTAAGCAGTGAATTTCTTTTCCACTATGAAATAAAGTTCTGCTCCAAAACCTGGAGGCAGGTCGCTATGGAAACACCTAGCTGTAAAGTAATGATATCCTAAAGAATACAATATATCTCTTTTGGGTGAAATGAACAGTACATTATAAAAGGAATTTGTTTTATTATTACTCCAGTGAAGTCCATCTCACCATAGCAGCTATTATGAAATACCTGAAAATGTTTATCCATTATACTCAATACAACCAAAAACATATAAAACTATATATACACATTAAGCAGTAAGAATGCCTAGGACAACAAAACTTTGAACAAACATTTAATAATTAAGACGTTCGTGAATGGCTAACCAGGGTAGCAGAAAAAAATGTGCAATTTCAAAATACGGTATTGCTTTTTGCAGTAACTCTAATGCCCCCCCAAAGAGCATATTGTGCAAATGATAGTCAAACCTTTACCTACATTGTGTCCATTTAAAGTGGAACTCCAGGCAAATGGCTAATTACACAAATGAAATGCATATGTGTGGTTTTATCTGCAAAAGGGCTTGAAATCCATAATGGCTATTCATACACGTTACACACTTCTGATACACTGCCAGGTTATGCAGGTAAAAGATTTCTTTTCTGGTCCAGCTATGCAACTTCCTATGTCATTATGCTTTAAATGACAGCTCCACTTTTGTAATAAAAATACTCAGCAAATAAAACAAACATAACATATACAATTGCTACACAAGCTATGCTGTAAATTAAAGTGGCTGTAAAGGCTCAAGGTTTTTTTACCTTCATGCATTGGCTCCCGCTGGTGTCAATCACAGCCAATGAGACAAGAGGGAGCAGAATGAACATGGCTCTGTGCGTGAATGGACATGCAGAGCAGCGTGACGGGAGCGAGCCTGCTTGGGTGCCCCCATGGCAAGCTGCTTGCTCTGGGGGCACTTTGCAGAAGGGAGGACCAGGAGTGCCAGCAGGGGACCCAAGAAGAGGAGAATCGAGCTGCTCTGTGCGAAAACCACTAAACAGAGCAGGCAAGTATAACATGCTGGTTATTTTTTTTAAAAATAAATAAATAATTGCCTTTAATATCAGTTTAATATTATTAAAAAAGACCTTTCCTTTTCCATCTATAATGATGTCATTTTCTGTAAAATTCAACACAATATGGCAACCTGGAGGCATTCTGTACACAGTTGGTGTACAGAATCCCCCCAGAAATGTCATTTCCTGCTTGTGTGATTGGATCCCTACATTTTCCCAGGAGTATGCACTAAGATGCAAGTCATATTTTAGGCACCCCCCTGCAATAGGAAGTTCAGTTTTGGTGCAATACTCCTTAACCCCTTGACGCCGAGAACACGCAAATATGCGGCCTCTTGGCATCTGGGCCTTGACGCCGATCGGCCGCATATTTGCGTGCAACTAGAAAATACATATGAGCTGAGAGAGCGCACCCTATGTGCTCCCAGCACATATGTCCGTGACTTATGGAAAGGTCCCGATGGTGAATTACGGAGGTCACATGAGCCTAAAACCCTGCCCGCCTCCCGGCTTCTGAAACTCTTAAAGGACCGGGAGGCACCGGCGCAAAGAGGTTAAGGTTTAAAATAAGCATGCAGCCCTGCATGCTTATTTTATATGGTTTTTTTAGAAGGTTTTAGAGGTTTTCACTATTCATGCTAGCAGCTTTTTTATCTATATCCAGCGCTCGTTTTTCACCCATTTCATTTCACAGGTTAAGGTTTAAATACTTCTAAATTGGATGCCGACCTTGCAGCTTTTTTCATTAGGACACTAAGAGTGCACCAGGTGATTATAATGAACAAGACCCTCCCAATTAGATTCTGTATTTAAAGGACATGGTGAAAAAAACACAGAGCAAATGTTAGAGCAACATAAAGGAAGGAATCTGCTACAAAGTGTTTTAAAATCCCTACAATGTACATTAATCACCTAGAGGAGATTTTTTATTTTTTTTGCAAAAGTGGGATTGCTCTTCAAGCATGCTCAAAGGGCAATTAGATAGTTTCTCTTTGCAATAGGAAGAGGGGTCTTAGTTGCATAGCATAGCAAAAGGATGTGAATCACAAGCAGTAGCAACGACAATTATAAATTCTGTAGATGGTAAACATGTAAGCATTTTATCTTTGCACTGGGCCATATACATGGAGTTCCAGTTTAAAAACACAAATGTGTAGATTGTTCTTTCCTGCATTCCAACTGCCTCTTAACAGGAAACTGAAGTTGCCAGTTTTAAGTTGAACAACCAGGAAGATAAATGTTCATTCCCATGAGAAGTGGAGTTACTCCGAAATCTGAACATCTTCCAAAAAGCACATGAAAAATCCTTTTTGGCCACAGTACTAATAGTCATGTGATTTTTTGTTTTGTCTTATAACAGACTATCATTTTAACAGGTACAAAATCTTGCACTACCTAAATACTGGCTGTAGGGAAAGGAATTCCTGCTTTTTTTTTTTTGCTACCAGTGACCATAAGCTACTAAGGCAGGGCTAAAAATCAACATAAAACACCCCAAATAAAGGCCGAAAAGAGAGAAAAGCTTTTCATTTTTTTAATTAATCAACTTTATTGGTTAGGTAAAAGTGCCTACACCACTGCACCTTTTTCTTTACTTAAAGTGGAACTTCACTCTCTCAAACAACACTGATTGAAAGGTATATCATATTTACTTGTTTTACACTTTTGTTTTGCATTTCTTCAGTTACTGCCTGGTTTCCATGCCTAGACAAAGGATGCCATACATCCCAGGACTCTTCGGGAGGGTTCTCAGCTCAGCCCATGCCTGAGCGAAAAGCTGGTGGATTCCAGGAAGTAAATGCTACACAAATCATCTGTCCTTACTCAAGATGGCCACAGATGGCCAGAAATGCTAAGGGGGTGTTTTTCAAAATGATCTCTCAGCAAAATACAGCATGGAGACGTGGATGGATGGAGGAGTTTGCACTGAATATTAAAAATGAATTATATATCATTTTTTGTTTGTGATGCTCAGATGCAGTGCAGTTCCACTTTAATGAGCTGAAAGCACCTTCAAATGAAAATGTAATCATGCTCAAAACATTAAAATACCTTTAACAGACGCATGTTTGATCAATTAGATCAATACCTGTCTATTGTCTGCAAAACTGACACAAAACCTATCACAGAACACAAAGAGATCGAAAAAAATTTTCTTTAAATCAAGCCGGACGTCCCAAATGGGAAAAAAATAAATAAAAGGGAGTAATGAGACATCTGATAGTCCCCTAACTCCATGGGACAGTTAGTTATTGTCTATATGTAAGTACAAGTGGAGACTGTTTGGGCCTTACAAATTCTCAGGAAGGACTGGCCCCATCACAGGTTTTCCAAAAAGTTCTGAAAACTCCTGTATTTGATAAAGAGCAATTCCAAATCAAATTGTTACCATCCCCTAGGTAAGTCCTATTCATCATTATATTGCCTGATTATTGCTTTATACACCTCTGGGTAGTTAACATGGAAGTATTCCAACCTTTGTTACTCCATAACAAATAGAAGGACCCTAGTACCATTGCCAATTATTTCCTGGCAAGACAAGAAAATGATGGTATGGCGTTTTATGTGGTAATCACTTCATTCACTGCATGCAAACGATTGCATATGGAAAATAAAAATGTATAGTGAGGCGGCAATCAAGGTGCATTTCTCTTCATCTCTTTGGAGCCATGCTAAACTTTCTCACTGGTAGTAATTAGGAGATCACTCAACACAAAGTAAGGTAAACCAGGTAAATTGAACTGAGGATTATTCAGGGATCATTTCCAATGTATTAAATCCCTGTGCCTTATTAGTCTGGCCTGTTCATTACTGGAACAAATTAATTGTAATTTGCCAGCTTTTATCTGGAGCAGCACAGTCACAGCCGGAGTCCGTGTTTGCCTATCCTAGGTAAGTCATGGGTATAAATTAAACAAGAAACCCTTCAGGCTGCTAAAACTAATGTCTTTATAGTAGGGAGACTCTTAACCTCTTCACGCCGACCGTACGCAAATATGCGGGCCTCTCGGCGGCTGGGCCTTGACGCCCAAGTGGCCGCATATTTGCGTACCATTTGTAAGCAAACATGTGCTGAGAGCGCGCTCCCAGCACGTGTTGGCGTCCCACAGAAAGGTCCCGATCTCTCCTTGCAATCGGGACCTTTCCGATCATGTGACTGCCGTGACAGCCATCCACGGCTTTCACAAGACCCTAAACCCCGCCCCACCTCCCAGCATCAGAAACCCCTTAAAGGGTAGGGAGGCAGCAGCGTGAAGGGGTTAAGCTGGTTATATGCATGTTTTTTTTTCCCTTCAACCAGGGAGTTGAAAAAAAAAAGTCACAGACCCCAGCGTCAATACAAGTGATGCTGACGCAGCAACCTCTCCCACTATGTCTTTGTATTCTGACAGCAGGGACTTCCTCCTCATCAGAATACACTGATCAGCACTGCAGGCATTGGATGCAAGCACTGATTGAATGCTCGTCCTCCAGCATGACCGACTAGCTTCTGTTGAACAGACAGCTGTACACATGGACCGAAATTCATCTGGCTCTCGCTGAACTAGCCAAATTTTGGTACGCACATACCCTACTTTGGTGTACTTGTTTGTAGAAAGAAAATAGAATAATTTATTAGTGAACTAAAATAGGATTAAATATGTCATAATTTTAAATTCCTATTACAGTGATTATTTATACCTGTTACCTATTATATGAAATGCTGGTAGTGTTTTCATGCAAATCTTGCTGAATTTCAGACACCTCACCACATATTCAGGATTCCCAGGCATACAACTCACATGCAGTACTTGGCACACACAGAATGATTATTCAACAATACAAAAATAAATACAGCAATGTACATACAATTCAGCATTGTCACAACATGCGTGGAGTCACAGTCATACAAACAAAAAATATCTGGATAAATAAATCCTTGGAGTAGTTTGGCGCAAGGCCTATATTCCAGTTTAAAACTTATAAATGATACTATATGGCTCTGTAAATATATATATATACCTATGTATATGACAAAAGTAAATATAGCTCTTTTGAAATTCAACAATATAAATATAAAGACTCTGAAAACTTTTAAAAGCTGTACAGTGCTATTTCTAAAATTTGTTCCTACAAAAAAGGCACAATTCTGGTTCAAGTGTGCAACTGTCCTTAAAAAGAAAAGCACCGATAAGATGGGTAGGGGAGCAATCTGCAAGCTCTTTGCATTACTTTGTTTGAGAAATTATCCAGAAAGGACTCTTTAAAACCAGATCTCCAGGTTAGTCCACAGAATCACAGATTTCGGTTACTTTTTGGTTGAAATCTTCTGGCTGGTCAGCAAACACATAATGGCCAGCACCACGGATTGCCTAAAAAAAAAACAAAAAAACAAACAAACCTATATTAAAATTTTATATATATATATACACACACACACACACATACAAAAGTACATTATATTTTACATTGTGTTGGCATTCTTTTGAAAGGTGGAACAGAAGAAAAGTGATTTACCCAGACAGCTGGACTAGGATACTGGACATGCCCTAGTTCAGGAAATTTCAGTCCAGCCAACCAAATTTCAATAAAGACTGGTCATGGTATGTCACTTAGCTTTTGATCATAAAAATGGACATACAGAGCAATTTTTTTAATTGCTAGGTTTATATCAAGCCTAATTACTGGCTTTGAGACATTAACTTGAAGAAAAGTTCAGAGCATGCCTGAGATGACCGCAGAGGAAATTATTAAGGCCATCTGTCAAACCTTTTCAAACGTCCAAATGAGTAAATAACTTCGCTCTTGGTACCGTGTTGTGTATATACTGATCTATTAATGGGAAAGCCTTTATCTGGAGGTGGCATGTGAACTATAATGAGCCTTGTGTATATATACACTTGAGGAAAGAAGGCAATTCTCAGTGACGTACCTCACAACCAGTAATGACAGATAAGGAGATACTCCTACGGAGGGTAGCTAAAGAAAACACACACACCTTACTTTGTATGCATTGTACCGTATTTTGCGCTCCATAAGACACACTCCCCCCCCACCCCCCCAAAAAAATGGGGAAAAATGTATGTGCGTCTTATGGAGCGAATTCCCGTTTTAGAATACCGGGCCAGCCGCTCGGCTCTTCTGTGCTCCTCGGTCCTACCTGTTCAACATCTTTTCTCCCTGGCACCAGCATCTGTACTGTGGGAATCCGGCTATGACAGCTTGCGGCTTCACAGCCGGGTGCCCACTGCGCATGCATGAGAAGCGCTGCGCTTTGTGAATGGTCCGGCAGTCTCCTGGGACCTGTCACGTGTCCCAGAAGACAGGGCGGGAGGACAACTCCGTGGGAGCGGGTACCTGTCAAATTCGGGTACCTGCTCCCCAAAGGTCCACAGTCTGTGGTCATCCCCTGTACCATGTTCGCAGTCTGTGGCCATCCCCTGTACCGTGTCCGCAGTCATCCCCTGTACCGTATCCTCAGTCTGTGGTCATCCCCTGTACCCTGTCCGCAGTCTGTGGTCATACCCTGTAAGGTGTCCGCAGTCTGTGGTCATCCCCTTTACCGTATCTGCAGTCTGTGGTCATCCACTGTACCGTGTCCGCAGTCTGTGGTCATCCCCTGTACCCTGTCCGCAGTCTGTGGTCATCCCCTGTAAGGTGTCCGCAGTCTGTGGTCATCCCCTGTAAGGTGTCCGCAGACTGTGGTCATCCCCTGTACCGTGTCCGCAGACTGTGGTCATCCCCTGTACCGTGTCCGCAGTCTGTGGTCATCCTCTGTACTGTGTCCACAGTCTGTGGTCATCCCCTGTACCGTGTCCGCAGTCTGTGGTCATCCCCTGTACCGTGTCCGCAGTCTGTGGTCATCCTCTGTACCGTGTCCACAGTCTGTGGTCATCCTCTGTACCGTGTCCACAGTCTGTGGTCATCCTCTGTACCTTGTCTGCAGTCTGTGGTCATCCCCTGTACCTTGTCCGCAGTCATCCCCTGTACCTTGTCCGCAGTCTCTGGTCATCTCCTGTACCTTGTCCGCAGTCTCTGGTCATCTCCTGTACCGTGTCCGCAGTCTCTGGTCATCTCCTGTACCGTGTCCGCAGTCTCTGGTCATCTCCTGTACCGTGTCCGCAGTCTCTGGTCATCTCCTGTACCGTGTCTGCAGTCTCTGGTCATCTCCTGTACCGTGTCCGCAGTCTCTGGTCATCTCCTGTACCGTGTCCGCAGTCTCTGGTGATCTCCTGTACTATGCCCGCAGTCTCTGGTCATCTGCTGTACTATGCCTGCAGTCTCTGGTCATCTCCTGTACTATGCCTGCAGTCTCTGGTCATTTCCTGTACTATGTCTGCAGTCCATGGGTTCAGAATTTTTTTTGTTCTTGTTTTCCTCCTTTAAAACCTAGGTGCGTTTTATGGTCAGGTATATCTTGTGGAGCGAAAAATATGGTATAAGGTAGATGATTACTTAAAAGGCTAAAACTGAAGCTCAGGCAGATAACAGCAACTAATGCAGTCTGTTTTAAATGCAATTAGCCTTAGTACCTTAATCTGTCTTGCTATAAGCCTCCTGTAATTCCCTGTACAATAGCAATCAGAATGGAAGAGGTGGGGTCAGTACTATGAGCCAATCAGGCTCTGTTACCTGCACATGTGCTGACAGTGAATATGCTAACAGGAAAGAGAGGCAGTGTCCATTTTGGCTTCCCTGTCCTATCAACAAGCTAGGACTATTTTCAACCAAACTTTGTTGAAGGATTTGGCTATACACTTTGTTAGACGTGCTACACGAGAGAGACTGCACAGAGTTACAAATCCTTTGGCAAGTAAAAAACAGTTCTCATGTATGCAGTGCATTCATAAAGTATTCAGATCCCTTTCACTTTTTTGACATTTTTTTATGTTGCAGCCTGATACTACAGTTGTTTAAATGCTCTACAGGTGAGAACTCAGCAAATCACATGCCCGCTGATCGCTAAGTTCTCACAGCCGCTGACAGTGAATATGGACAGGTGGATTTCACAGTATTCTGTGAATGAGAACACTACATGTTCCCGACAACCTTTGTGGCTTGTAGTTCTCAATGAACTATCACGGTGCTGTAAAGCACTGTGGTAGTTCAAGGAGTCTTCCTGTTAGTATCTTCTTGCTGGTATGGAATTGTATAGGCACACAGAAACACTGACAGGTCTGCAGGAGACCTGCATGACACCAGCGATCTGCTGATCGCTGGTGCAATGCTTGAGAGACCCCACAAACAAAAAATAATAAAAGCACAAAAAAATATGCATTCATTATTTTTTCTTATAAGCTGAACTTCTCCTTTAAATATATTGTTTAGCATCACTTTAGATGTTGATATTCCTGAAAAAGGATGTTGTAACTGGTTCTCTTAAAGATTGCATTAGACATTAGTCATGAAACAACAACTGGATGTAAACTACAATACAACCTTACCAATAACCAAATCAAATCTAATTAAACAGGACTTTGAACTATTATTGCACGGGTAAAGGTTAGCCAACAGCAGTAATACTGTATGTGTATTATTAGTCAACAGTAATAAACTGCAAGCTATTTTTAGCAGTATAACCAGCACCTCAGTGAATGGGTGATAATTTCTTGAAAAAAAAAATCATACAATATACTAAAGAACATAGCTTTTCCAAACCACCTCCTTTACATATACACTATATTGCCAAAAGTATTGCCTTTACACGCACATGAACTTTAATGGCATACCAGTCTTAGTCCATAGGGTTCAATATTGAGTTGGCCCACCCTTTGCAGCTATAACAGCTTCAACTCTTCTGGGAAGGCTGTCCACAAAGTTTAGGAGTGTGTCTATGGGAATGGTTGACCAGTCAGGCAGTGATGTTGGACGAGAAGGCCTGGCTCGCAGTCTCCATTCTAATTCATCCCAAATGTGTTCAATCAGGTTGAGATCAGGACTCTGTGCAGGCCAATCAAGTTCCTTCTCCCCAAACTCACTTATACATGTCTTTATGGACCTTGCTTTGTGCGCTGATGCGCAGTCATGTTGGAACAGGAAGGGGCCATCCCCAAACTGTTCCCACAAAGTTGGGAGCATGAAATTGTCCAAAATGTCTTGGCATGCCGACGCCTTAAGAGTTCCCTTCACTGAAATCAAGGGGCCAAGCCCAACCCCTAAAAAACAACCCCACACCATAATCCCCCCTCCACCAAACTTTACACTTGGCACAATGCAGTCAGGCAAGTAACAATCTCCTGGCAACTGCCAAACCCAGACACGTCCATCGGATTGCCAGACAGAGAAGCGTGATTCGTCACTCCAGTGAACACATTTCCACTGCTCTAGAGTAGAGTGGCGGCATGCTTTACACCATTGCATCCGACACTTGAAATTGCACTTGGTGATGTAATGCTTGGATGCAGCTGCTCGGCCATGGAAACCCATTCCATGAAGCTCTCTACACACTGCTGTTTCTGCTAATCTGTAGGCCACACAAAGTTTGGAGGTCTTTAGCTATTGACTCTGCAGACAGTTGGTGACTTCTGCACACTGTGTGCTTCACCATGCACTGACCCTGCTCTGTCATTTTACGTGTCCTACTACTTCATGGCTGAGTTGCTGTTGTTCCCAGTTCCTTCCACTTTGGTATAATACCACAAACAGCTGACTATGGAATATTTCGTAGCAAGGAAATTTCACGGTTGGACTTGCACAGGTGGCAACCTATCACGGTACCACGCGTGAATTCACTGAGCTCCTTAGAGTGACCCATTCTTTCACAAATGTTTGTAGAAGCAGTCTGCATGCCTAGGTGCTTGATTTTATACACCTCTGGCCATGGAGGTGATTGGAAAACCTGAATCCAATGATTTGGAGGGGTGTCCCAATACTTTTGGCAATATAGTGTACTTCATGAATATAGTGTACTTCATTGATATTTACCAAGGGTATTACACTATTTTGAGTTTATGTTTTTTTGAGGTACACAGAATATCTGGAACTTCACAGTGATTAAATAAAGAGAGACATTCATCTTGGAGGAAGAAAAGACTTTAGTATATGGAATTGTATATACATTGTGATTAAGGACATTGTGGACACTTCTGAATGGGTATTTGATATAGATTATTGGAAAGAAAAGGTGTATTTGTATTTTTAGCTAAAGATATGTCACTGTTTTGCTGCCATTTGTGTCACCACTGGACAGAGCTTCTTGACTCTGGATTGGTTACCACACAGTAATCACTTTAAAGAATATGTAAACCCAACATTTCATATTCCTGCTGTACCATGTACTGGTCTGAAAGTTTCCTGTTTTCTTTGTATTGCTTCTTTTGTGTAAAATCTCTGGTGTTCCTGCCAGTCCCTCTGCGTTCCTATTAAAAACTGACCACACTAGAGAACACAACGTGGTTAGTTTTCTGGCTGTACTGGGAACTCCACCCACTCTCCTCCAATGATCAGACTCCCGCTGACACCCCCTGCTTGCACAGCCATTCAACGGGAATATCAGTGTGTTGATGTTTTTCCTCCCTGAGCTCCTTTTGCAACTGAGAACAGAGGGAATGTGACTGCTTATAAAAAGGGGAAAAAAGTATTTATGTTTTTTTTTATATCTATACATAAATGTTTTGCCTTTAATTTCTATTTTAAACTGAATGGGTTGTTTAACAAGATGAGGGCTTACATATTCTTTAAAAAAGCTGAATGGGCAACACAAATTACAGTGCTAGAGTGGCATGTGTTAGTTTAAATACAGTACATTTTTGAGATCACATGGTTTGTCATATGACTAAATGAAGGCTGCAATGCTGGGATATTCCTCCAGTATAGTCCAAGAATTTTACAAAAAGCTGGTGGTGCAAGCATGTACCTGCATCCACCTAGAAATTAACCATTACATTTTGGTGAATCCTAGATGAAACTCTTACTACACACCAGGTAATGGAATGGATTTGAGAGATGGACTTGATCCACCAAAGTGGAATGGGTGTTATCCCAGGATAGGGATAACAATGATAAATACATGGTTACCTGCGCTGTGTGGCTTGATTATAGAAGTAAACTGAAATCCTAATTCATACAGAAGTTCAGTGTACATCCTCATGTGACCAAAGCATAGCCATGTGTATTCCCCACCTGTGTTAGAGACCATGGGGCTCTTGTAGTTATTCTCCAGTACAGTTGTCCTGCAGTTTTTGAGGTGTCCGGATCCTTTAACTATCCAGTACTAAGAATAAATATTCTCAATGGTCCTTTTCCCTCACCCCAAGAGAGGTAAAAGAAGAGGTGGTTTAGCTGTATATATCCAGTGTTCACTGCTCAGACTCCCATGAAGACCAGAAATGTTAAGGCATAGCAACTGGTTGACTGGTGCAGGTAACGCCATAGCTCCCAACTGTCCCCAATTTTGAGGGACTGTCCCTGATTTGGAACAAAGTCCCTCTGTCCCTCTTTCCTTCTAATTTATCCCTAATTTTGGTCTGATCTATATAGATGTATATAAAATGAACTTTTTATCTTTAAAAAAAGTGTTTCCCAGTGCTAAACCTTTCATCCAAATTTTAAAATTGCTGCTTTTGTAAATTTCAAAAGCCAGTATAAGGAATAGTAGTGGTAAAAACAAGCACTTGTGGGTTTAACTGATTATATTTTTCGATAATTATCCTTTAAGGGTGTGTCCTAGACCTACATACTTTTGCTAATAGGTGTCCCTCATGCCCATCTCAAAAAGTTGGGAGGTATGAGTAATGCAAGTAGAAGTTCACAGCAATAATGCTGGTGGATGAAACTTATTGAGCAGTGCCTAGGAGGAGCTTCCAATTGCAACATGGCAGATAAAATGGGGATGATCAGTAGGCAAAGATTGTGCACATTCCATAGTCTAAATCAGTGGTCTCCAAAGAGTAGCCAGTGGGCCAGATGACGCCATTTTGCACACCTTTATCTGTTCCTATCACTGATCGAGACTCTGTTGCTCCCACTGGTATGAAGAGCTATTCTTTCCACTGTCACCAACAATGAGGCAACATTTCTTCCACTGACACCAGCAATAGGGCACTATTCCTTCCAATGATGGGGCATTATTCCTTTACCATTTTCAACTACTGACCATGTCTACTCCCACTGACGTTTGAGCATTGTCTATTCTCACTAGCCACAGTCCCGCCCTCCTAAAGTCTGGGGGACAGTAATCTGGCCCTTTGTTCATAAAGTTTGAAGACCCCTGGTCTAAATCATCACATCCATAAGAAGCAGATTGCATTCAATACAAATACTTACAGCTGTTTTCACATACGAATTTGGTCGCAGTGACTGAATAGTGCTTCCCGAATTCCCATCAATACAGGACCGTGCTCCGTAAATGACTGTGATTGGAATGTTTGTATGCATCTTGTCAATACGCTGCACCATTGGTCTTTGAGCCCAACCATACGGGATTGTCATGGCTCTGAACGCTGTCTCACCACTGCAACCAGGAAGAAAATAAAGCATAAAGAAAGTGATCGAAAATGGACTTAAAAACAAATAAATAATAATAATTAGTATTTCTAAAAATTGGATGGATAGATATCCGAATCCTTTGGCAGGAAAAAGTTTTTTCGCAATCATTTTTTTTATCTGTATTAAGCGTTGTCCCTGAAGCTCCAATTCAGATTATTTGGGATTCTTTAGCAAGCTTTGAGAAGCAGAAAAAATTACCACCCTTGTCATAAGAAATCTTTGTGACTCTGTCTTTTTTTTTTGTTTGGAAAGATTTGTACACAAATATTTTAACGAATTAAAACGAAATCTCACATACAAGCTGCAACCATGCATTTTAATTTTTGTTGACTCTTGCTAAATGCTTTTTAAACATGACCTGGCTTACTGCTCCTTTAATCCTCAAAAACATGCAGCAGATTAGGTTAACTGTTAGATCACTCTCATAATGACCCAATTTTCACAAACATAAAACCATTTGGTAATACCAACAGGAGATTATTACGGCTAAATATGTGGAAATAACTCTACAGATTTACGACATTTCCCTTATGAACAGAGGCAAGGTTCTTTCGCTGCACATGCACCAAGCGTAAAATAAAAAATAAAATCGCTGCAGGCTCAGCAATGACAGTTCCGACCCACATAGCTCTCATTTCCTATCATAGACAGCCTTTAAACAGATAAAAACTTTACCAGAAGTAAAAAAATAAACCTTACCTTGGAGACTGTGCATTACAGTGGTAAATGTATTCTGTCACAGTGTCATCATCAAACATTGAAGCATATTTCTTCTTAAAATCCGGCCTTAGTCTTTGAACAAGGCTTAAACCTGGTTTAATAAATACAGAGAAAAGTGACTACCAGACAAAAAGTCATCATCGTCATCACCTGATATAGTATATATCTTGGTGCACATGAAGTGATTCCTTCTAAATCCTGAACTATGAGGATAGTGAAGGTGTATAAACTGGAACATCAATAAACATCAATGGCACATGATCCAATCATTTTTAAACAGCCACTGCCTCACACCCCTTTGTAGAGAAAAATAGAAGGGATCCCCCTTCAGCACCAATCCACATTCTTCTTCAACAGGAGTTGTGGATCCTAAAATCGTTCACAGCATCGTCTGCTGGTTAAATCTGCTAATGCAGCATTTACATACAAACAAAGTGGGATTGTTTTAATAAAAAAAAAATAGAAATGGTAATTTTTTAATTCCCTTTATACATATGCTGTGCTCAGAGCTGTTTTACAGGGTGAGGGAGAGTGCACTGGGTATGTGTGGTTTTGCACAAAGAAGAGCGCTCACTTCTATGGCGCTGGGGGAGCTCCCAATGGACAGAGCGTCCCAGATCCTTGGCATGACCGGGCTGATCTTTAAATAGGGAGTTTTTCAGGCAGGTTTTGGGGATTTCACACATAGCTTAAATGCCTTACCATTAATGGGCCAACTGGGGCCCATTGACTGCATAGTATATTTTATTGAAAAGGTGAAGCCTTTAAAAGATAGGTCCACCTTTTTTAAAAAAATAAATAAATGCAGTTTTTCTTGCAGGTAAAAAAAATATGCATTTACTATTTTTTGAGAACTACAAGCTGTCAGCCCTAAAGGCTGATGGTACTTGTAGGCATGAATTCACAGAACTCTGTAAATGAATGACGTGGCTGTGTGGGCAGAGCTCAGCATAGCTGTGCTCTTTTCAAATTGTGACAGTGGGTGCAGGGAGAAGATCCCCAGGCCCGCTGTCACAGCAAGGGGAGGGATCCAGGGCAGACTGCAGGAGCATGTTCCACCCTTAAAATGGTTAGAACATGTTCTCAAAGGTGAACTTACCCTTTAAAACCCCTGTAAGTACCATCGATCACAGTCTATGTCACTGCTTACAAGCCAACCTGTGTCCTCTTCTGTCCCATGAATAACAGTCAGGTGCTTATGCACAGGTCTCTGCTCACTCTCCCCGACAACCCTCAAATCAAATAAAGTGGGCCACACACCAATGATGTGTTTACTCCTGATCTGTTTATTGCACTGACAACCAGAGGCAGGCTGTCCATTTGGAAATTCGGGCACTGCCCGAGGGTCAGTAGGGGGCCCCATGAGATGCCCCTGGTACCTTTTTCATAGGCTCTTTTGAGTTTGGCCAAGGACACAGGGGCCCCATTATCCCCTATTGCACGGGGGCCCAATGAGTTGTCAGTCCGCCCCTGCTGACAACTAACACTGCAAACTCCCACCTTACGTCCCTTATGCTTTTCACCCATCACGGGGATTAGTCGTAGGGGAAAAAAGCAAGACGTAATTGGTGTGCAAGCCCACTCTATTTGATTAAAAATTATGTAAATATTGTGTCTGCTGAAGTTCTGTCCTGAAAATGCAACAGAATATGTGAAGAAAAAATCTCTGCAAAGTGAGGAGTGTTAACTCTTAAGAAAGTTGTCACTGGAACAAGTGTCCTCATCAGAATATTTCTCCTCTATTCCTGTTTTGGTGTCACGTTTAGGATTTTGGATTTGCCATCACTTTAAGAAGCTGAATCTTGTTCTGCAGGGTCACAGACCGCAGTAAAAAAAATGGCATTCATCTAAAACACTTAGTCCAGGGTGGACTCTGAATTCATGCCTGCTTAATAAAACTCTGTAGATACTCCAATTAGAAAATCTTCCACCCTATAGCCAAGATCCCAGCTCTACCAATGTAGTGGCAGGAGAAAGGACAAACAACTCCTCAAAGTTCATCCAAATTAAGCAGTTTTTGGTAGTTCACGCCTTCTAATAAGTACCCAAGTAGAGTATGTAGCTAAATGATCAATGTAACTTTAATCTATATGATTTATTTTACATGTGTGTTAATGACTGAAAATAAGCCAATACATGAAAACATTTGTTACAAAATATGATTGTAGTAAAAAAAAAAAAAAGATAGTAAATGACTAAGTGTACCAAGGGGGAGATAGCAATAGAATCATTTACTGGAAGAATAGGACAGCATGGCAGCTTAATTAGGTCAAAGTCTTTTGATAAAACTTTGCACTGATCACCTTGCAGGCAAATACATAATTTACTCAGAAATCAGGTTACATTATTCCCGTCTGATGAACCTTGTAATCTCAGTGGTGATTTACTAGGAAGTAAGGACTGGATTGTACCCAACGCCTAGGATTGTAAAATATATAACAAGCCTGCGCTCAGTGAAAAACTTAAAAAAAAAAAGTATGTTCGCAAAAGAAATGACACAATTCCTAAACAAAATATATATACGTATTTGCAGAGCCAAAATGAGTAATATACTGTATGAACAATGAATTCATAATAAAAATAGTCAGTGTATTCTTTGTGAATGATAAAAGGATCCAACATAATTCAACTTAATCATATGTGCAAATTAAAAATGTGAACAATCTTCAGTGACAGTTTAAATTCATCAAAAGTGAAGCCCCCAACAAATGAATCTTCAATATATATTTCCAGTGATGTTTCCAACATCCAAGGTGAGTGGCACTCCCAGTGATTAACCAGCGCGACTCCAGTTATCTTAAGGCAAATAACACATTTACCGAAACAAATATCCCACATAGAAATATACATCCACCTGCATAAAGACTGCTGCTGCTTGTTTCTCATCTGCCTGTGTCTCCTTTGCCTGTCAGCCACACGAACATCCAGGGGAAACACTGCTCCGTCACTGGATCGGACACCACTACCCCAAGCCGCCAGCCAATCTCCAAAATACAATGCAAAGTGAGAAAAGGGCTCTCAGTGCTGTATATACGGGCTTTATTATAACACGAAAAGACCCAAACAACACAGAAGTATTCCAAAAAGCTGGCAAAATACACTCACATGAATGCTGCTGCTCCCCATGAGACAGCAGTATGCATCTGTGTGACATCAATGTACTCACCTCCACCCTACGAGTTTCTTCCAGACATCATCAGGGTCTGGATACACTGACAGACCCACTCGCTTGATTGTGATTTCCAATATCATATGGGTTGAACAATTTCTCCTTAGAAGGGTTTGTCAGCTTGAATCTTCATAAGGAATGGGTCTGTCAGTGAATGTAGCCCCTGATGATGATGTTTGACAGGACAAAAAACGTAGGGTGGAGTAGAGTACACAGACATCACACATATACACGCTGCTGTCTTGTGATGAGCATTGCTTATGGGAGTGTATTTTGCCCGATTTTTTAATACTTGTGTTGTTTTGGGTTTTCTCTTTTATTATAAAAATTCTTTATATACTGCACTGAGAGCATTTTTCTCACTTTGTATGGAATTTTGGAGATTGGCTGGTGGCTGGCAACTTAGCAGTGTTTCACCTGGATGTTCATATGGCTGATAGGCAAAGGGAGACACAGGCAGATGCGAAATAAGCAGCAGCAGCCGCCTTTCTGCATTGAGAAACATATTTCTATGAGCAAATTATACCTCTGTATGGGGTATTGGGCTCAGTAAATGTGCTACTTGCCTTAAGGTAATGGGAAAAGCACTGAATAATCACTGGGAGCGCCACTGAAGATTCATCTGTCGGTTGACTTCACTTTTATGAATTTAGACTGTCACTTAAGACTATTTTATAAAGTGACCAATGAATGTATAGTTATATGATCACTAAATCACCCCAATTGGTGCTCTCAAATTATTATTATACCTAATTAGCTGCCACTTTCAATGCTATGTTAAATGTACTTCAAATATTACCACCCTGAATAGTAGTGATCAACAACGGCGCATTATATATATATACATATATATATACATATATATATATATATATATATATATATATATATATATATATATATATATATATACATACACGGTAATAGATATAACACATTAAATCCTAATTATCAAATCGCAGTGCATAATTTCTTGTCTTCATTGATGTTCCTACAATGCCAACATATTGTGCACAAAATAATATAAATAATTCCAAAAACAATATATTAAAATATAGGTGACTTCAAATTATATACAACATAAATGATAAGTCGCGTGAAAATTAAATAGAAAAATGTCCAAAGAAAAAATCCAAAAAAATCTTCCATAATGTGAGTCTTCCTGATCTCGACATTTGGAATTTTTGTAACAAGGCTGATTAAAGGCTATGTTCTGGTGAGTGTACACCTGAGAGGGGGTGTATGACAGGCACAGCACGTGGTTTAATATATTTTTCACTTGAAATCTCAGTTAAAGAGGACTCACATTGTGGAAGATTTTTTTGGATTTTTTCTTTGGACTTTCTTTCTATTTAATTTTCACAGGACTTATCATTTATGGTGTATATAATTTGGGCACTATAATGTGAAGTCACATATATTTTGATATATTGTTTTTTGAATTCCTTATAATATTTTGTGCACAATATGTTTGCATTGTAGGAACATCAATGAAGACAAGAAATTATGCACTGGGATTGATAATTAGGATTTAATGTGGTGTGTATATATATATATATATATATATATATATATATATATATATATATATATAATGCGTCGCTGTAGATCACTACTATTGAGGGTGGTAATATCTGAAGTATGTAACGTAAGACTGTCCACATTTTTAATTTGCACATGATTAAGCTGCAAATATATATATATATATATATATATATATATATATATATATATATAGTTTAGGAACATCTAGGGTTGCTAGGGGGATCCACACACAATTCAAGCAACATGGTCCTGACTTAAATGGACAAAATCTGCTTAGTTGGTGTCATAAATTGAATCAGATAGCCAAAAATTACATAACCATTAAAGGTATTACTCAAACAAAATACTGTGTGCCAGGCATTATAAACATCAGTATTAAAGTTGAATTACAGATAGCAGGAAATCAAGCCTAATGAGTATTTACCTGAACAGATAAAGGACCATTTCCCTAATGAAAACTCACACTGCAGGAAAAACCTGACAGAGGTTCTAATGTTTATGTACTCTATTCAGAACAAAAAAAAACAAATCACACAAAACTGTTCTTAAAGTGAAGCTGTGTCTGTGGTCAACCTTACTTTGTCTTTTTTTTTTAAACTTGGCTCTGATAAAGGAGACCTGTCCTAGAAAACATTAAGCCAAGTGATTCATGCTACAGAGGTGGCAGATTAATTTGCCGTGTCTGTCAATCTATGACCAATGAGACTTTCTGTTGATCAAAGAGGACCAGTAGATTCACTTAATGCATGACACATTTAAACAACTAATGTAGGTGTGCGTGTTTTTAATCTTTTATATTAAATTATTCTTAATTACTTCAGCAGACCAACATGATTTAATATGTTCTTAGATATTTGATTCAGATGATTAGCAAATTCTAAACCAAGAGCAGCAGGTTGGAATGGAGAGTACACTGTTGTTATTAACAATATGAAAGTTACAGTATGGTTTAATGATGAAGTTATAAATCACAGGATTAGGTTCAAGTTTGAAATTCTTTATAGTATAAAACTAAGTGATCAGAACTTTGTTTTTTATTAAGCGATATATGATATATATTAATATGACAATACTGTGATGAATAGTGTTATCGAGACCCTCTTAACCTTATATTGATAACTCTGATAAGGGATGAGTCACTGCAATGAGTTGTTCTTTGGGGTATGTAGAATTCAGCTTGAACTGTTGAGGTCTCTAAACAAGCATTTTAAATAGGGTAAATGGAGCCTCTAAATATGTGTAAAGTAGCCTAAAGCTCCAGCTACTGGCTCCAAGAAGAATGCTAAATATCTATCTGCAACTTCATATCTATCTGAAAAAAACAACACAAAAAAAACCCTCCACAAAAATATTTTTAAGTCTTATTTATGTAGTGCTAACCAACGATTATTAAATACAAACCACTAGTAGAAAAATATAGTTGAAATATATTTTAAAAATATATATATTTGAAATGCTACAATTTTGGCCATATTCAATACACACACACACACTTGTGTTCAAAATAATAGCAGTCAGACATCACTAACCTGATCAATCACTGTTTTTGGTAGAAATGATATTTCTACATGGCAAATAATTTACTAGCAGGTGTAGTAGAGTAATAGAAATCCAACAGACCCAACAGTCATGACATGCATGCTGATGATTCTGTGTAATTGAATCACTAATTGAAAGGGGCATGTTCAAAATAATAGCAGTGTGGAGTTCTATTAGTGAGATCATTCATTCTTTGAAAAACAGGTGGCAATTATTGCCCTTATTTAAGGAAGGAAGGCAGCAAATGTTGTACATGCTGGTTACAGTGCATTTCTCTCTGAAATTCTGAGGAAAATGGGTCATTCCAGACATTGTTCAGAAGAACAGCGTACCTTGATTGAAAAGTTTATTGGAGAGGGGAAAACATATAAAGAAAGTGCAGAAAATGATAGGCTGCTCAGCTAAAATGATCGCAAATGCTTTAAAATGGCAACCAAAACCTGAAAGATGTGGAAGAAAGCGAAAAACTACCATTTGAATGGATAGAAGAATAGCCAAAATGGCAAGGACTCAGCCAACAATCAGCTCCAGGAAGATCAAAGAAGGTCTAAAGTTACCTGTGAGTACTGTTACAATTAGAAGACGCCTATGTGAAGCCAAGCTATCTGCAAGAAGCCCCCGCAAAGTCGCACTGTTGGAAAAAAGACGTGCTGAAGAGGTTACAATTTGCAAAGAGCATACTGACTGGCCTAAAGAGAAATGACGCAACATTTTGTGGACTGATGAAAGTAAGATTGTTCTTTTTGGATCTAGTGGCCGGAGACAGTTTGTCAGACGACCCCCAAACACTGAATTCAAGCCACAGTACACTGTGAAGACAGTGAAGCACGGTTGTGCAAGCATCATGATATGGAGATGTTTCTGATACTATGGTTTTGGGCCTATTTATCGCATACCAGGGATCATGGATCAGTTTGAATACATCAGAATACTTGAAGAGGTCATGCTGCCTTATGCTGAAGAGGAAATGCCCTTGAAATGGGTGTTCCAACAAGACAACGACCCCAAACACACCAGTAAACGTGCAACATCTTGGTTCCAGACCAACGAGATTGACGTTATGGAGTGGCCAGCCCAATCCCCAGATCTTAATCCAATAGAAAACTTGTGGGGTGACATCAAAAATGTAGTTTCTGAGGCAAAACCAAGAAATAGAGAAGAACTGTGGAATGTAGGCCAATCATACTGAGCTGGAATACCTGTTCACAGGTGTCAGAAGTTGGTTGACTCCATGCAACACAGATGTACAGCAGTTCTCAGAAACAGTGCTTATACAACTAAATATTCATTAAGTGATTCAAAGGAAAGCAAAATCTTTAAACATTTTTCAGTTTATATAGTGAATGTTTGAGTTTGTAAAGAAGAATACAAACACTGCTATTTTTTTGAACAGTCTAATATTCACTTTTCTTCAATTTAATTTTTTTAGAGGAACAACACAAATTTAATATATTTTTCTTCATGTTTTGATTTGGAATAGAATGTGTAGTGTTCCCATTGCATTTGTGTGTATGGAAATAAAAGCTATTAGAAGGATTTTGAGCTTTATTCACTTTTTTAAACACACTGCTATTATTTTGAACACAACTGTATATATATCACACACACACATATATACATATATATCACATGCATACATACATACACACACACATATATATATACATACATACATACACACACATAATATATATATATATATATATATATATATATATATATACACACATACATACACACACATACATACATACATACACTGCATGTTGAAATGCGTTTTGATTAAAAATATATGAAAAATATTTTAGAAATACATTTCATATATAATGTATCTCTTTAAAAATACAAATCTACATTTTTTGTAATATATAAAAAAATGCATATATATATATATATATATATATATATATATATATATATATATATATATATATAAAATGTATCTATATATTTTTTTTTTTAATATGGCCAAAATTTCAAATATTAGTCAATATATTTGGGAAGAATATTTTTTTAAATATATTTCAAATATATTTTTCTTCCATATGGGAGGGCAGCAGTGGTTAACTTACCAAAAAAGGGAACTCAGCTATGGGGGGACTGTACACAATATTCAGTATATGTAGTGCTACAGAAGACAGAAACTGTTCACATATAGCTGGAGATAGTTAGAGACTTAGGGATATGCTCAGGAGTGGCTGATGTTGCATGAGCCTGATAAAGATCACTGCAATTGCAGCCCCTATTGCCTCTTTAATTGATCAGTTCAAACTGAAACAGTGTGTAGGAGTAAAGCAAGATGCCTAGAGGTTTTTTACAGAGGGTGCAAAAAGAGGGAATTGTAGTTTTACAGTAATAAATTCAGGGCTGGGAATGTGGCACCTATTTTCTTGGCATCTATCTGTCCATCTTTATTTTGCACAAGTCATTTTTGAAAATATTTTCACAAGCAAAGCATACACCTCTTGTACACAGGTTTACCACTACTGCAAATACAAGGAGTGTCTGTACATAATGACAGTATTTAATCCCATCAAATGTCAGGAAGAATTCCTCTAAATCTAGAGTGAACTTACTGACCCAGTGGTCCTGCTAAACGAAGTCCTGCTAAAGGATTAAATGGACTTAAAACGGCACCAACAGCTTTAATCCATATAGGAATGGGCCTTTCATCTGTTGCATTGTCAGGTCTGTCTGGAAATCCCCATGGCTCTACCAAAATAAGGCTTTTTACCCTATAAAAAATAAAAAAAAAGAAAACATTTCACTTAGTTTTCACTGCTGAATGCATTTACATCTACAATTTATGATGGATTACTTGGATAGCAATCTTAAATCACCTCTTTATAGTTTGAAAAAGGAAAAGTTCCACCATTTTTAACTTGGACGTGGCGCTGCCCTACTGTCATGCTTCTGTGCAATATAAGCATTTCAGAGGATATGAAAGACATTCTTAATGGACAAGATGTAGGTTGGTAGGTGGATCATCTCTCAAAAGTCACCAAAGTCTAACCCTTGGTAAGAAACTGAAAATAAATTAGATAGGCACACATGTGATCGGTCTTCGGCTATAAAAGTATCACTTATCTAATACCTGTACTTAAGAAGGATTAACATCTTATATTTTTAAAAAAGGCTAAAAATGTTTTATAGATTTGTTTCCACCCTTAAAGCAGAACTCCGGGCAAACATTTTTCTATTTCACCAAATAGTGGGGCTGTGCCATAACTGCATGGATAAACTGCTCTTTTTTTTCTAAGGGTGAGCAAAAAGCTCACTCACCTGACCCGCCAATCCCCTGTAAAACTGCTCCCCCACGGTCCAGCGGTGGACTGTCCCTGTCTATGTCTTGAGCATGCTGACATCAGGAACAGTCCATTTACAAGACTGATGGACCGCATGTGGGGTCAGGAGCCAGAGGGACTGGTCTTGTGTGGAAAGGATTGGCAGGTCAATTAAAGTGTAGTTTCAGTCCTTTTTGTGTTTATTAAAAGTCAGCAGCTACAAAAACTATAGCTGCTAGCTTTTAATAAACACACACTTACCTGTCCCGGGGTCCAGCGATGTTCTCACCCGCGCTGTCCCTTCTCCCCTTTTTTCCTCCACGGTGCCGGCTTGCGGCTTCACAGCCTGGTGCCCACTGCACATGCGTGAGTTGCACTGCGCTTTCCCAGGAGACTGCGGGAGGGAGGAGGGGGCCGAACTTCCGGCTTGCCGTAGCAAACTGAGCCAGAAGTGGGAGCGGGTACCTTTCAAAACCATGTACCTGCTCCCCCAAAAGGTGCCAAATATAGCAGTGGAGGTGGGGAGGCAAATAAGCAGAGCTTCCACTTTTGAGTGAAACTCCACTTTAAAGTACGGGTGAAACTCGAAAAGTTAGAATATCGTGCAAAAGTTCATTTATTTCAGTAATGCAACTTAAAAGGTAAAACTAATATATGAGATAGTTCAAGCCCTGATTTGTCATAATTGTGATGATTATGGCTTACAGCTCATGAAAACCCCAAATTCACAATCTCAGAAAAATAGAATATTACATGCAATCAATAAAACAAGGATTGTACATAGAACAATATCGGACCTCTGAAAAGCATGCATATGTACTCAGTACTTGGTTTGGGCCCCTTTTGCAGCAATTACTGCCTCAATGCGGCGTGGCATGGAAGCTATCAGCCTGTGGCACTGCTGAGGTGTTATGGAAGACCAGGATGCTTCAATAGCGGCCTTCAGCTCTTCTGCATTGTTTGGTCTCATGTCTCTCATCTTTCTTTTGGTATTGCCCCATAGATTCTCTATGGGGTTCAGGTCAGGCGAGTTTGCTGGCCAAACAAGCACAGTAATCTCATGGTCATTGAACCAGGTTTTGCTGCTTTTGGCAGTGTGGGCAGGTGCCACGTCCTGCTGGAAAATGAAGCATCCCCATAAAGCTCGTCTGTGGAAGGAAGCATGAAGTGCTCCAAAATCTCCTAGTAGACGGCTGTGTTGACCCTGGACTTAATGAAGCACAGTGGACCAACACCAGCAGATGACATGGCTCCCCAAAATCAAGACAGACTGTGGAAACTTCACACTGGACTTCAAGCATCTTGCAGTGTGCGCCTCTCCATTCTTCCTCCATACTCTGGGTCCTTGGTTTCCAAATGAGATGCAAAAGTTGCTCTCATCAGAAAAGAAGACTTTGGACCACTGAGCAACAGACCAGGTCTGTTTTTCTTTAGCCCAGGTAAGACGCTTCTGACATTGTTTGTTGTTCAGCAGCAGCTTGACAAGAGGAATACGGCATTTGAAGCCCATGTCCAGGATCCATCTGTGTGTGGTGGCTCTTGATGCACTGACTCCAGCCTCAGTCCACTCCTTGTGAAAGTCCCCAACACTTTTGAATGGCCTTTTCCTGACAATCCTCTCCACGCTGCGGTCATCCCTGCTGCTTGTACACCTTTTTTTCCACACTTTTCCCTTCCACATAACTTTCTCTTAATGTGCTTTGATACAGCACTTTGGAAACATCCAACTTCTTTTGCAATGACCTTTTGAGGCTTTCCCTCCTTATGGAGGGTGTCAATGATGGTTTTCTGCACAACTGTCAGGTCAGCAGTCTTTCCCATGATTGTGATTCCCAGACTGAGAGACCATTTAAAGGCTCAGGAACCCTTTGCAGGTGTTATGGCTTAATTAGCTGATTAGAGTGGGACACTTTGAGCCTAGAATATTGCACCTTTTCACAATATTCTAATTTTCTGAGATTGTGGATTTGGGGTTTTCATGAGCTGTAAGCCATATTCATCGCAATTATGACAAATCACGGCTTGAACTATCTTGCTTTGCATGTAATGAGTCTATCTCATATATTAGTTTCACCTTTTAAGTTGCATTACTGAAATAAATGAACTTTTGCACGATATTCTAATTTTTTGAGTTTCACCTGTATATCTCCGCTGTCCTCTCCCTTAGCACAAAACAAGCAGTTAACCCATGCAGTACGGACACAGCCCCACTGCACGGGCAAAAAAATGTTTTGCCTGGAGTTCTGCTTATAATGTTGGCATATCTAGGGTCTTTCTATTGATGTGTAGTTGTGCAATGACAAACATGGGGTTGTATGGATTTAAAATCACCCTAGTATGAATGATAATCTGCAGATTTGGAGGCTGCTTCTTATAGTGTGCCGTCTTATGGCAGCATAAAAATAAACTGTAACATAATTATTGCTAAAATAAAATATAAAGCTTTGTCCATTTGTGGTGTCATTCTTTGATGTGTAAAGCTGAAATGGGTTTTGATACCCACCTGGGATACGATCTACATTCTCCATGACTTGTCTGAGCAGTATAGTGGCATGGGCCAGCACTGGCAGCAAAGAAGGCTCCACAAATTGTGATAGGATATTGTTTTCACCATTTTAGTCAAGAAACCTCTTGGTGACTTATGCAGGAAAGCTGCTGCACACAAGTTTATGAATTCATTAACCTCGTATGGCCTTTTTGATGGGATGCAGAAATAATAAAAAGACAGAACTTATGGCAGCAGACAAAGATGGGAGCTCTGATGGAGATTCATTCCCACTGAAATCCATACAGTCATATGTTAGTGGGGACTTTAGTCCAGGACTGTCAACTCAAAAGTAAATACTAGGGAAGTTGATTCTTTAAAACTCCACACAAAAACTTTCATTTAACCTGTTCCTGCCTCCCAGCCCTTTATGAGGTTCTAAATGCCAGGAGGTGGAGGAAGGCATTCCGATCACGTGACTGCTGCAATTACCAGTCACATGATCGGAAAGATCCCGATCGCAAATACGCATTGAGAGCTTTCCAATACCCATTTGTAACTGTGCTGGGAGCGCAAAGGGCGTGTTTATTATGTTTCAATAAAGCCCATCCACCAAGAGGATGTATATATGTGTACCATTGGCGGGAACAGTTTAACCACTTCAAGTCCGGACACTTTCACCCCCTTCCTGACCAGGCCAATTTTCAGCTTTCAGTGCTATCACACTTTGAATGACAATTGCGCGGTCATGCAACACTGTACCCATATGAATTTTTTAGCATTTTTTGAGACAGATAAAACTATTTTAGTGGTTTTACTCACCACTGGGATTTTTTATTTTTTTTGCTATATAAATGAAAAGCATTATGAAAAAAGTGTTTTTCTTATAAAAGTTTGCAAATAAATAATCTTTCTTCATAAATCTTGGCCAAAATGTATTCATCTATATTTTTAGTAAAAAAAAAAAACCCAAATGAGTTTATAACTAAAAATGATAAATTTTTTTAAAAATCTCTCCTACATTTTTTTATATTATTATTATTTTTTTTTTTTTTTAACATACCATTACCCTAGCAGTACAATGTCACCATAGTGACACTGTACTACTTGTGGGGGGTGATACGTTTTTTTTCTTTTTTACTGTTTTTACACTGATTGCTTTTACACCCATAAAAGGTTGTAAAAGCAACCATTTCTCCTTCTCTCTGGCTGCATTCTTGCAGCCATTGAGAAATACTGTGAGGGCTGCGATTGGTCACAGCTTGTCACATGGTACAAGGCTGTTGTGAATAACCTTGTACCATGTGATCTCTGTGATCATTCACAGATTTCACATGTAGTAAGCAATGATGTCAGGAAGTGACATCTTGCTTACTACTGTTCTTGTGATCACTGATTGGCCAATCAGTGATCACATGAATCGGGACCTCACACAGAGGTACCGTACAGAGATCGTTGCTGCGCGTTCCCAAGGAGCGCGCACAGGCAGTGAATGCAGAGGCCGCTTATAAACGCCCACCTGCTGTTGCACTGCTCCCATCCAGCCTCATCACTGTGGTGTATATAGTCTGTGTGGAGAGAAGAGCTGTTGGAGGGACCCAGTTGGTCCACACACAAAAATAATAGGAGGGGGCAGATACAAAGACCACTTTTAAAGGAAACTCCTGCACAGAGACAACATGCAGGAGTTGTTTCAAGCTGGACTACTGCACAAGTCTGGAAGAAATACACACACCTCTTGTATTTAGATAGTATTTTTTTGTAGCCTGATTTAAAAAAAAAAAAAAACTATTGAAAATACTATTCTTTATTAAACAACTTACCTTGAAGGGTATTTCAAAGAGTAAACCGAAGCTAAAAAAGCTCCCAAATTATGCCCCAATAAAATCATATGATCCAATCCCATTGCAATTCTCCAGTCTTCTATAGATTGCACAAACTGCATCTCTGCCTTTTCAGCATCACTTTCAAAGTGAGGTCTGCTACTGCGCCCAAATCCCAAGATGTCAAAAGCATAGACAGTTCTGTTTTGGCAAAGAGATTCAAAATTCAGGGCCCAAAGTCCAACACCTCCTCCAAACCCATGAAGCAACACTAGTGGAGTCTTCTGTGATAGCGGCTGTGTGAAGGACAAGGTCCAGATTTGGTTCCCTCCAGGCAGTAATACATGTTCTTTGTTGTAGGAACTTGTTATACCTGAAAAGTGAAAAATAAATAATTAACACCCTTGCAAAGTGCACAATTTATTTAACATGCAAGTTCACCTTTAAAGAAAAATGAACAACACCCTCCCCACCCCCCTGGTCCCCATAGTACTTACCTCCGTGGGTGATGAACTGTCAATGCCACACAGCCAGTGTAGAGGTCAAGGTATTTGAACACCCACTCCTCTACCTCTTCTTTTTGCAGGGCTTCTGGGACAGATTACAGTAGAGCAGTTAGCTCTAGATTCTGATTGGTTAGCGCCGGCCCAGAACACTGCATTGATCCATCCTGGAAGTGCTGCAGAAAGAACAATGGGGATTTCAAAACCCTGGACTCCTAAACCAGGTGCATGGACACGGACAGCTCATCATCCATGAAGGCAAGCACACCAGGGAGGTAGGGAGGGTGTACAGTGTTCGTTCACCTTCCAAAAAAAACTAGTAATGGATGGGTACTAAGATCAAATCACTGGACCCTATGAGAAACATAAAAGCCTTTAACCTGCCAGTTTGAGCTGTGTTTTAATATATGCAATACTGGGCTACCTGACCCTTCAGAGCAATGAAACAGAACATCACTTTAGAATACCTGGGGGTGATGAAGGGGGGGGGGGGGGTGGTAGTTGAGGAGTTGATGAAGTGAGTGGGAGGCCTTGTGACCCAAGTGGGGTCAATTTGGTTGAAAGGCACTGTGAAGAGGGGAGGAGTGTGAGGTGGGTAGTTGAACGCTGCAGCTGTAGATTGGGTGTTAAACGCTGTAGATTGGGTGTGATGATTTGGGTAGAGAGCACTGTAATGAAGGATGGTAGGCGGTTTGACCAAGAGGGTGGGAACTGGGGGAGCAATGGGTGGAAGGTACTGTGGTAAAGGTGGCCAAGATGTGCATGAACCAGGGGAGTGGCATTTAGGTGGTTAGGAGGGAGGTGACATACACCATGCAGCCTTAGTGTGGGACAGGAGTTCTAGGTCCCCAACGGTTATGATGCTGAATACAGTGACGATGTGCTACGTTTTGCAAAGCTGCCTATACGAAGGTGTACTGACACTATTGCAGAGCTGTCAGCACACATCCGCAGAGTTCTCCATTCATGAAACTGGGAGTAGCACCCTGTCACTGCTTCAGCAATTTAAATAGAAATTCCAGGTATGGATATTTTATACAATAGATAGTTACATCAGTCCATCTTGGACCAATGTAACCATGCAGATACCATACTTGGCCAATGCCCCTGGAAATCTCTGAAATAGACACTGGTACTCCAGTGATCTCCTCTAGTTTCTGGGCCCTTTGCTGAGTGGCTGGGCTGCTGAATTTTGAACACAGGAGGTCGGCTGCTCATTACAGGTATCTTTCAGAGAATGCTTTGTATCTTCTGAATGTATGCAAAGCGATCTCCGATAGAAGGAATTGGAGAGCACAATGACAATAGCCCACCTCTCCACCTCATCCAATCACAGAACACATTCATTCATGCAAAGCATTCTCTCAATGGCGCCTGTGCCAAGTGGCCAACCTCCTGTGTTCAGAATACAGCAGGCCAGATGATCAGCACAAGTCTTGTAATCAAGTAGAGATCACTGGAATAGCGGTGTCTACAGTAGCTACATGCATAGCTACTTAGTTACATTGGTCCAAGCTAGACCTATGTAACTATGCATAAAATATCCATACCTGGAATTCTTTTTTAACAAAGTTGGGCACATAGAAATCCTCAAGGCCCACCCTGTGCATGTATTGGCTGAACACAGCAGCAGCACAGCCTGTTTTTCACATGCTAAGTCATGTGTCATGATTACGGCCCTTTCACACGGGCAGTCTGGTTGGACCCGCTTGTCCGTTTTTCAGATAGATCCAACTGGACCCTTCATTCTTCTCTAAAGGCAGTCAGATGTAAATGGACTAGCATCCATTTACACCCTTCGGCTCAGCCAGGATAGCTCCTGGAAGACTCTGCAAGGCAAAGAAGCCACCTTATAGGTGGAAAATCCAGACACCAGACTTTTAAAGGCACATTACTGTCTAATTTCATTGCTGTCCTCTTGCTATGGAATTGCTGGTGACCAGTTAGTCCTGCTTATTCGATGGTTTGAGTCACTGGCCTGCAACGGGTAGGCATATCTGGAGTTCTGACTTGTTCCTCATGAGTGATGCAAAGCAATAAGAGCAACAACAGCCAGGCAATTATTTTCACTCAGCAATGGCTGCCCCCACACACATTTCCAGTTAGTTTCTTGTTTTCCAGAATTCTCTTTAATGGACATTACTTTTTCCTATTTCAGCATATAAAACTGTATAGCTAATGAGAACCCGCAATGACAGGATGTGTTTTCTGTTAGGGGCTGCACACAAGTCTGACATTTTAATATAAGTAATGAATAAACAAATTAGATAGAAATGAACCCCTTCCCTACTGTCCATCCTGTAAAATCATAAAATCAGCATTTCAGTAACTGAAAAATGAAGAGCTAACATTTTCAGACATGCTTGTTTGGTATCTCTTTTGTTCTCACAGCAGAAAACCTAATCCCCAATCCCCAGGAAACCGTGACCTAAAAAAACCCATTGACCTAAATACCGCTCTTAATGCAATTTCGCAATGTTAACTGTCACAACACATTGACCATGTGCACAGAAATCTGTCCAACCAGTGCAATCAATGTGTCTGAAGTGATCACAGAGTCAATAAAACCCCCCCAGAGCACTACTGATAGAAGTATATGGTTCCATTGATGACCAGCTTTGAAAATGCTATTCACCTTGCTGCCTACAGCTTCAATATTTGTGTCACTGACTTTAAACAAGCATGTGACAAATGCCGGGCAGCACAGTAACTAAATGGTTAGCACCTTGGCAGTACTAGGGTCGCTGGTTCAAATCCCAACCACGGCACCACCTGCCTGGAGTTTGCATGTTCTCCCTGTGCTGCGTGGGTTTCCTCTGGGTACTCCGGTTTCCTCCCACACTGCAAAGACATGCTGGTATGTTCATTGGATCCAATTTAAATTTGATCTAGTATGTGTATGTATGAATGTACGTTAGGGAATTTCGATTGTACGCTCCTTGAGGGTTATAGACTGATGTAAATGTACATTATATACATAAAGTGCTGCGTAAATTGAGGGAACTATTTAATTACCTGTAATAAATAATAATGATAATAAATGTGGTAAGTGAAGTCAAAACTCCTTGTCTGAGTACTTTCTCTGAACCAGCCTTAATAAACGCTAAAGTCAGACAATTAGCATTTTCTAAAAGAAAACAAATCTGCATATCAACGCAGGTTACCTTTAAAAATACTTTTCAATTTCAATCCACTGCTGTTCAACAGTGTACTGCTCTGCATAAATTCATACGCTTAAACAAAACCAATCACTGATAACGGGATTATTAAAGAAGAACTCTACTAAACTTTAATTGGAGCATCTAAGCTAGCCACATAAAATAAATTCAATGTCAGAAACAGAATCCTTTCTGTGAAAAAAATGCCTCAAGTCAAACATTAGTGGAATGATATAAAATAAGAAGAAATTTGTGTAATATACTCTCTCGGTCTCAGGAGGTGGCATGTAAAGACGCAGCAAGTCACCCACTAAGGGTACATTTCCTCCGATGCGTTGAAGTAATGCGCGTGGTACCACAATGTACAGCAGCATAGCAGGTAAGTTAGTTTGTGGCAGTGCTATTCAAGGTGATGGATCTGTATTGCTGCTCACTGATTACTGACACTACCATATGGTCCTCTGTGGTACTGAAAGCGAAGTTCCACCCAAAAGGGGAAGTTCCGCTTTAAAGATTAATCCCCTGCTCCCCATTAAGGATTGGCACCTTTGGGGAGCGGGGGGGTACCCAAATTTGACAGGCACCCACTCCCACTGTGATCGTCTAGGCCAGGGGTGGGCAAACTTTTTGACTTGAGGGCCGCAATGGGTTCATATATTGGACCCGGGGGCCGGACCAAGAGTAGATGAATGATGTGTATGTGTCATCCATAGTAAGTATAGTAATATTCCCCCATAGTAAGCATAGTAATTAATCCCCCATATAGTAATTCATCCCCCATATAGTAATTCATCCCCCATATAGTAATTCATCCCCCATAGTAATTCATCCCCCATAGTAATTCATCCCCCATATAGTAATTCATCCCCCATATAGTAATTCATCCCCCATATAGTAATTCATCCCCCCTATAGTAATTCATCCCCCATATTAATTCATCCCCCATATTAAGTCCCCAAGTCCCCCCTGTGTCAATTCACTTACCTTTGCTCCGCGCGTTCCTCTCGCCGTGTTCCCGCGCCGTTCCGGTGTAGCATGAAAATCTGTCTCCTATGAGGATCTGTCCCCCTCGACTTATCTGCTCATGTGCCAGTTTCAGGCATTAGCAGCCGATCGGCGATCTCCGGCACATGTGCAGATACGTCGAGGGGGACAGATCCTCATAGGAGACAGATTTTCATGCTACACCGGTCTTCAGGGCGGACTGTGAGAGGAGCCTAGCGGGAGCCTAGTTCCGCGGGCCGGATTAAAAGGTCCGCCGGGCCGTATACGGCCCGTGGGCCGTAGTTTGCCCATTGCTGGTCTAGGCAATCAAAAGAGGAAGTTGTCCCCCTACTCTCCCTCCCTGAAGTCTTGTGGGACACGTGACAGGTCCAAGAAGACTACAGGGCCATTCAGGAAGCGCAGCACTGCTCGTGCATGCGCAGTGGACACCCAGCTATGAAGCCGCAAGCTTTGCAAAGATGCTGGTGCCTGGAATACATGACAGGCAGAGGCGGGGGTAACACGGGATCGTGGGACAGGAGAGTGGCTGTTTTTTGAAAGTCAGCAGCTAAAGTTTTTGTAACTGCTGACTTATTTTTTTTTTACAGAGTAAGTGGAACTCCACTTTAAAAGGTCCTTTTCACACAGGGCAGACTCCATTTAGCTCAACAAAGGATCTGTCTGCTGATCTCCTGCTGATTGGAGCAGAGATGGCAGATGGCAGCTCTGTGTCCGCTCAGTTTCTGCAGAGTGAACGCAGACAGAGCCCACTTTGCTCTATGGATGGCCATGTGTAATGGCGTCTGCCATCTGTTTACACCCAACTACCCTCCGATCAAATCTGCTTAGACGGAGGGGGACAGATCCCCTGCCGGACTGGATCAGATTAGAGGTAGGCGGGTGTAAATAGACACAATTGTGTATACACCCGTCAATCCACAGGGGCGAATGGAGAGTCCAATCAGGTTTGCCTGAAAAACTGATTGGACCCTTCGTGTGAAAGAGGCCAGATAAGTCATATCTAAATTTTGGTCCACCGGCAATCCACTCATTTAAAAGGGCTGCCTTAAATCAAGTTAGAATGTATAATGTAAGTGTGTTAAACATACCCAAACGAACTGCCTGGGTGTGAATGGACCCCAAGTTTGTTAAACCGTGCCAAAACACAGGTCAGCAAATGGTCATTGACTTTACTGAAGCAATACATGACAGTTCGGAGGCTGCGTTTGACCTGCTTTGCACTGTGCTGCATTTCCTCATCCTGATGAAGGTGTGCCTGAACTGCAGGCAGAGCAGGTCAAATGCAGCATTTTCATCTTAAAAGCTGCAGTCTCCATTTAAATGCAGCTGTATGCGTTTGAATGGAATAAAACATTCAACATTAACAGCAGCTGACATGAGCTCTTTTTTTAAATCCCTTTCAAGAGGAACAATATTATCAGCACATCCAATAGCCTCTCAAAATTTCTACTTGAATAAACAAGAAGCAAGTCAATGATGCATGCTGCAGTGACGTTTATTGCTTCTTCTCTAAGAGTCAATGGGGCAGTGGACACAGTGGCTGCATGTATAATGGGCATAGAAAAAATAATCTCATTTTGTTGCTTTGTAGCCTGAAATGAAGATAGTTTTTGTTTTATCCAGCTGTATGTACTCAGTGCAACTTATAACATTCAAGTGAAAGATAGAACACCAACATGTCAGAAAATGTTTTTTACAAAAAAATTCAAAAACAGAATCAGTGAGTTGGAAAAAGGATCACCCCTTCCTAAAAATGAATTGTAAACTCAATCAAGTGCATCTAATCACCTTCTTAATGGCTCACAAAGCCATTTGATTTTCAGCTGTGATCAGCTGTGGTCATTTTGATTAGCTCAGCATGAAAAGAGCTTTCCTGGAGCATTTCAGTGCCTGATACTGCAACTGAAGCAAACAATCAACTATGGGTGGCAAAGCACTGTCCCAAGATCTCCAGGATAAAGTTGTGTACAGGCACAAGTCAGGAGATGGATCCAAAAAAATTTCAAAGGCCTAGAAGCACAGTGAAGTCTATTATTAATGTATTTGGTACAACACAGCCCCTCCCTGGATCAGGACATTGCTCCAAACTGGATGAAAGAGCCAGGAGGAAACTGGTCAGAGAGGCTACCAAGAGGCCTACAGCAATTCTGAGGCAGTTGCAGGAATTTATGACAAAGGGTGGTCGCTGCGTGCATGTGACAACAATATCACCAATTCTCCAATGTGGCTTGTATGGGAGGGATGCAAGAAAAAAGCCACTCCTCAAGAAAGGCCACATGCAGTCAGGATAGAGCTTTGCCAAGAACACACCTTGAAGATTCTGAGGCCACATGGAAAAAGGTGTTATGGTCAGATGACACTAACATTGAATTATTTGCTCTCAACACTAAACAATATGTCTTGTGGAAATCCAATACAGCTCACCATCCAAAGAACACCATTCCTACAGTAAAGCATGGAGGTGGCAATCCTGTTATGGGGGTGTTTCTCTGCAGCAGGGACTGGAGCACTTGTCAGGATAGAAGGTTAAATGGATGGGACAAAATACTGTCAAAATCTGCTGTGCTCTGCCAGAAAGTTGCCAATGGGAAGGTTTAGCTTTCAACATGACAATGACCCAAAGCACACAGCCAAAATGACCACACAGTGGTTGAAGAAGAAAAAGGTGAATGTCCTTGCATGGCGTGTGTGTGTATACATACACACACACACACACTCACATTCAATAAAAATATTTTAAAAATCACATTTCTTCATAAATTTAGGCCAAAATGTATTCTGCTACATATGTATTAAGTGTATATTGATTAGTTTGCATAAAAGTCATAGCATCTACAAACTATGGTACATATACTGGAATTTTTTTTATAATGGGACTGCGATATTGCAGTGGACATTTTTACACTGACACTGTGGAAACTAGTGGCACTAATACAGTGATCAGTGCTAAAATATGCATAGATCACTGTACCAATGACACTGGTTGGGAAGGGGTAAACATCTAGGGTAATCAAGGGGTTAAGTGTGTGCCTAGCTATGTGCTTGGTGTACAGTAGGTGGTGCTGGTACAAGGGGAAGTGATGGATCGTGTTCCCAGCTCTGCTCTGACATGCGATCGATCAGTGCCCCCCTTGTCAGAACAAAGCTCTGCCTTTGTAAACATAGGCAGAGCTCTGTTGTTCCTCCCTGCCCATCGATCTGCTGGGGTGCTGGTGAACATCTGTACCCTGAGACTCGGAGATCAGCTTCTGCTGTGAAAGTTCACAGCAGAAGCGATCCGCCAGCAGCATGCCTAGGTGATCGGACCGGAAGTGGGAGCGGGTACCTGTCAAATTCGAGTACCCGCTCCCCCCCGCCCCACAAAGGTGCCAATCCTTAATGGGGAGCGGGGGAGCAGTCCTTAAAGTGGAACTTCCCCTTTTGGGTTGAGCTCCGCTTTAAATACAGCTGGATAAAACAAAAATGGTGTGTCTTAATTTCAGACTGCAAAGCAACAAAATGTCGTTATTTTAAAGGGGGGTGATTCTTTTCTATACTGACTGTATTTATAAGTCTTTATCACACAAGCACACAACAAATGCCAACAGTAATAGATGGTTTCCCACAGTGCAAAAGACTGTTAATTTTACTAGCCTTACTGTTTTTAATGGATTTGAATAACGGGTAATTTTTATACTGGTTATGGAGGCCGATCCATTTGTGCTGCTTTACTGCTACCACTAATTTATCAGCTAGACTGTTTCATCTTTGCACTGCGTGAGCCGCTTTGTTATTTGCAAGGTAATTACTGGAGGCCTGTGGGAGATATAGCAGAGTTTACAAATGTCTTCTTTTATGTTACAAATCCTATTTCTCCATTACCTGTCCACCATATTGGACAACTTCTGGTATAAACGTAAGCAAGGACAACGGTGGCCAGAGCGTCTAGCTCTCCTAATTTTGGCAAGGAGGTCTGATCCTGCCTCCATTCAACATCACTAAGCACAAGTGCGGAGCATAGCTAGTGCTCCTCCTGATACTAGAAATTCCACTCCCTCGTTCATCTTGTGTGCATGTCAATGTTGCCTAGTTCTGGCCATATTCCAGGGTGTTAAGAAGTGTGCTTATCGCTCAATAGTGCACAGCAACAGATTACTGAAGAGATCAGCAGTATCATGCAGGCAATTAGCCACGTCATACAGCCTCTACACCTGTTCCCACATGTTTATCAGACCGCATCCTTATATACATATACAACCAACCAGTCAGAATGTTTTGGAACAACACATTTTTTTAGTTTTTAATGAAATTTAGGCAGTTTAAGCCCAGTGAAAACCCTGAAATCCTATATAAGAACTAAACTGCCAGATGCCAAAACCATGTTAGGAACCAAAAACAAAGTAATATCAATTTCAGGTATAAAAAAGGCTCTATTCAGGGAACAATAGGATACAAACTTTTCTACATTGATGGATGTAAATTACGCATCGAAAGTTGATGCAAACAATTTCTAATTTTGACTTTCATGACTAAGCCCCATAGGCATGGTGTAACGCACTGGGGACGTGGCCTGGACGGAAATGGGCTGCCGCTGCTTTTACCATATGACTCTAAGGTTTTGCCGGTGTGTGCTGTTCAGGGGTTCTCTCTCCTTTCTATACCGGATGTATTGACAGGCTCTTCCCAAGCCAACACCCACAGTGTAAGTTCCTGGACTTGGATAGTTGAACTTGGAGCTGCACCCTTAACTTTATTGGTGCAATTTCTACAATACATTTGTTGGTTACTTACCTACCCTGTCTGTATAAAAGCAGTGGTGAACCAAACTGAAGCATGATTTGGACAATAATACCGGAAGCAGTATATTGCTTTCATACTGGCAATAAAAAAGAAATTAACTGAAGACAGGCATGCCATTATAACTCTTTAAAATGCAGGTGTTCCCTCTAGGGAAATAGCAAAGGAAGCCAGGATGTTGGTGAGTACAGTTTCCTCCTGCATCAAAAGACACTTGGGGAATGGAGGAAACACTGATCAGATAAGGCCTGGGAAGCCAAGGCCACAACAAAATCAGAAAAGTTTCTGAAAGTACTGTAAACAAGTGTATTCAGCTGTTATATATACGCAGTTTAGTTAAAGGCTATGTTCACCTTTAAGAAAAATTAATAAACGTACATATTTTTGTAGGAAACAAAATGTGCATTTTTAATTCCCCCTCCCCCAACAGAGCAGGCAAAGCATTACACCCCTGATCACTGGATCACAGGCTTTCAGTTAGTTAGATAGCTGGAGAAGGTGTCAATGGACTAAGAGTGCTCCTTGCTGCAAAGGCCAGTTATAGGTTGGGGTGGTTGTAATTTGTTTGTACTGTTGGTGAACTGGTGCATCCCTACACCTTTAACCACTTCCCAGAGATACTGCTACAGGGTGGCAGCGGTGCGCAAAATCACACACACAAACAGTTTTGTTTTTCCGGGTAGGGGGTGTGTCCCGGCCGGTGATTACCCGCTGGCACCAGGTGATTACCGAGCATCTCTGACGGGGAGGAGGACTGCTTTCTTTACTAACAGTCCTCCTACCTGTCAGCTTGGGCACACTGCTCTGGATGGCACACAGCACAGCCATCCAGAGCAGTGTGATTACAGTGAAGCCCACACACACCGCCCCCTATGTAAAACACTCCCTGGCTGGGGAGGAAGGGATAACATGAGGTGCGACCAAGTCAGTTACCCCCAGTGTCAGGATGCCCACCGAAGTCCTGCTATAAGTCGCTGATAGCCGCCATTACTAGTGAAAAAAAAAAGAAACAAAAATTCCAGTATCTATACCGCCATTTGTAAACGCTGCAACTTTCACATAAACCAATTAATTTACACGTATTGGGATTTGTTTTTAGCAAAGACATGTAGCAGAATACATTTTGGCGAAATTAGATTTTTTAATTTTCTTTACTGGACATGTTTAATAGCAAAAAGTCAAATATATTGTTTTGTTCTCAAAATTGTTGTTTTGTTTTTTAACAGTGCAAAAAATAAAAATACACAGCCAATCAAATACCACCGAAAGAAAGCTAAATTCGTGGGGAAAAAAATATGTAAATTTCATTTGTGTGCAGCGTTGCATGACCGTGCAATTGTCAGTTAAAGTAACGCAGTGCCGTAATGCAAAAAATGGCCTGGTCAGGAAGGGGGGGGGGGGTAAATCCTCAGAAGGGCAAGTGGTTAAACACTTGCCTACTGAGCACTTAATACCCCCTTCCTGACCAGGCCAATTTTCAGCTTTCAGCGCTGTAGAACTTTAAATGACAATTGCACGGTCATGCAACATTGTACCCATATGAAATTTTTATAATTTTTTTTCACACACAGAGCTTTCTTTTAGTGATATTTAATCACCACAAGTTTTTTTAATTTTTGCACTATAAACACAAAAAGAGCAAAAATTGTGAGGGAAAAAAAAGTTTTTCTTTGTTTCTATTTTAAAATTTTTCAAACAGATAATTTTTCTCCTTCACTGATGTGCATTAATGAGGCTCCACTGATGGGTACTGATGAGGTGGATACGGATAGATAGCACTGATAGGCTGCACTGGTGGGCATTGATTAGGAGGCACTGATATGCAGCAATGATGGTCACTGACGGGCGGCGCTGACTGATGGCACTGATGGGCGCAACTGCTGGGCAGCACTGATAGGTGGCACTGATGGGTAGCACTGCAGGGCACTGATCATCGATCTGCTCTGTGACAGTTGCTGGTTATCGGCAGTAATTTCCTCACATTGTGACAGCATGAGGAAGTGCTGCTGATAACCGGCAACTGTATGTACATGGTGATCTGCTGTGTCATTGGACGCAGCTGATCACGTGGTTAAAGGCCACTGTGATTGGCCTTTTACCTCATCATGTGTCCTTAGGACACAGCGATCACGGAGATCGCCGGGTGCACAATATATGACGCCCTCCCAGAACTGGGTAGCCGCGCTGTAGCTGTCGTTCAGCTATAGCACGGTTACCAAGTGGTTAAGGAGGGGTGAGCTCCCTCCAGACATACCTGCACTTAATCTAACCATTATCATTTATGTGCTCCAACTTTGGAGATTTAGTGAGTTAGGACTGCAGTACATGGGGTGCCTTGACATGGCCTCTGCAGTTTACACATAAATTTGTGCAAACTAAACTCCTTTTACTGTAAACTGTTTTAATTCAGGTTGTTGCCAGCTGGCTGGCAAGTGAGCTGGGAATTTTTGTTTGCTGCTTTTTGAAATGGACTAAGAGTGCCCTGATATGCGTATTTGTAGTGCACTGAGAACAACCAGTTGTGTGTTGCGGTGGCAGACAGGACTTGAAGTTTATAGGGATGCATCAAAATATTGGCGGCCAAAATGTATCGGCCGAAAATAGTGTCATCGGCATTTTGGCAATAGGTAAAAATGTGCCGATAATGGTCGTAGAAAACGCACGATTATACCTGCTATTTTACCATGTTTAAGGTGATTATTTCATAGGTCATGTCATCGACAAAAATGCATCAAAATGCAACTCGTGTGCGTTTTTTGTGTTTTAATGCATTTCAGGGCTGGTTCACACCAATGTAGTTTGCGCTTTGTCCATTTTGCTTTTTTGACGCATTTTTGATGCGGTTTTTTAATGTTTTTTCTTGCCAACTTGTTGTTGGGCAGATTAAAAATGCATCAAAAAAGCAATACATGCATTTTTGCCACATTTCAGGTCTGGTTCATAAAAGTGCAGCTTTCATGTTGTCTGTTTTGCATTTTAGAATGCACGTTATACGCGTTTTTTGATGCATTTTGCATTTTTTTTTATTTTTCTTTTGGCCAACTTGTTGCTGGGCAGATTGAAAAAGCATAAAAACGCAACACCTGTGCGTTTTTTATGCATTTTCAATGCATTTCAGACCTGGTTCACACCAAGTTTGTGTTTTCTCCATTTTGCAGTGCTTTTTGCAGAGCGTTTTTCACGTGTTTTTGATGCATTTTCAATGCATTTCAGGCCTGGTGAACAGCAATGCAGTTTGCATTTTGTCAGTTTTGCATTTTTGCATGCACATTTTTGGCACTTTAAAGCATTTTGTTTTTTTTTAAATTTATTTTGGCCAACTTGTTGCTGAGCAGATTGACAACAAATCAAAAAGGCAACACCGGTGTGTTTTTTATGCGTTCAGGCTTGGTTCACACCAATGAAGTCTGCGTTTTGTCCATTGTGCAGTGCTTTGTGCAGTCTGTTTTGCATTTTTGAAGCGTTTTCTTAAATGTTTTTTGCCAACTTGTTGCTGAGCAGATTAAAAATGCAAAACGCATCAAAAATGCAACACGTGCATTTTTGCTGCATTTTCAATGCATTTCAGGCCTGGTTCAAACCAATGCAGTTTGGTTTTGTCCCGTTTTGTAGTGCGTTTTGGCACGCACTTTTGACACTTTTTTTTTACTGTGTTTTGCGCATAAAAAACGTGGCAGACGCATGAAAACGCGTCAAAAATGCACTACATGGGGCTTCTGCAGCATCTCCATTGAAGTCTATAGAAACAAAATGCAACATTTTGCATTTAAAAAAAGCCCCTGGTCCAAAAACGCAGCAGCGCAAAAAAATCATAGATGTGAACGTGTCCCATAGGAAACCATGCTAAATGGACTATAGTGAATTTCTGCAAAAAATCCCTAGAAAATTGGTGTGAACCAGGCCTCAATGAGGAGGTGCATTTTTTAACTCGCCAAATATACACCACAAATGCAGCAAGAAGGATTTTTAACACCGCAAGGTACTGCAACAAACAAATGTGAAGACATGCATCAAATTTTAAGGGATGCATTTTTCTTGTGCCTTTTTTTTTTTTTTTTTTTTACGCAAAAGCACTGCAAAAACTGCTCACTCTGAAAGCAGCCTATTGGCCAAAAGGTGCTGAAAATAAATTCATATTAATTTAAATTCATGATATTAATTTAAAAGTCAAATATAATACAATTATGTATAAAAAAAAAACAAAAAACTGTGCGTTCGGTTTTCAGCCAAAAGCATCCTGAATTTTCGGTATCGGTCCAAGAATTTTCATTTCAGTGCACCACTAGTAGTTTATTTATTCCCAGACCTCTGTAAATGCATGAAGTGGGGGTGCGGGCAGAGCTCCAGACAGCTTCACCAATTTTAAATGTGACAGTGGCTGTGAGGGAGAGGAACCCCTCTGGGGGTAGGTGATTAGGAACATGTCACTTGTTACACCCTAAATATGGGTGTAACATGTTACTAGCATGTTCCAAAAGCTGAAATTAGCCTTTAAATAAAAATAATTCCATTCCATGAATACATTTTTTGGCAGCACAACAGTCAATATGTACATATTTGAGGTGTGTATACAGCTTTAACTGTAAGGAAGCAAGCTGTCACTGAGTCACTTGTTTCCTTCTGACATCAATGTTCAGCAAAGCTCTGAAGTGTCCTTGGGCTACCAATGTCCGCTGATGTGCTCACTTGCATAGTTGTTAGCCGACTGATTCATAGTAAATAATGTAGTTTGACATGCATGCAGGTATGGGTGAAGAACCTGTTTTGTCACGGCCTTTCTGGACAATCTCAGTTATTCCATTTATGCAGAAACATATTCTTGTGTCAATGTGTCTCACAGCATCAAGTCAGAATCTTCATTTTAAAAAACAAGTCTACCAAAACCATAGGTAAAACAACTTCATTAGGCTGCAATCACATATGGGCGTTCCAAAATGCTCTGCTAAAAAGACAAATCACGGAACCACATTTTCAGGTGCCATTTTAAAGGCAGAATCGTGGCGGTTCTGCTCACGATCCAAAATGCTCATGTGTTTATGGAGCTTGATAGAGGTGATTCCAAAGCCCCACTTAGGATGCACTGCTTGGGGACTGAAACAGGTCAGCTATTAGGCTAGGTTCACACATATGCAGTTTGTGTTAGATCCATTTCTGCAGTGCTTTTTTGCACATGCGTTTGACATTTTTTTTCCCAACTTGTTGCTGGGCAGATTAAAACACAAAGTGTCAAAAACGCATCAAAAATACACTACATGCATTTCTGCAGCATCTGCATTGAAGTCTATTGAACCAAAAATGCAAAGTTTGGCGTTTCAAAAAGTCCCTGATCCTTTCCAAAAAACGCACCGGGTGAAAATGCGGAGATGCGAACGTGTCCCATAGGAAATCATGTTAAATGGACTGCTGTGCGTTTCTGCAAAACGCAATGGAAAACACATAGGTGTGAACACAGACTTAGAGATTATCAGGGCTTTTTTCAATTGGAACTTGGTGGAACTCAGTTCCACCACCTCGGGCTCAGGCCCTCTGCTCCCTGCTCACCACCATCACTTGCAAACACAGAAGTCCGGCTTCGGCATGCAGAGGTAAGCAGCTATGGAAAAAGTGCACCCCTGAACTCTGCACTATGTACATAGCACACCCTGGAACTCTGCACGCTGTGTAACCCCCCCCCCCCAAACTCTGCCCTCTCCACATAATACTCTTCTGGTATTTAATGCCCCTGTAAAACCCTCCCACTGTTAAAATGTAACCACACCCACTATTTGATGTGGCTTGGAGGGGGTGTGTGTCTATGTAATTTTTTTTTTGTGAACCACCCTTAAATATGTCAGAGGCACTAGGGGGTCATGGTGAAGTTCCTGCACCTATTTTCTGAGAAAAAAAAAGCCCTGGACGCTATAGAAAAACTCTTGTTGAGATTACGATTCCTTGCAGATATTCTTTTTAGAAGTTCTTGACCTTTAAGCCCAAGATATATGCCACCCAACCCTCACATTCTATATACCCATTGGTCCACTTCAAGGGTTTGCAATGTCATGTCATCAACTATGCCACAGAAAAAAGCCAGACAAGGAAGGAACAAGCAATACCAGGACTACCTCGTCGTACTTACATGAGGACCATCAGACCTTCTGGCAAAATAGATAGATAGATTTCAAAAACATGGTGAAAAATTCTAAAATTCACATCAACACTGGAGAAGGGTTAATTCCACAGTTCGGTATCACTTACATTTTAGCATTTTCTCTTCAGCCTCCTTTAGTTGAGCCCCAGATGTGGGACACCAGGCTGGGAGCCAGTTAGAAAGCCATCCTGACCTATAACACAGAAAAAAATAATGGAGTATGTTATACATAGTTCATATTTCCTAATGTTACACAATTTCCTAAGGGAACGTTCTCCAAATAAAAACACAACCACCCTTCTAAACACTTACATGTAAAAAAAAAATAAGTCTACATTTTAAGCATGGTGTACAGCAAATTCCTTTTGTTGTATCACACTACAAATTTACAAGTATTTTTTTTTTTACACATATATGTAAAAATGCTATAAAAAGACTAGACATTTATTTTCCTATACAAGAGCTTTTCTAGGCCGGTTTTATATCTGTTGCATATCTTTCAAGTGAAACACGAATAAGGAATTCAAGCACATTCACCTATAAGCAACAATTAAAACCTGGGTCCTCTGTGTATTTTCATTGGTGAACCCAAAGGATACATTCACAGCAGTGATTTAAATTGGTGCAAATTATAATGGCAGGAATCTTCTGATTGGGGCTGTGGTTCTGGAGTGGCTAGGTGCAGCTGCTGGCCCAATTCACTATAATGGCAAGTGGCCGGTGGCTTCAGATCTTCATAGCCAGCGATCATATACGGTGATTGCTCCTGGACACAAAGTTTGACCAGCAGCGATCACCGCAGGTAACTGCTGGCTGGGCGGCAAGCCATGAATAGCTGTGGCTGCCAAGCACTTGTTATTGTAGTGAACAGGGCTGGCAGCCGCACCTAGCCGCTCAGAACCACAGCCCAAATCAGAAGATTCCTGTCGCTACAATTCATACTGTCCTAAATCACCACTGTGAATGTAGCCAAAGTGTCTATAACCAAAAGGTTTTTTTTTTAGTTTTGGTCAGAGTAGGGAAGAATTAGATCCCCTTTTTTGCTGTCTGAAGATATTCTCCTTACTTCTGGTTACAGATAACGTGTCAACAGGACCCCCAGAAGGGACACAGGCAGCAAAAGAAACTCTACAATGGTTCTAGCCCTCACTAAAAAGAAATAATTTTAACTACAGATACATGCCAGGTACCATCCCATCACATACGATAAAGTATTTTACCAGCAGGTAGCACTGCATTTTATTGCTTGTTTTTAGGGAAAGCAGATGAAATGCTCCTTGGTCCTATAAAAAATGCATGAAGCAGTGTTTAATGTTACCAAATCCTGGAAATCCTCTGTAATGTCAACATTTCCATTTCACTATTACAGTGAATGTGTGCATATGTATCAATGTGTGCACCAGCTGCTAATACTAAGCTACCACTTGTTAATGCCAGGTATCTTAGAGTACCTTTTGGCAAGATCCAAGGACCTGGGATCTCGGGTCTGCACACTTGTTGGGGCCCTTATAAGATGTTCTCCCTCACCTTAGTAATTTGTTTTTAGTTGCTTTATATTAAGAATGCAAAAGGAGATACTGGAACAGGCAAAGATGAACAGGAACACCTAAACCTCAAGTGGACAAAGTCAAGGAGGTCTGCTGAAGTGTCCAGGACACACAGTGGTACCTCGGTTTACGAACGCCTCGGTTAACATAATTTTTGGTTTAAAAATGAAAATCCATTAAACATAATTCCTTCGGTTTACAAATTTTTTTCGCAAGTTTCCTCAGGATGCATTGCGCCTTGGAGATTTATAGCGCCACCGCCCCCGTGCATGCTGAAGTCTGTGGGTAGCACGTGGCGTCGATTGTGTAGAGATGTTTTTTAATGCATTCCTATGGGAAACCGCATTTCGGTTTACAAATTTTTTGCAATACGAAACATCCCAGAGAACGCATTAAATTAGTAAACCACTGTATAAGACACCAAGGACTGATTCAGCCCATCGAATTCTACCTATAATTAAAATGTCACTTTTAGATGTACAGACACTAACAAGGGAATGAACACGAGAAAAAAAAAAACACAAGAAAAAGACAAAATGGATTGTGATTGAAAAGCACCAAAATATTCCAATTGGGAATAGCCCTTTGCCCTATATTATACATTTTCTCTCTTCCTATCTGGTGTTTACATGAACAGTGATGTGCATTGTGGCTCAAGATATGCAACTTCATAAACATGTCTTCATATTTTATAACTAGTGCGGAATATGGTTTCACAACAGGTCAAGGACTGTCCTTGTGTTAATGTATGCTGGGCACGCCTAGAACAGATCATGCAACATCACCTGAACCTTACATACTCTCAGACCACTGGCTTCTTACACAAGATGAACTCAAAAGCCTTTATTTATATGAGGGAAGTAGAGAAAAATATGCTCAACTGAAACCAAAAAGGGAAGTTCTGATAGGTGCCTTCTATAAAATATGTAATATACAGGCATACCTCGGTTTACAAACGCCTCGGTTAATGTGATTTTCGGTTTACAAATGAAAATCCATTGAAAATAATGGCTCGATTTACTAAGTTTTTTTGCAATACAAAGTAAGTTTCCCCAAGATGCATTGGGAGGTTTATAGCGCCGGCCCCGTGCCTTTAAAGTGCACTTTATAAATAAGACTTTTTTTCTGACCTCCAGAACATATTAATTGGTTTTCAATGCATTTACAAATTAATTTTTAATCATGTCCGTGTACAGTATTCATGTCTTTAAAGTGCACTTTATAAAGTTTTGAACAGGTAAAATACTATTTTTTTTTACTTTTTTCTGACCTCTGGAACGGATTAATTGGTCTTCAATGTATTCCTATGGGAAACCGCGTTTCGGTTTACAAATTTTTCGCAATACGCAACGTCCCAGAGAACGCATTAAATTGGTACGCTGAGGTATGCCTGTATATAACATTATATTACAATGGATCTTCAGCACCACGTTTCATAGGGAAAGATTAAATCATTACAGGCTTTCATTGCGGTCTTTGTAGCCATCAGGAAGGTTTCCGCTTAGGGCCTGTATTTCTAGGTATGCCTACAAGAAGTAAAAAGAGAACTGGTCCTGCCCAAACAATAAAACATTTGTACTTCTTTTTTTTTTTTTTTTAGTTAAAGCAGGCCTTTTCTCTTTAACTAAAAAGCATATCAGTATGTAGGTTACTGTTTTTCCACTTCCTGGTTGAGTGAGGCACTGGTGATGTAACCAGGGCCTCACAGATGCATCCTGGGAAGGCTACATCACCAGAGCCTTTTCTTTCAGATGATGTGCACATGTTCCAGGAGGAATACACATACTACCCAAAACTTGCATTGGTTAAAGCTACACCTTTAGGACCTAAACAAACCATTTATCATGATTTAAAAGGGTTGAGAGTATAGGTGGATGAGAGGCAATGCCTTGAGTTTTTACAAGGCACAGTTTAGGTTTTTCTCTTTTATTTCTATGCTCATTTATTTCTATGCACCGCATCCAAGTTACCATGCTTTGACCAATGGAAATTCCAAGTAAACTCTGATGCATTATGGAAAATAAGTCATGCTGATTTTTTGCGCACTGCTCTGCTTCTCTCCTCTCCACTGAGCGGTGATGTTCAAACAACTATTCTATTCTATTTACCCTAGCATTTGCCTCTGCTGATTATGTGCTCATTTATGGTCACGGTGTGAACAAAGCAGAACACCAATGTACAGATACAGATTGCAGCTGAGAGTTTGTTTGTTTGTTTTAAATCATTTAAACAGACCTAAAATTAGTGGTGAATAAATACCACCAAATTAAAGTTTTATCTGTCTCCAAAAAATGCTAAAAAAATGAATATGGGTACAGTGTTGCATGACCGCGCAATTGTCATTCAATGTGTGATAGAGCTGACAGCTGAAAATTGGCCTGGACAGTAAGGGGGTAAAAGTGTCAGGACTTGAAGTGGTTAAACAGTGATTACAGCTGATTGGCTGTAGTCGCTGTCCGGCCAATAATTTTCCACCCAGCTCAATCTTCAGACTGAAATTTGTTGAGCCAGGTAGTGCTGGAAGAGCTGATTCAGCAGGAAACAGCTGATCTTCAATTTGACATGGCCAGCTTAAAGTAAGGTTCCAGCTGAAAAAAAAAAAAAAAAGTCAGCAGCTACAAAACCTGTGGCTGCTGACTTTTAAAATACAGACACTTACCTGTCCCTCGGTCCAGCGGTGTCCTCACCACCGCTGGTTTCACCGGCCATCTTCTCTCCCTGGCGCTGGCATCTTTAATGTGGGCACCCAGCTGTGACAGCTTGCAGCTTCACAGCTGGGTGCCCATTGCACATGCGGAAGAAGTGCTGCGCTTTGTGAATGGCCCCGTAGTCTTCTGGGACCTGTGATGTGTCCCAGAAGACTACAGGGAGGGAGGACAACTTCCGCATCCAATCGCCTAGGCGATTGCAGTGGAAATGGGAGCAGGTATCTGTAAAATTTGGGTACCCGCTCCCCAAAGGTGCTAATCCTTAATGGGGAGCAGGGACAAAGCATTAAAGAGGAACTTCCCCTTTTGGGTGGAACTGTGCTTTAAGGCAGGCAGAGATAAAAAATTATTAAGTTGCAAACATTTTTATCTCCAATCTGGCAACATTATGATTTTCAATGTCCAACATTTTTTTCTTTCCTATTTATTTTTCCCATTTAACGTGTGGGTACTCTATATTTTATAATGAATGGAAGCCTTTCTTATTGGTCTTTAGAGCCAAACCATCTCTAATTATCTCCCACTCCATGGTCACCTTGTACTGCACTCTCCCTGTTCAGAAATTCAAGATGTTCCCTTCCTGTAGTATTATGCAGTGAGGCGGGAAAGAGAGCAGCGGACCAGAGAAAAGTGGACGGGAGTGGTGTCAACGAGCAGTATGAGAGTAGTGAGTGGACAATGACGACAGTATTCCCAGTGGCAACAGAAGGCAGATCTTCTGGCTGAACGATCGGGTCATCCTGGCTTTAACATAGAACACTTGACTAGATGATTGGGAGAAGTTTTAGCGTACATGGGGACTGGTGACTACACTGGGCATGGTACAGTGCATATGAATTCCTTTAACCTTCCTGCCAAAGAGGTACATTGATACTTTATTGGGACATTGAGAAGCTGTACTGGAAAAATAAAAGTGAATTAAAGTGGTTGTAAACCTTTACATATAACCAGTGGAGTGACTGACCTCAGGTGATACACAGAGTTTAAATAAATCCTCTTACATAAGTTGTACTTGTTTATCTATAGCCGTCTGTCCTGTACATCCATTCGAATGGCAGAATTTACACAGGATTTCTCAGCTCTGAAAAGCAGGGGGCGGAGAGCTGAAGTTACACTCAGTGAGGAGAGCTCTGAAAGCTGATTGGAGGAAAGGGACAACCCCCTTCACACAGGAGCCAAGCTGAGGCTGTCAATCATAAGTTGTGCCCTCCTCTGTCACTATTTTTTGTGTCATGGTGTCAGGAAAACATGTCAGAAGTGATTCATGCTGATAGCAGAGGAATAAACCAGCAAACAGAAATGACGCTTGGTGCTCTTGACGGAGACAAGTACACACTATTAGAGGGAAACGCTTTGTTCATATTTCATGTCTGAGGTTTATAACCACTTTAAGAATAACTACATATCATATTATAACTCTGCCCCAAATTACATCACCAATCTTGTCTCCAAATATCGCCCAAACCATACTCTTCGCTCCTCGCACGACCTCCTGCTCTCTAGCTCCCTTGTCTCCAGGACTTCCCCAGAGCTTTCCCCATCCTCTGGAACGCTCTACCCCAATTTATCAGACTATCGCCTACTCTGCTCACTTTTAGGTGATCTCTGAAAACCTATCTCTTCAGGGAAGCCTATCCTGCCCTCAGCTAATAATGGAATCTTCTATTCCTCCTACCAGTCCATCCCCCACAGTTATTACCTTTTGTAGTACTAGCTCCTCCCTCTTAGATTGTAAGCTCCAAGGAGCAGGACCCTCCTCACCCTCTTGTATTGAACGGTGATGTTGCTGTATAGTCTCCCTTTATATTGAAAAGCGCTGAGCAAACTGTTGGCGCTATATAAATCCTGTATAATAAAAATAATAATATTATATGTAGTTATATGATAGATTGGTTCGAGGTTTTGCATTTGTGCAATTCAAAACCCCCTGTGTTGAGATAAGGAAGCTGTCATTGCTGACATCTCCCTTCGAAGTTACAACTGTTTGGTTGCCACAAGCTTTTTTTGTATTTTTTTTTTCTGCAGCACTGGCTAAACAAACAAAACACTTCATATCATCTGTCAGAATGTGTTGGACCTCTGTCAGTCTTTTTTTATGCATCCAATGACCTGAATGGGGCGGACAATCAAAGGAAAACACAGGCAGTCCAAATTATTTGAATGCAACACAACAAAGAAACAGGCACCATAGGAAATAACTGTGTTCTGCCCATTATACTATAAAAACATTGTCATTAGGACGGAGCTTAAAAACACAAACACAGCACATTGCACTGCTCTATTCAGAATTTGTTTAGGAGCCTACACAGTACTGGCAAGTTCAGTAGGTTTCAACATAGAAAACATGACTAGGGACAAGGACAGTTTGTGCAAGGTTAAATTCCCAGAGAGGCTTTCGAAGAACTTTTGGCAGCAGAACATTTCCAGGAATTCTATATATGCCTGGATCTAAACTATGCCAATTTTTCTTATCTAACTTTGAGGTTACATTAGGATTGTGAGCAAAAAGAACTACAACATATTTTATATCCAAGCATGGCATGAAATTGCAACTCCAACCACAACATTTCTCCATTATTTATAGGAATGGAACCAAATATAATCCCCTATTGGCGATCTCAGCCCATTTATAGCAAAATCATGAAAGGCTGATCTTGACAAGTTCTCCAGATAACACCAAAATATTCGTAAAAATGGATTGAAAATGTATCTATAGCCAAAGCCTCTGTTTTTTTAAGTTTTGAATAGATTAGGGAACAGTTAGTTTTTTTTGATCTCTGTGTCACATTGGGGAGAATTACATTTGCTTTCTGTCTGAGAGATGCAACAGGAAGCAAGATCAAATCCCTCCAAAATGAGGGTAAATTCCCCCTAGGATGGTCCTCAGTAGGGATGCACCGAAATTTCGGTGGAGGAAACGTTTTGGCCGAAATAAAAAAAAAAAAAGCACCGATACAGGTGCTGAAAAAACCTCACCGCACACCACTACTTGGTAGTTCTCAGCCTTACCTGAGAAACCATCGAACGATCCCGGCCCTGGGCATAGAGATGCGTGAAGGAAAGATGGCCTCCACTCATCTATATGCCCTTGGAGGACCGGAGTGATGTCACTTCCGGTTCCGGCCATTTTTTTTTGTTTTTAAAGCACTAGATCAATGCTTTTTTTTGATCCAATGCTTTATATTGCAGAGGAGAGATGTGGGGTCTTATTGACCCCATATCTCTCCATAAGAGGACCTGTTACTAATTACTTCTATCACAAGGGATGCATGCATTTCTTGTGATAAGAATAAAAGTGATTGAACATTTTTTTAAAAGGGACAGTGCAAAAAATAAATAAATAAATTTAAATACATTTTTTTTAAAGTTTAAAGTGCCCCCGTGCACACACGTAGTGGTGAACGCATAAGTAGGCCATACCCACATATGTAAATGGTGTTCAAGCCACACACGTGAGGTATCGCCGCAAACATCAGAGCAATAATTCTCGCATTAGACCTCCTCTGTAACTTTACACTGCTAGTGTCAGGGATCCCCTCGATCCCTGCCGCGATGGTCCCGGCGCAGGCGCACTGCTCCGCCCTGTACACGGGCACTAGGTCCGGGCCAGCCGCGGCGTTCGAGTTTGCGCATGCGCAGTAGAAGCCGCGGCCGCCCGCTGGGCACCAATGGCAGCGCAGGGCGGGATATTTAAATGTCTGTGAGCTGTCATTTCGTTGCCTTCTGGTCTTACCTGCTTCCTGTGATTCTGTACCTGTGCCTTGTAAGTTTATTGACCCGGATTGTTCTTGACCTGCTGATTTCTCCTGCCCAGACCCTTGCTTTGCCTGACCTCTCTCCCTGGATGCCCCTCATTAGATCTGACCTCCTGTTGCCGACCTGGCGTGTGACCCGACGATTCTCTGCCTGCTCCCTTGTACCTTACCGTCCTCTACGTTACCAACTCGGCCTGTCTGACTTCGCACTTGCTCAGCCATCCATCCCATCGGGGTCACCCGACCTCCTCACATCTGGCTCTCCCTGGTTGGAGCCCCTGGCAAACACCCCTACCACTGACAGGTGTGCTCAGTAGTGGCGACCTGGTCTCGGGGTACTACAAGTCCATCCCCACCATCAGGGGCCCTGGTGAACAAGTACCCTGGGGCTTAGACTCCGCGCTCTGGGCACGCCTGACCAGTGGAGTGCTAGTGGTGCCGCTCGGCGGTCCCTCACAGCTAGCCTGTAGAAATCTTTAAAGCATAACCCATGGAGATTTTTAAGTACCGCAGTTTCACACCATTCCACGAGTACAATTTTAAAGCGTGACATGTTGGGTATCTATTTACTCACCGTAACACACCCTTTAATATTTAAAAAAAAAAACTGGGGTATATTGTTTGTTTTTTTTAATAAAATATATATTAATTTTTAAAAACTGCGCAATTCGGTTTCGGTATTCGGCCAAGTGCACTTTGAATTTTCAGTTTCGGCACCAGAATTTTCATTTTGATGCACCACTAGTCCTCACCACAAAAGACGCCCCTATTTGAAAATGCTCCTGGTTGTTTCACCGACAACTGTAAAATGTGCTATTTCCTATTGTTTCTGTTTCAGTGGCAATGGTAAGCAAGAACCTCCCCAGCAGGGCCAAAGACAGCAATAAAAGCCAACGATCTCACTAACCCTTCATCACTATCCAAACTACCCTCACGATCTACTTCCTATCCAAAATCTTTTGAAAATAATATGTTTCCATTCGAATAGACATTTTAAAATTTTCAGATGAGAAAAGTGTAGCTTAGTGTGCTATATAAAACAGACAGACAACTAATGTGTAGGAAGTTCCAGTTTCTTACCCTTTAAAAAAAATCTGTAATTAGATAAAACATGAAAGCTTCCATTGCTGACCTTTCCTTCAAAAAATGTTGGTCACCTAGCTGGAATACTAAAGCTGACCCTACATGTTTTAGTTTCTTTCATTTACTCCGCAAGCTGAAGAAAAACAAAAAAATGGAACGGATTCCCCCACCCACAAATTTGAGGTCCTCCCCACTGCGCTATTGAATTCTGACAGTGGGGGGCACCCTTGCTTTCAGAATACACAGGTCAGTCTGCAGCCACCTATCGAATGGCTTTTATCCAACAGAACGGTTGAACAGGAGTCAATCGTCAGATTGACTTCTGTTCAACTGCAGTGCCACACATGGATTAGATTTCGTCCGGTCCCTACTGAACCAGCCTAATTTCGATCCATGTATGGCCACCTTAACTCTATTGCCTAAATCACAGCTCCAAGTGGTCACAGTCTTCAATTTGTTTGCCACTGTACTTTGGAGAACTAAGATGATGTCAACTGCTGTATTCTCCAGTCAAGCCAGCAGGTTAAAGTGATACTAAAGGCTTATTACTATTTTTATTTTTTTTAATAACATGTTATACTTACCTGCTGTGTGAAAGGGTTTTGCACATAGCAGGCCCGATCCTCCTCTTCTCAGGTTCCCCGCTGGCACTCCTCCCCCCTGCCGAGTGACCCTATAGCAAGCCGCTTGCTATGGGGGCACTTGTACGTGCTCACTCCCAAGCCCCACTCAAGATATCCATTAAACACACACAACTGGGCTCGACTCTGCCCTCTCCTCACTGACTGTGATTGACAGCAGCGTGAGCCAGTGACTTGTGCTGCTGTCTCTGAGCCAATGAGGAGGCAGAGAGCTGGGACAGCAGTCGTTCCCGTACACAGATACGTATTGGGGGGGGGGGCTGCATGGGAAGCGGCATACTAAAGGTTTACCTTCATGCATAAAATGGCTGAAGGTAAAAAAGAGTCTGTAGGATTAAAAACCACTTTAAGCCCGAGGATCCTTTTTACTTGCTTTCATTTGCAAACTACTGTAAAAACCATGTTGGCTGTCAATGTCTCAAGCACCAGTTTATACAAACAAGTGACTTATTGCAATACCTTATTGCTTACTACGGAGCTCAGATCAAAAGTTCTGATATTCAATCAGACAAAAGGAGCCTCCAAGCAGGCAGCATCTGCTGTGATCTTTTTGGCTAGCCCACAGTGCTCTGAAAACTCTGACACTCAAATACATATTTGTGTTAAAAAAGAAAATAAAAAAATAAAAAACAAAAAGGGCAAAAAACTTGCAACTGTAAAAAAAGAAAAAAAAAAGGAGGTTAAAAATCAAACCTAAAACCAAGTTGGCTTCCTTTTAAAGGTTTCTTCTATAATCATTGCTTGAGTACGTGCAACACAGGCATGAAAACTGGCCAACTACGAAAATAACAAACTGTATCTTATGTTCCTGTGATTACTCAACTTTTCCTCTTCAGTATTTAGCACTAACTATGAAATTTCAAGGCTAGAACGTACAAATACATGTGTTTAGGTCATAGGTATTTCTAACGATAAGCCATATACTACAAGGATTCATTTTTCGTTGGTCATCATGACTGCATGTAAACCAGATTTCAACTACTGTCACTTTAGGTCACAATATCACCCCCTTGCGGATACCGTGACCTAAAGTGATAGAAGTTGAGATCGGATTTGCATGCAGTTGTGATGACCAAAGGAAGGTGAATCCTTATAGTATATGGCTGTATTCTTTGGTGATATAAAATCACTACAGCAGCCGAAAGGTAAATCTGTGCTATTATGTACAGCAAAGCAACATGTTCACTTTAATGTCAACTTGTGCAGATGCTCATACTAGGTTATCAGTATTTTGCCGATAGACAAAAAAGGTGCCGATAGTGGCATGTGGTGTTCCATTAACTTGCAAATCCGCGCCCCATAGACTTCAATGCAAAATCGCATCCCTTAGACTTCAATGCAATATCGCCCTCCCTTTGACTTCAATGCAAAAGGCCCCCCCCCCCCCATTGACTTCAGTGCAAAAATGCCCCCCCCCCCAGTGACTTAAGTGCAAAAACACCGCCACCCCATTGAAATGCAAAAAATGCCCCCCCCCAAGGACTTCAATGCCAAAATGCACCCCTCCCCCCACAGTGACTTCAGTGCACAAACATCCCCCCCCCCGTGACTTCAGTGCAAAGACACCCCTCCCTTAGTGACCTCAGTGCAAAAATGCACCCCCCCAGTGACCTCAGTGCAAAACTGCCCCCTAGTGACCTCAGTGCAAAAACGCCCCCCCCCCCCCAAGTGACTTCAGTGCAAAAACGCCCCCCTAATGACCTCAGTGCAAAAAACACCAGCCACTTAAATTAAATTTAAATTGTTTTTTTAAAAAACTGTCCATTTCGGTTTTCGGCCAAGTGCATCTTAATTTTTGGTTTCAGCCCCGGAATTTTCATTTCAGGCTCCATTCACACACGTGCGACCTCAAAATCATGCGATTTTCATTGCGACATTACAGTGTGACTTGATTCGACTTTGGCACGACTTTGGATGAGTGCAACTTTGGCTTTGACCAAGGATAATTTTTTCTGCTGTACAAAGTTGCACGTACAACATTCAGGTGTGACTTTCATGCGAATATGGAGGGTTTACATGAAGGCTATGGCCCTCAAGTCGCATGAAAGTCAGACCAAAGTAGTGCAGGAACTACCTTGAAGTCACACAGATATGAATGCTACCCATTGGGAAACATAGGGAGCTTACTTGTCATGTGACTTTGGACCGCAGAGTCGCATGCGAAGTCGCATAAGTGTGAATTGAGCCTCAGTGCACCACTAGAGAGCATGCAACTCAATCCCCTTCATGCCTCTGCTAGAACTTGGTTAGTGAACAAGGAGGAAAGAAGTGAAAGCAAATATGGACAGCTGTGAAAGCTGGTATAACACCCCGGTCACATCAAGCCCAAATTTGAAATTGTACGACCTACAGTGAAGTTGCATGATTTCAAAGTCGGGGGACATGCTGATTTCAAGTGAGATTTGCAAGACATCTGACACAGATGTCTATGCAAATCGCACCAAAAGTAGTGCATGTACTACTTTAGAAATCGAGCGGCTCCGACCAAGTTGGAACCGCACTGATATGACCGCTGTAATTGTGGACAATAGGGTGCGGCTTGCAAGTTGCATGGCACGAGATTTGCAAGTCGTATGGCACGCAAATTGCATGCCAAGTCACACATAGTGCGACCTGGGTCTTAAAAGCAAACCTGTTCGCTCACACTTGCAGCTGCCCTTTTCACCTCTCTGAAAAGCAATCTACCAAGGTTGACAGGTGGCTGGGAGGCAACATATCACTTCCTCACCTACTGTTTTAACCCTGAAAAACCCTATTCACCTGAACAGGTTGCTTTTGGAAGCATCACACCTCAACTCATGTCAGCACATCTCACCACACAGAAGTTCAGCTACGGTGCATTGAAAAAAAATTAAATGTAATTTTTTTTCTCTAAAAGAAAAAAAAAGAAAAAAGCAAATATTGCTTTGCAATAATGCTACACACTGAACACCAGCCTGCTTACCAGAACATTGCGTTGTAGTGTAAGGGCTAATGTGATCGAACCCTAAATGTGCAATTTCTATATTAGATTGTTAAAATAGTATGTGGGTCTTAAAAAAAAAAAAAAAATTACACACACACACACACGACAGGTACTCGCTCCCACTTCCGCTGCGATTGCCTAAGGCGATCGGAAGCGGAAGTTGAGCTCACCCCAGGTGCCCACAGTAAAGATGCCAGCGCCAGGGAGAAAAGACAGCCGGTGAAACCAGCCGTGGTTAGGACACCACTGGACCAAGGGACAGATAATTACCTATATTTTAAAAGTCAGCAGCTACAGTTTTTGTAGTTGCTGACTTTAATTTATTTTTTTTTCAGCTGAAACTCCGCTATACCACCTAATACCTAAAAAAGTAATAAAATAATAATACCAATAATTTATTATTTTTTGTTCGGGTGTTTTATTATTACCGGTGTTAATAATAATAATACTACTACATTTAATTTGTTTTAAGGTTAGGGGTCAATCATTTATCATGATTTATTTATATATGTATTTATTTTACATTTATTTATTCATGCATGACAATTTTTTGTTTTTATATTTTTCATTTGAGCAGAAATTCACGCAAAACGCTTGTTAAATGCGCTAAAGCGTGCAAACACGTGCCAATCGCACATTTCTATTATTTTCTATGGGAAAAAAACTCACCAAAAACATGCAAATCTACCCAATTTGAGCTACAAAAGTAGCTCCAAAACTTTTTTGAGCTTCAGATGTTCTTGCTTCAGGCAACTTGGAGAGGAGATGTGAACTCATCTTACCACAGAGTAACATTGATTTTTTTTTCCCCCTGAGCGTTTTGGAGCTCCAAGCTACAAAATGCTCAGGTGTGGATGGGGCCTATAAGAGTAGGTAATGAAGCAGAGTGCTTGATTCTACATTTCTTGGGTCGTGCGTCCAACGCTTGGTCTGTCCTGGCAAAAAAAAAAAAAAAAGTGCTAGAAGAACACAGAATAAAGCGTTCTAGATGAGCATGAAAAGGTTGCAGGATAGGAAATGACACCACTGGTTAGTTCGCTTTCCATGAAGAAGCAACACTTTTCACATGGGATGAACAGTCAGCTTTAAATATACTAGCGGTGTAGAACTCCATTGCGGTAGTCCAGGATAATGTGATTGTTTCTTTTAGCTCTTCATATGACATGGTCTTCCTAAAGCGGGATTGTAGTGCAGATGAACACCATGTGCTTATTTGTTGTCCTTTCATCATGCCTCATCTGCTGAATGCTGACATTGCCATTTAAACGCACATCTCAGCTTGGTTTTGTGACTGAATGAATTGGTGGAATGTCAGCATGCTCCAACAAAGCACCTTTTGTGTACAGTCACTTTATGTCATTTTCAGTGATGCATACATGCGGAGGATGTTGGAGTTACACCGCAGTATTTGTTTAGATGATTTACTTAGGGGTGAACATTTTCATTCATTCCTGTCAAATTAGTTTCTGTTTAGAATTGTAATTCTGGCTAAAAAATGCCTGATTTATTTTTAGTCACTGATAGATTTCAACATTAATAGTGTCTGGACAGAAATTTAGAGGGTTCTGGTGATGACCTATGTGTTGTACATTGTGTGCTGACCTAGGACAAGTATTCATATAAGGACATATGACTTTTCCTTGTTCTTTCTAGGTCAGTGGCACCAGGGAATTAGCATTTTCAAGTTCAGGGCATTAGCATGTTCAGGGCAAGTCATGGTGGCTTCAGGAGGTTAGCAGTCTTTACAAAGACAAGGAGGCTAACCCTTGAGGTTAGCCTAGTGCCTGACATATTTTAAGGGTGGTTCACAAAAATCAAATTATATATACACATATACACACACTCATATACAAACACACACACACACACATATATATATATATATATATATATATATATATATATAATAATCCTGTGTCAGATTTTTATTGCAGCTCCTGATCTCATTACAAAGAACTCCCCTTGACCATTTTCACAAGGTCAAAAATTAAGGGGAGGGCTGTGGAAATTTTCTCTGACTTCCTGTTGTGTCTCTGGGTCAGAAAATGATGGCAACACAGACAGCTATAAAAAACGAACAAAGGTTTTACCACTCCTACAATCTATTCGAAGATTTAGCTGCAATGGTGTCACTCTTTTCTGAGCATTTTTGAGTACAACTACAAACAGCCTTCCCAATGTACAGTGCAGTAGTAAGTTCCGTTGTAGTCACCACAATAAAACTACAAAGATCAGCCACTACTGGATCATGCATACATCCTCAAGAAATTCATACAAAAGAGTATTCATCTCCTAACCAGGGTTCTGCAGGCAATGAGCAATTTCTGCCTCTAGGATAAGTAAGTCTTGATCACTGACTATTATTATTATTATACAGGATTTATATAGCGCCAACAGTTTGCTCAGCGTTTTACAATATAACGGGAGACAATACAGTAACAATACAATTCAATACAGGAGAGATAGGAGGGCCTGATCCTGGGAGCTTACAATCTAAGAGACTACCTGCCAACATACGTCATGTGAACACAAGTCACATTCACATTGTAGTCATACAGTATGCCATCATTACTATATGCAAGAGCCTATTATTTAGAACAATCCATGATTGTTTTGTTAATAAACAAGCATCACACATGTAACAGTCCAAACAGTAAGAAAGGCCTTAATTATTTGACAGCTAGACACATCATGCCAAACTTGTATAACATACGTAAGCACCTTGTTCAATGTTAAGGAAACCCATTCAAAAGTAGTTTAAGTTGTATACCAATTATGGCACCGCTACCTCATCCAATCAGAGAATATGCTGAAATATGCAAGGTATTCTGTGAATGGTGCCTGTGCCGACCTCCTTTGGTTGCTATTGGGGTTGATTTAGGCTAGGTTCACACCTAAACATTTTGCAGAAATGCACTACAGTCCATTTAACATGATTTCCTATGGGACACATTCACATTTCACGTTTTCACCCGGTACGATTTTTGGAGAGGGTCAGGGATGTTTTTAAATGCAAAATGTTGCATTTTGGTTTAAAAGACTTCAAAGGAGAAGCTGCACAAATGCATGTAGTATGTTTGGCATGTTTTGGTTCAAAAGACTTCAATAGAGATGCTGATGAAATGCATGTAGTGTGCTTTTGATGCGTGCTTGACACGTTTTGGTTCAAAAGACTTCAATAGAGTCACTGCAGAAATGCATGTAGTGTGTTTTTAATGCGTGGTTGACGCGTTTTGGTTCAAAAGACTTCAATAGAGTCGCTGCAGAAATGCATGTAGTATGTTTTTGATGCATGCTTGACGTGTTTTGGTTCAAAAGACTTCAATAGAGTTGCTGCAGAAATGCATGTAGTGTGTTTTTGATGCGTGGTTGACGCGTTTTGGTTCAAAAGACTTCAATAGAGTCGCTGCAGAAATGCATGTAGTGTGTTTTTGATGAGTTCTTGACGCGCTTTGGTTCAAAAGACTTCAATAGAGTTGCTGATGAAATGCATGTAGTGTGTTTTTGATGTGTAGTTGACGTGTTTTGCTTCAAAAGACTTCAAAGGAGATGCCGCAGAAATGCATGTAGTGTGTTTTTGATGCATGTTTGGCGCGTTTTGGTTCAAAAGACTTCAATAGAGATACTGTAGAAATGCATGTAGTGTGTTTTTGATGCATATTTGACACGTTTTGGTTCAAAAGACTTCAATGGAGATGCTGATGAAATGCATGTAGTGTGTTTTTGATGCGTGTTTGATGCATTTTGGTTCAAAAGACTTCAAAGGAGACGCTGAAGAAATGCATGTAGTGTGTTTTTGATGTGTGTTTGAAGCGTTTTTAATCTGCCCAGCAACAAGTTGGTCAAAAAAAACGCATCAAAAATACATATGCAAAAACAAAAAACGCACTGCAGAAATGGACCAAACGCAAACCTCATAGGTGTGAGCCTAGCCTTACTAAAACTTGAGAATGCAAAATCTGGCACAGCTGTGCATGGTAGCCAATCAGCTTCTAACTTCAGCTTGTTCAATTAAGCTTTGACAAAAAAAAAAAAAAGGAAGCTGATGGGTTTGCATGCAGAGCTGCACCAAATTGTGCACTCTCTAATTTAAGTAAATCTGCTCTGGGAGCTGCCAGCAAAGGACAGTGGTGATCACTTTAGCAGCCGTGACCGCTACAGTGATTCTCCACTTCCAAAGCGGTCCCACAGGTATGACATATGTATATTACATTGGTCAGAGCTGAACCAATGTAACTATGCAATACAATCTATACCTGGACTTTAACCCCTTCCTGCCATTGCCTCCTGGACCTTTAAGAGGTTCTAAATGCTGAGAGGTGGAGGTGGGTGGGCACCACCGTGTCTGCCAATCACATCCATCACATGACTGGAAAGCTCCCAACCGCAAGTATGCATCAGGAGCATTCTGGTACCCGCCGGTGACTGTGCACATCATGACGCATATATGCAGTCACTTGGCGTTAAAGCCCACCTGCCGAGAGGCCGCATATATGTGTACTGCCAGCGGGAACGGTTTAATAAAAATTAAAAATGCAACATAGCCCCTCAAAATAAACACATATATATATATATATATCTTTGTGTAACAGTTGATACAGCAATATATCCCCTTTGTGCTATTCCCAAACACTTTTAACCGGATCTGATTGGTAACTATTCATATTACCAAAGTTCCTCATAGTTTTGAAAAGAGGAGCCTCTTGCTAAAAAACTAAAATAAATAAATAAAATATCTTTATTAGTGCCTTTTGCAATCAGTTTAAATTGTTATTAATCTACTTTACCGCTTGGACCTGTCAGATGTAACCCTCTGGGGAACATGTAACGCTGACCATCAGATGTAACCCTCTGGGGAACATGTAACGCTGACCATCAGATGTAACCCTCTGGGGAACATGTAACGCTGACCATCAGATGTAACCCTCTGGGGAACATGTAACACTGACCATCAGATGTAACCCTCTGGGGAACATGTAACGCTGACCATCAGATGTAACCCTCTGGGGAACATGTAACGCTGACCATCTGATGTAACCCTCTGGGGAACATGTAACGCTGACCATCTGACCATCAGATGTAACCCTCTGGGGAACATGTAACGCTGACCATCTGACCATCAGATGTAACCCTCTGGGGAACATGTAACGCTGACCATCTGACCATCAGATGTAACCCTCTGGGGAACATGTAACGCTGACCATCAGATGTAACCCTCTGGTGAACATGTAACGCTGAACATCTGACCATCAGATGTAACCCTCTGGGGAACATGTAACGCTGACCATCTGACCATCAGATGTAACCCTCTGGTGAACATGTAACGCTGACCATCTGACCATCAGATGTAACCCTCTGGGGAACATGTAACGCTGACCATCAGATGTAACCCTCTGGGGAACATGTAACGCTGACCATCAGATGTAACCCTCTGGGGAACATGTAACGCTGACCATCAGATGTAACCCTCTGGGGAACATGTAACGCTGACCATCTGATGTAACCCTCTGGGGAACATGTAACGCTGACCATCTGACCATCAGATGTAACCCTCTGGGGAACATGTAACGCTGACCATCTGACCATCAGATGTAACCCTCTGGGGAACATGTAACGCTGACCATCAGATGTAACCCTCTGGTGAACATGTAACGCTGAACATCTGACCATCAGATGTAACCCTCTGGGGAACATGTAACGCTGACCATCTGACCATCAGATGTAACCCTCTGGTGAACATGTAACGCTGACCATCTGACCATCAGATGTAACCCTCTGGGGAACATGTAATGCTGACCATCACCCTCTGCCCTAGAACAATGTCAAAACAAGCTACTTGGGATCCCAAGAAAAGGCTTGCCTGGCTGTACAGTACTCATCATCACATAAAATAGTCAAGAACTGGCATACCACAAGTGAATCTAGTGACATGGAGCGTGCATAGGGACATCAACTACAACAGACCATCATAAACATTATCATCACTGTCAAACAAGTCAGAAAATTGCCCACTTTACTTCTGGGGAAGTTGTGAGGACTGGGGCTCTTTACCCATAAAGACCTGATAAAAAAAATCGTATTCTTTAGTTAGGAACAGACATTCCACATTAATGATTATACTACCAAAACAAGTGTGTGCTGTAAATTGCCTCCAGCATTGTTTCTTCTTGCTGGAGGCTGCAATTTTGCTGAAGCCCAGAGCCCCTGAGCAGCAGTAAATCTGTAGGCTGTCAGCAGATCAGAACAGTGCCTAAAAATAGGAAGCAACTGAGCATGTGCAGAGCAGGGTGAGACAGTGTATTACTGGATTTTAAACAGTATAGGCACTTATTCTTAATGTTTTATTTAGCTGTACCTGCAAAAGGGGCCAGCCTGAAGTCATTTACCAGAAATGTATTTTCTGACTAAAGTTCCACTTTAAAAGAAATTGGTTTACTTCCAGTGGACATTCCGGATGTGGGGTTATCCCCGCTCATTCCCAGTGCCCACCTATGGACAGGACTCTCCTAGCTGGAGGTCAGCCACCCTACCCCCATATCTATGTACTGGTGTGAGGCTAGCTCCGCCCATTCCCAGTGCCCACCTATGGACAGGACTCTCCTAGTTGGAGGTCAGCCACCCTACCCCCATGTCTTGCTATGTACTGGTGTGAGGATAGCTCCGCCCATTCCCCGTGTCCACCCATGGACAGGACTCTCCTAGTTGGAGGTCAGCCATCCTACCCCCATGTCTTGCTATGTACTGGTGTGAGGATAGCTCCGCCCATTCCCAGTGCCCACCTATGGACAGGACTCTCCTAGTTGGAGGTCAGCCACCCTACCCCCATGTCTTGCTATGTACTGGTGTGAGGATAGCTCCGCCCATTCCCAGTGCCCACCTATGGACAGGACTCTCCTAGTTGGAGGTCAGCCACCCTACCCCCATGTCTTACTATGTACTGGTGTGAGGCTTGCTCCGCCCATTCCGTGTCCACCTATGGACAGGACATTCCAAACGTGAGGTCAGCCCCGCCTCATCTATGTACAGCACATTGCCGGTGTGGGGTTAACTCCACTTCCTTCCCTCATTGACCTATTTAAGGACATTGCAGGTGAAGGGTCAGCTCCGCCCCCTCCCTGTGGTCAGCTATGTACAGGCCACGCCTGGTGTAGGGTTAGCCCCACCCCGTCCTTGTGTCCACCTATGTACAGGACGTTCCCGGTGTAGGGTAACCCCGCCTCCTCTCAGTGTCCGGCCTGACTCTATATGGAGAGGTCAGGAGTTGGCCGGCGGACCCTTAGCATTCCTTCCATTGGGAACCCCTGAGACAAGGCGCGCACTCACTCTCTTTCTAGCTGCCTCGCTGGTACGTACACAAGAGACCAGGCGACCGCTCTCAGGCTGCCGATCAGTCCTAGTCCTTTGTCCGAGGAAGGTATCGCCAGCTGCCCATCCGCCATCCTCTTCCGCCAGGCTTCGTCTGTTCACACCGCTGTCTGTCCTTCCCCGCACACCACAATCGTCTCAATACTCCCCACTGTTCTCTCTCATCTGAGGTTTGTTGTGAGAACGAAGGAATCACCCCCTCCCTGCGTCACGGCTCAGTCATACGAAACGGGGAGGGCTCTGCCAGTCATGTGACCCAGCATGGGTGGACAGCGGCCGCCATATTGGTTATGGGCCGTTCACTACTCAGTGATTCTAGAACTACTTCCTGGATGCCATAGAAATTCCACCAGCGCAGTGTGTGAAGCATGATTATTGAGACTGAGAAGAGCTGTGCTGTGTCCAGTCCATAGAGAACAACAGACGTTTTTTGGGCTGAGTCCATCCATAGGGAATAAGAGAAGTGTTGCTGTGCACCATCTATACCCACTTGTGGACCGCCTGATCGCCCTACCTGTCCTACAGCTTACCTTGCTACCTGTTTCCAGGTGTGGGGCATGCTGATGCCTGTCCACAGTGATTCTTGGCTGGGATCTGCTGTGTGCAATCACAGCCTAGGGCTGTGTGCAGAGGTAACCATCTCTCTGCAGGGATGAGAAACTAAGAGATCTGCTAGTAAAAGACAGCACACTCTACACATATTACTTCTAGTAAGGCACACATTTAACCTCTTGATCGATCGCCCTAGATGTTAACCCCTTCCCAGCCAGAGTCATTAGTATAATGATAGTGTATAGTATCAGTGGTGATGTCAGTTCCAGCAGACTGGGGGGCCAGGCCCCAGGGTCAGATTGCTGCCACACTGTCATAGTTCCATTATAAGTTGCTGATCACCACCATTAGTATTAACCACTTGCCTGCAGGGCACTTATACCCCCTTCCTGCCCAGGCCAATTTCCAGCTTTCAGCGCTATCACACTTTGAATGACAATTGCGCGGTCATGCAACACTGTACCCATATGACATTTTTATATTTTTGGTGACAAATAGAGATTTATTTTGGTGGTATTTAATCACCTCTGGGTTTTTTATTTTTTCTTAAACAAACTAAAAACCACAGAAAATTTTGAAAAAAAATGTTTTTTCTTAGTTTTTGTTATAAAATTTTGTAAATTATTTTTCTCCTTCACTGATGTGCGCTAATGAGGCTGCATTGATGGGCACTGATAGGCAGCACTGATGAGGAGGCACTAATGGGCATTAACAGGCATCACTGATGGGCACTGAAAGGCAGCACTCATATATGGCACTGACTAGCAATGATAGGTGGCACTGATGGGTGACACTGAAAGGCAGCTCAGATGGGCACTGATATGTGACATTGATGTGGCACTGGCAGGTGGCATGGATGAGCACTGACAGCTGGCATTGATGGACACTGACAGGTGGCACTGCTGGGGCTACACTGATCATCAGTGCCCTGATGATCAGCGTACATGTCCCCTCTGAGTAATGCCGATTACTGGCTCTGCTCTCCTCTCGAGCTGTCATCGTGACAGCTCGTGAGGAGAGAAATCCTGATAACCGGCATTTCCCTGTTTTACATATGATCAGCTGTGATTGGACACAACTGATCACATGACTGAGCTGACATCTTCGGCTCTTTCCATTGATTGGGGATCCGCTGTTTCCTAGGGACACAGCGCACCACCGATCGCCGCACTGCGCGCTCCCGGAGCTGCGCATGCGTCGTTAGAATGGGACAACGTCATGTTATGTCCTCCCAGAACAAGAGAACCGCCTTGCGCCCGTCGTACTATATGGTGGGAAGTGGTTAAAAAAAATCAAGTATGTATACAATAGTTTGTAGGTGCTATAACTTTCATGCAAACGAATCCGTATACGCTGTGACAGTAGGCAGGTAAAATCATCTGGTTGCGTCCAGGATGGACGATACATTTGTCCGAGATTTATGCAGGCCATAGACAGGTCATTTATCGGCCAAATTTTCGTCCGCACGAAAAATTGGCCGATAATAATCCTGTTAGTGGGGCCACCCCGTTGACCGTTTTTCGCGGATCTCCTCATTTATTTTTATCGGTCATGCTGGAAAATACACGAAAAACATCCTATTTTCGTGGACGTGGGTGGCAGCATCGGCAATGGGGCCGGCCGATAAACGGCCCGTCTATAGCCTGCCTTAGGCTGTATGTGGATTTGTACCACTACGGGGAAGTGCTGAGCCCTGCAGCAGTGAGGTACTGAGCCCAGCTGAAGGTAGTGGGCTCATTAGGGCCTCTATAAATCTTCCCAGCCTGCTTAGGTAGTTGCTCTGTCCTGGAACCAGTTCTCTACTTGAGTACACTGGGGAGCATCATACCTGTCTGTGCGGTGAGACAAACGCCTGTGTGGCTAGCCTCCAAATTAACAGGGAGATAAGGACTGGGTGCAAGGGAAGCTTTTTGTGGCATAGTAAGTGGCCAAATTGGCAAGGATTTATTTTCATGTTTCTTTTTGTTTTAATGTTCTTTCTTATGTAAATAAACTGCACCTTTGTTTTTTCACCAACACTGCTGTTTTGCTGTGCCTGTTTTGTGTTGTGAACTCACCCAGGGGGTCACACACAACTGCTGCTGAGCAAACCCCGTTACAACACGTATTGGGATTTTTTTTTTGTTAATCAAAAACATTATTATACAGGATTATTATTTTACATAATGACGGCTACAGAGCGGTTGTCCGGTTCTGGGAGTGTGTCATATGATGTCCTCCCAGAAAGCAATCTCTGTGATGGTAAAAAAAAATCAATCACAGCACCCTTTTACCACGTTATCAGCTGTGTCCAATGACACAGTAGATAACCGGTAAATGCAGTTGCCGGTTATCGGCTGAACTTTCCTCACGCTGTCAGAGCGCGAGGAAAGTACAGCCGATAACCGGCAGTTGTTAGAGGACGGATCGGAACCGATCATCAGGGTGCTGATGATCAGTGTCCAGCAGTACCACCCACGTGTGCCTAGTAGTGCCACCCAGCAGTGTCACCTATCAGTGCCCATTATTGTTGCATATCCGTGCCAGCTCATCAGTGCTGCCTATCTTTGCCACCTCATCAGTGCCGCCTCATCAACGCACATCAGTGAAGGAGAAAAATTACCTGTTTGCAAAATTTTATAACAGAAACAAAGAAACTTTTTTTTCAAATCTTTTGCTCTTTTTTTATTTTGTTTATAGCACAAAAAGTAAAAAAAAACTCCCAGTGGCGATTAAATACCACCAAAAGAAAGCTCTATTTGTGTGAATAAAATAATTTCATATGGGTACAATGTTGCATAACCGCACAATTGTCATTCAAAGTGTGACAGCACTGAAAGCTGAAAATTGGCCTGGGCAGGAAGGGGGTATAAGTGCCCGGTAGGCAAGTGGTTAAAGAGAAATGCTTTTCAGGGATCATCTAAAGTGGACAGATTGGGGTAGGGCATTCCATAGGATGGGAGAAGTTTGGGAAAGTCCTGGAGGTGAGCATGCGAGGAGGTGACATGGGAACTAGAGAGCAGAAGGTCTTGGGAGCTTGTTGCTGGGGGCAGAGTTGGGGATGGCTTTGTAAGCTGCTAGTATTTTAAATTTTATTCACTGGGCGAGTGGAAGCCAGTGGAGGGATTGGTAGAGAGGGGTGGCAGAATGGTTGGTAAGGTGGATGAGCCTGACAGCAGTAGTCATAATGGACTGGAGGGGGGATAGCCTATGTAAAGGTAAGCCAATGAAGAGGGAGTTCCAGTAGTCGAGGCGAGAGATAACCAGGGAGTGAATTAGGAGCTTTGTGGTGTCATTGGTTAAAAAGGGGCGTATTCTGGAGATGTTGCAGAGGTTGAGGCGGCATGATTTGGACAGTTATTGGATGTGGGCCTGAAAGGATAGTTCAGAATTGAGGTTTACACCTAGCACCTTGGCATGCAGAGATGGGTTGATAGTTGTGCTTTTGATCCTCACCGAGAAATCAGAGGAAGAGGCACGTGGGGGAGGAAATATGAGCTTAGTTTTGGTTAGGTTGAGTTTTAGGAAGTGGTGTGACATCCAGTCTGATATATCTGTTAGTAAATCGGTGATAAGTGAGGAAACTGATGGGGTGAGCTGAGAAGTAGAGAGATAGATTTGTGTGTCATCAGCATAGAAATGGTATTGGAAACCATGGGAAGCTATTAGCTGACCAAAGAAGTGTAGATCGAGAATAGGAGAGGTCCAAGGACAGAATCTTGTGGGACCCTGACGGTAAAAGGAGTAGGAAGTAGAGTTGTAAGTGACACTGAAGGTGTGGTGAGATGGGTAAGAGTCTAACCAACAGGGAGTACAGTCACGGAGGCCAAGTAAATAGATTTTTTTGAGGAGGAAGGGGTGGTCAACTGTGTCAAAGGCAGCGGAGAGGTCCAAGAGTAAGAGTACGGAATAGTGACCATTGGTTTTAGCAATTAGTAAGTCATTTGTGAGTTTTAGGAGAGCAGTTTCTGTGGAGTGTTGTGGGCAGAATCCAGACTGAAGGGGATTCAGAAGGTTATTCTCAATAAGGTGGCAGCTCAGCCGGTTGTAGAATAGACGTTCAAGGAGTTTGGAGGCAAAAGGGAGTAAGGAGATGGGTCTTAGGTTGCTAAGGTTGGTGGGGACCAGTGTGGCCTTTTTAAGTATGGGGGTGACTAGTTCATGTTTTAGAGAGTTGGGGAAGATGCCAGTAGAAAGGGAGAGATCGAAGATATGAGTTAAAGAGTGAAGAATAGAGTCAGAGGGTGACTGTAGTATTTGCGAGGGAACAGGGTCCATTTAACAGGCAGCATAACACACTTTGGCCAAAAATTATTTCATTTATATTGCGAAAAATAAAAAACCCAGTGGTGATCAAATACCTCTAAAAGAAAGCTCTATTTGTGTGAAAAAAATGATAAATTGCATGTGAGTACAATATTGCATGACCACGCAATTACCTGTTAAAGTAGCGCAGCACCAAATAGCAAAAAATGGCCTGTCATGGAGGGGGTAAAATCTTCCGGATACATATACACAGGTGAAACTTGAAAAATTAGAATATCGTGCAAAAGTTCATTTATTTCAGTAATGCGACTTAAAAGGTGAAACTAATATATGAGAGAGACTCATTACATGCAAAGCAAGATAGTTCAAGCCTTGATTTGTCATAAATGTGATGATTATGGCTTACAGCTCATGAAAACCCCAAATCCACAATCTCAGAAAATTAGAATATTGTGAAAAGGTGCAATATTCTAGGATCAAAGTGTCCCACTCTAATCCGTTAATTAAGCTATAACACCTGCAAAAGGGTTCCTGAGCCTTTAAATGGTCTCTCAGTCTGCTTCAGTAGGAATCACAATCATGGGAAAGATTGCTGACCTGACAGTTGTGCAGGAAACCATCATTGACACCCTCCATAAGGAGGGAAAGCCTCAAAAGGTAATTGCAAAAGAAGTTGGATGTTCCCAAAGTGCTGTATCAAAGCACATTAATAGAAAGTTATGTGGAAGGGAAAAGTGTGGAAGAAAAAGGTGCACAAGCAACAGGTCTGACCACATCCTGGAGAGGATTGTCAGGAAAAGCCTATTCAAAAGTGTTGGGGACTTTCACAAGGAGTGGACTGAGGCTGGAGTCAGTGCATCAAGAGCCACCACATACAGACAGAACCTGGACATGGGCTTCAAATGTCGTATTCCTCTTGTCAAGCCTCTCCTGAACAACAAACAACGTCAGAAGCGTCTTACTTGGGCTAAAGAAAAACAGACCTGGTCTGTTGCTCAGTGGTCCAAAGTCCTCTTTTCTGATGAGGGCAACTTTTGTATCTCATTCGGAAACCAAGGACCCAGAGTATGGAGGAAGAATGGAGAGGCACACACTGCAAGATGCTTGAAGTCCAGTGTGAAGTTTCCACAGTCTGTGTTGATTTGGGGAGCCATGTCATCTGCTGGTGTTGGTCCACTGTGCTTCATTAAGTTCAGGGTCAACGTAGCCGTCCACCAGGAGATTTTGAAGCACTTCATGCTTCCTTCCGCAGACGAGCTTTATGGGGATGATGACTTCATTTTCCAGCAGGACATGGCACCTGCCCACACTGCCAAAAGCACCAAAACCTGGTTCAATGACCGTGGGATTACTGTGCTTGATTGGCCAGCAAACTTGCCTGACCTGAACCCCATAGAGAATCTATGGGGCATTGCCAAGAGAAAGATGAGAGACATGAGACCGAACAATGCAGAAGAGCTGAAGGCCGCTATTGAAGCATCCTGGTCTTTCATAACACCTCAGCAGTGCCACAGGCTGATAGCTTCCATGCCACGCCGCATTGAGGCAGTAATTGCTGCAAAAGGGGCCCAAACCAAGTACTGAGTACATATGGACGCTTATACTTTTCAGAGGTCCGATATTCTATGTACAATCCTTGTTTTATTGATTGCATGTAATATTCTAATTTTCTGAGATTGTGGATTTGGGGTTTTCAATGAGCTGTAAGCCATAATCATCACAATTATGACAAATCACGGCTTGAACTATCTTGCTTTGCTTGTAATGAGTCTATCTCATATATTAGTTTCACCTTTTAAGTTGCATTACTGAAATAAATGAACCTTTGCACGATATTCAAATCTTTCGAGTTTCACCTGTACAAAATGAAAAGAAGTGCTACTGTGCAGATACATCTTAAAGAATAAAAGAAGTTCTGCTGTGCAGTATCCATACTTAAACATATAAAATTAAAGAAGAATCAGTACATACTGTAGTATGAGGAGCCCACGATCGCCAGCCAGCCGCTTGTAAAAGTAAACAGTCTGAAAAACATGCACACAAAAACTGCTTTTTTCATCAAATTAACCACTAGCCTACAGGACACTTATACCCCCTTCCTGCCCAGGCCAATTTCCAGCTTTCAGTGCTGTTGCACTTTGAATGACAATTGTGCGGTCATGCAACACTGTACCCATATGACATTTTTTTTTGTGACAGCTTTATTTTGGTGGTATTTAATCAACTCTGGGTTTTTTATTTTTTCTTAACCAAAAACCACTGAAAAGTTTGAAAAAAAAAAGTTTTTTCTTAGTTTTTGTTATAAAATTTAGTAAATAAGTGATTTTTCTCCTTCACTGATGTGCGCTTATGAGGCTGCAGTGATGGGCACTGATAGGCTGCACTGATGAGGAGGAGGCACTGGTAGGTGGCACTGACTGGCACTGAAAGGCAGCACTGACTGGCACTGATAGGTGGCACTGATGGGTGACACTGAAAGGCAGCTCAGATGGGCACTGATATGTGGCATTGATGTGCACTGGTAGGCACTGATGGGCACTAGCACGAGGCACTGATGAACATTGATACAAGGCACTGATGGACACTGACAGGTGGCACTGCTGGGGCTACACTGATCATCAGGGCACACTGATCATCAGTGCCCTGATGATCAGTGTACATGTCCCCTCCGCAGAAAGCCGATTACCGGCTCTCCTCTTGAGCTGTCAGCGTCACAGCTCGAGAGAGAAATGTTGATAACCGGCATTTCCCTGTTTACATGTGATCAGCTGTGATTGGACACAGCTGATCACATGTCCGAGCCGACATCTTCGGCTTTTTCCATGATTGGTGATCCGCAGATCGCCGCGCTGCGCGCTCCCTGAGCCGCGCATGCGCGGTGAAAATGGGAGGACGTCATATGACGTCCTCCCAGAACGAGAGAACCACCTTGCGTCCGACGTATTACTATATGGCGGGGGGGAGGTGGTTAAACAAAACCTTTTACATAAAAACGGAAAATTGACAGCAGAAGAAAACCAAGTGGTCCATTGAGTTGTGTTTTTTGGGGGGTTTTTTTGTTGAGTATAGATCTATGTTTGTCCCAGGTATATTTAAATCCACTTACTGTTGACTGACTCACTACCTCTGCTGAAAGTCCATTCCAAGCATCAACTACTCTTTCAGTAAAATAATACTTTCTTAGATAAGTTTTGAACTTCCCTCCTGCTAGTTTGAGGTCATGTCCTAGTGTTCTTGGCATCATATTGAAAATCCTGCCCTCCTGAACCTTATTAGCCCCTTGATGTATTTAAAGGTTTCAATGTGTCCTCATTCCCTTCTTTCCTCCAGACTGTACATATTAAGTTCCTGAAGTCTCTCTTGATATGTTTTATCCCTCAGACCTTTCACCATTTTGTTACCCATCTCTGGGCTTGTTCTATCTTATCAATTAGTTGTGCACAGAAACTGAAAATGCAGTATGCACTTGGCCAAAAACTGAAACAGACAGTTTTTAACATTTAAAAAAAAAATTGAATTAACCCCTTGAAAATGATGTCACACAAATATGCGACCTCACAGAAATGGGCTTTTTGTCCGAGGGGGCCACATGTTTGCATATCTGTCTGTGCAAAAGACTGGGGTGTCAGAGGCTATCATCTGATCACTGTGATAGCCTCTGATCAGTCACTGTGAAGCACACCCTCGTGTTTTCTTTCTCTCTGAATGGAGGAGAGAAATACATTGTATATCTCTTTCTCTCTGCTTGCAGAGAGAAAATAAAAATAAAATTAAAATTAAAAATAACAAGATCAAGGTTTGACCCAAGTCAGTGCCAGGATTGTTTGGGTCAAGGTCAGGGTTTTTTTTTTTTATTTAAAATTAGTGTCCGTGTTTTAGGTAGGACAAAAAAAAGAGCAAAATGTGCACTATTATTTCTGGGCTGTACTATGGGTATAAACAACAAATAATGTTCAAATATGTGGTATCGCTGCATTCGTTAGCTGGAGAATTTATTTTGGGTTGTTCTTAGGTGGTGGGTTATGGTAGTAACGAGAAACACACAGCTAAATTTAAAAAAATGTTTTTGTTTTTTTACGCCAGTTTTCCTTTAATGAAAAAAAAAATCAGGAGATATCCATTACCATTTACCACCAAACGAAAATCCAAACCCAATTTGTCTTGAAGAAGACAAGATATAATTCACCTGGATGTACAAAGAAGTTATGATATGTATGGTTTTACTAACATGTCAAACGTAGACATTAAGATTTGTTTTACCTTTAGGTGTGAAGGGTTAAATGTGGCTGGCAATTTTGCATTGAAGTCACTAGGGGGAGTTTTTGCATTGAAGTCAATGGGAACGTGACTTTGCATGAAAGCCTATGAGACGCAATTTTGCATTGAAGTCACTAGGGGGCGTTTTTGCATTGAATCAATGGGAACACAACTTTGCATGAAAATCTATGAGACACGATTTTGCATTGAAGTCACTAGGTGGTGTTTTTGCATGAAAGTCAATGAGATGCAATTTTTGCATTGAAATCACTAGGGGGCATTTTTGCATTGAAGTAAACGGGGTTATGACTTTGCATGAAAGTCTATGAGATGCGATTTTGCATTGACGTTCCTAGGGGGCGTCCATAGCTCCACCCTGGTCCAAAACATTAGTAATATAGCCAAAAATTCTATCAGATTAGTCTGACATGATCTGGCCTGTAATTGCCAGATTCTAACTTGCTGCCCTTCCTGTGGATAGGTACGATATTAGCTGTCCGCCAGTCATAGGGAACATCTGTTAGAAGAGATTGACACATCTTCAATCTCTCCCTCTCCAGCACTTTCCCCTCCCCTCTGAAACATGCACACATCACCCCCATACTTAAAAAGCCCTCCCTGGACCCCAATGACCCGAACAACCTCAGACCCATCTCCCTGCTCCCATTTACATCTAAACTCCTCGAACGCCTAGCCTACACCCGCCTATGCTCTCACCTCAACGACAACAACCTCCTCGATCCCCTACAGTCCGGCTTCCGTCCCCTACACTCCACCGAAACTGCCTTACTCAAACTCTCCAACGACCTGCTAACCGCCAAAGCTAATGGCCACTAATCAGTGCTCCTACTCCTTGACCTTTCTGCGGCCTTCGACACAGTCAACCACCCCCTCCTCCTCAAAAAACTACACTCCCTCGGCCTCAGAGATTCTTCTCTCTCCTGGCTCTCATCCTACCTGTCACAACACTCTTTCAGCATTACCTATAATGCTACCACCTCCCTCTCACTCCCCCTCTCTGTTGGGGTCCCTCAAGGCTCTGTCCTCGGGCCCCTTCTCTTCTCCATCTACACCTCCTCCCTTGGCCAACTCATACACTCTCACGGCTTCAACTACCACCTCTATGCCAACGACACGCAAATCTATCTCTCAACCCCCCACCTCACCTCCTCGGTCTCCGCCCGAATCACACACCTGCTGAGCGACATATCAGACTGGATGTCGCTCCACTTCCTTAAATTGCACCTCTCCAAAACTGAGTTTCTCGTCTTCGCCCCCAGCCCGGACACCACCCCCCACTGACTTCTCTATCACATCGAACAACGCTACCATCAAACCCGCCCCGCAGGCCAGAGTACTTGGTGTCATTCTGGACTCCAACCTATCCTTCCAGCCCCAAGTTCAATCTTTAACAAACTCGTGCAGACTCCACCTCCGCAACATCGCCAAAATCCGCACGTTCCTAACTCCAGAAACCACTAAACAGCTCATCCACTGCCTCATCATATCACGACTCGACTACTGCAACTCCCTCCTCACTGGCCTGCCTCGCCGCTGGCTATCCCCGCTTCAGTCGATCCTGAATACGGCTGCTAGACTCATTCACCTTTCCAACCGCTCCGTCTCCGCCACCCCCCTCTGCCAATCCCTCCACTGGCTTCCGATTGCGCAACGGATCAAATTCAAAATCCTAACACTGACGTACAAAGCTGTCCACCATACTGCCCCGAACTACATCACTGACCTAATATCCAAGTACCGCCCAGCACGCACACTCCACTCCTCACAAGACCTCCTTCTCTCTAGTTCCCTGGTCTCCTCCTCCCATGCCCACCTCCAGGACTTCTCCAGGGTGTCACCCATCCTCTGGAACTCCCTGCCCCAACCCATCAGATTATCACCTACTCTCCTCTCCTTTAGGCGCACCCTGAAAACCCATCTCTTCAGGGAAGCCTACCCCACCCCCTGCTAACTTGCCGACCTCCTCCACTCTTCCTACCACTCCATCCCCCACAGCTATCTCCTCCTGTGCCACCATCCCCTCCCTCCTAGATTGTAAGCTCCAAAGAGCAGGGCCCTCGATCCCCTCATGTTTTGCATTGTATTGGTATTGTTTTGTCACATGTTCTGTCCCCCTTTCTAATGTACAGCGCTGAGCGAACTATTGGCGCTTTATAAATACTGTATAATAATAATAATAATAATAATAAACTGATCCGTTAAATGTCCAACAACTATAGCATGAAATTTGCTTTATTAACCACTTCAAGTCCAGACACTTTTACCCCCTTCCAGTCCAGACCAGTTTTCAGCTTTCTGTGCTGTCACACTTTGAATGACAATTGCACGGTCATGCAACACTGTACATATTAATTTTTTAGCATTTTTTTAAGACAGATAAAGCTTTATTTTGGTGGTATTTATTCACCACTGGGATTTTTATTTTTTTTTGCTATGTAAATGAAAAAGTCCAAAAATTTTGAAAATAAGTGTTATTCTTATAAAAGTTTGCAAATAAATAATATTTCATCAAATCTTGGCCAAAATTTATTCCGTTATCTTTTTAGTAAAAAAAAAATAACCCAAATTAGTTTATAACCAAAAATTATAATTTTTAAACATTTTTTTTTACATTTTTATTTTATTTTTTTATATTTCTTTTTTTTTACGTACTTTCACCCTAGAATTGACATTTTGCTTACTACTCTGCATGTGATCACTGATTGGCCAATCAGTGATCACATGATCGGGACCTCGTACAGAGGTCCCGTCCGACGATCGGTGTTCTACTGTGTCTAGAGAACAAAGCGGGCACCGGATTGCAGTGCTGCGCGCTCCCAGGGAGCGCGCACAAGCAGGGGGCGGGGAGGCCCTTTAGAAACGGCCACCCGACCATGCACTGCCACCGCCCGGCCGTTTATATACAACAGCCGGATGGGAGGTGGTTAAGCTTTAACCAAGCCAATTCCTCTGCTACCTCTGTCTCCAGAAATGCTAAAAATGAACCATCATTACTTCGAACCAATGTGATTCCCCCACTTGCTATTACTAGTACAATTTAGTTCTGAGAAGACTGAACAGTAGTAATTGTTTAAATGGTTTTCTATAGTCAGGTCTCCCTCAACATACATAAGTGTTGTGCCCAGTTTTAGTTTTAGGGATCCCATTGTATTTTTTTTCCTTCTATCATATTGTTTCTTTCTTCCCTTTTTTATTCTTACTAATTTGCCTGCCATATAATCTAGTTGCCTCCAGGATGGTAGACTTTAAGAGTGCCCACTGATTACTTACTCCTGTTGTTTTACTCCAACCTTTCAATTCCCCCATTTCCACAAAATTTGTCCTTTTGAAATCTAAAACGTTTGTATTTGTATATGATTTTTCAATTCTTGTTTTAATATCAAACCAAAGACATTGGTGATCACAAGAACTAAAATCACCTCAACATCAGACAATCAATCCCCATTTGTCAGCACTAGGTCTAGAATATGATCATCTCGGGTTTGGGCTTTTTACGAACCGTTTTAGAGAAATCTCATTCATTGCCTCCATTACATCCCTGCTTCTGCTTGTAATAGCAGTTTGAGAATTCTAGTTAATGTCAGGCATGTTGAAATCACCTATGTGTAAATATTCACAGTGCAGGGAGGAAAAAATATGTGAACCTTTGGACTTAATAACTGGTTGACCCTCCTTTGGCAGCAATAACCTCAACCAAACGTTTGCTGCAGTTGCAGATCAGACCTGCACAACGATCTGGAGTAATTTTGGACCACTCCTCTTCACAAAACTTTCAGTGTAGCAATATTCTTGGGATGTCTGGTGTGAGTCACTCTCTTAAGATCATGCCACAGCATTTCAATCGGCTTGAGGTCAGGACTCTGACTGGGCCACTCCAGAAGGCGTATTCTGTGCTGTTGCAGCCATTGTTTTGTTGAATTACTTGTATGCTTTGGGTCATTGTCCTGTTGCATCACCCATCCTCTGCGGAGCTTCAGTTGGCGGACAGATGGTCGTACGTTTTCCTGCAAAATGTCTTGATAAACTCTGGAATTCATTTTCCCATCAATGACAACAATCCGTCCAGGCCCTGAGGCAGCAAAGCAGCCCCAAACCATGATGCTCCCTCCGCCATGTTTTACAGTGGAGATGAGGTTTTGATGTTGGTTTGCTGTGCCTTTTTTTTCTCCACACATAGTGTTGTGTGTTCTTCCCAAACAACTCAATCTTGGTTTCATCTGTCCACAGTATATTTTGCCAGTAGTGCTGTGGAACATCTAGGTGCTCTTTTGCAAACTTCAAACGTGCTGCAATATTCTTTTTGGACAGCAATGGCTTCCTCCGTGGTGTCCTCCCATGTACTCCATTCTTGTTTAATGTTTTCCTTATTGTAGATGTGTCAACAAAAATGTTAGCATGTGCCAGAGATTTCTGTAGGTCTTTAGCTGACACTCTGGGATTCTTCTTTACCTCATGCAGCATTCTGCGCTGTGCTCTTGCAGTCATTTTTACAGGATGACCACGCCTAGGGAGAGTAGCAACAGTGCTAAACTTTCTCCATTTGTAGACAGTCTGTCTTACCGTGGACACATGAACATCAAGGCTTTTGGAGATACTTTTGTAACCCTTTCCAGCTTCATGCAAGTCAACAATTCTTGATCGTAGGTCTTCTGAGAGCTCTTTTCTGCGAGGCATGGTTCACATCAGACAGTGCTTCTTGAAATCAGTAAACCCAAAACAGGTGTGTGTTTTTTTAAGGGCAGGTCAGCTATCAGCAACACATCCAATATCATCACACTGATTGGAGTCAAGGTTGGCTCACTCCTCACTCCAATTAGTTCTGGGAGAAGTCATTAAGCTAGGGCCTCACATACTTTTTCCTCCCTGCACTGTGAATGTTTACATGTTATGTGCAATTAAACCATGGCAACATCTAGTGTTTGTGTAGTATTATGTTCAGCAGACTGTGTTCTTCTATTGTTGTGACTTAGATGACGTTCAGAGCACATTTTATGCCCAATTCATGCAAAAATCCACGTAATCCCAAGGGGTTCACATACTTTTTCTTGCAACTGTATTTGGATAGCACAATGTTTCTGTTTTATAACACAATTATAGTACTTGCTGCTGCATACATAAAGGTCTACATTGACAACGTTCTTTTCCTTATGTGTTTCAGTGGTAACTAGGTGGCACCTGCTCAAACACTTTACTTCTGTATCATTGTTGGGGGGTCTTTTCTATACAGTAAGTTGTATGTTTTTGCTTGCCATTATAAAGCAACAACAATGTCCACTATGAGAGCTGTTGCCATTATACGCAAGCACAAAATTCAGCCTATACTGAAGTGGTTCTGACATTGGATCTGAAGTGTAGGAGTTGATATCTAATGATTCTTGGCATTTAATGTTCTGGAAAAAAGAATTTTAGACTTCCATACCATTCACATATAGCAGAAGGCCTTCAAAGTATTGGAAAATAAGCTGTACTAATTGCCTGATGCTGGATTTCTAGAGACAGTAAGGCCATGTCTGACCAACTTCACCTCTGCTTAGATTTATACTACAGCTCTGTGAAGTGTCCTTAAAGGGAACATATGCTTTGCCCATTAAGAACAAAATAGTTTCACTTTAATTCCAAGCCCCCATAGCTTCTTACACTTCCCTTCCCTTTACTCCTCACTGCTCCATTTGCCAGTAGAAGAAAGAAGATGAAGCTCTGTGTAAACTCATGACCTGGATCCTACATGAGGCTGTGGACTCTTTCCAAACCCTATGTTATCAAGTTAGGTACCTAGAATCAGTACTGTCATATGGAAGGAAGGGAAGCAAGTTTCTCATACAAGGTATGCTACTTTCTCTCCTTACCTGTAAGTACACTGCTCAAAAAAGATAAAGGAACACTTATTAATCAGAGTATAGCATCACGTCAATTAAACTCCTGGGATATTGATCTGGTCAGTTAATTAGCAGAGGGGGTTGATAATCAGTTTCAGCTGCTTTGGTGTTAATGAAATTAACAACAGGTGCACTAGATGGGCAACAATGAGACAACCCCCAAAACAGGAATGGTTTTACAGGTGGAGGCCACTGACATTTTTTTTCCCTGCTCAACTTTTCGGACTGTTTTTCACTAGTTTTGCATTTGGCTAGAGTCAGTGTCACTACTGGTAGCATGAGGCGTTACCTGGACCCTACAGAGGTTGCACAGGCAGTCCAACTCCTACAGGATGGAATATATATACAGTCTAAAGAACATGTAAGATTCCAGGAGACAGGCAGTTACTCTAGGAGAGCTGGACAGGGCTGTAGAAGGTCCTTAACCCATCAGCAGGACCAGTAACTGATCCTTTGTGCAAGGAGGAACAGGATGAGCACTGCCAGAGCCCTACAAAATTACCTCAAGCAGGCCACTGGTGTGAATGTCTGTGACCAAACAATCAGAAACAGACTTCATGAGGGTGGCCTGAGGGCCCAACGCCCTCTAGTGGGCCCTGTGCTTACTGCCCGGCATTAAAGAGCTTAATTTGCATTTGTCATTGAACACCAGAATTGGCAGGTCTACCTCTGGTGCCCTGTACTTTTCACAGACGAGAGCAGGTTCACCCTGAGCACGTGACAGATGTGAAAGGGTCTGGAGAAGCCACGGAAAACGTTATGCTGCCTATAACATCGTTCAGCATGACCATTTTGGTGGTGGGTGTACTTTTCACAGATGAGAGCAGGTTCACCCTGAGCACATGTGACAGACGTTAAAGGGTGGTGGGTCAGTGATGGTCTGGGGAGGCATATCCATGGAGAGATGCACAGACCTCTACAGGCTAGACAATGGCATCCTGACTGCCATTAGGTATCGGGATGAAATCCTTGGCCCCTTTGTCAGACTCTACAGTGATGCCCTGGTCCAGATCTAGGAGGAAATACCCCAGAACACCATCCGTCGTCTCATTAGGAGCATGCCCTGACATTGTCAGGCATGCATACAAGCACGTGGGGGCCATACAAACTACTGAGTACCATTTTGAATTGCTGCAATAACAGCAAAAAGGACTAGCCTGCTGCATCATTTTTTCACTTTGATTTTCAGAGTGTCTATGAATTCAGTCCTCTGTAGGTTGATCATTTTAATTTCCATCAAACGATGGGGCATCCTTATGTTCCTAACTCATTACCCAGTCCTTATCAGTATAGATATCCAGCATGATTTTTTTCCCTAATGGTTCAGTCTGGCAGTGGTGAAATGGTGTGGGGTATATTTTCTTGGCACTAGCAAGGTGTAAATAATAAAGTGCCCGGTGAGTGTATCATGCTAGTGTACACATACAGTACTGCTCATATTGGACCAATGATGTATGGGTGTAGAGCTGGGTGAAGACACTTGGTTTGACTCACTACTTTAGTGGTCTGAATATGATGTATTTCATACAGTGCATGTGCATTATGTAGCACTACCCCCACAGGGACCACTTGATAATGCTTGTCCCCAGTGGTTGCCCTGACCTTTATTATTTAGGCACGCAGGGCATGCGCTCTCGGCACGTTTGGTCACTCTTGGTACGCAAATGTTCGGCCACTTGGCGTCAAGGCCCAGCCGCTGAGAGGCCGCATATTTGCCTACTGCCGGCACCGAGAGGTTAAAAATAAATCGATGTAAACCTGTGATTGTTTACTTAACCACTTGCAGGAACAGGTTGCCGTTCATAAACGCGCCCGCCTTTTTAGCCTGTGCGCACTCCCTGGGAGAGCACGGCAACCACGATCCGGTGCCTGCTGTGTCCAGAGGACACAGCGGAACACCGATCATTGTATGGAACCTCTGTGTGAGGTCCCGATCATGTGATCACTGATTGGCCAATCAGTGATCACATCAATAGTAGTAAGCAAGATGTCACTTCTGACATCATTGCTTACTACTAGTGAAATCTGTGAATGATCACAGAGGTCACATGGCACGAGGCTATTCACAACAGCCTTGTACCATGTGACAACCTGTGACCAATCACAGCTGTCACAGTATTTCTCAATGGCTGCAAGAATGCATCCAGAGAAAAGGAGAGATGATTGCTTTTACAGCCTTATGGGCTTCATATCTTCATCACCCCCCACAAGTAGTACAGTGTCACTATGGAAAGGGTGACAGTATGTAAAAAAAAAAGTTTTAAGAATTAGAATTTTTGGTTATAAACTAATTTGTTATTTTTTTTTTTTTTTTTACTAAAAAGATAGCTGAATACATTTTGGCCAAGATTTTTGAAGAAAGATTATTTATTTGCAACATTTTATAAGAAAAACACTTTTTTTTTTTCAAAATTGTTTTAATTTTGCATTTATATAGGAAAAAAATAAAGATCCCAGTGGTGAATAAATACCACCAAAATAAAGTTTTTCTGTCTCTAAAAAATTAATATGGGTACAGTGTTGCAGGACCGCGCAATTGTCATTCAAAGTGTGATAGCGCTGAAAGCTGAAAATTGGCCTGGACAGGAAGGGGATAAAAGTGTCCGGACTTGAAGTGGTTAATGTTACTGTGACATCAGCACTGTACTCCCCAAAACTTGAACTAAAGTTTATAGGCATGACATAACTACTTACCATAGTTATGCAAGACCTTCCTCTTATACTTCTGCTATGTGTTCTTGTATAACAGGAACAGCAAGGTAATGCTAAGCATGACCAAGTAATTTTCATGTGACACACACAGTGTAAATAAGCGTCATCCAGTTTTTGGGTATATTTAACTTGAAGTACCAAAGTATGAAAAACAGAGATTTTATATACATAGTAAAAAAAACTCATACAAACCATCAGTTTAAAACTGAAATGAAAAAAAAAATGTAAAATTAAACTGACCCAGAGCCCTTATAATTTCCCCCTTTAAGAGTACGTTTCAATGTAATGAAATAATGTGGAGAATGAGTACTATATACAGTTCTGATGCACAGAATCTGAATGTGTTAAATAGGAGATAAATGGAAGATGAAATCTACTGCAACACAATGGGAAACAGAGGGATTCTACAAACTGCATAATGTATAAAAAGTAATTTCTGAAAACATCAGTATACTGTAGCTTTGAAGCTGTCACTACATGCCAATTCAATGAACTGGACTGCTGAAATGCAAATACAAGGCAATCCTTTATGGTAGCTTTTCTTTTCTTCCTAAAGGCTGTCTATTATAGCAGGAGCAAGTGAGGTTAATAGGGTTCAGCAGCCTAAGTCACCAATCTCTGTTCTTAAATGCTGTTGTCACAGACCACTATGTATATGTGTGTGTATATATATACATACACTGCATGTTGAAATGTGTTTTTTATATATCACAAACTATATGAAAAATATTTTTAATAATATATATTTTTTAGGTTATTTTTACATATGTTTGTAAAGGCATTCCAAAAATGTAGATTTGTATTTTTAAAGACATACAGTATATTTGAAATGTATTTTTAAGAATATTTTTCATATATTTTGTAATAAAAACACATTGTGTGTGTGTGTGTGTGTGTGTGTGTGTGTGTGTGTGTGTGTGTGTGTCAGTCAGTCAGTCAGTCAGTCAGTCAAAATTGTAGTATTTCAAATATATGTCAATATATTTGGGAAGAATATTTTTCACATCTTGTTTCATTTCAAATCCATTCTGGTGGTGTATAGAGCCAAAAATGTTAGAATTGTGTCAATGTCCCAATATTTATGGACCTGACTGTATGTGTTTTCAAATGGTACACAAATATGCGGCCGCTCGGCGTCAATGCCCACCCGCCGAGAGGCTGCATATGGTCGGCGCCAAGGGGTTAATATTATTCATGTTATCTAAGAATTAATTCTAAGCCTGGTTACCTTAGATGACTTCACACTATAGGAATGTCAAGCCTTGTAAGGTAATACTGCTATTCAGGCTTACAATTGGTCAGATGCTACCCACTAGTCCTCTATATACCACAGCCAAAATGTGGAATAATCTATCCTGTCCCAGGGCTGCTTGATAAATGTGCCTGGTTTGATCATCTCTGCCAAGCTGAAAACGCAGGACTCCTTGGCAAAAAAAAGTCATCTACAGCTAAGTATTCTTGTTACATTTTCCAATATTAATACACTTGTTATCATTATTCTTTCTGTCATCTGTCATTTCCTAATTGAATGTTCTACATACAAGTGTTTGTGTGATCTCTCTTTGCAAATCTCAAAACCCCCACAAATTTAAATTATCACATAACTGTGCTAAAACACAATCTTAGCTAGTGTTTTAGGGCATCTAGGACGATGGGGAAAATGACTACATGTATTTTATCCTATCACAAACCAAATATTATACAATTAATAACTCTTCTTTAAGATGCTTTATAAGAAGATTATGAAGCTTGCAGCTCTCTAGTTTCTTTTCCAATGAAAGCAAGACAATTTCTAAACAAAAGATTTGTCTCTTGTCAGCAGACCTTGCCTGTCCAACACTTTTGACACTTTTCTCATGTATATACAGGATCAAAGTGTCAGCATCTCTCTTCACAAGAAAATGTATACCTTGTATATATATTGTACTTACAAGAATCTCAGTATACTTGCTACACTTTCAAGAATATAGAAAAAAAATGATAAATCTGATGTCTCCCCAATAAATTATACCATGCAAAAATAAACAAATAGAAATAGTGCTTTGTGCAAAAAAATATATTTTAACAGTTCCAGAAATATATCTAAACACATTTCCACTCCAAAGATATTTTCATGCAATATGTGAACAAAACACATTGTAGGAAGCACTTCTGCCTGGCAGTACTAAGGTTGTTGGTTGGAATCTCAACTACGGCCCCACCTGCCTGGAGTTTGCATGTTCTCCCTCTGCCTGCATGGATTTCCTCCGTGTACTCCGGTTTCCTCCCACACTCCAAAGACATTCTGGTAGCTTAATTAGGTCCTGTCTAAATTGGCTCTAGTATGTGTATGTATGAATAAAAGTTAGGGACTTTAGATTGTACGCCCCTTGAGGGTTAGAGACTGATGAGAATGTACAAAATATATGTAACACTCTGCGTAAATTGATGGTGCTATAGGAGAACCTGTGATAAATAAATATTGTGCTGCTACAGCAGCCTGTCATCTTTTTTTTTTTTTTTTGTATTTGGTGTTTTCCTCTGTTCCCTACTTCTGTTTTTGTGCTACTTGGAGAGAATGTCTTGCTAGACACTGTACCATCTCGCTGCTGTTCAGTTTTTAGTTTCATTTTCCAAGCAAAAACAGGGCTTAGGAAAGTCTATTTTCTTACATTTCAAAATACAGAAATATTCCTCTGTACTGCACTTATCTGAAGAAAAATTGTGTTGGATTCAACTTCTGTAACTTTTTAAAGAGTTAAGCTGCCTGTGGGTTTTGCCAAGTCAGCAAGTGGCCATAAATGGTTAGCACTTCTGCCTGGCAGCAATAGGGTCATTGTTTGAATCCCAACCTTGGCACTACCTGCCTGGCGTTTGTATGTTCTCCCAGTGCCTGCGTGGGTTTCCTCTAGGTACTCTGTTTTCCTCCCACACTCCAAAGACTTGCTGGTATGTTAATTGGCTCCTGTCTAAATTGGCCCTAGTATATGTATGTATAAATGTGAGTTAAGGGCTTTAGATTGTACGCTTCTTGAGGGCTAGGAACTGATGTGAATGTACAATATGTAATGCGATGCGTAAATTGACAGTGCTATATAAGTACCTGTAGTAATAATAATGTCTACTCTGCACAAACTATGTCTATGGTGGTATGCCTTTGCATATATTGATATATGAAAGACTGAGACTGGAAATTGCCCATAATATATGACCCCCCCCCCCCCCAATATGATGGGAAGGTCTCACTCACTTTAGACCATTAGCACAATACTCCAAGATGATCAAAGTACAACAGATTCAGCAATGCAGGTACCCAGCTCAGGTATAGTTTTAAGAGAAGGGGCAAATATTGCAGCTCCATTTTATTAAAAGGCCTTAACAAAAAGCAGTACACACACAGCACTACTAAAACAACCTTTTGCACAGAAACATTCAATGCATGTGTTGGATTGGCTCCACATATTCACATTGTTTCTGCATCAAAGTCCATCAGTTTACCATTTCCCTTAGGGTGATAATGTCTTGGATTAAAAATGGTGGACTGGTATAGGAGATGTTGTCACACAAGTATATGGCAACTAGCTCCCTGGGTGCAGGAAAATGCTGGAAGTTTAACATTAGAGCTCTCTTGTGCCAGCAAAATGCATAAATGTTAGTATGCAGCTATAATAAATCATCATCATGTACACAAAATTAAAGCATCAACAATGACCCAGCTTGTTCTACTAAAAGTGAACATAATCTTCTGCCCCTGTTCAGCAGAGCTGCTCTTTCCTGCTGTCCAGCCTGTATGGAACCAACTCAGCGTTTACATCTGCCCAAGTCCACATAGTACAGCTTGAAGAATCAGCCCAATGTTTCTATAGCAGTGGTCTCCAAACTGTGGCCTGGGGGTCAGATGTGGCCCTTTGCTTGCCTTTATCTGGCCCTTGGAGCACTTTTCCTCCCACTGACACCAACAATGGGGCACTATTCCTCCCACTGACACCATTGATGGGACACTATTCCTCTAACTAACACCAATGATGGGGCACTATTCCTCCCACTGACACCAACGATGGGGCACTATTCCTCCCACTGACACCAACGATGGGGCAGTATTCCTCCTACTGACACCAGTGATGGGACTTTATGCCTCCAGCTAACACCAATGATGGGGCACTATTCCTCCAACTGACACCAATGATGGGGCACTATTCCTCCAACTAACACCAATGATGGGGCACTTATCCTCCTCCTAACACCGATGATGGGGCACTATTCCTCCGACTGACACCAATGATGGGGCACTATTCCTCCAACTAACACCAATGATGGGGCAATATTCCTCCTCCTAACACCAATGATGGGGAACTATATCTCCTCATAACTCCAATGATGGGGCACTATTCCTCCCATTGACACCAACAACGGGGCAGTATTCCTCCTACTGACACTGGTGATGGGACTTTATTCCTCCAACTAACACCAATGATGGGGCACTATTCATCCAACTGACACCAATGATGGGGCACTATTCCTCCCACTGACACCAATGATGGGGCACTATTCCTCCAACTGACACCAATGATGGGGCACTATTCCTCCAACTGACACCAATGATGGGGCACTATTTCTCCTCATAACACCAATGATGGGGCACTATTCCTCTGACTGACACCAATGATGGGGCACTATTCCTTCGACTAACTCCAATAATGGTGCACTATTCCTCCGACTGACACCAATGATGGGGCACTATTCCTTCCACTGACACCAATGATGGGGCACTGTTCCTTCCAATGACACCAATGATGGGGCACTATTCCTTCCACTGACACCAATGATGGGGCACTATTCCTCCAACTAACTCCAATGATGGGGTACTATTCCTCCCACTGACATCAACGATGGAGCACTATTCCTCCCACTGACACAAATGATGGGGCACTATTCTTCCCACTGATGCCAACAATGTGGCACTATTACTCCCACTGACACCAGCAATGGGAAACTGTTCCTCCCACTGACACCAATGATAGGTCACTATCTCTCCCAATGATACCAATGGTGGGCATAATTCCTCCTCCTAATACAAAAGATAAATTGTTTACTCCCACTGACACCAGGACAATTTCTTCTCCCAATCACCACAGTCTGGCCCCCCTAAAGTCTAAAGGACAATAAACTGGCCCTTTGTTTAGAAAGTTTGGAGACCCCTGTTCTATAGCATAAAATTCTAGAGAACTAAACAAAATGTTTTATGTTTTCCAGAATGGTCAGTAGATGGCGATGTTTCACAGTACACTTAAAGTCTAGTTTCTCAATAAATGCTGCAATTAAAGAAATATTTAGCCTTGAATATGAATTACAGAAACATGGTAAATGTAGCTCCCAGGTACTGGCTAAAGAGCAGAAATGTATTATTGATTAGGCGTGCCAACTTGTAATACTCTCATGTACATGCATGTCTGTGATGGGCAATCATAGTCGACATAAGACCAGGGGCGGACTGACAACTCATGGGGACCCCGGGCAATAGGGGATCATGGGGCCGCTGTGTCCTTCCCAAACTCAAAAAAGCCTATGAAAAAGGTACCAGGGGCATCTCATGGGGCCCCCTACTGACCCCGGGCCCTCGGGCACTGCCCGAGTTTCTAAATGGTCAGTCCACCCCTGCATAAGACTTTGAGTTTTTGTAGAGCTACAGAACCTAGCATTACGATGACAAGCCGTGAATAGGCTATTCTTTCCACAGCAGCTAACTGCCACTTGAGAATAACAATTTAAGCTCCATTTGCAACTTTAGACTTATTAAGGCACTTATTGTGCTTTGCTGCACACTGGCAGCCCATTCACTTTCAATGAGCATAGGTCCCAACTGTCTCTGATTTCGAGGGACTGTTCCTGATTTGGAACAAAGTCCCTCTGTTCCTCTTCAATTGTCCCTCATTTTGGTCTGATCTATATAGTTGTATATAAAATGAACTACTTAGCTACCAAAAAGTGTTTCCCATTGCTAAGCCATCCATCCATTTTCTAAATTGTTGCATTTGTAAACTTCAAAAACCAATATAAAAGGAATAGTAGTGGTAAAAATGCACTTGTCAGTTTAACCTATTACTTTACAATTTCTAAATGGCTGAATTTAGATATTTTCAAAGCCAATATAAAGGAATAGTAGCGGTCAAAAAACTAGTTGTGCGTTTACCCAATTTTTGTGTGATTCCCCTTTAAGGGGAGCATGGCACAGGGACATGTCCCATGGCTACATACTGTTGCTAATAGGTGTCCCTCATTCCCATCTCAGAAAGTTGGGAGGTATGTATGAGTGTTTAATAAGCTTCAGCACATGAGAACACAAATTCTTTAAAATGTTACGCAGGACCCTGCATTCACTATATTTTGTCTCCCATTGTACACAGAACATGGAGAAGCAATTATTTTAGTAAATATAAATAGTGTAAAGTGCTGAGCAAACTGTTGGCACTATATAAATCCTGTATAATAATAATAATAATAATAATATAAACTGCCAAATACCTTTTCTCATCAGCTGTACATAGCAGTCTTGTGACTTCTATCAGCGCCTGGCCAAGCACTGGTTAATACTTGTAGGAGGAGTTTTTATTCTCCTCTGATTGTCCTAGGAGGCTCCATAACCCCTGATCCTCTGCGCTGATTGGCCCTGTGCTTATCACATGCACCCTTCCAAGAAAAAAAAAAAAAACCTCTCTAGTAATACACACCAAACTGAGCATGTACAGCTTGCTCCCAAGGCTCTGTTGTGTCAGCAGATGGAACGGGGACAGTAGAAGAAGGGGAGGATCAGAGAAGACAGGATCAAACAACCTTTTTACACAATGCAGACGCTTAATCCCTTAGCAGGGGTGGACTGACCATTTGGAAACTCGGGCACTGCCCGAGGGCCCAGGGTCAGTCGGGGGCCCCATGAGATGCCCCTTATACCTTTTTCATAGGCTTTTTTGAGTTTGGGCAAGGACACAGGGGTCCCATGATCCCCTATTGCCCGGGGGCCCCATGAGTTGTCAGTCCATCCCTGTCCCTTAGGTTAAACAGTGAGTATAACAAGCATGCTTTATTGCATATACAGACTGATTTTACTGTTGTGGGTTAGTAACACTTTAAGACTGCAGCTCATGGAGTGAGACTTAAATGAATGACAGAAAAATAAATTCTTCACCAAAGAAAACAGTAGCAGCTCACCATAACATAAAACTCTGATGCATTAGACTGAGACACACGGAGGATTCTGCTGTTAGCGACAAGCAACCAGCGGCAGGATTGCTACAAAGACTGCTTGTGTGTCCCTACAGAATCTCTCCCTCTGTAGTCACAAGCAGCAAGATGTCGCTTTGTTGCTGCCCTGAATGCTACTAAATCTAGATCTCTAGAGATGGCAGCAATATCTCACTGTCTCAGGGGCGGACTGACAACTCGTGGGGCCCCTGGGCAATATGGGATCATGGGGCCCCTGTGTCCTTGCCCAAACTAAAAAAAGCCTATGAAAAAGGTACCAGGGGCATCTCATGGGGCCCCCTACTGACCCCGGGCCCTCGGGCAGTGCCCGAGTTTCCAAATGGTCAGTCCGCCCTTGAGAGGGAGTGATTCCACAGAGAGAAAACAAGCAGTCTCTTAGTGATCCTGCTGCTAGCAATTTTGACAAATTTTCAGCATCAGGATCGCTAGCAGAAGAGTCGCCAGTGTCTCATCAGCCTTAGAAATCTAAATGCACACTTTATGTCAAATAGGTTTAGAATGCAGCATCATGATTGAGACTCCGTATGCCAGAGGTCAATATATCGTATACTTACACTGCAATCCCCACACAGGATTATCAGGAACCATGAACCAATAAACAGCCAAAGTGATGTACTTTAATGTTTATGCTACTCAGAAGTTGCCAAATAATAAACCAAAAAGGCTTCAATGGTATGGATTGTTTGGTACCTTATTAAAATAATAAAAAAATGTCCTACCAATATAACAGCACCATCTCCATACATAAAAATGCCATAGCTTTGATACACGTACCTAAATCACGCACCTAAATCATTTTGGCAAAAGTCTGAATGAAATGTGGTAGGGGTGATCACCAAGTAACATCTCCTAGCAATGCTGTCTAAGGCAGCAGAAGTGTCTCTGGATACCTCAACGGGGCTTGGTGTGCCAAAAGCCAGAGGTTTCCAAGGACAGCTATAGATGTGTGAGAGTGATCCTACAGTCAGTAACAGGAATGCTTTAATACATTCTACCAAAACTTAAAATGAAAAAAAAAGAAAATGTTCATGTGTTTTAAGTGCTACTGGCTAACTGGTGATGCAACCCGCTGTCAGTACAGTTGCTGGTGGAGTGTCATGGCCCAGTGAAGTACAGTGCCTTGAAAAAGTATTCATACCCCTTGAAATTTTCCACATTTTTTGTCATGTTACAACCAAAAAAGTAAATGTATTTTATTGGAATTTTATGTGATAGACCAACATAAAGTGGCACATAATTGTGAAGTGGAAGAAAAATTCTAAATGGTTTTCAAAATGTTTTAGAAAATAAATATCTGAAATGTGTGGCATGCATTTGTATTCAGCCCCCCTGAGTCAATACTTTGTAGAACCACCTTTCACTGCAATTACAGTTGCAAGTCTTTTTGGGGATGTCTCTACCAGCTTTGCACATCTAGAGTGACGTTTGTGCCCATTCTTCTTCGCAAAATAGCTCAAGCTCTGTCAGATTGGATGGAGAGTATCTGTGAACAGCAATTTTCAAGCCTTGCCACAGATTCTCAATTGGATTTAGGTCTGGAATTTGACTGGGCCATTCTAACACATGAATATGCTTTGATCTAACCATTCTGTTGTAGCTCTGGCTGTATGTTTAGGGTCGTCGTCCTGCAGGAAGGTGAACCTTCAACCCAGTCTCAAGTCTTTTGCAGACTGTTAAAGGTTTTCTTCTAAGATTGCCCTGTATTTGGCTCCATCCATCTTCCCATCAACTTTCCAACTTCCCTGTCCCTGCTGAAGAAAAGCATCCCCACAACATGATGCTGCCACCACCATGTTTCACAGTGGGGATGGTGTGTTCAGGGTGATGTGCAATGTTAGTTTTCCACCACACATAACGTTTTGTTTTTAGGCCAATTAGTTCAATTTTGGTCTCATCTGATCAGAGCACCTTCTTCTACATGTTTGCTGTGTCCCCCACATGGCTTCTTGCAAACTGCAAATGGGACTTCTTATGGCTTTCTTTCAACAATGGCTTTCTTCTTGCCACTCTTCCACAAAGGTCAGATTTGTGGAGTGCATGACTAATAGTTGTCCTGTGGACAGATTCTCCCATCTGAGCTGTGGATCTTTGCAGCTCCTCCAGAGTTACCATAGGCCTCTTGGCTGCTTCTCTGATTAATTATCTCCTTGTCCAGCCTGTCAGTTTAGGTGGTTGGCCATGTCTTGGTAGGTTTCCAGTTGTGCCATACTCTTTCCATTTTCGGATGATAGTTTGATCAGTGCTTTGTGAGATGTTCAAAGCTTGGGATATTTTTTATAACCTAACCCTGCTTTAAATTTCTCCACAACTTTATCCCTGACCTGTCCGGTGTGTTCCTTGGCCTTCATGATGCTGTTTGTTCACTAATGTTCTCTAACAAACATCTGAGGGCATCACAGAACAGCTGTATTTATACTGAGATTAAATTACACACAGGTGGGCTCTATTTACTAATTATGTGACTTCTGAAGGCAATTGGTTCCACAAGATTTTAGTTAGGGGTATCAGAGTAAAGGGGGCTGAATACCAATGCACGCCACACTTTTCAGATGTTTATTTGTAAAAAATTGTGAAAACCATTTATCACTTTCCTTCCACTTCACAATTATGTGCCACTTTGTGTCGTCTATCACATAAAATCCCAATAAAATACATTGACATTTTTGGTTGTAACATGACAAAATGTGGAAAATTTCAAGGGGTATGAATACTTTTTCAAGGCACTGTAGATGTACTCTGAGGTTTCCGTGGGAAACACACTGTTTTGTGTCCTCTGCAGATACGGCCATGACAATTATTGGCAAACTGAATGTTATTACTGCAATGAAATTGCTGATTGGTAGTGAGCTAGTTGCCATGGGTAAAAGGAAAGGTGATAGTAAACCTCAAGGTCAGTTTAATGTAATGGCTGAGGCTGACAAAAGCAGAGAGATGGATGATGACCCTTGTAACTGCACAGGAAATATTGTGGTGGAAGTAGGCAGCCTACAAGTACAGAAGGGGGCAACTTGGAGAAACATTTTTCATTGGTTAGCAAGCTCCAGAGAAGAGAGAGGGATTAGTGTTTTGAAAGCAATCAGTGTGACCCTTAAAGCAAACAGTCATTACTTGTGGAAACATACTTAGGAATGATTAGCTTGAACCCAAGATAGTAGCAGGGGGATGCAGAGAAAGTCACCTGTTTATCTGTATAGATACATTAGTCTTCCTTTTTTAAGTTTTTTTTTTTTCCCCTTTTTAGTCTCACCTGGTGATCTGGACAGTAAGTCTGTTGTTTTTCAAATTCCATTAACAGACCAAACTGTCCAGCAAAAGTGGCAGTTAGTAAGAAAATGTATTTAGCACTGACAGTGACAATGGTCAGCAGCCACCATGTTAAAGGACTGGTAAATTGCAATATATTACATTATTGTTTTTTTGTTTAATACCACTTTAGAGATGTTGATTTCATCCATCCCTCTAAGTATCAGTCTAAAGCTGGGCATAGATGAATTAAAATTTGGCTGGTTCAGAAGGGAACGGATGAATTTCAGTCCATGTGTGGGAGTCCTCGTTTGTCAGAAGTCGATCTTTAGATCTACTTTTGTCAAACAGGAATGTTTAAAAACCCTTGTTGATCTGCAGCAACTGATCAGTGTATTCTGACAGTGGACAGTCTCAGTGTCAGAGTACGATGTCTCAGTAGGAGGATTCCTCCATCCTGAAACTATGGATGAAGGACTTTGTGGCACTTTTTGAAACTGTGGGAAAATAATACGAGTCAGTAGGATAATGCTCCCTCTGCAGGTAAAACTGATTAAATCAGCCCTCACCCTTTTGATGGTAATGGGAAAGTACGAGCGTGTCTGATGTCCTTTCTTTCTCAGTAATGGTGTATAAACCTGGTAATAGCGAACAGGTAACAACTGCCAAGATCCTTAAATATTGTATAGAAGAGTCTAAAAATATAGGACATTTCTCTATGGGACTCTAGCAGCAGAGAAAAAAATGTATAACAGAGCATATTAAAAGACCAGTTGTCAATTTTTATTAAAGATTGTATGGCCACACGGCCAGTAAAAACTGGTCAACATTCAGCAACAAATAGAATACAAAAAATGGATATACAACATATACCCTTTTGGATTACAAATACACTGATATACAAGAATGTCTCGATTGATAGCGGTGTGTTCTTCCCTTAACTCCCAACATGTTTTGGAATGAAGTTCCTTCCTCAAGGGAAGTGAGGTATAGTAGTACTGTGATACAACAAAATTACATCAATAATGTACACAACCATGTAAACATACATAAATATATAATACAAATAGCAAAAAACTTCTTTTCTCAGTAATGGCTGAGGATTAGGAGGAGCCGGAGTCTGACCCTGAGGTGGTAAATGATGTACAAAATGTCATGCCTGACTATGATTGTGATATATGACAGGATGACCATGGCCCTGATTTACTATTGGGCGTGGGCGCATATTCATGGGCTTAAGCCCAATTTTCATGGGCGTCCGTCTATTTTTTACCCTGCAACCTAATTCACTATTGACCAGAGCCCATAAGCAGATGTCCAATCTAATTCACAAAAAGACACACGCCCGGAATCAGACTCACAAAGCAGACTTGCTAAGAAGCACGTCTAACACCATGAAAAATCACTGCAGAGACATGTTCACTTAGAAATTTGCTTTGCCAAATATCAGGACTTCACTTTAAACAATATCTGCTGTTTCCAAAAAAATTAAGAATGTGTTTAAAAATCGTTTTTTTCAAGGAAATGGACACAGTAAAAATCTAGACGCCCGTGCAGTGTCTTTGGCAGATAGAACTGAGCATGTGCAGAACACATTTTAGACCTCTGCCATGGGCGTTTGTTTTTTAGCCACTGCCTAATAGTGAATCTTACTGTGGATTCCTCTGACAGCCGGCACTCGGTCGTGACTATTGTGTTTAATAAACAGCACTCGGCATATCTTCATGTAATCTAATTAGATTTCCTTAGTTCTAGTGATTCTATTTTTGTTTCTTATCCTTTATAATTATTTCTGTAATGATTTTACTGATTTTGAAGGTCTAGATAATATTTATTTTGACAGCTGAATGTAAAAATAAAGGTCCACAATAAAAAAAAAAAAAAAAAAAAAAAACAGCGTGGGTCCCCCCTCTCATCCATACCAAGCCCTTCAGGTCTGGTATGGATATTAAGGGGGAACTCCACGCTGAAATTAAAAAAAAAAAACAGCGTGGGTCCCCCTCAATATCCATACCAGACCTTTATCCGAGCATGCAGCCCGGCAGGTCAGGAAAGGGGGGGGGGGGCGAGCGAGTGCCCCCCCCCTCCTGAACCATACCAGGCCACATGCCCTCAACATGGGGGGGGTGCTTTGAGGCAGGGGGGCTCCCCCCCCCAAAGCACCTTGTCCCCATGTTGATGAGGACAAGGGCCTCTTCCCCACAACCCTGGCCGGTGGTTGTGGGGGTCTGCGGGCGGGGGGCTTATCAGAATCTGGAAGCCCCCTTTAACAAGGGGGCCCCCAGATCCCGCCCCCCCCCCCCCACGTGAAGGAGTCTGCGGTACACGGTCCAAAGACTCATTCACAAAAAAACTAAGTGTGGTGTAAAAAAAACACAGTATAGGGTCTTTGACAAGTCCTTTATTAAAACAATGTCCCCCGAAGTAGATCCAACGTCAATCGCGGCTGCGGCGACCCAAAAAATGGAAAAAAAAAAAGTTCCTCTCCCGTCCGAGGCTTCCAGCCTTGTGAAGAAAAGGCTAGATGACATTTCTCATATAGGTATGGAGCGGGGCCAGCCGGGGACATCATCCCAGTGACCCGCCCCATGTCACATGCTTGCTGTTCCCGGCTGGCCCCGCTCCATACCTATATAAGAACTGTCAGCTAGGCTTTTCTTCACAAGGCTGGAAGCCTCGGACGGGAGCGAAACTTTTTTTTTTTTTTTTCGGGTCCCTGCCGCCGCGATTGACGTTGGATCTACTTCGGGGGACATTGTTCTAATAAAGGACTTGTCAAAGACCCTGTACTGTGTTTTTTTTTTTTACACCACACTTAGTTTTTTTGTGAATGAGTCTGCGGGACCGTGTACCGCAGAATCCTTCACATAGGGGGGTGCCGGGATCTGGGGGTCCCCTTGTTAAAGGGGGCTTCCAGATTCTGATAAGCCCCCCGCCCGCAGACCCCCACAACCACCGGCCAGGGTTGTGGGGAAGAGGCCCTTGTCCTCATCAACATGGGGACAAGGTGCTTTGGGGGGAGGGAGCCCCCCCTGCCCCAAAGCACCCCCCCCATGTTGAGGGCATGTGGCCTGGTATGGTTCAGGAGGGGGGGGGGCGTTCGCTCGTCCCCCCCCCCCCCTTTCCTGACCTGCCGGGCTGCATGCTCAGATAAGGGTCTGGTATGGATATTGAGGGGGACCCACGCTGTTTTTTTTTTTAATTCCAGCGTGGAGTTCCCCCTTAATATCCATACCAGATCCGAAGGGCTTGGTACAGATGGGAGGGGGGACCCCACGCTTTTTTTTTTATTATTTATGCAATAAAGGGAATTATTTTACATTCAGCTGTCAGTGGGAAACCCCGCTGACAGCTGAAACATTAACACATGGCTGTCGCTCCTACAATCCCGCATGAGTTATGTTATCAACTCATGCGGCGTTTTAGTAGTGAAAACCAATGCAGCGCTCATGTTTCAGCTGTCGGCGGAGTTCCCCGCTGACAGTTGAATGTCAAAGTATTGCAGTGATTTATAAACAGTTCTTTAAATAACTGGCGTGGGGTCCCCCCTCCCATCCATACTAAGCCCTTTGGGTCTCGTATGGATGTTAAGGGGTAACTCCACGCTGAAATTAAATAAAAAACAGCATGGGGTATCCCCCAAAATCCATAACACATACTTATCCGAGCATGCAGCCCGGCAGGTCAGGAAAGGGGGGGGGGGACAAGCGAGCGCCTCCCCCCCTCCTGAACCATACCAGGCCACATGCCCATACCAAATTATTCAAACATTTGTAAACAGACCAATTAACTGAAATGGTTTGACATTTGTACCCCAAATATGACGTTCCCTGAGGCGTTGGTAAACCGAGGTACGCCTGTATTAGTATTGCAATCCTTTGTATTGGGATACATAGAACCAACATACATCTGAATTGGCAACATAGCACAACATTTGTGTCACATTGGAGATATCTGGTTAGTTACACTGACCTTGCCCAGGGACCTAGGATTGATTCACAACACAGAAATACAGGCTGGGTTAGCAATGTAGCTCTGTGGGTTAGTGGTTAGCACTACTGCCTCACAACTCTAGGGTTGTCGGTTTGAATCCCAACCACGGCAAGGAAGTAGCATGATCTCCGTGTGTGGCTGTCTTCAAATAGATGTTCTGGCAACATCTTTGCTTTCTGTCTAAATGATCCCTAAAATGTGAATTAGAATGAGGCCTTGTCTGTTGAAACACCTTCAAAGCTGCACCTTATGTGAATGTCATACAATGGGATAAGATAAGGGCCTGGAGCACTAATAGATTTGATAATGATGGTTTACACTCCACCCACTTTTGTGAAGGATTTGGCAAGCAAAGAGCTGACAGAGAGAGAGAAGAGTGAGACGAAGAAGAGTGAGCGAGAGATACATATGAAGAGTGATAAAGAGAGACATTCAGAAGAGTGAGCGAGAGAGAAAAGACTTGGTTGGTGAATCCACACATCAAACTTGTCACAAATCCTGGCGTGCATTTTTCCCCCAAATGCATAGCAGACCCTTATCCCAGCAGGCAGGTACCGCACGCCTTCAAAGATTTATTTCCTTTGTTGATTTTCCTGCTTCGCTCACACTATATGCAATTGAAAATTACTCTTTAAGTTGCCAATTTTACTGTGTTTTCTAGAGAATTACTAACTAGTTGTGTTTTCAGTTGTGTGTAGCATTGCGATTTCTATTTGAGTCTAGATGTTAAATTGCTAATAAATGGCCACAATTCTCAAATACCTTTGAACTCTCGCTGCAACAAATGGTGTATGTTAATACACTCACATTCATTATATCCAATATCAGGTACGATGTCAATGCACAAATCGCACCTGAAATTGCACACCCTGGATGTGACTTGTCATGTGATTGGCATGGCCAGCAGCTTGCTCTTTGCATGGCAAATTGCACACGTTACTGGGGGCCAACACCACTGTCACATCTAATCCGATGCGGCAATTGCCCAACTTACAGTGAAGTTGCACGAGTTCACAATCCAATTGGATGTGAACAGAGCCTACAGTGGCCAATAGGGTGCGACTTGGTCTACGATTTGCAAGTCGCCTGTCATGCCAATTGCATGGCAATCGCAAACAATGTTACTGGGGGCCACCCGGTCACATTAAAGCAGATTTCTAAGTGGTGTTATTGACACCACAGTCACATCATGTGACTTGCATAGAAGTTGCATGATTTCAAAGTCGGGGTACATGGTGATTTCAAGTGCAATTTGCAAGACATTTGACACCGATCTCTCAGCAAATTGCATGAAAAGTAGTGTATTCATTACTCTATTATTACTTGCGGCTCCTACCAAGTTTGAACCACAACAATATGAACGCTCCAATAGCGTGCTCATTGAGTGGGACTTGGCATGTGATTTGCACAACATGCAAGTTGTAAATCGTCTGCAAAGTCGCACCCTATTGTCTGCTATTAGAGCGACCACATGGGTGCGTTTCAAACATTGATTTCTTAAGTAGTACATGTACTACTTTAGTGGCAATTTGCATAGAGATCTGTGTCAGATGTCTTGAAAATTGCATTGAAATGGTCAACTTTACTGTAAGTCGCAGGATTTGTAAATCAGCTTTGCCCAGAGTGTAATGTTTGGTGATGTTTGATTTCTGGAGTGTTTTACCAATTGATGGGAAATTCACTATACTAGTCAAATCGATTTGTCATTTTCAGTATTGCATACAAGATGTGGTCATGTGACTGTCTTAACTCATGCGAGAATCTGGAGGGAATTGTGACCATAGTAGCAATAACGGTTCCAATTGGGGTTCCCTTTCACATCCCTGCTCAATGTTCTGTTGTATGCTGCACACGTACATTTCAGTGTATATATCTTTCTGATTTGTGGGGCCTGTATACCAAGGGTTAATGCAGGTAGGAAGCGGATTCATCAGGTGAAAACACTTTCACTGACCAAATTAAGGTCAGTGGTGGGTGTGGCTTCATTGGGTGTGGGGCCTTGTTTGGCACACTCCAAATACAACCTAGCTTATATAAAGACGTGCAGTAGGGAGTGATTTGGCCTGTTACTAGGCCGGGTGGTTTGTGACTAAGTCCTTGCTTGTAGTGGTTTGGGGGAGGAAGAGATTTTGTGCTGAATTGCCCCAGACACCACTCAGGCTGTGTTTGGAAGTGGGCTGGAAATGTTTGCATATTTTTGGCCTTGTAAAGTGTGTTTGTGTGTTATTGCACAATGATTGTGTTTTTTCTCTTTGCATTGAAAGCCTCACACATGTCAATCGTTTTGTTTAAAATCTGCTCTTGTTTTAATTTTGCTTGCTTATTTAGACTCCAATGCATTTTTCTGACAAACCTGCTAACAAATGTATGTGTAGGGGATTTGTAGAGGTGGGAGGGGATTTGTAGAGGTGGGAGGGGTTTTTTTTTACATGCTTTGTTTTCTTGATATTTTGATCTGTAGACTTTTTTTGTGACTGGATCTTTATACTAAGTGATTGTGTAAGTAAATCCTATGTGCACGAAAATGTTACTTGATTCATCTTCCCCTTTGATTCCTGCTATAACCTGAGCACACACAGTTCATTAGAAGTATCTTTAGATTGTAAGCTCTTATGAGCAGGAGTGTTTTATTTTTGCCACATCAATCCTATTTTTGTGACTCACCAAGATATTGACTGTACCTACTTGTTCCTGCTGACCAAATAAATGAAGATATATTTAATCAATAAATGTTTGACCGATGTTTTTGTGTTTATTTTATGTTCAATATATGAACAACCTTAATAGTTACTTTGTATACTTATATAATCTGCTCAAATGTAGCTTGTAAGAGCGTGAATATGCAAGTGGGTGCAAACTGGCTTTTTCAAAACCAAAAAAAAAAATAAATAAATAAAAAACCCGCTTGCACCACAATATTATGTACTAATGAATGTCACATTCACTGTGCAGCCAGCTACAGGTTTTCTACAATTCGATTTACAGTAATAAAATAGTCCACACTTTGTTGATTTTTGGCCTTTGGCAACAAATATTAGCCAAGGTTAAAAAAACAAATCAATAAGAAACACATATTCGTGAAAGCTATCAGTCGCGCATAGAAATGCGCGACCGCGCACAAAAAATGGAAGTCCGTCATCACATGCGTGCGCACCCTGAAGTGGTTGTGGGGAGTGTAAGTGGATGACAGTGGTTGGAGGTTTCTGGAGTTGGAAATATTTTGTAAGTTTGGTTGGCATTTGGACATGGCGAGAGCACAGTTCTCAACTGAGGAGATGATCCTTATATGTAAAGTAAGTGTGGCCATTGCAAATATGTTAATAACATGTGAGGGACAGGTAATTGTAATTTTGTGGGTGGGGCCTAGCAGAATCTCACTTGGTGCACATGCTACTTATCTGTACATTAGCTCCTGGGTATTGATGGGTCAATGATATTAACCACTTGCCACTCCTACCCCCTTCCTGTCCCGGCCAATTTTCATCTTTCTGCACTGTTACCCTTTGAATGACAATTGTGCGGTCATGCCACATTGTACCCATCTTAAATTTATATCAGTTTTTGCAGACAAATAGAGCTTTCTTTGGGTGGTATTGACTTGCTGCTGTGTGTTTTACTTTTTGCTCGATAAACAACAAAATAGCTCATAATGAATAAAAGTTTATATTATAACATTTGGTAAACCGGTAATTTAACAACACTGATGTGCGTTGATGAGGCAGCACTGGTGGGTGGCACTGCTGGCCACAGGTGGGCGGAACTGTTGGGTGGCACTGGTGGGCACTGATCATCGGTGCTGACCCCAGCTCTGATAACTGCTGGTTCTCGGCAGTACTTTCCACACATTCTGACAGCGTGATGAAAGTGCAGCCAAGACCCGGCAAATGCATTTCCCGGTGATCAGCGTGTCATTGGACATGGCTGATCACATGGTAAAAAGCCGCTGTGATTGGCCTTTTACCACATCACGTGATCAGCTGTGTCCTTAGGACACAGCAATCACGGAGAGCGCGTTCTGCCAGGATGTCATATGACGCCCTCCCAGAGCTGCCTGGATGCAGTGTAGCATTATTCGGCTATCTGCGGTCACCAAATAGGTAACCAGCTAGGCCTTCATGGCTAATCTTTGAATACCTGGACATGTATACTGCGTATAATGCATTACATTCTACAATGTGTTGGTGTACATGGTATAACAGTGTGCAATGCGTTGCTGGATTCTGCATGACAGTGGACAGCGTATCACAGTGTGTAATGCGTAGCTCTATCCTGCATGACAGTGTACAGTGCATTATGCAGGCCATAGACGGGGAGAAAAAAGGCAGATTTTTCTTTTAAAAAAACGAAAAATCGGTCGTTCAAGTGGCCGACGTTACCAGCAATGGTAAAAAAAATCGGCGATTTTCATCCCGTCTACAGCCGGCAAAAAGTGTCCCTGCAGAGAGCTCTGCTATTTCTTTGACAGTTCTTTGACATTTACAGAGGTTGCAACAATGTATCTATTTGTATCCATTTAGGATACAGATGTTTTTATTCGGAAACAAATAGATACAATCTTGCAACCGCTGTAAATGTCAAGGAACTGTCAAAGAACAGTCAAAGAAATAGCAGAGCTCTCTGCAGGGACACTTTTTGCCGGGCTGGAATTCCTCTTATTTTTCATTCTTCTTCTTCTTCATCATCATCATCCTCTTCTTCTTCATCATCATCCTCTTCTTCTTCTTCTTCATCATCCTCTTCTTCATCATCATCCTCTTCTTCTTCTTCATCATCGTCATCCTCTTCTTCTTCTTCATCATCCTCTTCTTCTTCTTCTTCATCATCATCCTCTTCTTCCTCTTCTTCTTCTTCATCATCCTCTTCTTCTTCTTCTTCATCATCATCATCCTCTTCTTCTTCATCATCCTCTTCTTCTTCATCATCATCATCATCATCCTCTTCTTCTTCTTCTTCATCCTCTTCTTCTTTTTCTTCTTTTTGTCTTCCTCTTGCAGGTCACTGCTCATGCGCAGATTTTTTATCGGTAAAAAATCGGCTGATTTGCCCATTATTGCCGCGAAAATCGGCCGATCGGCAAAATCGGCCGATTTTTTTTCCAACTTTAACGATTAAAAAAAATCTGCCAAAATACCGAAAAACGGCCGAACAAATAGCCCACTAACGATCCGAAAAGCGGCCGATTTTATTTCCGGCCGAAAAATCGGCCGATTTTCGACCCATCTATGGCCTGCATTACAGTCTACAATGTGTGGGTGTACACGGTATCACAGTGTGCAATGCGTTGCTCCATCCTGCATGACAGAGTACAGTGCATTACAGTCTACAATGTGTGGGTGTACACGGTATTACATTGTACAGTGTATTACAGTGTGCAATGCGTTGTACACTGCAGTGTGCACTAAAGCATTTTACACTCATGCACTGTACACACTAACGCATTTGACATTTCTAGTGTGCAATGCGTTAGTGTGCAATGCCTTCGACAATACAATGCATTTGCAGTATTGGTGTATGTTTATTAAGCACAGATAATTAATCTGATTTTAGTTATCAAGGAGAAGTCTTCTCTGTCCCCCTGTTTATGAGGTGGAGGACAATTGTTTTCCGAAGAAGAGAGGAGACTTTTTTTCAAGGAGATCTGTATAGATTTCCAGAGATATGTGTAGATGGTTGAGGGGCTGCATGTGATCTCCAGAGATAATTGTGATTAACGATCACCTGAGTTAAACCAGTGAATGAAAAGTGTAAAAAAACATGGATTGAAAATAATCTGCACTGACCACTGTGCTTTGTCAAGCCACATATTGGCACATTCTGGTGTCACACAGATGCGATGTGAAATTTGCAGTGTTTTCTGTGCAAGCGCTGCACCGCATCACAACCGCAACCCCTTCATGCCACCTGCTGCGGCTTTCTAGGTGAAGTTACCAACACACCAATATTGGTACACAAAGCGTATTGCGATTTGCCAAATTGGATGGCATGCCTATTCACACCCATGTGCATACCCTGAAAAAGGGTCCTGCACATTTCTGGCCCAGATGCGGTGCAATTTGAGGTGTGCAAAATGTTTGTCTCTAATTGCAACGCACACAAATTGCATGTGATTTGCCCAGGAGTGCGGTGTTAGACCACAATGCATGTATGTGAAGCCAGAATAAAAGGATGTGTATTTTGTCTACTTTTACTTGCGCATGTTAACATTATGTAAGTGCATTTTTCTTCTGTTTAACATGCTATAGAAATGGAACATGCATTTGGATGTAGTGTTTTTGTATGTGCATTTTGGAAGTATTCTAAACACACATTGACCCTAGGGCCACACCATATCTTAAGCCGTATTTGTCAGAAATGCTGTACAGTACATTTAAAGCGGATTTACACTCCACCTATCAAAAAATAACAGTCATCAGCTACAAAAACGGTAGCTGCTGACTTTTAAAAAGCAGCCGCTTACCACAGAGCAGCCAAAATCATTCATTTAGCTGCTCCCATGCCAGCATTCCTTGGCCCCTCTCTCCTGTCCATTGCTCCCCGAACAAGCACCTTGTTTTGGTGTGATCCCAAGAACACTTCTTCATGAGCCACGTAGACCAGAGAGGCAAGCTTTTCAAGCACATCATGAAATCAGGATGGGGATCCACTTCAAGTAAGCATTAGTGTGCCTGGGGGAGGGGGGGACCTTGGGCCTTTCCAAACACAGTAGATGCTCCAAGAATGTTTCCTTGAACTCTTGAAATGGTTAAAAAGGAAAGACACTCTAGATAGCCTGCACTGAGAATTGACTGTCATGATGACGTGTCAATGATTATTTGCTCTCATTTTTCAGGAGTGGTACTGCTTGCGGTTGAACCTGGTAGAAATCCACCTTCACGTCCTCCACTCACCTTCACTTGTGGCCAGTGGATATTTTGTGGCCGCAGGCAAGAATTGGCATCGAGGACCTGCATAAAGACCCTGGCATGCCAGAGGTGGTTTGGAAGCAGCACAGCAATTTGACCATCCCTTTCCTCTATGTTGGTTTTAGGGGTGCAGAATTGCTTCTCGTTCGTGATCGGACTGTCGCTGGATATCAGAGTCCCCATATTTTCAAGATATGTTTTAGCCATGTTGGCTTATTTTTATGTTCAGTCAATTAAAGACTATTTTTTGTTACCTTAAAAAAGTGTCAGATCCTCTTGATTGTATTCCCGAGACTTAAGATGGCCAGATAATATGCAATCTGAGGAAAAGTCAGTGCAATGTCCTCCACAAGTAGCTAACGTCTGTCATAGGAGGACCTACCAGAACAATGCATTCATTTGGAGTGGGCCAGGCCCATACAGTACATCATGGAGGCTTGCTATGAAGGAACATTCACGTTTGGATACTTGAGCTCATGTGGTTTGTTTCCAAATATTTCTGCCCATTGCAGCGTATTGACTATTGCAGCTCAATAAAGATCAGGCATACAGAAAAGTGTACCTTGTCCATAGAATAGCCACTGGGAGGTCCTATCTGGGCACACAGATCTGGCCTATGCATAATTGTGGAAAATGCCAATTCGGTCTGCTTTATAATATGAAGGGGTCAGTTCACGCTTGCTTCAGGGGAAACATTACAAAGAATTTTGTTATTTTTCATAGGAAAACGTGGCCGATCCCTAGATGCATTGAGGTACATAGCAGAGGTTCAAGATACTCCATAGAAGAACTTATTGTTCTTCCTAACTATACAGGTGGCACAGACACAAGCATACACCCAGGGCCACTGTTAGATATCACGGGGCCCCATACAGCATACCTGACAGGCCCCCACCACCAGAGAAAATATCCAAATTATATATATGGTAAAAATACACAACATTTTCTTCATGGACACAATCACAAACAAATTCCTGTTCAATCCAAATGATAAACCTGTACTGAGTTAATAAATCAAACGTTGTGTAATTGAGGGCTCATTCACATGGGTGCTGTGGCCTGTAGAGTGTGAATCGGTGTTTGGTTTTTGTGGCTGTCGCCATTAGCATGCAACCTATGTTACACTATGTGAATACTGCAGATCCTAATTTGACAAGCATATGGTTGCAATTGTACAGCCCTGAACACAGACAGTGAGCATTCAGGGCCACTTCCCCACGCCTTCACACTTGTCAGATTAAAACCTGTGTTCATACAGCTGCTGTGTCCCCATAGTGTAACAGGTGGCCCTAGCCACATAAACAACCCACTCATTCATGCTGTACAGGTCAGAGGACCTGTGTGAATGTGGCATTTTGTGTTTGTTATATTTATTTTTTCCCAAAGCCCATTGAATTCAATGGGCTGCTTAACATGTGGAAATATGCCACAATACTGCAGGCATGTTATTTTCCAAGTGTGTTGCACCTAGCCGCACAGTAGTGTGGTGCCATGCGTTTTTGTGGCTGTGAATGGGGCTGTTTTTAATAGACGTGTGTAGGTGCAATAACGTTTGATCATGGTACCTGCACACATCTACAGAGGGCATTGCATTTCTTTGCTGTGCTGGAAAATGTGTGTTCTTGCATGCGTTTCTGCACCACCAATGGTGTGAACAAGTCCTAAGGGCCAGTTCACACTATAGAAACAGTCCAGATGTGTTCCTGATGGGTTTTTTCATGCCCTTTTGGCATGCATGTTTAGTGTGTTCCAGTACATTTTGGATGCGTTTTGGACACGTTGACATTGCATTTTTGTATCCCTTCCACTTATTTTTTTCTATTTTCTTTGTATTCAATGTAGTTAGGGACATGTGCGCTTTAGTACATTCAAGGATGTTTCAATGTGTTCCAGTACAGTTCTGTGCAGAAACAATGCAGCGTGGTCAACTTTGTTTACAGCACCTGCAATGCATTGAAAATGCAAGCGCTGATGTGAACTATGACATTGACAACCATATAACCTTCTTTCTGTGCGTTTGTGATGCCGAAAAAGCAACTGAAACACATGTAGTGTGAACTGGCCCTAAAGGTTTTTAGAGGTCAGGGAACGGGACTGACCAGGAATTGTGAATTTAATCAGACTAGTGGTGATATACAATCAGCAATCGTATAATAATGCGAGATCTGAGCTGTAGCTGATAGAAACTGAGACACATTCACTTGATCAGTAAATAGTTAAAAAGAATGGGGCGGTGATCCATAGATTTGCATATGGGACAGGTGATGATGGGGTGGGGGAGGGGGTCAAGTTGTATAAGGAGACAGATTTAAAAGAGAAAAAAGTTACAATGAAATATACACGGCATGAAACTTGCACATTTCCTAATTGGCAGAAGAACAGTACGCAAGTAACATTCATCCACGTTCTAGTCATTAGGCAAAATCATAATTGATTGATCAATATTCCTGCCACAACCCAGAAAATTGATCTCCATTTTTTTGGGATGTTGCCAAGACTGGGATTAGAACCCATGACCCAAGTGCTGTAAGTTCTGAGCTCTAACCACTAAACCACTGTGGGAGACACAGTTTGAGCTATAATGTAGAATAGTTACATTGTTTAAAAATGATAAAGCAAGCGCTGGTCAAATGATATAGACTAGTAAAATGGTATTACACAAGATAAATATAACCACAAACAGTAGTGCATGAACTCGTGAAAGGTCATCCACCCCTGTGACAGTGTACTACACTATTAAGCACCTTTCTGGCTCCTGTGGCTGAGCTAATTCCTCCCCAGGACCATTTGGGCACACACCCTGATGGATGGATGGATGGATGGAGCTGGATGACTAACCCATAGCTGCCAGCATACCGCTGCACCCCCAGATGTGCGATGTGTATAACCCATGCACATTAATACTTTTGTTCTGGTGAGTGTAGACCAGTCCCAAGGGTGGTTTACCTTTCACGAGTTCATGCACTACTGTCCGTCACGGAGAGACCACACGTGCCATTCATAGGCACTCTCTGAGTTGGTACTCTCACACGAAGGACATTCCATTATTCAGGAATGATTATATGAACTTATTTTAGCACAATTTACCAGTTTACATCATTATTGCAATTCTTTGGACTTTTTGGTTTTTACATGCGTTCATTATTGATCACATGCATTTATAGCGCTGCACTTGTCTTTAACACAGAATAGTTACATGATTACAGAGAAGGAAGATATATCATTATATTAGGAAACTAGAACTATCCAAATTATTTGAGATATAAGTGTGAAAATGTTTAACATTTGAAAATAGAATGTATGACATTCATTAGTAAATGCATTAGTTTCCTGATCATTTTGGAGAAACAGCAAAAAAAAGAAATAGAAAAAAATAGAAAATTCTAATACAGGTGTACTATTTATTACATTCTAAGAATTCTCTTTTGCCATCATAAAAACGCCAATATTAATAAAGCCCGCGCTTGTGCGCCATCTAGCGAACATATCCGGTATTGCACCTAAAAATGTGCCAGACGGGATACCACATTTACTAATAGCAAAGTAGTCAGTAGACGCTCGTTAATGAGCTTGCTAGACGCTGGTTAGACGACTGATTGATTGACCGGAGTCTGCCTGAATGGTCAGACTCTGCTAGTAGACTCACATCTTAGTGAATCAGGGCCCATGTAACTGTGAAAATTACATTTAGGTTGTAGTTGCGCAGGTGATGAATCGCAAGAACCAGTTTGATCTCACCTATGGTTCTCACCAGAGGCGGACTGACCATTTGGAAACTCAGGCACTGCCCGGGGTCAGTAGGGGGCCCCATGAGATGCCCCTGGTACCTTTTTTTTCATAGGCTTTTTTGAGTTTGGGCAAGGACACAGGGGCCCCATGATCCCCTATTGCCCGGGGGCCCCATGAGTTGTCAGTCCGCCCCTGGTTCTCACCCGTACAAGGTGAGGGGTTAAAGAATGCACATGTCATAAGGAGAAGGTGGCTTTCATTTTCTCCAGTATTGGCAAGTCCTGGTCTGGGTCCTAGAGCCCAGAGGCTTTGGCGAGTTTAGGTTGAGATGAAGCCTCTAACTCTAGGTCCGCTTTTTGCTCACAAACAGCATCTTTTGATTGCGCTGGTGTGCCCAGGGTTTATGTTATGGAAGCCTACTACAGTTCAGGATTCCACCTGGGAGACAGGAGGCTGGTTTGGCAGACAAGATCATGAAGGCTGTAAAGGCCAGCATAGAGGTGAAGCAAGAGAAAGCCAGAAGGCTGAAAGTGAAGTATATTCTTTTTGGCAGAAGAATGCTAAGAAACTCCTGTAAGGGTGTGTGACTGGAACTTTCCTCTAATAACCCTTTAAAATGAAGCCATTGGTCAGTCCTTGAAAGCTGTACGCTTATAGCTAATGACTCCAATGCCATTCCAGTAATTCAGAATGGCCATTCATCATGTAAACATCTTGTGATGTTGCACTTTGTAGGAAATTCTACATTCCAGCACATTTTATTGGTAGGAGTTAAGCCAGCTTCCAATATCACAGGACTGGCTTATCTCTTCTTTGTTGGTCTTGCATTTGTGGGGTTTCATAGTTAGTCTGGCTGAAAAAAAGACAAAAGTCCATCCAGTTCAACCATAGAAAAAAAAAAAGTTATAATCCTATACCCACAGTTGATCCAGAGGAAGGAAAAAAAAAACAGCAAAGCATGATCCAATTTGCTCATGCTGGGAAAAAAATTCCTTCCTGATCCCCCGAGAGGCAATTGCTTATTCCCCCTGGATCAACTTTACCTATAATTGTTAGTATCCAGTTATATTCTGTGTATCTAAGAAATAATCAAGGCCTTTTTTGAAACAATCCACTGATCTGGCCAGAACCAACTCTTGAGGGAGTCTATTCCACATTTTCACAGCTCTTACTGTGAAGAAACCTTTGCGTGTTTGGAGATTACATTTCTTTTCCTCCAGATGTAAAGAGTGCCCCTTGTCCTCTGTGATGACCTCAGGGTGAATAACTGTACACCGAGTTCACTATATGAACCACTGATGTATTTATACATGTTGATCATATCCCCCCTTAATCTCCTCTTCTCAAGAGAGAATAAATTCAGTTCCTCTAATCTTTCCTCATAGCTGAGCTCCTCCATGCCTCGTATCAGTTTAGTTGCCCTTCTCTGTACTTTCTCCAGTTACCTAATGTTCATTTTGTGAATTGGTGCCCAAAACTGACCTGCATATTCCAGATGAGGTGGTACTAATGATTTGTACCGGGGTAAAATTATATCTCTCTCTGGAGTCTATACCTCTTTTAATACAAGAGAGGATTTTGCTCGCTTTTGAAACTTGGCATTGCATGCCATTGTTAAGCTTGTGATCTACCAGTACCCCCAGATCCTTCTCCACCATTGATTCCCCCAGTTGTACTCCCCCATAAAATTCCAGCCACAGGTTGGTCATTTACTGTAAAGTAGGAAGCTGTCAACACCTATGTCCTATGTTTCTTGATATGTGTCACCTTGTTACAAAAAAAAAAAACTGGATCTAGCAACATTTATGAAAACTTGCTTCGGATTTATCAAAAAATATCCATACTGTATAATAAACAGCCAACGGCATTTTCCAGGTTTTAAATTCCATGCTTATATGATGGGTATTTTTAATGAAAAGTACCGGTATATGAATTTTTGTGAAGAATGTCAAGATTAGCATGCACTTCATCATTACATGTCTCTTCTGTTAGAACTCAGTGATGCGAGACAGATGGATAAGGTGAGTCCAGGCTCTGCACAATACTTCCCTGATCACTTCTGGACATATCCTGTCACTATACATCAAGAATAACTAGTTGGATGGCTAGTTTGGTTCCTGCAAGGTAGAAAGTCTATCTAGCTGCAGGCATGACAATATAAACAAGTCAAGAAGATTATCTTTAGTCATTGGAAGTGCATAATGAGCATACTTTTGTTTTTGATGGTTCAACATAGCGTTCATTGCATTTATTATAGAATAACAAGAAAAACACTTTAAATCTCGCATGTCAAACTCAGATGGAACATTGGCCCGAATTGAGAGCACTTATTCTTCGTGGGGGCACATTATTTCTACTGAGTGCTACATCTATTTAATCCTGAAAAAATGCATGGCACTTCAGGAACTTAAAGTGCTTCCAAACCCAGGAGCCTGCATTCATTCTATCTGGTCTCCCACAGTACACAGAACATGGAAGTGCATTTATTTTACTAAATATAAACTGCTAAATACCTTTTCTCATCAACAGTAAGAGAAGTCTTGTGACTTCTATTAGTGTCCAGCCAAGCACAAGTTAAAGCTTGTAGGAGGACTTTTCATTTTGCTCTAGGAGGATGCGGAACCCCTGACCTCTGGCTTTACAGTGTTGATTGGCCCTGTGCTGATCACATGCACTCTCCCAAGAAAAAAAAAAACCTTTCTAGCAATACACACCAAACTGAGCATGTGCAGGGTGTCTCCACACAATATGTCTTATCAGGAGATAAGAGGGGGCACTGGAAGAAGGGGAGGATCAGAGAAGTCAGGATCAAACAGCGTTTTTACACAATGCAGAGGATTAATCCCTTAGGTTCCACAGTGACCGTAACAAGCATGCTTTACTGCATATACAACTGATTTTATTGTTGTGGGTTTAGTAACACTTTAACTTTATAGTAAAAATTGGAATTTAGCATATTTAATCCTAGTAAAATTAGATACTTTTTAATTATACAAATATAAAAGGAATTGTAATCTATCAACTGGAGAACAGCTGGGGGCACCTTTCGTTTTTTCAATCATTAAATCATTGAGGGAAGCAGAAGCAGGAGTGCACATGGCCCCCCATTAAACACCAGTTTGACATGCCTGCTTTGAATCCTACTGACTTTGATGTCCAAAATCTTGCTGCAAGCAGAGGGTAGAGCTAATCTTAAGATCTATCAGAGGATAAAGAGGATTTACCAAAACAGTGTTTCTTTTCTGCATACTATGGCTGTGTATGCTTTATAGGACCGGCTGCAAATCTAATATAAAGTTTGACTTTGGGTAAAGTCAAAAGTTAAACCCTGCCCTGCTCACTATAGCTCCTCCCCCTGCTGATGTGGACACTTTGCTCCCTTGCAGTCAGGAACCGGTCAGGGATCTCATTTTTCAGACTGGCTTCATGATGTATTCTTCTATCACCAGGCTGGGTCACAGGAAGAGCAAGATGGTAGGAACTACACGCAGGGGTGTCAAACTGGTGGCCCTCCAGCTGTTGCAAAACTACAAGTCCCATCATGCTTCTGCCTTTGGGAGTCATGCTTGTAACTGTCAATCTTGAAACGCCTCATGGGACTTGTAGTTTGGCAACAGCTGGAGGGTCGCCAGTTTGACGGACCAATTTTTTCTTTTATTATTAACTATTTTTAACTTATCTACTAGCTGCATTGTACTAAAGACAACTGTGTGGTGCAAAATAAAATATTCTCCCTTTTTGTTTTACAATTGTTGGGGTTGAATTACTAAAGACAAATAGACAGTTCATTTTTCAAGGAAATGTCCCTTAGCTCATTAGTAAAACAGGAGAAGCTCTGCTGGCATCCACCATCCAGTCATGTGCAAGCAAAAATATTTTTTTTCTTTCCTTGCATATGATTTGGTATTCTTTGCAAAGTGAATTTTCACAATTACAAAGGTAAGGGAAAATTCCCATGCAAACTGAACTGCCTATTTGCCTTTAGAACATCAACCCCATTGTTTTAACCCCCTTCCCCCCCATCTATCAGTCTTTCACTTATCGGGTCCATTGAGATCTTGGCTGTGTGACTTCCCCATCTTTTTTACAGCCTCCTATTGAAATAGAAGGAGCGTTCAAGTCAAACCGGACTTTTAATTTTACAGGTATAAAAAGGAATGCCAGCATGGCTGTACTACCTGCAGTAGTGAGTGGCAAATGATGGGTGGCACACATGTTGCTGGCCAGTCCAGCGATAGTTAATCAAGATGGCAGACAACAGTGTTAGTGCCTGCATGGAACAGCGTTTGGTGGTGAAGTTTCTTGTGAACGAAGGTGTAAAACCCACGGATATCTACAGAAAACTTCAAACACAGTATGGTGATGAGACGCTCAGCCGCAGTAAGACATTTGATTGGTGTAAACATTTCAAAGATAGCCGTAAGACTGTCAGTGACAATCATGGCCGTGGTGGTTCCCAGCCCACAGCAGTCATTCCTGTGAACATTCAGCACAACATGCTGAACATTCTGTTGGAACGGTGAACACAATGATGACGAAGTGAAGCAGGCTGTCCTATAATGGTTCAGGCGTACTTACAAATCTTTCTATGCAGAAACAAGATCGACGCAATTCGTAGGGACATCGCCACTGCTCAGACTTCCACCACACCTAGCATCCCTCACACGAAAACCCCCTCAACACTCCTCTCCTTCGACCTTGCCACTGCCCAGACTTCCACCCCACCCAGCACTCCTCACACTAATACCCCCTCAACACTCCACTCCTTTGACCCTGTTACCACTGAAGAGGTCACTAAGGTGTTCTCTGAAGCCCGCCTTACCACCTGCCCCCTTGACCCTGTCCCCTCACAACTCCTATGATCACCCTCTTCCTCCATCCTACGCTCCCTCACTCACATCTTTAATCTTTCCCTCTCTACTGGCACATTCCCCTCCCCTCTAAAGCACGCGCACCTCACTCCCATACTTAAAAAACCCTCCCTGGATCCCACCGACCTGAACAACCTTAGACCCATCTCCCTGCTGCCATTTACATCCAAACTCCTAGAGCACTTAGTCTATAATCGCCTGAGTTCCCACCTCACCGACAACAACCTCCTTGATCCCCTACAGTCTGGCTTCCGCCCCCTACACTCCACCAAAACTGCCTTACTCAAACTCACCAACGACCTGCTAACTGCCAAAGCTAAAGGCCACTATTCAGTGCTCCTACTCCTCGACCTCTCCGAGGCTTTCGACACGGTTGACCACTCCCTCCTCAAAAAACTACACTCTCTTGGCCTCAGAGACTCCTCTCTCTCCTGGCTCTCCTCCTATCTATCACAGCGCTCCTTCAGTGTTACCTATAACGCTGCCACCTCCTCCTCACTCCCTCTCTCTGTTGGGGTCCCTCAAGGTTCTGTTCTCGGGCTCCTTCTCTTCTCCATCTACACCTCCTCCCTTGGCCAATTGATACACTCTCACGGCTTCAACTACCATCTCTATGCCGATGACACGCAAATCTATCTCTCTACCCCTCACCTCACCCCTTCAGTCCCTGCCCGTATCACAAGCCTACTGAACGACATATTGGATTGGATGTCACTCCACTCCCTCAAACTAAATCTTTCCAAAACCGAGCTCCTAGTTTTCCCCCCAGCCCGCGCCCCCCCCCTTGACTTCTCCATCAAGACCAACAACACCACCATCAGTCCCACCCCCGCAAGCCAGAGGACTAGGTGTCATCCTAGACTCCAATCTGTCCTTCCAACCCCAGGTCCAATCACTGACAAACTCATGTAGACTTCACCTCCGCAACATCTCCAAAATACGTCTGTTCCTAACCCCGGAAACCACTAAGCAACTCATTCACTCCCTTATTATATCATGACTTGACTACTGTAGCTCCTTCCTCATTGGCTTACCCCACCGCAGGCTATCCCCGCTTCAGTCTATCCTGAATACTGCGGCCAGACTCATCCACCTTACTAACTGCTCCGAATCCGCCACCCCCCTCTGCCAATCCCTCCACTGGCTTCCGATTGCCCAACGGATAAAATTCAAAATGCTAACATTGACGTATAAAGCTGTTCATAATACTGTCCCAAACTACATCACCGATCTGGTATCCAAATACCACCCAAAACATACTCTCCGCTCCTCACAAGACCTCCTACTCTCTAGTTCCCTGGTCTCCTCCTCCCATGCCCATCTCCAGGACTTTTCCAGGGCTTCCCCCATCCTCTGAAACTCCTTACCCCAATCCATCAGACTATCACCTACTCTCCTCACCTTTAGGCGCACTCTGAAAACCCATCTCTTCAGGGAAGTCTACCCCGCCCTCAGCTAATTGCCGATCTCCTCCACTCTTCCTACCACTCCATCCCGCACAGTTATTTCCTCCTGTACGACTATCCCCTCCCTCCTAGATTGTAAGCTCCAAGGAGCAGCGCCCTCGAACCCCTCGTGTATTGAATTGTATTGTTACTGTACTGTCTCGTGTACTGTCTCCCGTTATAATGTACAGCGCTGAGCAAACTGTTGGCGCTATATAAATCCTGTATAATAATAATAATGCAGAAGCTTTCCAGGCATCAAACACTGGGATAAGTGTATAAATGTAGCAGGGGTGCATATTAAAAAATAAATGCAGTATCCGATCCTTGAAATTTGTTCTTTTATTATATGACAGGAACAATTGAGTACTGTCCGTGATACTTTTTTTATTTGCACTAACATACAATTTAGAGGACAAGCTTTCGGGGAATGTCCCCTTCTTCAGGTCTAAGCAGTACTGAAACAAAGATTTAGCAGAATGTTGGAAGAGATGTAGGGGATGGGAGAAAAAAAAAAAACAGAGATAAGATACAGCAAAAGCAAAGTATGGGGGTGGGGGGAGAGACAACACTAGCAGAGGCAGGCATGCTTGAGCTGATAGTCATAAAACCGTTGGATAATGAGTGAGGAATCCCATGTCCAAATTCAGGCCGTTATCTCTTGTGTCAAATAGAATTATTCTTAGTTCAAAAGTTTTTCTTTCCTGAATAGATTTGAAATTTCCTTTTAAGAACTAAAACATTGAGGTCTTCCATAATGTGGTCTGGTTGTGCGAAATGGTGTCCCACAGGTGTGCAAATGTCATCTTCTTTATGTTCCTTGAAGGTATGTCTGTGCAAATTCATCCTTGTTTGCAACTTCTGTCCTGTTTCACCATCATAAGATCCTTTGCTACATTTTCTGCATTGGATAAGGTACACAACATTACTAGAGGTGCAGCTGTATGATCCGGAGATATTGAAGATCCCTTTTGAGTGTCTGACACTTTTTGATGGATTGATTTGGTTGCACAGTTTGCAGCATTTTTTATTGCAGGGTTTGCTTCCATTATTTGTGACATCATAATCAGAAGGAAGTTGCCAACTGATTAGTTTATTTCTGAGGTTGAGGGGTTGTCTGAAGACTAGTATTGGGGGTTGCTGGAATATTTATTTCAGAGTTCCATCCTCTGTTATGATGGGTTGTAAATCTTTGATTATGTTTCTTATTCCTTCTAGTGGGGGAACACTACGCAGGGGATATCAATTGCACATAAAATTTTTTTAAAAAAACAGTGCTCTAACACCAACAGAGCAAAAGGTGCGCCCATGCAGAGGCTATCAATGGCACATAAATGACAAAAACATTGGTATAACACCAATAGTAACTCAAACCAAAGGAGTGTGGGAGAAAACTGGAATACCCACACAGGCACAGGGAGAACATGCAAATTCAAAGCAGGGGGTGCCGTGGTTGGGATTTGAACCAACGACTTTAGTACTGCCAGGCGTAAGTGCTAACCATTTAGCCACTGTGCTGCCCATGTCTATAGATGTAAGGGAAAACTAGTATAGGTTCCACCATCTTGCCTTTTGAGCTGAAGTTCATCACAAAGACATTTAAGCAATAAATAAAAACATTTTTGTAAATAAAATACTCTTTCCATTTGTAGCCATTTCTTTTCAGCATACACAGATGGGAACCAGAAAATATAAAAGATTGATCCTATTGTAAATATAGGAATATCCCTCAGTTTGATTTCCGTTAGCTTGCTCCTAAACTGGCCATACATGGATTAAAATTCCTGCTGAAACGGCTGAATTTTGATCAGCTCCTGTTCATGAGAATCTGATCTATCAATTGACTTCTCATGAATGGTTCTGCTTGAAAATTCCCATTAAATCAGCGCTTGCAGTCAATTGGCCGCAGCACTGATCAGTGTATTCTGAAGCCGCAATATGTTAGAATACAATGACACAGTGGGGAAGATTTCCCCATCCACCTTGGACTAAAGCCGGCTTTAGATGGTTCCTGCTGAATCAGCCAAGATTCGAACCCTCTATGAGCTGACTGACTGTACTCATTTCAATTGTTGAGCTACTTGGGTACAACCAGCCTATCAAATTCATGAGATTGCCGCTGGCAATAATCACTGTGTTCTCCTGGCAGGGACTGCTTCACCCCACCAGGCCCCCCTGCTGGGAGAACTCAATAGCTCCATGGGAGGGATTCCCCCACCAACACCGTGTTGATGGGGGAATTGAGCAATTTTCTTTCCTGCAATCTGTGGTTGCAGGAAAGAAAATCGCATCATCTCTGGCCTGCTTGAGTCAACATCATAACATGGAGGGGAATTTAACCTCTTCACACCGACCACACACAAAAGTGTGGCCTCCTGGTGTCTGGGCCTAAATGCCGAGCGGCCGCACATTTGTCTGCAATTAAGAAAGGACATATGTGCTGAGAGCGTGCGCCCTGCGCGCTCCCAGCACACATGTCCGGTACTCACAGAAAGGTCCCGATCTCCTCTTTCGATCGGGACCGTTCCCGAGCATGTGACAGCGCATCACGGCGGTCACATGACCCTAAACTCCGCCCCCCCAGCTTCTGGAGGGAGGCGCCGGTGTGAAGGGGTTAAAGGCAAAAAACAGTCAAACACCTGTAAACAGGCGTTTTTTGGCTGCAGTGTGCATGAGGCACTAAAATAACTAAAAGCAAAACTTTTTTTCCATTTTAGATCGAGTAAGGAAAGGGTATAACCTCTGTCAGGTTTTTTTTTGCCATCCATGTCCTATTGGGGAGATTCTCTTCACTTCCTGCGCCACAGCCAAAAAAGAAAGTGATAGGAAATCACTGCAAAGTAAGGGAATCCCTGGTTGTCACCAGATTCAACAGAACTAGTGTCTCCATTGGAAAATTTCCCCTCTATACTGTTCTAGGGACTTTTTTCATTTTTGGTGGTAATGGTAAAAAGAACAAAGAGAGGATGAATCTCCCTAACTGGGGCACAGGCATCAATAAAAAAAAAACTAGCAGGGGTTCTAATCCCTTTCCAACCTACTGGAAACCAAAAACACTTTTTGCTTTCAGTTATACTTTAAAACCAAAAATGTAATATATTGCAGTGTACCAATCATTAGATGAGGTGGTTGCATTAGTTTTTTTTTCACCTGGTGATCTTGCCAGTAACACTCCCCCTGTATTAGAGTGCCTTCACTGTTAGGTGTACTAACAGATTTAGATACACTAACAATTTGAAACTGAACTCCAGCTAACACTTTATAGGCAGTTACAGTAGTGTTTTCCTTTTGGGATAAAGGTTTTACATAAATAAAAGCTGGTCATTGTAAGCACCCCTGAAAGTGATAAGTGGTTTGTTTGACCCCCTGTAACTGCTACATCTGCGGGACAGCTTGTTCTGTAGAAATACAACAGTTTTGCTGGCTAAATCACCAGGTGAAAATAAAGGAAAGCCTGAAAAAGACAACTATTGCAGCCATTATGTCAGGAATGGACTTGCCAATAGTGGTGGGACTCACCTGCCTTGTGGGCTGCAGTACCAGGGCTGGCCAGCGGGTGCTCTCAACAACCAGAGGTTCACTTCGGCAATTAGCCATCACCTGGGGCTGATTGCAGGTGGTGTATTTAAGGGATGGCCAGACCTGCAGTTTGTGCCTTGGTGTGTGTTTTTCCATGGGCCCCTGTATCTTGTAACCTGCATTCCTGTTCCTGCCTGACTTGTTGCCGACCCTGCCTGATCCTGACCTCTGCTGACTTCTCCTGTTTGATCCCTGGCTTGTGACCCTGACCATTCTCTCCGCCTGCTCCTCCTGTACCTACCTGCCCGATAGTTATCGACCCGGCCTGCCTGACTACTCTGTGCTCTATATGTGTATGTACCTGTGTATCTATATCAGTTTAGGTTTGGGTTTGTTTCACCTTGTTGTATGTATTTGTGTTGGCTTGGGGTTTGGTGCACTGCGTTTATATTTGTTTTGTTCGTCTAAATAAATTATATTATTTATTATATCTGAAGCCTACGTTTCCCTGTGTCAGTCCACACACTTCTGGTCACACCCGCATCCCTGACACATTACATCTAAGAACTGGTAAGCTGCAATAAAATAAATGCTTGCTTTTGGATTTAATACTGCTTCAAAGTCAGCATGGTATCCTATATTCCATATTAAATTTTCAATAAAGCAGATGATGTATTCATTTGTTATATTTTTTATTTAATTTTGATTAATTTTGAGTTAACTTGATTACAGCAAAATTATTTCATTCCTTTGATTATTTCTATTTACTGCTACAACATTATCGAAGTGGGAAACAAGAAGTAGGTTGTGAAAATAGGAAGATTTCATAAAATAATGGAATAATTCATGGTTTTAATAATTAGCATCATTTAGTTTTAAAGTACACTTTGAGAGTTTTAAAACTGTTCTGCCATCTAAAAATCAATTTGTTTATGACGAAAACCCATTTACACTTTGCAATCACTTGACAAAGCTTTGCAAATTAATTGTAGTGTGTATCTATCTTCTGGAGTTTATAATACTGATAGCGCCTATTGTATATCATAGTAAATTCCAAATGCATTCAAAGACAGTTCCATTCTTATAACATGGCATTTATTCCAACAAATGAGACAAAGTGCGCTGTCCTACTAACAGTTAGCCAACAGCTAGCTAACAAAACTGACAGAAGCACTGTTGTGTTTCATTCCAAAACTAAATTTACTTCTGTGAACAGTTCTGTAAAAATGCAAACAATTACATAAACTGAAGTTACAATATTCTTGTATGCATGTCTCTCGCAAATTCATACAAAGAACGCATTTCTTGCAAACAGCTACAAATCATATTAAATACATAAATGCGATCTGAATATACACTCACCGGCCACTTTATTAGGTACACCTGTTCAATTGCTTGGTAACTCAAATTGCTTATCATCCAATCACATGGCAGCAACTCAATGCATTTAAGCATCTAGACGTGGTGAAGACGACTTGCTGAAGTTCTAAACGAGCATCAGAATGGGTAAGAAAGGGGATTTAAGAGATTTTGAACGTGGCATGGTTGTTGGTGCCAGATGGGCTGGTCTGAGCATTTCAAAAACTGCTGATCTACTGGGATTTTCACACACAACCATCTCTGGGGTTTACAGAAAATGGTCCAAAAAAGAGAAAATATCCAGAGATCAGCAGTTGTGTGGAGGAAGATGCCTTGTTGATGTGAGAGGAGAATAGGCAGACTGGTTGCTGCGACATTCAAATGGTAGGATCAGAATCTGGTGTAAACAACATGAAAGCATGGATACATCCTGCCTTGTGTCAACGGTTCAGGCTGGTGGTGGTGTAATGGTGTGGAGGATATTTTCTTGGTACTAGCAATGTGTACGCAATAAAATGGCCAATGAGTGCATATGTGACTTTAACAAACACAACGAATGGACATACAGGCATATGTGTATCAAAGGAAGAATGGAAGAAACCTTTGCTGGTGTTCTTCAGGAAGCTAAAATGGCTAAAGTGGTAGAGGGGAATCTTCATTAACAAGACACTCCCTATTCTTGTTGAAAAAAAATAAAACCAGGTGCAGTTTCACTGAACACCCAATAGATGGCTCCCTACTCAACACAATGATGATATACAGAACACAAAGAATTATTTTCTTTTTGAATATAATTCTTTATACTGGATTTCATATTGTCATTGTTAATCAAATATATTTATTTATTTCAAGTACTTATATAGCGCCGTCAATTTACACATATATATATATATATATATATTATACAATCACATCAGTCCCTAACCCTCAAGGGGTGTATAATCTAAGGTCCCTAACTCACATTCATACATACACATACTAGGGCCAATTTAGACAGGATCCAATTCACCTACCAGCATGTTTTGGAATGTGGGAGGAAACCGGAGTACCTGGAAGAAACCCACGCAGGCACAGGGACAACATGTACACTCCAGGCAGGTGGTGGCGTGGTTGGGATTCGAACCAACAACCCTAGTACTGCCAGGCAGAAGTGCTAACCATTTAGCCACTGTGCTCATATACACACACACACACACGCACGCACGCGCGCGCACACCAGATAAGCCTAAGGTTTAACTCTGATCCCAAAAACTTTTATTGAAATTTATTCCACAATGGCATGAGATGTGGATTCCAGAATACATCACATTTCATAAAGGTGTGCTTTGGCTCTGAATGTTATGTTGGGTACTTGTGCTGACAGATATGCACTGGAAAGAAAACTCTTGCTTTCTGTTTGACATACGTAGTGGTGACAAAAAAAAAAGGAAAAAACAGAACTGACACTAAAGCTTTTTTTTTCATGTTGGATATAAGAGAGGGTTATAATCGCCATCAGTTTTTGTTCTGCCATCTAGATATGTTCCACCAGGGAGTTTTTCCTTCACTTTCTGTCCTATAGCTACAACAGGAAGTGAGATGAAATCCCTCCAAAGTGTAGTGCTTGTCCCGATGTTGCTGCTGTATCTCAGGTTCCATGTTTCCAATGCCAACGATTCTCTGGGCAGCACCTCACTCTCCAACACACCAAGGCTGAAACGTGAATAATTATTAAATCCTGCATTGGAGTGCTTAAAGGTGCATGCCATAACGTTTGGGCATAATTGCCCAAACTGTGTCCCAATCCAGTTGTATGTAGTAGTCCCCTTAAACAGTGGGCAGCAGGTTGTGTCCAGCAAATTTGTTTAGAACTTGCCCCCTCCCACACTTCATCCAGGCTCAGTGACGTCAGCCATGACACCAACTCATTGAAGGCATTCCCACGAACCTGTCCTTCCCTATACAGTCCACCAAATGACTTCCTGCAGTCCAGGAACTCTCTGCCCATTTCCACCTCTGCAGATCCCTGGTCTTCCCAGGACTTGTAGTTCCACATACAGTTAGGTCCATATATATTTGGACACAGGCACAATTTTAGTTTTTTTCAGGTATTAGTTATAGAATAGATATGGGCTGAAAGTGCACACTCTCAGGTTTAATTTGAAGGTATGTACGTCCAAATTGAAGGAAGGGTTTAGGAATCACAGCTCTTAAGAGTAGCCACCCCCCCCCCTTTTTCAAGGGACCAAAAGTAATTATACTATTGAATCAAAAGCTGTTTCATGGCCAGGTGTGGGCTATACCTTCATTATTTCTTCATCAATTAAGCAAGTAAAAGGTCTGGAGTTGATCCCATGTGTGGTATTTGCATTTGGAATCTATTGCTGTGAACCTACATCATGCGTTCAAAGGAGCTGTCCATGCAAGTGAAACAGGCCATTGTAAGGCTTCAAAAACTAAACAAATCTATCAGAGAGATAGTAGCAACATTAGGAGTGGCCAGATCAACAGTTTGGTACATTCTGAGGAAAGAAGAATGCACAGGTGAGCTCAGCAACATAAAAAGGCATGGATGTCCACGGAAGACATCAGTGGCGGATGATCACAGGATCCTCTCTATGGTAAAGAAAAACCCATTCACAACATCCAGACAAGTGAAGGACACTCTCCAGGAGGTGGGCGTATCATTGTCAAAGTCTACAATCAAGAAAAGACTTCATGAGAGCAAATACAGAGGGTTCACCACAAAGAGCAAACCATTCATAAGCCTCAAAAGAATAGAAAAGCCAGATTAGACTTTGCCAAAAAACATCTAAAAAAGCCAGACCAGTTCTGGAAAAGCATTCTTTGGACGGATGAAACTAAGATTAATCTGTACTAGAATGATGGGAAGAAAAAGTGTGGAGAAGGCTTGGAACAGCTCATGATCCAAAGCACACAATGTCATCTGTAAAACATGGCGGAGGCAGTGTGATGGCATGGGCATGCATGGCTTCCAGTGGCACTGGGTCATTGGTGTTTATTGATGATGTGACAGAAGATAGAAGCAGCCGGATGAATTCTGCAGTGTTTAGAGATATACTGTCAGCCCAGATTCAGCCAAATGCAGCAAAGTTGATTGGACGGCGCTTCACAGTACAGATGGACAATGATCCAAAACACACTGCAAAAGCAACCCAGGAGCTTTTGAAGGAAAAGTAGTGGAATATTCTGCAATGGCCAAGTCAATCACCTGATCTCAACCCAATTGAGCATGCATTTCACTTGCTGAAGGCAAAACTAAAGACAGAAAAACCCACAAAGAACAACTGAAGACAGCTGCAGTTAGAGCCTGGCAAAGCATCAGAAAGGAGGAAACCCAGTCTATGGTAATGTCCATGGTTTCCAGACTTCAGGCAGTCATTGCCAGTAAATGATTCTCAACAAAATACTAAAAATGAACATTTTATTTATGATTATATTCATTTGTCCAATTACATTTGAGCCCCTGAAAATGGAGGGACATTGCAATTCCTAAAATTTGTACTTGATATTTATGTTCAACTCCTTGAATTAAAGCTGAAAGTCTGCACTTCAGATTCATTTGCATTGTTTCATTTTAATTATTCTGGTGGCACACAGAGCCTAAAGTATGAAAATCTTGCCTGTGTCCAAATATATATGGACCTAACTGTGGCACTGCAGCAAAAGACTCAGTCTTCCCCCCACTAATCCTTCCTCTACTCCTCAGCCTCTGTCCTCTCCCAGGCTGCACAGCTGTCTATTACCTCTTCCTCTATTTTCCTGGGTGGCCAGCAGACCTTTCCTCTGGCTACACACTGCCCTGCAGCATTTGTGTCCTCTCCCTTTCCCCTCTCTCCTCACATAGCCACTCCAGCTCTCTGACTGCCTTAAGCCGGCCATACACGGGTCGAATTCCGAAACACTTTTCTTTAAAAAATCTTTTCGAAGAATTTTCATTCGAATTTCGCATCATTAGTGGGTCACAGAAACGGCCGATGTTCGAGAGACCATCGAAATTTTAGTGATCAGGCATGTTGGAAATTTTTTGAAAAACAAACGCATTTCGAATCAGTGATGGGAGAGTCATGGGAGAAACCTAAACGAAAAAGAAACGAGCGTGAGCTGTGACCTGGAAAGAAAAGAAAATTCTTGGCCACGAAAATTCTTTTCTGTAGCAACATGAGGGGAAACTGGAGACTTGGTTTTTTGAATTTCTAAATCAATGGTGGTGCCATCAGATTACAAAACGCACAAAATTTCCGATTTTCTAAAGAAAATTTTTTTGGAATTCGACCCATGTATGGCCTGTATTCAAGGGGAAAAGAAGGTGCAGGGACAGTAGTAGCGCGGTCCCTGCTGCAGAGCAGTGCTGCGGACCAGGGCTACAAAATTACGGGAAATCGCTAGTTGTCACCAGGGTCATCAGGGTCACCATGGTCATCAGAACTATTGTCCCCATTGCAATATTTCCCCTCTATTTCTAATCTGGTGACCACTCAAAATTCGGGATTTTCATTCACTTTTATACGGTGATAACAGTCACCAGGACAAATAGAGAGGGTGAATCTCCCTAAGGGGGGCATGGATAGCAAGAACAACCTAACAGGTGTCTTATGCAGGCCATACATGGTTCGAATTCTGAACGATTTTTTGTCCGAAAATTGAAACATTGTTCTTTCTGTAATCTGATGGTGCCACCAATGATTTCAAAAATTGGTTGTTTTTCACTAATTTTCCCGCATGCCCTATAAACAAAATGGGGAGGAACCACGAAAATCGGCCGATGCCATTGCCCCACTAACAGAATGAAAATCGGCCGATAAAATCATTCGGAATTCGAACCATGTATGGCCTGCATTAGTCCCTCTCCACTTTATCTAAAACTTTACAAAAAAAATTGCCTTTGTGTATCCAGGTCTCTGCCCCCCTCCTGTGAGTAGCACAGTTTACCCACTGAGGACTGTGTGTGTGGACTCTCCACTCCCTCTCTCTTAGCAACAGCAATGGACCAATCAGCAGTAATAGGAGAAACCTAGAGCTTTTCCAAAAAAAGGATTCTCCTCGGAGTGTGACAGGAGAGTGATGTGACAGGACCATGCCAAGGAACTCCACCTGAGAAAGAGTCTGTCAGCGGAGCCCACAGCCATGTGAGAGACAGTCAGAGAGTAGAGAGCGTGTCCCGAGTACAGAGGGACAAAGCTACCTACCAGCGTCTTTATGGGCAACCCAGAGTGAGCGGATGCCTGATCGGAGAGACCACTGCCGCTGTGTCGCTGGGTCTGGTGAGAAGGCCTTGTGGCCACTAGGAACTACCTTACAGCTACTCCATTATTCAGCCTGCAGGTCCTATTTGACTGCCTTAACGTGCGACAACGGCCTCCAAAGTTTAGCCGGCTGAAGAGTCAAGACTAAAGACTACCCCTAACAGTTGCTGCCCTGAGGCCTGGGGTTTATTTTTCTTTAGTTAACCACTTCAAGTCCGGACACTTTCACCCCCCTTCCTGTCCAGGCCAATTTTCAGCTTTCAGTGCTATCACACTTTGAATAACAATTGCGCGGTCATGCAACACTGTACCCATATGAATTTGTTAGCATTTTTTTGAGACAGATAAAAAAATTTTTTCGATGGTATTTATTCACCACTGGGATTTTGTATTTTTTTGCTATATAAATGAAGAAGTCCAAAAATTTAGAAAAAAAAGTGTTTTTCTTATAAAATTTTGCATATAAATAATCTTTCTTCACAAATCTTGGCCAAAATTTATTCAGTTATCTTTTTAGTGAAAAAAAAAAATAATCCAAATTAGTTTATAACCAAAAATTATAATTTTTTTACACTGATTGCTTTTGCACCCATAAAGACTGTAAAAACAATCATTTCTCCTTCTCTCTGGCTGCATTCTTGCAGCCATTGAGAAGAAATACTGTGGGAGCTGTGATTGGTCACAGCTTGTCACATGGTACAAGGCTGTTGTGAATAGCCTTGTACCATGTGACCTCTGTGATCATTCACAGATTTCACTAGTAGTAAGCAATGATGTCAGAAGTAACATCTTGCTTACTACTATTCATGTGATCACTGATTGGATAATCAGTGATCATATGATCGGGACCTCACACAGAGGTCCCGTACAACGATCGGTGTTCCGCTGTGTCCGGAGCGCGCACAGGCTAAAAAGGCGCGCGCCATTTTTGAATGGCAACCCTCTCCTGCACTGCTCCCGCCTGGCCGTTTCTATACGTGGGCCGGACGAGAAGTGGTTATAGAGGCACGGTACCTCTTCGGAGATACTGCATCCCTACTAATCCCTTAGAGTGCACTCTAACCGCTTTAAGTCCGCTTTATAGTAGAAATACTGCTACAGGGTTGACTCCCTGCGCAAAATTATACATATATAAATATATATATATATACAGTACGTGATTTCGCATTTCCAGGTCGGGGGCGTATGAGATGCTCGCGCTCCCTACCTGCACTGCCATTGGCGGCCTCAGCTGTCGATCAACGGGTCCCGGAGAGTGATTCCCCACTGACACTTTGTGATCGCCGAGTATCACTGACGGGAGAGAGACCTGTATGCAAACAATACAGATCTCTCCCATCAGCTTCTGCACACTGCTTTGTATGGCTCTGCATAGCAGAGTCATACAAAGCAGTGTGCTTACAGTGGAAGGCACACACACAGCACACAGTAAAACAGCACACAGTTAACCTTTTGATTGCCCCACATGTTAACCCCTTCCTGCCCAGTGCCATTAGTACAGTGTCAGTGCTTTTTATTAGCACTGATCACTGTATTGGTGTCACTAGGGATGTCAATGACACCAAGTCAGTTCCCCTCCAGTGTCAGAATGCTTGCCACAGTCCCGCTATAAGATGCTGATCACCGCCATTACTAGTAAAAAAAAAAAATTCCAGTATATGTACACCACCATTTGTAGGCCTTCCCAGTGCCATTAGTACATATATACACCGCCATTTGTAGACCTTCCCAATGCCATTAGTACATATATATACCGCCATTTGTAGACCTTCCCAGTGCCACTAGTACATATATACACCGCCATTTGTAGACCTTCCCAGTGCCATTAGTACATATATACACCGCCATTTGTAGACCTTCCCAGTGCCACTAATACATATATACACCGCCATTTGTAGACCTTCCCAGTGCCATTAGTACATATATACACCGCCATTTGTAGACCTTCCCAGTGCCATTAGTACATATATACACCGCCATTTGTAGACCTTCCCAGTGCCATTAGGACATATATACACTGCCATTTGTAGACCTTCCCAGTGCCATTAGTACATATATACACCGCCATTTGTAGACCTTCCCAGTGCCATTAGGACATATATACACCGCCATTTGTAGACCTTCCCAGTGCCATTAGTACATATATACACCACCATTTTTAGACCTTCCCAGTGCCATTAGGACATATATACACCGCCATTTGTAGACCTTCCCAGTGCCATTAGGACATATATACACTGCCATTTGTAGACCTTCCCAGTGCCATTAGGACATATATACACCGGCATTTGTAGACCTTCCCAGTGCCATTAGTACATATATACACCACCATTTTTAGACCTTCCCAGTGCCAGTGCCATTAGGACATATATACACCGCCATTTGTAGACCTTCCCAGTGCCATTAGGACATATATACACTGCCATTTGTAGACCTTCCCAGTGCCATTAGGACATATATACACCGCCATTTGTAGACCTTCCCAGTGCCATTAGGACATATATACACCGCCATTTGTAGACCTTCCCAGTGCCATTAGTACATATATACACCGCCATTTGTAGACCTTCCCAGTGCCATTAGGACCTATATACACTGCCATTTGTAGACCTTCCCAGTGCCATTTGTACAGTGTCAGGGCTTTTTATTAGCACTAATCACTGTACTGGTGTCACTGGGGATGTCAGTGACACCAAGTCAGTTCCCAACCAGTGTCAAAATGCCCACCACAGTCCCGCTATAAGTCGCTGATTGCCGCAATTACTAGTACAAAAAAAATTTCTAGTATAGATAGCACCATTTGTAGACGCTATAACTTTTACATAAACCAATTCATTTACACATATTGGGATTTTTTTTAGCAGAATACATTTTGGCCTAAATTTATGACAAAATTTTATTTTTTTTACTGGACATGTTTAATAGCAAAAGGTCAAAATATTGTTTTTTTTAATCAACATTGTCGGTCTTTTTTTGCTTATAGCGCAAAAAATAAAAAAACGCACAGGTGATCAAATACCACCAAAAGAAAGCTCTATTTGTGGGGAAAAATGGAAGTAAATTTAATTTGGGTGTAGCCTTGCATGACCGTGCAATTTTCAGTTAAAGTAACGCAGCGTAGCATCACAAAAAATGGCCTTGGTCAGGAAGGGGGGTAAATACTCAGGAGGGCAAGTGGCTAACCTAGTGCAGTGTTATCATCATTTATATTGCATTTAATGTTTACTAATATTGTTGATTTATTAACCTAACCTTCTGAACCTAAAAAGAGGTAAAAAATCAAATTTCTGCTAATTTAATCTATTAATTACTCTGTAGCCCTGCGCGTCTGTTAAAGAGCAACACGTCTCTCTGTGTGAATGTGAAAGATTATACAGGCATTCCTGATCCACACAATGGACACACAGAGCAGCGGCATGGGAGTGAGCCTGCTCGGGTGCCTTCATAGCAAGCTGCAGGAGAGAGGGGCCTGGAGCACCAGCGGGGGACCCAAGAAGAGGAGGATCGGGGCTGCTCTGTGCACAACCACTGCACAGAGCAGGTGAGCATGACATGTTTGTTATAAATTAAAAAAAAAGCCTTTAATGTCACTTTAAGGTCAGGATCCACACAGATGCCTGACCAGCAGCTGGTTAACCACTTGCTGTCTGGCCGCTGTATATAAACGGCTGGACATTGGCAGTTCAGGCGCAGGTTGCCGTTCCTAAACGGCGCCCGCCATTTTGGACTGTGCATGCTCCCTGGCACAGCCTTGTACCATGTGACAAGCTGTGACCAATCACAGCTCACACAGTAGTTCTCAATGGCTGCAAGAATGCAGCCAGAGAGGAGAAATTATTGTTTTTACAGCCTTTATGGGTGTAAAAGCAATCAGTGTAAAAAAAAAAAAAAAATCTTCATCACCCCCCACAAGTAATACAGTGTCACCATGGTGACACTACTGCTAGGGTGACAGTATGTAGAAAAAAACCCATACATAATAATAAAAAAAAAAAAAATTAACATTTTTTTTTTTAAATATAATTTTTGGTTAAAAAATAATTTGGGTTATTTTTTTTTTTTTTATAAAAAGATAACTGAATACATATTGGCCAAGATTTATAATGAAATATTATTTATTTGCAACATTTTGTAAGAAAAACACTTTTTTTCAAAATTTGTGGACTTTCATTTATATAGCAACAAAAAATAAAAATCCCAGTGGTGAATAAATACTACCAAAATAAAGCTTTATCTGTCTCAAAAAAATGCTAAAAAATTCATATGGGTACAGTGTTGCATGACCGCGCAATTGTCATTCAAAGTGTGATAGTGCTGAAAGCTGAAAATTGGCCTGGATAGGAAGGGGGTGAAAGTATCTGGACAGGAAGTGGTTAAGCTATCTGCTCCCACCCCCTCTACAGCCTGGCACTACAGTGAGTACTGGAGGGGTAGACCTGACCCGGATCCAACTATCGTAACTTTATTTGTGTAATATTTGTTTGTTTGTTTTTTTACATCCACTCTTTTTGCTTACAATTTTTTCCTCTAGCAAAGAGAAAGAGATTCAATGTATCTTTTCCTCCATTCAGGAGGAGAACAAAACACGGGTGGGCAGCACACTGACTGATCCCTGTGATAGCCAGTCACAGGAGGACCAGTTCCCGATTGCTGATATGAGACCCGGACCTGTCTGTGATGCACTCCTACCATAAACACAGCAGTGCCCTGGGGGCGCTATGGATAAAGACCGCTTGGCAGGAAGGGGTTAATGCAGTGTAATGACCGGAATAGGACATTTGTTCTCCATGTGCCCGGGTGTATGACCTGCATTGATTTATACCACACTGTTCTATGAATTCATGAATCACATTTCAATGAAGAAATAAGCCTGCCCATGAAATAAGGTCACCTCATATGTCCCCTTTTTACATCAAAAGTCCCCCTTCACATCAGAGTCCCTCTTCACATCAGAAATCCCCCTTCACATCAGAAGCCTCCCATCACATCAGAGTCCCTTTTTCTACATCAGAAGTCCCAAGCCCATCACAAGAGAAGTCCTCCTTTCACATCAGAGTCCCCCCATCAAATCAAAGTCCTGCTTTTAATCAAAAGTCTTCCCTTCACATCAGAGCCCCAACCCATCACATCAAAGTCCCCTTTTTACATCAAAGTCCCCCCTTCACATCAGAGTCCCTCTTCACATCAGAAATCCCCCTTCACATCAGAAGCCTCCCATCACATCATAGTCCCTTTTTCTACATCAGAAGTCCCAAGCCTATCACAAGAGAAGTCCTCCTTTCACATCATAGTCCCCCCATCAAATCAAAGTCCTGCTTTTAATCAAAAGTCTTCCCTTCACAACAGAGCCCCCCCCCGTCACATTAAAGTTCCCTTTTTACATCAAACGTCCCCCCTTCACATCAGAAAATCCCCGTTCACATTAGAAGCCTCCCATCACATCAGAGTCCCCTTTTTACATCAGAAGTCCCCAGCCCATCACAAGAGAAGTTCTCTTTTCACATCAGAGTCAAATCATCAAATCAAAGTCCCACTTTTAATTAAAAGTCTTCCCTTCACATCAGAAGCCTTCCATCACATCAGAGTCCCCTTTTACATCAAAAGTCTCCCCTTCACATCAGAGTCCCCCTTCATATCAGAAATCCTCCTTCACATCAGAAGTCTCCCATCACATCAGAGTCTCCTTTTACATCAAAAGCCTCCCCTTCACATCAGTGTCCCCCTTCACATCAGAAGCCTCCCATCACATCAGAGTCCCCTTTTACATCAAAAGTCTCCCCTTTACATCAGAGTCCCCCTTCACATCAGAGTCCCCTTTTACATCAGAAGTCTCCCCTTTACATCAGAGTCCCCCTTCACATCAGAAGCCTCCCATCACATCAGAATCCCCTTTTTAGATCAGAAGTCCCCAGCCCATCACAAGAAAAGTCCTCCTTTCACATCAGAGTTCCTCTTTTACATCAGAGCCCCCCCCTTCCTTTTTAAATCAGAGTCTCCCTTTCAAATCAAAAGTCTGCCAATCACGATTTCCCCCCCCCCTCACACCTGTGTCCCCCCCCTTATATCAGGGGTCCCCATTAGAAGCAGAGACCAGCTGATCTGATTCTTCAGTCAGTGCACACAGGAGATCTGAGTCTCAGGACATACTACTGATCCTTTAGGCTAGCCATACATTATACAATTTTCTTGAGATTTTTGGTTTAGATTTATCAAAAACCATGTAATAGGAGGTCAGACCTAACAACACTTTCAGTTGTATCCAATTAGGCGGGCCCTTGTGCTACATAGTTGAAGGTAAATCTATTGGGCAGAAAATTGTATAGTGTATGGCCAGCCTAAGCTGCAGACCGGATCACATCTCGTAGCGGGCCCGATGGAATTAGTTTGGAGATCTCCGATCTATACAGCCCAAATAATATGACGTGAATCCGAAATGTGCTTTTAAAATGCACAAAACCTAAAAAAGCGTGCAGTCATGAGCAGAGCTGTGGAAAGGCCTTTGGTCGCTCAGAGATATCTCCTAATATTGCACATTCCTGGCATATCTCTGCAATCAGTAGTGAGCCCCAGTCCTCACCCATCTCACACTAATGCTGGCTTTGCATTTATTAAATGACTGGAATCTCATGTCAGCCTGACTGCAGTCACTCCATACAGAGGTGGCAGCCTCCTGCAGCATTCTATGACAGCTCAGCTTCCTGACACAGCCGGCCCCGCCCACCCCAGGAGCTGGTCACATGACAGTGACACAGGGAAGGTCCTGTAGCAGAGTTGTAGAGGGAGGAGTGCAGTGTGCAGAGGGGAAGTAAGTATACATTGTGTTATCTGGGGGAACTGATCGCCGATCACACTGGACTGGGTGTGCTGCTCTGTCATTGACATGCACAGTGGCTGCACTGACAGTACATCCACCATGTCATTGTCATGCCTCTAGTACCAGCTGCACAGCCCAGTCCTGCCATTGGCCATAGGAATGCTATGTTCTGTTTATCTGTCATGTACACATGTATTGTTTCTGTCATCTGTCCTGATGTGATCTGTGTAGTGTGCCTCCTGTTTACACTGTATACAGTATGGGCGATCAGTATTCATCTCTATGTAACTTATTATGGACACAAGCAAGGAATCTGCACCGTGTCACTGATATGAGGGATGGATTTACTAGGAGTGCTGGACTGAAGTAGAATCATTGCGAGTAACAGCCAGGACATATGCTCTGTATGTCTTCTAATGCAAAAAACAGGTGGCTCTAATAATTTAGTCCTTTAACCACTTGCCCTCCTGAGGATTTACCCCCCTTCCTGACCAGACCATTTGTTTTGCATCACGGCACTGCGTTACTTTGACGATTGCGCGGTCATGCAACGCTGCACCCAAATTAAATTTACGTCATTTTTCCCCACAATTTGAGCTTTCTTTCATTTGATAGCCTGTGTGGTTTTTATGTTTTGCGCTATAAGAAAAAAAAGTCAGACAATTTTGAGAAAAAAATGTACTTTTGACTTTTTGCTATTAAACATGTCCAGTAAAAAAAATAAAAATCAAATTCATCATAAATTTAGGCCAAAATGTATATTATGTATTATGTATGTATGCCAATACGTGTGAATTAATTGGTTTACGTGAAAGTTATAGCGTTTACAAATGGTGGCTTATATAGTTGAAATTTTTTTTTCTTTTACTAGTAATGGCTGCAATCAGCTACTTATAGCGGGACTACGGAGGGCATTCTGATACTGGGAGGAACTGACTTGGTGTCACTGACATCCCCAGTGACACCAATACAGTGATCAGTGCTAATAAAAAGCACTGACATTGCACTAATGGCACTGGACAGGAAGGTGTTAACATGTAGGGTGATCAAAGGGTTAACTGTGTGCTGTTTTGCTGTGTGTGTACTTTTCTCTGTAAGCACACTGTTTTGCATGGCTCAGCCATACAAAGCAGTGTGCAGGAGCTGACAGGGGAGAGAACTATATTGTTTACAAAACAGTTCTCTCCCTCTGTCCGTAATGCTGCTTGATCACTGGGTGCCAGCGAGTAATCGCCGGCTGGGACCCCTACCCAGAAATGAAAAATCATGTATGTATGTATGTGTATATATATATATATATATATATATATATATATATATGTATACAGTGGGGATCGAAAGTTTGGGCACCCCAGCTAAAAATTTGTATTAATGTGCATAAAGAAGCCAAGGAAAGATGGAAAAATCTCCAAAAGGCATCAAATTACAGATTAGACATTCTTATATGTCAACAAAAGTTAGATTTTATTTCCATCATTTACACTTTCAAAATAACAGAAAACAAAAAAATGGCGTCTGCAAAAGTTTGGGCACCCTGCAGAGTTAATATCTTGTACTGCCCCCTTTGGCAAGTATCACAGCTTGAAAACGCTTTTTGTAGCCAGCCAAGAGTCTTTCAATTCTTGTTTGAGGTATCTTTGCCCATTCTTCCTTACAAAAGTCTTCCAGTTCTTCGAGATTTCTGGGCTGTCTCTCACGCACTGCTCTTTTAAGGTCTATCCATAGATTTTCAATTATGTTGAGGTCAGGAGATTGTGAAGGCCATGGCAAAACCTTCAGTTTACGCCTCTTGATGTAATCCCCCGTGGATTTCGAGGTGTGTTTAGGATCATTATCCATTTGTAGAAGCCATCCTCTCTTTAACTTCAGCTTTTTCACAGATGGCATCAAGTTACCATCCAAAATTTGCTGAAATTTTATTGAATCCATTTTTCCTTCTACTCGTGAGATGTTCCCTGTGCCACTGGCTGCAACACAACCCCAAAGCATGATTGATCCAACCCCATGCTTAACAGTTGGACAGAGGTTCTTTTCATTCAATTCTGTGCCCCTTCTTCTCCAAACGTACCTTTGCTCATTCCGTCCCAAAAAGTTCAATTTTAACCTCATCGGTCCACAGAATTTGTTTCCAAAATGCATCAGGCTTGTCTATATGTTCATTTGCAAAGTTCAAACGATGATTTTTGTGGTGAGGACGTAGAAGAGGTTTTCTTATGATGACTCTTCCATGAAGACCATATTTGTACAAGTATCTCTTTATAGTGGAATAGTGTACCACAACTCCAGTGTCTGCCAGATCTTTCTGGAGGGATCGTGCAGTCAAACGTGGGTTTTGAATTGTTTTTCTCACAATCCTGCGAGCTGTTCTGTCTGATATTTTTCTTGGTCTTCCAGATCTTGCTTTAACTTCCACTGTTCCTGATGACTGCCATTTCTTAATTACATTCCGAACAGAGGATATTGACATCTGAAAACGCTTTGCTATCTTCTTATAGCCTTCTCCAGCTTTGTGAGCGTCAATTATTTTCAGTTTCAGTTTTCTAGACAACTGCTTAGAAGAACCCATGGTGCGGATTGTTGGGGCAAGGTCAGAGGAGTCTGGGCATTTAAAACCTTTGAGATTGACATAACCTGGTCTTCCCAGACGATGATTGAGAACAATCCATGACACTGGCAGGTCTCAGCTTTGCAAAGAGGGCAGTGCATGCTATAAATTCTGCAGGGTGCCCAAACTTTTGCAGATGCCATTTTTTTGTTTTCTGTTATTTTGAAAGTGTAAATGATGGAAATAAAATCTAACTTTTGTTGACATATAAGAATGTCTGATCTGTAATTTGATGCCTTTTGGAGATTTTTCCATCTTTCCTTGGCTTCTTTATGCACATTAATACAAATGTTTAGCTGGGGTGCCCAAACTTTCCATCCCCACTGTATATGTATGTATGTGTGTGTGTGTATATATATATATATATATATATATATATATATATATAATATGTATGTGTGTGTGTGTGTGTGTGTATATATATATATATATATATATATATATATATGTATGTATGTATGTATGTATGTATGTATGTATGTATGTATGTGATTTTGCACACCACTGCAGCAGTATATCTACTATAGGGTGGCAGGGGAAAGCAGTTAAAGCAGGAATAAACCCAAAACAAAAATGTAATATATAGCTCACAAATCCTTAACGAGTAACTCCACTTTTGTTGAGAAAAAAACATTTCCCTCTGGGTGATCTATGTACATTGCAAGGATTTTAACAAACTTGCCGAATCCTACCTTTTGTTATTCTGAAAAAATAGCTGTTTGTTTATGTCCATGTGCAAAATAAATGTGAATGGGAGTGATTTATAATTATCAATCAGCTGCTGCCTTTGCAGAGCTCTAATGAGGAACGTGGCGGGGTCTGCATCCCTTTAGATAAGATTTCCTTTAGGGAGTATCTCACCAAAAATTAAATTTTTGTTGCAGAGGATGTCCAAAATCTGACTTGTATCTTAGCGCAGACTAAGCCATTCACACAAGCTGAAAATTACATTTCTGGGAGGCGTTCTGTACACCTAGTGTCATCTAGTTGACAGCCTAGTGAGCTATCGTTTACAGCCTATATCGGTGGCGTTATATATTTGTAGGGCTTTTGGTGCCATGTAATGCTCTTAGATTGTGAGCTCTAACGAGCAGGGCCCTCTGTTTTTTCTTGTACCAAGTTGTATTGTAGCTGTAATGTCTACCTTCATTTTGTAAAGTGCTGCGCAAACTGTTGCCGCTATATAAATCCTGTTTAATAATAATAATGATCTCCTGGGTGCCACTGAAAATAATCTTGCATGCACCTAGATAATTCAGACTATGAATTTGATTTAAAAAAAATATAACTTCATAACCAATATTTTAAATACACTATTTTTTTTTTAAATATACAGTAGAACTGAACGTAGCCTCTGTTGGTATATTTTTCATCATGGTGCATTTAAAGGATAAGTTCACCTTTGGGAACATGTTACATGTTCCACCTGTTTTTTAGGGTAAAACATGTAACGTTCCCAATGTTGCAACGACTGCCTGATTTCCATTCAACCCCCCCGACAAGACAGCAGTATAAGCTGTCAATTTTTAAAACTGCAGCTCTGTCATTCATTCACAGAGTTCTGTGAATGAATGAACTACAAGTCCCAACAGCCTTAGTGGCTGTCGTCTTGGATCTTTTAATGTGGTTGTTAACCTCAGACATGAAATATGAACAAAGCATATCCCTCTATATAGTGTAGTTGTCTCACTTAAGAGCACTGGGTTTCATTTCTATCTGCTGCCTCATTCCTCTGCTATCAGCATGAGTCACTTTTGACAAGTTTTGCTGACACAAAGAGAAAAATGGTGACAGGGAAGGGAGTTCCAGCAGAGTGACAGCCTCAGCTCTGTTCCTGTGAGCTGTGTGAAGGGGGATGTGTCCCTTCCCTTCAATCAGCTCTCAGAGCTCTTGCCCTCTGCTTTCTGGAAGCTCAGACAAGCTTTGAACAAGTAGCACTTTGAACAGATGTAGAGAAAAGAAGGCTGCAGATACATAGGTACAACTCATGTAGGAAGATTTGTTTTTTCTCTGTGTATCACCTGAGGCCAGTCACTTCACTGGAGATGCAGACATGACACAAATGTTATAAATTGAGTTGCAGTTCGGAGAGTAAAATAAGTATTTTATCGCTAAGCAAAACATGACTTAGTACTTGGTGGAGAAACCCTTGTTGGCAAGCACAGAGGTAAGACATTTCTTGTAGTTGGTTACCAGGTTTGCACACATCTCAGGAGGGATTTTGGTCCACTCTTCTTTACAAATCTTCTCTAAATTCTTAAGGTTTCTTGGTTGTCGCTTGGCAACTCGAAATTTCAGCTCCCTCCATACATTTTCTATAGGATTAAGGTCTGGAGACTGGCTAGGCCACTCCATGACCTTAATCTGCTTCTTCTTGAGCCACTCCTTTGTTGCTTTGGCGGTATCGTTTGGGTCATTATCATGCTGGAAGACCCATCCACAACTCATCTTCAGTGTTCTGGTTGAGAGAAGAAGGATCTCATCCAAGATTTTACAATACATGGCCCCATCCATTGGCCCCTCAATGTGGCAAAGTCGTACTGTACCTTTAGCAGAGAATTGGCCCCAAAGCGTAATGTTTCCTCCTCTGTGGTTGAGTGTAGGGATGGTGTTCTTAGGGTCATAGTCAGCATTTTTCTTCATCCAAACATGGTGATTCGATGGCGTTAATGCCAAAAAGCTCAATTTTGGTCTCATCTGAACACAGCACTTGCTTCCAATCCTCTGAACCATTTAGATGTTCATTGGCAAACTTCAGATGGGCCTATACATGTGCCTTCTTGAGGATGGGAACCTACAGGATATCAATCCTTGGTGGAATATTGTTACCAATGGTTTGTTTGGTGACTGTGGTCCCAACTGCCTTGAGATCATTCACAAGCTCCTCCCGTGTAGTTCTGGGCTGATCCCTTGCTTTTCTAATGATCACCCTTACCCCATGAAGTGAAATCTTGCATGGAGCTCCAGACCAATGGCAATTGATAATTTTCTTCCATTTGTAAATAATTGCTCCAACAATTGTCTCCGTCTCACCAAGCTTCTTACTGATGGTCTTGTAGTCCATTCCAGCCTTGTGCAGGTCTACAATCTTGTCCCTGATGTCCTTTGAAAGCTCTTTGGCCAAGAAAGAAATTCTGTGGACAGGTGTCTTTTATACACATGACGAGTTGTCGTTAGGATCACCTTCTTATGCAGGCCATAGATGGGTCGAAAATCGGCCGATTTTTCGGCTGAAAATAAAATCGGCCGATTTTCGGATCGTTAGTCGGCTATTTGTTCGGCCGTTTTTCGGTATTTCGGCAGATTTTTTTTATCGGTAAAGTTGGAAAAAAAACGGCTGATTTTGCCGATCGGCCGATTTTCGCGGCAATGATGGGCAAATCGGCCAATTTTTTTACCGATAAAAAAAATCTGCGCATGAGCAGTGACCTGCAAGAGGAAGAGGATGAAGAAGAAGAAGAAGAAGAAGAAGAGGATGAAGAAGAAGAGGAAGAAGAAGAGGATGAAGAAGAAGAAGAAGAGTTTGAAGAAGAGGATGAAGAAGAAGAGGATGAAGAAGGAGAAGAAGAGGATGATGATGAAGAAGAGGATGAAGAAGAGGATGAAGAAGAGGAAGAAGAAGAAGAGGATGAAGAAGAGGATGAAGAAGAATAAGAGTTTGAAGAAGAGGATGAAGAAGAAGAAGAGGATGAAGAAGAAGAAGAGGATGAAGAAGAAGAGGATGAAGAAGAAGAGGAAGAAGAAGAAGAGGATGAAAAATAAGAGGAATTTCAGTCCAGGAAAAAGTGTCCCTGCAGAGAGCTCCGCTATTTCTTTGACAGTTCCTTGACATTTATAGCGGTTGCAACAATGTATCTATTTGTTTCCGAATAAAAACATCTGTATCCTAAATTGATACAAATAGATGCATTGTTGCAACCGCTATAAATGTCAAGGAACTGTCAAAGAAATAGCGGAGCTCTCTGCAGGGACACTTTTTGCCAGCTGTAGACGGGATGAAAATCGGCCGATTTTTTTTTTTTTTTTTTTTTTTTTTTTTTTTTTTTTTTACCATTGCTGGTAACGTCGGCCGCTTGAATGACCGATTTTTCGTTTTTTTAAAGAAAAATCGGCCGTTTTTCTCCCCGTCTATGGCCTGCATTAAATGGACAGGACCAATCTGTGTACCACATAACCAGTCTGTGGGAGATAGAATTATTGTTGGTTGGTAGGGGATCAAATACTTATTTTACTCACTGAACTGCAACTCAGTTTATAACATTTGTATCGTGTTTTTTCCTTGATTTTTGGTTAACATTCTGTCTCTATTATTTAAAATGCACCTGTGATAAAATTAGAGCCTTCGTTTCTTTGTAAGTGGGCAAACTTACAAAATCCACTTTATTTTCGCCGGGTTAATGACAGGTTTACTTTAAAACTACACATTTTCTACATTTGGCTTATTCTATGTTGTGCCAGACTTGTCTTTTAAAGTGGAAAACTGCAAAAGATATTTGTACTTTTACCAGTTTTGTAGGGTTTATGACTAGTTTGCCTGGGAAAAGTTTACAACAGTGTAAAAGCTTTTTTAACTTGGATGTAATTTATTTATTCTCATTCTGACTCTTAACTGCAGTTGTCTTTTTAATGCACAGATCTCTTTAAAAATGCTAAGAGGCTCTTTCAAAAGCGTGCCTCATTCGGAGCCTGAATTCAAACCATTAGTTGTGATAGAGCTTGCAAAGAATGCCAAACCAGAAGCAAGAGAATGGCTTGTATCAAAAATCTCAGCCCACAGAAAGGATGGAGGTATGTACTTTAATTATCAGCAACATTATGAAGAAATGTAAAAGCCTGCATTCACGCTTGAACAGAGCATATTCCTGGTGATCTCTAAGCTTTTTTCAGGCTTATTACAGGTGTTTGTGCAATTTGTATCAAGATTCAGCTATTTGCTTACCAGGCTGGGCAAGGGGAGGTGAGCAGTTGTATAAGAAATGCTCTCCCATTGAAATCTATGAGGTCAAAAATACATGTATATGAAAAAAAAAAAAAAGGTAGAGTACTCTTTTGAGTTTAGGGCACTTGGCATACAAGTGTGAACAGGGACAATTAGAAAGAATAGGATACTACATGTGTGTAGGGAAATGAGCAGAAAAATGTGCATTTGCAAATTGTGCATAAAGGCTTTGTAGGTGTGCGGAAGGCAGATATACCAAGACTTTACAGATTTTGTTTACATGTTTTTACAACTTAACATGTTTTGGGAATTATACCCCATTACTGGTTGAAATCAGCATCAACAAAATGCCAGTTTGTTGTAAAAGAAATAAAACATTTTGAAGGAGCCTAATTTTAAAATGGCCGATGATACAACTTCCTCCCCTATCTTATTCTTTTTGTTTCGATGAAACAAATCCCTAACTGAAGACTTTAAATTATGTTAGCCTTTAAAGTGCTTAAAGTTCATGCCAAATGGAAAAACTATCCGCAATCAACACTTCCTCCTATCACAAATTCAATCTCCAGTGGACCTGATGGCTAAACCACCCTAAATGTAATATACAACCTTGATGACATCTCAGGAAATGAACTCACACCCTGCACTAAGACTGGTATCTACTCAATTCCCCAGTTATATTCCTCCCTCCCCACCCTACCCCCCCGCCCCCACCTCTCCACCACCACCCCCCCCCCCAATCCCCCTAACTCCTCACCAAGGCCCTTCAAAGGCACACGAATACCTCTGATGATATTGCTAAACAAGACTAATACCCCATCTGTCCAGAGGGCAGATCTACAACAAACTGATCAACCATATTTGTCTACTGTAATGTTGTATGATTTAACCTTATCTCTTTTCCCTGTTCTTCCATGTTTATCCTTGAAAACTAAATAAAAATATTGAAACATAAAGTGCTTAAAGTTCACCTCCATGCAATTGTCACCCCCCCCCCCTGCCCACCCTGTCTAACCCAATGGCCGGAGCTGTTTAATCCAACTCTGCAAATGTGCCTTTTAGGCCAGTCCCCTACAGCCCCCGTGATGCAACCACTGAAGACTCCTGTACATACATTAATACATGCATATCCCCACAGTAAGGTTTATGTCATCAAGTGAAAGCTCTTGTGGTTATCTTAGACACTAGCCTGTATACAGTTGTGCTCAAAAGTTTACATACCCTGGCAGAAATTGTGAAACTTTGGCATTGATATTGAAAATATGACTGATCATGCCAAAAAATGCTCTTTTATTGAAGGATGATGATCATATTTATTTATTTCAGGTACTTATATAGCGTCGTCAATTTACACAGCGCTTTACATATATATTGTACATTCACATCAGTCCCTAACCCTCAAGGGGTGTACAATCTAAGGTCCCTTACTCACATTCATAGATACACATACTGGGGCCAATTTAGACAGGATCCAATTAACCTACCAGCATGTCTTTGGAGTGTGGGAGGAAACCGGAGTACCTGGAGGAAACCCACGCAGGCATAGGGAGAACATGCAAACTCCAGGCAGGTGGTGCCATGGTTGGGATTCGAACCGATGACCCTAGTACTGCCAGGCGGAAGTGCTAACCATTTAGCCACTGTGCTGCCCATATGAAGCCATTTATTATCAAATAGTTGTTGGCTCCTTTTTAAATCATAATAACAGAAATCACCCAAATGGCCATGATCAAAACTTTACATATCCTGGAATGTTTGTCCTTGGTACAGACACACAAGGTGACACACACGGGTTAAAATGCCAATTAGAGGTTATGTGTACGCATCTGTAAATAATAATAATAAGTGTGTTCAGGTACACTGAAATCCATGGTCTACATTTACGTCAGTAAAAAAAACAAAAAACAAAACCCTGTATGACAAAAAATGCTTTGTTTCAGGCAGCAGTGTGCAAGAAAAAAGAACAATGTGAACAGAGAATTCACAAGAAAAAAGCGGTTAGATAAAGGACAATGCGATACTCAAACAAATCAAAATATGCTTTTATTAGCCAAATAGCATGTGATACAATTGAGTAAAGACTGCTGGTAGCCATCACCTCTATATAAGACAATACAAAAAACAACATAAAACCAAAAAATAAAAAAGAGAGACATCGTGGCTAGGCCATATGATGTAATCTGCTGTAGATACAATGACTCAAGGGTCTTTTGCTCATACAGCAAAGCACATCGGGGTGTGGAAAGAAGAATAATGCAACCGAATGCCTGTGCTCCTGTGCTGGACAGTGGACTCCACAATGTCAATATCCTAACATGAGTAGGAAAGAAATGCAAGCCTTGCTGCCCTCAACGGACCAGGGAAATCCAAAGAGAACTGTATATAGGAAACAAAAAGGGCGCACAGGCCTAGTGCATTACCCTAAAAATGAGATTTATTTATATATTGTAAAATACTCATGAGAAATAAAATCAGATTAAAATGAAAAACATGTCGCAAGGGATGCAAAGTGTTCCAGGAACCCCTGAAGGTGGTCTGGTGGGGGACTTTGAACCCCTGGATAGCTGGTGGCTGACGCGTTTCAAGGTTGTACCTCTTCTTCAGAGCCAGTGGCAGGAGTGTTCGGTTTGCTGGCGGCTTTGTTGCTGATTGCGGCGGCCTGTAGAACATTTTTGTCTGGTGGCTTATTTGAGCCATCTAAGGTGGATGCGGTTTTGCTCTGGCTATTCCAGGTGAAGTACATTTGAAGGAGCTGATCCTGTGTGCTGAGAGGGTCCGAACTGTGAGGTCTGGAGTGCCTTTCCTGTGTGCAGTGTGTACCAGTGGATCCCCCTATCCCTGCCAGTGCCCTGATGACCACCATCATTTCTATACATGCGCAATTAAATTGTGCTTCCGGTGAGTGCAAGCGTACTTCATTTCCTATCACGGAAGTCACGAGCACCATTATCTGATGTGTTTCATCTGTGGACTGCTTGTATCTCAATAAATTTGAGTTGCCTTATTATTAGCTTGGATTTATTACTATCATTTGTCTTCTACCTCAGTACCTCCAGACCATTTGTCATCTCACGAGTATATGATTTATCATTGTGTTTATCATCCATTCACTATTTCTCTCATCATTTACTGACGACACTTTTAATCACAATATCTAGCGCTTTTATGCGCTTCATTTTGCCACTTTGTCACTTTATTGACATATTGTATTTCTTAGTGCTGCATTTTATATTATTTATTTACTTGAGGATCAAGGGGTTCATCCTTATGCAAGCTGCTGATACACACAGAGCGCTCGCTTACTGTTGATTTTAGAGTGTGCAAGAGGCCTTAAGGGCAGGTTCACACCATAGAAACGCAGTCCAGATGCATTCCGGATGCGTTTCAGCATGCACATTTTTTGACACTTTTTTATGCATTCCAGTTCATTTTTTCCCCTCTGTTTTTCTTCAATCTAAACAGGGGCATTTTGGTGCGTTCCGGTGACTTTTGGATGCGTTTTACCATAGTGCAGTTCTGTGCAGAAAAAATGCAGCATGTTCTACTTTTTTTTTTCTGCAACCGCAATGCACTGGAACTGCAAGCCCTGATGGTGAACTATGACATTGACAACCATATAACCTACTTTCTGTGCGTTTTGGGTGCAGAAAAAAAAAAGCAACTGAAACGCATGTAGTGTGAACTGGGCCTAAAGGTTGGAGCTTGTTTAGGTCTGTGTAATGCACACCCAGCACTCTTGTTGCATCTGGCAGTCATTTCTACCTCTTCTGCACAAGGCCCCCATTCATTGACAGACATACTGTGATTTTAGTGGCATTATTCCGTATTGATCTATGAAGCTCAGCACAGATCTGCATAGAGCGTATCTAAGAAAATCGCACCAAACGCTTCCTCTAGGCACTGGTGCATACAAAGCCTTACTTTGTTACATGTAGTGTATTTCCAATGGCTATGTTTGCCAACAAGAACAACCGTCTGAGTTGGCCTTTCTGTTCAGATTCTGTACAGCAGAAAAGGTTGTGTCTAGGGTGTTGGCCTTTTGGTGAAGATAATTATAGCATACAAGGAATCTAAAGCTGTTCAACAGGCTCTGTCTGGGAGGTGTAGGGGAATGTCCAGATTACATTTTATGCTGCTGATACAGATGAGGTCTGTAGATCAGCTTTGGTGATATCTCTGATATCGTTCACTATTCATTTCTCACTGTAAAGCTGGATAAACACTATATAAATTTCAAACTCAGGCTTCATGCACACAGGATCTTTTCCTATCTCTCCTAGAAGCCTTTTCTCCTGGTAGCAGCGTTTTGGCAGAAAAAACGCCTGACGCATATAAAAGTGTGTACCGTGTTTAGGTGTGGCAAGCGTTTAGGCTTTAATTAATTTCATTGGCCAGAATAAATAATTTATGTACCATTTTCCCTCCAGAGGCCATTTTTTGCGTTACTTTAACGGACAGTTGCGCGGTCATGCAACGGAAAACTGAAATGTCAATGGAGAACCACCTGCGCTACACTGAATACGCTATTATTCTAGGAATGGGTTGCTGCTGACACCTGGCTATACACCTGGATAGAATGGGATCAAAATGATAACAAAATTGGTGCTGCACTTCTACACTTGTACTTATATAAATAATTAAAACAAATACTCTAAATCAGTGGTTCTCAACCTTCCTAATGCCGCGACCCTTTCATACAGTTCCTCATGTTGTGGTGACCCCCCCAACCATAAAATTATGTACCCAGTAATTATAAGTCATGAAGTGTTGTTTTACCTCCAATACTGCTGCTTTCAATACAGTAGCTGCTTTTAACAGAGTAGCTGCTTTTAACAGAGTAGCTGCTTTTAACACAGTAGCTGCTTTTAACACAGTAGCTGCTTTTAACACAGTAGCTGCTTTTAACACAGTAGCTGCTTTCAACACAGTAGCTGCTTTCAACACAGTAGCTGCTTTCAACACAGTAGCTGCTTTCAACACAGTAGCTGCTTTCTACACAGTAGCTGCTTTCTACACAGTAGCTGCTTTCTACACAGTAGCTGCTTTCTACACAGTAGCTGCTCTCTACACAGTAGCTGCTCTTTACACATCGGAAATATGTGTTTTCCAATGGTCTTAGGTGACCCCTGTGAAAGGGTTGTTCGACCCCCAAAGGGGTCGCGACCCACAGGTTGCGAACCACTGCTCTAAATGCTCAATCACATGTGTTATGAGAAAAAAATGCTCACAGATCCTCATAGGAACTCTTGGGTGTACTCCTATGGGTGTGTCAAGATGGCGCTTGCGCTGGAAGTGATGTCACCACGTCTCCGTCTCTTGTCCGGCTAGTTGCGTCACTTTTTTTTTTTGCAATTTTTTGCTATTTATATAGCAGTATAGTCCCAAGTTTGGGGACTAGAGCACGGTAATTTACACTTTGGTACATGTGGGCACTTGTTTAGTGGTGGTCGCACATTTATGTTGAAGGATTTATTATAGTCTTTGTAGATTGTCTTATAGTCAGGGTTAATTTATCCTGACCTTCCTATTGTTTGTTTCTTGTTCAAACAATTTTATTTTTTAACATGGAACAGTATAAAATAATAAGCAAAAGTATGGGTCATTGAAGGTGTACATTAATTGCACAGTAAGAAACCCAATAATACAAGGTCAGGCATCACTAATAAAGAGGACTATCAAATGGCAGTTAAGGCCTAACAAAATGGGGGGGGGGGAAAGGATGGGAAGGGGCATACGGCTGCACAGTAGGGGGAGAAGGGGGAAACCCACAGTATGGTTAAGGAATGGTACCGTCAAACAAAAGATTCAGATTACGGATTGAGAAGGGAGTCATCAAAATTGGATGGAAGGAAATGCTCTACCCAGGGATTCCAAATCTTCTTGAACTTAGGGATGGAATCTAGGATAGTGGCTTCTATTTTTGCGTGAATCATTGCCTGAGTGACCCTATTCGAAACTGCAGTCATACTCAACGAGGGAGATTTCCATGATTTAGCGATAACCTGCTTGGCTGCGGTGGTGACTTGTAGAATAAGTTTGAAATGCGCCTTAGCGATGCCAGGTGGTCGCAGGTTAAGAAGCGCGATTAATGGATCGGGATAGAGGGTTACGGCACTGAGTGTAGATAATATTTTAAAAACCTCCACCCAAAATGCACGGACGATGGAGCAATCCCACCAAATATGGAAAAAAGTACCCAGGTCTGCGCAGCCCCTGAAACAAACTGAGGGGTAATCAGGGGTATATTTCGCAATTCTAGCCGGGACTAGGTACCAGCGGGTCAAAACTTTGTAATTGGTCTCCAGGGCCACAATATTCTGTGACGACTCCTTGGTATTGGACCAAATAAGGTCCCAATCTGAGGGGTCAATTTGCCGTCCTAAATCCACTTCCCATTTATTTGTATACGAGGGGAACGCTGAGGTAGTTGAAGTTGTGAAGAGGGAATATAAATAGGAGATGAGGCCCCGTCTATGGGGGTCTCTGAGGCAAGCTCGCTCAAAAGGTGACAAAGTAGGTGATGGGTTATGTGCCGTTGTGTACGGAGCAAAGAAATGCTTCAGCTGCAGATACCTGAATATCTCAGAGGCAGGGAGGTTATGAGATTCACATAGTGAGGCGAAGGATATGAATTTATTCCTGCATACGAAGTGTCGGGTCTGGGTGAGACCAGCCGTAGACCAGCGAGCAAAGACGTGTGGTGCGGACCAGGCTGGTGGGAAGGCTGGATTTCGAAGGTATGAAAAGAGGGGATTATGTGGTGATTGTAGGGGATAACGGGACTTCAATTTATCCCAGAGGGACAAAAAATGCGAGGTGATGGGATTCGCAATCATGCGGCGATCAACACGTCTCAGCCAAAGAAGGTTTCCTGTACTAAAGGGGTCGCACTCAATAGATTCCAGAATGACCCACTGCAGGGTTTCATTGGTAGCATGATACTTTGGCAATTGTGCTACATGCGCCGCTTGGTAATACTTGCTAATTTCAGGGAGGCCCAGACCACCTTGAATTTTTGGTCGGTATAGAGTAGAGCAAGGAACACGGGGGCGGACTTTACCCCAAACATAGGAGGAAATACGGCGCTGCAATACGCAAAGGTAGTGAGAAGGTATTGGGATAGGGAGAACTCTGAAAAGGTAAAGGATTTTGGGGAGGATCGACATCTTCACAACAGCTATCCTGCCTAGCCAAGCCAACGGAAGGGAGGACCATTTGGTCATTAGTGCCGTTAGACGAGCTAGCATAGGAATGTAGTTAGCTGTATAGAGACCTGAAATATGCGGGGTGAATTTTATACCCAAAAAGGGAACAGAGTCTTGCGACCACGAGAACGGCAGGATCAATTTTAGATGGTTAAGTTCATTGGGTGGGAGTGAAATATTAAGTGCAAGTGACTTCTGGGGATTTATTTGGAGGCCCGAGAGCATCCCAAACCTATCAAGTAGCTGAAGAAGAGTAGGTGTGGATGTTAAGGGGGAGGTGAGAAAAAGTAAGACATCATCTGCGAATAAGCACAGTTTATGTGTGGTGCCTCCTATCTCAAGTCCGCGGATATCCGGGTCAGTCCTAATCAATAGGGCCAGCGGTGCTAATGCGAAAAGCAGAGGGGATAGGGGACAACCTTGTCTGGTGCCATGCATAATTGGGAAATGAGCAGATCGATGCCCTAAGTATTTGATCCTGGCCGAAGGGTCCTGGTAGAGAGAAAAGATCCAGGTTAAGAAATGCGGGCCAAAACCCCATCGGCGCAATATATAGTGTAGGTATGGCCACGAGACAGTGTCGAACGCTTTCCGTATGTCCAAGGACAAGAAGCAAGCAGGAATATTGCGAGTTTTGGCTAAGTGTGCTAAAAGGGATGCACGGCTGACGTTGTCCCCCGCTTGTCGGGTTGGTATGAAGCGAGTAGATAGGATTTTAGCTAGGAGTTTAACATCTACGTTAAGAAGGGAGATTGGTCTATAATTGGACCATTGCGTGTCATCTGAGTTCGGCTTGGGTATCATAGAAATGTTGGCTTGCACTGTATCTGAGTATGGCCTGAAAGTATGGCATTAAACGCATTAGTTATAACAGGCGTGAGAATGGGGGCAAACTTTTTATAATACGTGGCAGAAAAGCCGTCGGGTCCTGGGCGTTTACGGGGCTTTAGGGAATTGATAGCATTTAAGGTTTCAATTACTGAGATAGGTCGGTCCAGTGCTCCTAAGTGATTCTCAGCCAATTTCGGGAAAGGAAGGGAAGCAAAAAGGGCTTCAGCATGGGAAGAGTCAAAGGGCGTGGAGGCAGAGTAAAGGCGCGAGAGATGCTTGTAGAAGGTGTGCAGAATCCGTTCGGGGTTGCTAGTGAGATTTGCAGTTGAGGTCCGTAACCGTATGGGTCTAACAGTTTGGTCTAGTTTACGGAGAGAGAGAGCAAGGAAAGTGCCAGGTTTATTGGCTTTAGTGTAGAATTTGTGTCGAGATCTGCGGATGGAGAGCTCGGCTTGGTCCGTGAGGAAGAGATCCAGGGCTAGGCGGGAGTGCTCGAGAGCTTCTTTGTTAGCAGGGGTGGGGGAAGTTTGGAAGGCGGCATGGGATTGGTCATAAGCTTGTTCAAGGAGGAGGCGTTTCTGCCTCCTCTCTCTACTCAGGAAGGAGGCTTTACTGATACAGAGTCCGCGAAGTACCGGTTTGTGTGCTTCCCATAGTAGAAGGGGGGAGATATCAGGGGTTTGATTTAAGGAGAGATAGTCCTTAAGCACAGCTGCTATCTCTGAGCAATAAACAGGGTCAGCCAGCAGGCTTTCGTTAATGATCCAGGAGGGATCAGGGGGAGCTGGGGCCAAAGAAGCAATGGTAGTGACCACCGCACAGTGATCCGACCAAGGGATCGGTAGGATGTCAAAAGCTAAGATGCGGGGGGAAGAACTGGCGGTCAAAAAAATATGATCTATTCTCGAAAAAACCTTATGTGGGTGGGAGTAAAAAGTATACTGGCGTTTAGTGGGATTGAGTTCCCTCCAGGAATCGACCAATGAGTAATGTTGCAGTATGGATTGGAAGGAGTGGTTGGGGGTGCGCGGAGAAGGTGATTGTGGGGATTTATCTAAGAAGGGGTATATTATATGGTTAGAGTCTCCACAGAGTATGAGCGTGCCTCGCTTATGATGATCTATAACCGAGAAGAGGTGGGAAAGGAACGGCAGAGGACCCTGGTTTGGAGCGTAATACGTGGCTATGGTGACCTCAAAGTCCACCAACTGCCCAACCAGTATGATATAACGACCCTCAGGATCCTTAATCTCAGTTTGTAACTTAAAAGGAGTTGTACGGTGGAGGGCGACTAAAACCCCTCTACACTTAGTGGCAGCAGAGGCCGCGTAGACCTGTGGGTAACGAGGGCCAAAGAATTTGGGAATAGAGGTAGGAGTGAAGTGTGTTTCCTGAAGACAGACTATATGCGCATTATGCGACGCAAATGAGCGGAATGCTTTGTTGCGCTTCTGCGGGACGTTAAGACCCTGAACATTCAGGGTGAGAATATTCAAAGAACCCATGGGTAGAGCAAACAATGGGTAAGCGGACAGTGAGGTACCATCAAGAGGAATGTGATGTCAATTTGGCGCAGGGAGGGTATGCGGTTACTCGAGCTAAGCTTTAACGTGCAGTCGTATGCGAGAGCAAGGATGGGGATGGGGGGAGGGGAGGGTATTCTATGATAGACACTGAAGGACATAAAACCCCCCCCAAGAAAGAGGGAAAAAAGAAGAAAAGGGAAAAAAAACAAACAAACAACGGTCCCCAGGAGCACCCAAAACCTGGTGGCCTGGGGAGCGGAAGTAGCCCAGGTGGTGTAAAAAATGGAACACCAAGGGGGCTAATGGTGAGTGCGCAGAAACGCAGGCGGCTAGGAAGACAGCATGTAGACAAAGGCATATTAAAGTGATCCTGGTAGGAAGAAAGCATCAAAACCAACAAGCAAAAAAGCCCGCAGAGCCCCGGCGCCGGCGGCCCCGGTCAACCTAGCCCGGCCCCAGAGAGGCCGGAGCCAAACCAACCGAAACGCCGGAACCGAGGGTCCGCCAGGCTAGGTAAAGGTGCAACAGCAGTCCAAACATGGCAAACATCAAACCAAACAATAGACCAATATGATTCCCAACCCGGGCAGCATGTATCCGGTGCTGGTCAGGCTTAGGTAAAAAAAACACAAAACAGAAAAAAACAACTGAAGCACAACAGACCAGTATAAGGATACAAGGTTGCAACGACAGCAGTCAGGTAGACAGTCAATTGACTAAACCCTGTGGGTGGCGACTGTGTGGGTGGTAACGGACCACCACATAAGGAGCAGGATTAAGGATCAAAGGTGGTCAACGGGATTCAGTCCATTGAATCTTGCGGTGAGGGAGCAGGAGAGGAAAAGCGTCCCCGCTTGTGTGCGTTTAGGTTAGGAATTCGTGACGGCTGGGATTTCTGCGGCGAGCATGACGCTGAACGCCTTCTGGAGGTCTCAATCTGTGCAGCGGGAGAGTGCAGCTGGAGGTTTTGTAGCGCGTCCTGAAGCTCGTCAGTAGTCTTGCATACGTGGTCACGGGCTTGATGGCGGAAGCGTACCGCAAAGGGAAAGCACCATTTATATGGTATACTATGCTGTTGAAGCACTAGCAAGTGCGGTTTCATAGCTCTGCGTTTGGTAATGGTAGTAGGGCAAAGGTCCTGAAACAGCTGGTAATGGTGACCTTGAAACAGGAGGGACTCCGAATTGCGGGCGGCTTGTAGTAGTTGCTCCTTTGTTCGGAAAAAATGAAGTTTAGCTATGATGTCTCGCGGCGGGCCGTCAGTGCGCTTTGGAACTAGTGCCCTGTGAACCCTATCCATCTCGAGGCGTTCTATTGGGATAGCGGGGGCGAGCTCTTGGAATAGCGCAGTAGCTGCAGATTGGACATCAATAATTGACTCGGGGAGGCCACGAATACGCACGTTGGAGCGTCTGGCCCGGTTCTCAAAGTCCTCTAAGCGCGCCTGAAGTATAGTGTTTTCGTCAAGCAGCAGGTCTAGCTCATCCCCTTGCGTTTGGAGAGATGCATCAAGGTCGTCCACCCTCTGTTCTAGGTCCGCAGTGCGTTGCCCCAACTCACGGATTTCCCTGGACAGCTGGTTAGTTATGCGGTCTGAGGTCTGTTTCAGGGCCTTATGTAGCATTATTTCAAAGCGAGCTAGAATGTCAGGGGTAGTAAGGTCAGACGTCAAGGCATGTTTGGGGGTCGCAGTGTCATCATCTGACTCACCCTCTGAAGAGCTTGGGCGGCTTGGCTGCTCCGTTTGCAGGGCTGCAGGGTTGGATAAGGCTGGCTGGCTCTTGTGGTGCTCCGATGCGGCGGTCATCTTGGAGGAGGCACGAGCAAGGGCCTCCTTTATCGGCTTATGCGGCGGCGCCGCTTGATGTTTATTTGCCCCCCTGACCATATTGACAGGTGGCCGGGGGGTTGTGCTGCCGATCGGTGCCGCTTGTGGAGCGGTGCGGGGCCGGATCATGCGGCGGTGAGGCTGTCTTCCCTGCGGAGTGGAAGAGCCTCAGGGAGACATGTCCTGTGCCGTCAGCCGCGCATGCGCACTCCCTATTGTTTGTTTCTATAGGCACAATAGTGCCATTTGTCAGTTTATTTCCACAGCATCCTTGGGCATTCATTTATGCCAAGTGTTTTATCATGTGTGGTTTAGTACATATTTGTGATTTCACCCTGTTTAGGGACACAAGTTGGTTTAAGTATTGGGTTTTTATGTGTTTTGCACATTTATATTTTATTTTATATGGTTTAAAAAACATCACTGTATAAGATTGTATAATAATATGAAGAATTGAGTTTGTGATAATTATACACAGGAGGATTCACTAGGGGTGTAACTGAAACCTCATTTTGTTTTAATTATTTATATAAGTACAAGTGTGGGAGCTCAGCACCAATTTTGTTATAATTTCACTACCTAAATGAAATGTCCTTTTTTTCCACAAATAGAGTTCTTTCAGTGGTATGTAATCGCTTCTGCAGTTTTTATTTTTTGCGCTGTAAGCAAAAAAATTATATTTTTGACTTTCTGCTATAAAACATATCCAGTAAGAAAATTAAAAAAATCAAATTTTGTCATAAATTTAGGCCAAAATGTATTCTGCTATATGTCTTTGCTAGATAGTGGGACTGTGGTGGGCATTCTGACACTGGGGGGAACTGACTAACTGCCACTGACACTCCCAGTGACACTAATATAGTGATCAGTCCTAATAATATGTGCTGTGTGCTGTTTTACTAAATGTGCTGTGTGCTTTACTAGGGAAACACTCTGCTTTGTATTGCTGTGTTATGCAGAGCAATACAAAGCAGCATGTCGGTACTGACAGGAGAGATCTGTGTTGTTTTCACACAGACCTCTCCCCTGTCACTGTTTCTCGGCGATCGCTGCGTGCCGACGAGGAATCTCTGGAAGGGACCCGGTGATCAACAGCTGTAGCTGCCAATGGCAGCGCTGGTAGGGCAGTGCACCCCCTACCCGGAAATGCAAAATCACGTATATATACACGTGATTTTGCGCAGCCCTGCTGCCCTGTAGCAGTAGTTCTGCTATCAGGTGGTAGGGAAGTTGTTAAACAGCTGGATGCATTCCTAAATGCACAAAATATAACTGGATACTAACATTTAAAGGTAATGACACCAGGAATTATTGATTCAGGGAATGTTCGATTGTCTTCTGAGAGATCAGGAAGGAGTTACAGTGGGGAAAATAATTACTTGATCCCCTGCAGATTTGTGAGTTTGCCCACTTACAAAGAAATAAAGGGTCTATTATTTTTATCATAGGTGTATTTTATATGGCTCACCAAGCTTCTTGCTGATGGTCTTGTAGTAAATGGACAGGACTAATCTGTGTACCACATGAGCACATAGCCAGTATGTGGGGGCCAGAATTATTGTTGGTTGGTAGGGGATCAAATACTTATTTTATTCACTGAACTGCAACTCAATTTATAACATTTGTATTCTGTGTTTTCTGGATTTTGGTTGATATTCTGTCTCTATCTTTTAAAATACTCCTTTGATAAAGGTTATAGACCCTTCATTTCTTTGTAAGTGGGCAAACTTACAAAATCTGCAGGGGATCAAATAATTATTTTCCCCACTGTATTTTTCCTCACTGGAGCAAATTGAGGTTTTTTTTTCTTTCCTCTGGGTCATCTGTGGGTATAGGATTCTGTATATGAAGTTTTTCATTTCATTGTTAGGTGTGTGGTTTTTTTTTTTTATTGGTTGAACTAGATAGACTTGTGTCTTTTTTTTTTCTTCTTTTTTTTTCAACCTGATTAACTATAAAATATCAATGTATGTATGAGCTTAGAATCATAGCCAGGTCAACTATATTTCTGTTTGAGATATGTGGTTCAGGTAAGGAATAACCAGAAATGATTACCACAAAGCCCAGAATTCAGTCATTGCTTCTGTGATGCGATCATATGCAATGCAAGACCAGAAGCCCTGTATTGTATGTGATGACATCAAGGGCCCACCCACATACCAAGAGTGGAGGGGGTTCTGGCTCAGTGGGGGTGAGAAATAAGATAAGTGTTAATGGTGCACTGAAATTCTGGACCAAAAATTCAGGATGAACTTGGTCGAAAACCGAAATGGACAATTTTTTAAAATATATAATTGTATTATATTCGACTTTTCAATTAATAGCATGAATTTAAATGAATAGGAATTTAAAAAATACAATCCAGTAATGTCTAGTATCCAGTATTGCAAGTAACACACAAAAATTGAACAGAAAATAAAATGAGAATATATATGTATGTATGTATGTGTGTGTATATATGTATGTGTGTGTGTGTATACTTATATATATGTATATGCGTGCGTGTACACACACACACACACCACTTTTTAACCAGAGTATAGCATCAAGTCAATTAAACTCCTGGGATATTGATCGGGTTAGTTAAGTAGCAGAGGGGGTTGTTAATTAGTTTCAGCTGCTTTGGTGTTAATGAAATTAACAACAGGTGCACTAGATGGGCAACAATGAGACAACCCCCAAAACAGGAATGGTTTTACAGGTGGAGGCCACTGATATTTTTATTTTTTTCCCTACTAGTCTTTTCTGACTGTTTTTCACTAGTTTTGCATTTGGCTAGGGTCAGTGTCACTACTGGTAGCATGAACTGATATCTGGACCCTACAGAGGTTGCACAGGCAGTCCAACTCCTCCAGGGTGGCACATGAATACATGCCATTGCCAGAAGGTTTGCTGTGTCTCCCAGCACAATCTCAAGAGCTTGGAGGAGATTTCAGGAGACAAGCAGTTACTCTAGGAGAGCTGGACAGGACCATAGCAGGTCCTAAACCCATCAGCAGGACTGGTATCTGCTCCTTTGTGCAAGGAGGAACATGATCAGCACTGCCAGAGCCCTATAAAATGACCTCCTGAAGGCCACTGGTGTGAATGTCTCTGACCAAACAATCATAAACAGACTTCATGAGGGTGGCCTGAGGGCCCGGCGTACTCTAGTGGGCCCTGTGCACACTGCCCGCCACTATAGAGCTTGACTGGCATTTGCCATTGAACACCAGAATTGGTAGGTTCGCCACTGGCACCCTGTGCTTTTCACAGATGAGAACAGGTTCACCCTGAGCACATGTGATGGACGTGAAAGGGTCTCAGCAAAATGAAATCAGACCTCTGTAGGTTGATAATAATTTTTTGATGATAATTTCATTTCCATCAAACAATGGGGCATCCTTACGTTCCCAACACATTACCCAGTCCATATCAGTATAGATATCCAGCATGATATTTTTCCCTGTTGAGATTTGTTGTGTTTTCAAAGTGTTCCTTTAATTTGAGCAGTGTATATAAAATGTAACAACTTATATAGAGGCGTTTTTGCATTGAAGTCAATAGGTGGCGTTTTTCCATTGGAATCAATGGGACACAATTTTGCATTGAAGTCAATGACATTATCATTACTGTTTTTTTTCTATTAGCAAAATGCCAATAACCCTATTTTCGTCCGATAGATTTCGGTGTCCAATATATTGCTGCATCAGTAATAAGTATTCCTGCTTAATCCTCATCCCCCTAGACCAGTGCTTCTCAAATAGAGGGGCGCGCCCCCCCTCCGTCAAGGGGGGCGCGGCGCGGTGCCGCCGCCGTCCCCCCCCCCTTCCGACAGAAGGGACACTAAGTACAGGGGTGGGCAGAGGGCTGCTGTCTCTTACCTGGCTCCCACGATGATCCATCCAGGAAGTTCTGCTCCTTCCGTCACTCCGGCCACTCCCTCACTCCTGCCGCTCGGCTCCGCCTCCTCACCGGTGATTGGCCGCCAGAACTGTAGCTCAGGAAAGGTACACAGGCGGCCAATCACGGGGCAGGAGGCGGAGCTGAGCGGACCCGCAAAAATCGAGTGAGGGAAAAGCCGGTAAGTGTGCAGTGCAGAGGTGCTGCTGCAAAAATACTATTTACAGGCGCACGCACGCACGCACACACACACACACACACACACACACACACACAAAATTATTCTGGTTTTATGCAAACCACTTAGCACAGTGGCTAAGTGGTTAGCACATCCACTTAGCAGCTCTAGGGTCGTTGGTTTGAATCTCAACCAAGGCACTATCTGTTTGAGGTTTGCATGTTCTCCCTGTGCCTGCATGGGTATATACTGGGTTTACTCTAAAGACATACTGGTAGGTTAACTGGCTCCTGTCTAAATTGGCCCTATTATGTGTATGTAACAATGTGATCTTAGATTGTTCGCCTCTTGAGGGCAGGGGGCTGATGTGAATGTACAATATATATGTAAAGCGCTGCGTAAATTGTCCATAATATATAAATACCTGCAATAAATAAATAGCATGCCAGTATCATGGACTTGGAAGAAGATGGCAGCTCAACTCCAAAATTGATTCACAATGACAATTAATTAATGCATTTTTCATAGCAGTCGATAATGTAAGTGGTTCATATAGTGAACTCGGTGTAGAGCTATTCACCCTGAGGTCATCACAGAGGACAAGGGGGCACTCTTTACGTCTGGAGGAAAAGAAATTTAATCTCCAAACACGGAAAGGTTTCTTCACAGTAAGAGCTGTGAAAATGTGGAATAGACTCGCTCAAGAGTTGCTTCTGGCCAGCTCAGTGGATTGTTTCAAAAAAGGCCTGGATTGTTTCTTAGATACACAGAATATAACTGGATAATAACATTTATAGGTAAAGTTGATCCAGGAAATATCTGATTGCCTCTCAGGGGATCAGGGAGGAGTTTTTTTCCCAGCAGGAGCAAATTGGATCATGCTTTTCTGGGGTTTTTTTTGCCTTCCTCTGTATCAACTGTGAGTATAGGATTATAACTTTTTTTTTTCTATGGTTGAACTGGATGGACTTTTGTCTTTTTTCATCCAGACTAACTATGTAAGTGTCATTTTTTTTGGCATCCTAAATTTCGAAGGGTTCTTTACAGCTAAAAAAGTGTCTGTAGCTAGGCATTTTGCATGGCTGTGCTCGTTTTGAACGTTCACATGAGAGTGTGAGAGAAGAGGGATACAAATTTCTTTGCGATATCCTCAAGGTATGAGAACAGATGTCAGAAAAAATACAACTTTTTGTGGTTTCCAATAAAATCAGTGGCAGTTGTATATACATATTGAACATAGAACCTGTATTACTAAAAGTTGTCTTCCTGTTTGGACTCTGTGACTTGTGTAGCAGATTAATGAAAGGATGGCTATATGCTTTTTTTCAGGTGCACAGCTTTTGATAAAACCAGAGGTAATATTAGAAGAGAAGGAGTACATCTATGTCGTAGGAGCGTCTACAAAGCGGCTTCTTCTTGGAGCAGAGGCGGCGGGTTTTGTGAAGGAGAGCTTGGATGGCACTATGAGACCGTTTTTGTACGGCAACCGGACGGAATTCAAATATTTTAAAGGTAAGGTTTCATATTATTACAACAAAGCTTTGAATTTTGTTTTACAATGCTGGATTCTTCTTCATCGCCAATAATACTGGACCTGCCTTGAGGTTTTTGCAGATGTCCCCAGCAAATACAATTGCACATTATGGCTTGGATGCCTTATCAGCTCTGGCCCACCACCATCTACAGACTTTCCTTGAACAATAAATAAGCCAGAAGGTTTTAGTCCAGAAATATCAGTTTAACAGTGAACCTGGGGCCAGATGATGAACATTCAGAAATTTCATATTTTCTTAACAAGCAGCAAAAGCCTTTTCTACAAACCCTCTGTGATGTATGTAGCTGCAGTCACTGTGGAGCAACGTATCATCAATGTTGACAGCAGCAGCACTGAAGTCTTGAATTTGTTCTCTCAGCTGCTCAGCTTCTCCTTCGCCCTTCACCTAATCTCTAATGGAAGCACAGAGCAGGATCTCTGATTACAGGAGCACGGAGAACTGATCTGCTGAGAGACTGACTTCAGTGCTTCTGCTGTGAGCTTTAAAATTTTACTAAACCCACAACAGTAAAATCAGTCTGTATATGCAGTAAAGCGTGCTTGTTATACTCACCATGGAACCTAAGGGGTTAATCTCTGCATTGTGTAAAAACGCTGTTTGATCCTCCCTTCTCTGATCCTTCCCTTCTTCCAGTGTCCTCCTCTTATCTCCTGATATCGTGTGGAGTCACTCTGCACATGCTCAATTTGGTATGTATTGCTAGAGAGGTTTTTTTTTTTTTTTTTTTTGGGACAGTGTATGTAATCAGCACAGGGCCAATCAGCACTGTCCAAACAGAGGTCATGGGTTCTGCATCCTTCTGGAGCAAAATGAAAACTCATCCTACAAGCTTTAACATGTGCTTGGCTGGACACCAATAGAAGTCACAAGACTGCTGATGAGAAAAGGTATTTAGCCGTTTATATTTACTAAAATAATTGCATTTCCATGTTCTGTGTACTGTGGGAGACCAGATATAGTGAATGCAGGGTCCTACGTTTATTAACACTTTTAAAGTGGAGTTTCAGCTGAAGAAGAAGAAAAAAAAAAGTCAACAGCTACAAAAACTGTAGCTGCAGACTTTTAAAATACAGCCACTTATTTGTCCTTTGGTCCAGTGGTGTCTTCACCACCGCTGGTTTCACAAGCCGTCTTCTCTCCCGGGCGCCGTTATCTTTACTGTGGGCACCCAGCTGTGACAACTTGCAGCTTCACAGCCGTGCGCCCACTGTGCATTCGCGGGAAGAGATACGCTTTGTGAATGGCCCTGTAGTCTTCTGGGACCTGTCTTGTGTCCCAGAAGACTATGGGGAAGGAGGGAGGACAACTTCTACTTTTGATTGCCTAGGTGATCAAAGCGGGAGCGGGTACCTGTCAAATTCAAATACCCGCTCCCCCCCCCAAAGGTGCCAATCCTTAATGGGGAGCGGGGGACAAAGCATCAAAGCGGAACTTCCCCTTTTGGGTGGAACTCTCCCTTTTGGGTGGAACTCTGATTTATGGACGAATTCAGGGGGAAGACTACGGGAAATATAACAAAATCTTTATGGGCCCCCTGGCAACTTGTGGCAGTGTCAGTTGTGAAAATATGTCTCAATAATCTTACCATTAAATATGCCAAAATCAAGGCCAGGTAGCAGAAGCATGCAGAAAGTTTTTTTCCTTTATTGCATAGAATGTATTAAGGTAAAAAACCTTTCTTATGACATTCTTGATCCTGAACACAATCAATCAATAACTCTAATACAAACCGATTTAATCTATGGCTACAGAACTACAAATCTCAGCTTTCTTGTCGATTTTAATCTGAGGAATCGTGCAGTATTTTTACAGCTTTGAAAGACTGTTAGGCATATACTGTAGAGTTTGTTTCACAGTACTGGCAGAAACATTGAGGGAAATATATTTACTCCCAGATAGGGAAAAGGATAAAGCTGTACAGAGCAGATAAAAAAACCTGCTCCCTACCGCACAGAGAAAGTGAGGGAAAATTGTGATTAGCAACCCCATGATCCCTAAGACTCCTTAGATAGCCATAGCATGGTCTGCATTATGTTACACCACTGGTCAAACAGAGGCATCACCAACCTGTTTCTTGCAGGCTTGGCTGCAGAAAGGAGCAGTGGAAGACAATGGATTTGCTGGATCTGGCATAGGCCAGACATTTCAGACAACATTTGGCAATTGTGACCCAGCACAAAGAAAAATTTAATTCTTTGCTTTGTGCTGGTGAGTACAGTTCTGGTACATCTTTTTGATCTCTAAAATGAGGGGGTGCTCTGGAAGCATATATAAGGAACAGCAAATGCCCCATGTTAAAGCCTGGAAGCTGAATAGAAACTAATAGGCAATATTTTATATATGTATATATGCCCTGGAAAACCTCAGAAGGTTAAAAGATGATGGTATGCTTGTTTGTTTTGTAATGTTCAAATATAGATATGCTTTTATTCCTACATATTTTTAAAGACTGGTGTGCTAAATATTTCTGGGAACCAATTAGCTCATGGCTGACTGTTGGCTGATGGCACTCAGTCAGACCAGACTGGAAAAATACTGACTTTAAAGTCAGGATCCACCCAGATGCCTGGACCGGCAGCTAGCTTAGCCTCTTAACGAGCCGCTGGGAGACTGAGCCAACCGCTCCTGCCTCCTTTACAGCCCGGCGGTCCAGTGAGCCCTGGAGGGGCAGAGCACAGAACCGGAGACTGACCATTTCACTGCTTACTGAAGACTGAGAACTGAGTAATCAGTGGTCTTTGATCGCTCAGTTCTCAGTCTTAGAGCCGGCGGGGGACAGATGCAGCATCGAACCAATGTTGCATCCACCTAGGTGAGTAGAATTTTTTTTTTCTTTTGTTAGAACCCCTTCTCTTTTAATGTATCCCTGATGATGTTATTGGGATAGCAATGCCCTTGGTTTAAGAAGGTGGGCTGGATTCTATTGTTCTTTTTTCTTGAATGTTTGGTATCAATTTACTTTGATTCCTTATTATGCGTTAATAATACCAATGTTTTCACAATACTCATCTAATTGTCTCATGTGTTGTTCAAAGACATTTGTATTTTTCATTCCAAATAACATTTTTATATAATATATTAAAATAATAAAGTGTAGGTTTTTATCTGTTAAGATACCTGAAGAAAGATCTTTAGAGCTCTGAAAGCATAAATTATTTAATACTGTTAGCCACTGAAAGTTGTCTCTTTGACAACATAAGTTTTTTTTTTAACTTCTCCACCTGTAAAACACCCGAATGAAATAACTGCATTAGAAAACCCATAGAAAGATGATACAAAAAACAAGTTAGCATATAGAATATAATCTGTTTATCAAAACTAAAGGTTGTATGTTTAGATCCCTAATGGTGAAAATCACATCAAAATTTAGCCTAAATCAGCAGCTCCAACAGAACAATGACCTTCAGAGCAAACTTGCGTTATTAAGCTAAATATCTCAAATTCTTTCCAATTGTAGGAACATTTACACATAAATTATTAAGTGTTCTACAGTAAGTAGCTCTGTCACTTACTACAACATTTTGTAATAGGTTTACAGGTTGATAAATGGAGCTAAACGGAAGGGGCCGTTTTTTTTTTATTGCCTTCAACTTTATAAGCTGATTTCTGCTACAAATTTCACAATTTTATCCATTGGAAGTGAAGGGTTAATTGTGTTTTGGACTTCTGGAGAAAGATGAGAAGCACTCAGTAGTGAGGTGCTGTGATCTATGGGTAGGGGTTCCTGTTGCCCATTGCACTCAGATTTCATTTTGTCCAAGGCAGACTGGCTGTAAAATGAAAAGTAATATTTTACTAGTAGCTGTGGGCAGTACTATCATTCCCATTACAATCCTGTTTGAGCACAGGGCATACTTATAGCTTTGTCTGGAATATACGTTTTAAAAATGGTATAACATGTTTTATATGTGATACATTTATTTAAACAGGTCTTTATTCAGTCCCCCTCTTACCTATTTTTGCAATGTTCTCTTAAAAAAAAGTACTCCTAGTGAATCTAGAGTTTTTCTGCTGCTTTGCTGCCCAACACTTGGTCAAGTGCCACCATTGTCCTAGGCTTGCTGGCTCTTCAGGTACTTGCAGTTGGCCCTAGATGACGCACCTCCAGGTCTGCCCTCAAGTCAGTGTGTGTCCCTGTTCCTTCAACCTTCTGGCATATATGACGGGGATATCCCTGGAGGTTGCAAAATCAGGGAAATGTCATTCTTGCTTAGGTGAGATTAAAGGTAAGGGGAGAGTGAAAAAAAACCCTGTTTTTATAAACCGCAGTGAGGGAAAGGGTCACAGTGGGGAAAAGTTAATTTTAGGAATAAAGGTGCACTTTAACTTTATCCAAGATAGATGGAGCTACTGGGATGATGAGAGGTCGTTTGTCCATTATCTATGCTTCCCTTGTCGATCCACTTACTAAATTATCTTACATGACTCAATTGGAAAGGGATTTGAATAGCTCACTAGACCTGGACATTTGGCGGAATACGGCCCATACTCTATCAAAGATTTCGATTAATACTGCTCTTATCGAATCCAGTTATAAAACACTATTTCGCTGGTATCTAGTTCCTACACGCCTTGCTAAAATGTTTCCATCAGTATCACCTAATTGCTTTCGAAATTACAGACAAGAGGGCACTATGCTCCATATCTGGTGGAAATGTCCGGTAGTGAATAAATTTTGGGTCCGAATGTTTAACTTCATTTACTCGGTAACAGGAATTAACATTCGTAGATCACCGGAAGTGGCTTCATTTCATTTGCTGCCCGCTGACATTCCCGAGAAATCAACTAAATTAATTCTTTATCTCTTATTAGCGGCACGTATTACCATAGCTAGATGTTGGAGACAATCATCAATTCCACTAGACGGGGTTAAACAAAAACTTAATTGGATAATGATAAATGATAAACTTACGAGCATTGTCAATAATGATACTTCTAAATTTGAGGTTACGTGGGAACCATGGATCAGATGTATTTCTATCATTTAATAGAACTACGGCTGACCCTCTCTCTCTCTCTCTCTCTCTCTCTCTCTCTCTCTTTCTCTCTTTTTCCTTTTCTCTCCCCTCTTTTTTCTTTCTTTTCTCCTTTCTTTTTATTCTTCTATTTTTACTTTTTTTTTTTTTTTTTTTAAATTTTTTATTGTTAACCACTTCCTGTCCGGACACTTTTACCCCCTTCCTGTCCAGGCCAATTTTCAGCTTTCGGCGCTCTCACATTGTGAATGACAATTACTCAGGCATACGACACTGTATCTAAATGAAATTATTATCATTTTTTTCAAACAAATAGAGCTTTAATTTGGTGGTATTTAATCATCACTGGGGTTTTTATTTTTTGCTAGAAAAATGAAAAAAGACTGAAAATTTTGAAAAAAAACATGTTTTTCTTAGTATTTGATACTAAATTTTGCAAATAAATATACTTTCTTCATAAATTTAGGCCAAAATCCATTGTGCTACATTTTGTTGGTAGACATAACCCAAATCAGTGTGTATTATTTAGTCTTTGTGAAAGTTATAGAGTCCACAGACCACGGTATATATATTTGATATATTTGAAAATGTATCAATCCTGATGCACGGACTACCTATATAATTTCTTGGGGCCCTAAAATGCCAGGACAGTACAAATACCCCCCAAACGACCCCTTTTAGGAAAGTAGACAGTCTGAGATATTTAATGAGAGGCATGGGGAGTTTTTTGAAGTTGTCATTTTTTGCCAATTTTTTAAGGAAATGATGAAAGTAAAAAAAATTATTTTTTTTTTTCCCCCAAAGTTGTCATTTAACAAGTTCTTTCTCTCACACGGCATAGGCATACTTGCAATTACACCCCAAAACACATTCTGCTACTCATCCTGAGTATGGCGATACCACATGTGTAAAACTTTTTCACAGCCTAACCACATAGAAGGGCCCCACATCCAATAAGCACCCTTAGGCGTTCTAGGGGCAAAAATTACACATCTAATTTCTTGACTGTCTATCACAGTTTTGGAGGTCCTGGAGCACCAGGACAATTGAATTACCCACAAAATGACCCCATTTTCGAAAGAAAACACCTCAAGGTATGTTTTAAGAGGCATGGGGAGTCCTCTGAAGACTTCATTTTTTGCCACATGTTTTTGGAAAATGTGAAAAGAAAATGAAAATGTATTTTTTTTTACGCAAAGTTGTCAATCTATGAGATATTTCTATTACACAGCATAGGCATACTTAAAATGATACCTCAAAACGCATTCTTTAACTCCTGCTGAATATGGCGATACCAAATATGTGAGACTTTTTCACAGTCTGGCCACATAGAGGGGTTCCACATCCAATAAGCACCTGTTAGCGTTCTAAGGGCAAAAATTACACATCTAATTTCTTGACTATCTATTGCCGTTTTGGAGGTCCTGGAGCATCAGGGCAATGGAATTATCCACAAAATGACCTCATTTTGGAAAGCAAACACCCCAAGGTATGTTTTAAGAGGCATGCAGAGTCTTCTGAAGACTTCATTTTTTGCCACAAGTTTTTGGAAAATGCGAAAAGAAAATGAAAATGTATTTTTTTCTACACAAAGTTGTCAATCTATGAGATATTTCTAATACACTGCATAGGCATACTTAAAATTACACCCCAAAACACATTCTCTAACTCTTCCTGAATATGGTGATACCAAATGTGTGAGACTTTTTCACAGTCTGGCCACATAGAGGGGTTCCACATCCAATAAGCACCTGTTAGCGTTCTAAGGGCAAAGATCGCACATCTAATTTCTTAACTACCTATTGCTGTTTTGGAGGTCCTGGAGTATCAGGACAATGGAATTATCCACAAAAAGACCCCATTTTGGAAAGCAAACACCCCAAGGTATGTTTTAAGTTCTCCGTCACTCTCATCTGTCATACTCAGAATTTGAAATGCCTCCTCGCTTGTATATGATCTTTTGGCCATATTTTTGACACTGATCAGGACCCACTGGTATGGCAGTGATCAGGATGGTGTTGCAGTGAGGGACAGATATCTGGCTGCAGTTGGTTCACACTAGTCACTGTTGGGCAAAAATCAGAGATACAGTGAGGTGGCTGGCAATGTTTTGTGAGTGTGTGTAAACTCTGTGCAAAGGCTGAAAATTACTCACAGTTAGCTGTACTGGATCTCTCTCCTCACAGACGATGGCAGTGAACAGGATCCACTGGTGTGGCAGAGATCAGGGACACTTTATGAACAGGCACACTGTAAGGTGATCAGGGACACTGATTGGGCCACTGTATGGTGATCAGGGACACTGCTGGGCCACTGCGGTGATCAGGGACACTGCTGGGCCACTTGTGTGGCGATCAGGGACACTGTGGCAATCAGGGACACTGTGGCGATCAGGGACACTGCTGGACCACTTGTGCGGCGACCATGGACACTGCTGGGCCACTGCGATGATTAGGACACTGCTGGGCCACTTGTGTGGCGATCAGAAACACTGCTGGGCAACTGCGGTGATCAGGGACACTGCGGTGATCAGGGGCACTGCTGGACCACTTGTCCGGCAATCAGGGACACTGCTGGCCACTTGTGTGGTGATCAGGGACACTGCTGGGCCACTTGTGTGGTGATCTGGGCCACTGCGGCAATCGGGGACACTGCAGTGATCAGGGACACTGCTGGACCACTTATGCAGCAATCAGGGACACTGCGGTGATCAGGGACACTGCTTGGACACTGCGGCGATCAGGGACACTGCTGGACCACTTCTGCGGCGATCAGGGACACTGCTGGGCCACTGCGATGATCAGGACACTGCTGGGCCACTTGTGTGGCAATCAGAAACACTGCTGGACTACTGCGGTGATCAGGGACACTTTGGTGATCAGGGGCACTGCTGGACCACTTATCCGGCGATCAGGGACACTGCTGGGCCACTTGTGTGGTGATCAGGAACACTGCTGGGCCAATGTGGGGATCAGGGACACTGCTGGGCCAATTGTGTGGTGATCAGGAACACTGCTGGGCCAATGCGGTGATCAGGGACACTGCTGGGCCACTTGTGTGGTGATCAGGAACACTGCTGGGCCAATGCGGTGATCAGGGACACTGCTGGGCCACTTGTGTGGTGGTCAGGGACACTGCTGGGCCACTGCGGCAATCAGGGCCACTGCAGCGATCAGGGACACTGCTGGAGCACTTGTGCGGCAATCAGGGACACTGCGGTGATCAGGGACACTGCTGGACCACTTGTGCGGCAATCGGGGACAATGCTGGGTTACTTGTGCGGCGATCAGGGACACTGCTGGGCCACTTGTGTGGCGATCAGGGACACTGCTGGGCCACTGCGGCAATCAGGGACACTGCTGGACCACTTGTGCGGCAATCAGGGACACTGTGGCGATCAGGAACACTGCTGGACCACTTGTGCGGCAATCAGGGACACTGCGGTGATCAGGGACACTGCTGGGCCACTGCGGCGATCAGGGACACTGCTGGACCACTTGTGCGGCAATCAGGGACACTGCGGTGATCAGGGACACTGCTGGGCCACTGCGGCAATCAGGGACACTTCTGGGCCACTTGTGTGGCAATCAGGGACACTGCTTGGCCACTGCGGCGATACTGCTGGGCCACTTGTGTGACGATCAGGGACACTGCTTGGCCACTGCGGCGATCAGGGATACTGTGACGATCAGGGACACTGTGGCGATCAGGAACACTGCTGGGCCACTATGTGGTGATCAGGGACACTGACAATCAGGGACACTGCTGGGCCACTTGTTGGGTGATCAGGGCCACTTGTGGGCGATCAGGACCACTTGTGGGCGATCAGGGCCACTGTGGGCGATCAGGGCCACTGTGGGCGATCAGGGCCACTGTGGGCAATCAGGGCCACTGTGGGCAATCAGGGCCACTGTGGGCAATCAGGGCCACTGTGGGCAATCAGGGCCACTTTAGGGGCGATCAGGGCCACTTTAGGGGCGATCAGGGACACTTTAGGGGCGATCAGGTGTCACTGAGGTGGAGGGCAGTTAGCTACAGCCCTTTTCTTCGCTGTCTCTCCTCTCACAGACAACTCCGTGAGAGGAGAAGGAGGCGGAAGCCGCACCATGCGGCTTTTGTTTACACTTAAGCTTTGTCCTTATTGGACACAGCTGATCACATGGTATGGGACCGATTTCATTGGTCCCATACCATGTCACGTAATCCACCGTGTCCGTCGGACTCGGCGATCATTGGGCTCGCGGGTGCGCGCTCTAGGAGCCGCGCACGAGCCTCAGATGCAAGGTGCCGTTTAGAGACGGCAACCCGCTCCTGTAGGTGTCCCGTCCTGCCGTTTATAAACAGCGGCCGGACGGGAAGTGGTTAAATATCTATATGAAACTGCCTATGCATACTGACTGATGGAACAGTTGTTACCCTATGGGGATGGTGTTTCCTGTTTACAATATCTTCGACTAATGTTTTCCTATGTGCTTATATATTCTATAAAAATATAAACATGTTTGTTCAGCCCAACTCACCATGTAGGTGGGTAATATTTCTATTTCTGTGTATACCATTTTTTCAATAAAAATATTGAAATATAAAGGGCATTTCTAATCATTGAGTTTTAAAGGCTGAAATTGTTTCATGGTGCCTGCAGCTACAGAGGTCAGCAAAGGCTACTTAAGTAAACTCATTTACTGTTTGCACAAAATATGTAAGTACTTAAGTGTCCCTACCCTGCCCACAGGTTGACAGGAAAATCTTTATTTAGAAAATCCTGTATGTATACTGCCATTGTTGAACTCTCCTTTTGAAAATGCTTTTTGCTTGGATGTTATTTTGATACTTTGACTCACTAACCAAGAATAAATATGCTGACCAGGAGTTATGATTTTCTTCTTTCTTCATTAACTGCATGATTGTTACATATCATGTTACAATAGTAAGCACAGATAGCTAACTAGTATATTCAGAAAGTGATCAGCAATGTTAGCCTCTTTGTTTCTATCTGTAATGATTTTCTTTGAAATATAAACTATATTGCCAAAAGTATTGGGACACCTGCCTTTACACGCACATGAACTTTAATGGCATCCCAGTCTTAGTCCGTAGGGTTCAGTATTGAGCTGGCCCACCCTTTGCTGCTGTAACAGCTTCAACTCTTCTGGGAAGGCTGTCCACAACGTTTAGGAGTGTGTCTATGAGAATGTTTTGACCATTCTTCCAGAAGCGCATTTGGGGTCAGGCACTGATGTCTGATGAGAAGTCCTGGCTCACAGTCTCTGCTCTAATTTATCCCAAAGGTGTTCTATTGGGTTGATGTCAGAACTATGTGCAGGCCAGTCAAGTTCCTCCTCTCCAAACTCACTCATCCATGTCTTTATGGACTTTGCTTTGTGCACTGGTGTGCAGTCATGCTGGAACAGGAAGAGGCCATCCCCAAACTGTTCCCTCAAAGTTAGGAGTACAAAATTGCCCAAAATGTCTTGGTATGCTGACGCCTTAAGAGTTCACTTCACTGGAGCTAAGGGGTCAAACCCAACCCCTGAAAAACAACCCCACACCGTAATCCCCCTCCACTAAACTTTACACTTGGCAAAATGCAGTCAGGCAAGTACCGTTCTCCTGGCAACCACCAAACCCAGATACGTCCATCAGATTGCCAGACAGAGAAGCATGATTCATCACTCCAGAGAACACGTCTCCACTACTTTAAAGTCCAGGGGTGGTGTGCTTTATACCACTGCATCCAACACTTTGCATTGCACTTGGTGATGTGAGGCTTGGATGCAGCTGCTCGGCCATGGAAATACATTTCATGAAGCTCTCTATGCACTGTTGTTGTGCTAATCCGAAGGCCACACAAATTTTAAAGGTCTTTAGCTATTGACTTTGCAGACAGTTGGTGACTTCTGCACACTGTGCGATTCAGCATGCACGGACCCTGCTCTGTCATTTTACGTGGCCTACCACTTCGTGGCTGAGTTGCTGTTGTACCCAGGTGCTTTAACTTTGTTACAATACCACTAACAGTTCACTGTGGAATATTTAGTAGCAAGGAAATGTCATGGATGAACTTATTGCACAGGTGGCAACCTATCACGGTACCACGCTTGAATTGACTGAACTCCTAGGAGCGACCCATTCTTTCGCAAATGTTTGTAGAAGCAGTCTGCTTGCCTAGGTGCTTGATTTTATACACCTGTGGCCATGGAGCTAATTGGAACACATGAATCCAATGATTTGGTGGGGTGTCCCAATACTTTTGGCAATATAGTGTCATTGTTAGGTAGTTTAGTTGAACAAAATTTGAAGATAACATTCTGAATAAAGTCCAGCATGTTTTCTGTTCTATTTAAATGTTCTATTTAAATGTATATTGCACATATTTTTCTAATCATTAAGTGCATTTTTTTATGCAGATGAAGGAGAAGATTTTTTAACGATGGGTGAATGTCAATATATCATTAAACATGAGCTGGACAATCTTCGAGCGCGAGATGAGACGTCTATCCCTGGTTACTCACAGGCTAAGCTTTACCCTGGGAAATCCATAGGTAAGAGCAGTTTGATTGTAGACTTTTCAGTGTGATGGATCATTAAACATTGGAAATACTTTGCTGTCTGTGAAAAATAAAAACATATGTAAAACCAAATTTAATTTGGGTTACAGTAGGGGAGGGTTAAAACAGCTGTCACCTTTTCTGTCTAACTGGGGAGATTTCATTTCACTTCTTGTCCTATAGACACAACAGGACATGAGCGTTTCTCGTTTCAAAGTGAGTTATTTGTCCTCTTAGATAATTGTCTTGATTGCAATTGTTCCCACTGGAAGATTTCCCCTCTGTTCCTGTTCTGGTGATTACTCATAATTTTGGATTTACCCTCTCTTTCATTCCTGGTGACATTTGTGATCAGGACAAATGAAGAGAGCAACTCTTTCTAACCGGGGAAAAACAGGCAGCTTTAACAGCTTGACAGTGAATGTAACCTCTCACCACTGCATCCAAACCGAAATAAAAAATGTATGAAAAACAATAATATGGTGCTAAGTAGACTACGGTGGTAAGGAACTGAAGGAAATGGAGTTAAAGTCCCATCAGCAAAGTCCTTTAAAAATTCAGTGTCATGCATAAGGAGTCTTAGGAATTCCACTGTAGTATGGCTGCAGCTCCGTTATAGTGGATTGGATATACAGTCTTAATCTGTAACTAGAAAACAAGCACAAGAAGTGCAACCATCTAAGTGTAGATAAATAACTCCATAAGGAAAAAAAAAATTGCACTCATATTTATTAAAAGGATAAAAGCATGAAACATCCATATGGAGAACTGCAGAGCTCGGCAGGGTCTCGACTGGGTCTGCGATACTGGACTTGAAGGCAGCCAGGAACACTGTTTGGACGATGTTGTGAAGGCACTGTTAGTTCTGGGCAGATTGACTGGACCCAGCCAGATTGTGTAGCAACCTCCTTGGGCGGTGCAGCACCGATGGTACAATCTCTATAATTTTCCCTCATGGCTTTTTTTATCTACGCTTAGCTGTTGCCGCATCCTGTGCTTGTTTTCTTGATCCAAACCTTAAAAATGCCTTTATTTATATTTTAAGTATATAATATACAATAATATGTGTTTTTACTGGAAACTGATTACTATAAACCAGGGTTTCTCAACCAGGGTTCCTTCAGAGGTAGCAAGGGGTTCCTTGAAGAATAGGCAATTTCTGCCTCTTAAATGAGTAACCACTGACACCATTGATCTTGTTAGCTATCTGTAAGGGGGGATTCTTCCCAATGACCATAAATGTAAGGAGCTTTCTTCACTTTGACCATCACATTAATGTACTGTGAGCTGTTAGCATAATAATTGTTAACATCGGTTCCCTAAAGCCAAAAAGTTATTTCAAGAGTTCTGTGTTATAAAGGTTGAGAAAGGCTGCTGTAAACTGTAAGACTACGTCATAGAAACATTGCACCAATTATATTTAAAATGCGTGAAACTGTATGCAGTTAGGAATACATGTCCGTATTATATTCAGCTGTATCTGTGATGTATAGTAGCAGTGCTAAATGCACAATTCAGTGAGGAACCAAAAGAAATAATTTACATGGCTACACTACCTATCCTAAAATAGCAAATAAACTCTCTTTATTTTTTGGATTTGTGATGGAAGTGAGACATGCCAACACCTTTTAAGGAGTTCTACTGTGCTTCTCACTGGATTAGTGAAAGGCTTTTTGTTTCCTGTTAAGCCGGCCATACATGGGTCGAATTCTGAAAGAATTTTCTCTAGAAAATCTTTTGTAAGAATTTTTGTTCAAATTTGTTTGCACCATTATTGGGCCACAGAAATGGCTGATTTTCAAGCGTCCATGGAATTCGAGTCACCGGGCATGTTGGAATTTTTTTGAAAAACAAACTAATTTCCAATCAATGATTGGAGAATCATGCGAGAAATGTAATTGAAAAAGAAATGAGCATGAGCTGTGATCTGGAAAGAAAAGAAAATTCTTGCCCTCGAAAATTCTTTTCTGTAGCAACATGAGAGATTATGTGAAATTAAAGACTTGGTTGGTCAAATGGAAAAATCAATGGTGGCACCATTGGATTACAAAACGCACAAAATTTCAGATTTTCTAAAGAAAATTCTTTTGGAATTCGACCCATCTGTGGCCTGCATAAGCCTACCTCACTATAACTTGTCTGGTTATAGTGTCTAAGGCCTCTTTCACATGGACAATTAGATGCATACAATTTATTCTAGCAGCAAGAGCCAACAGATTCTTAAGGCTGGGATCACAGGTGTATGGGAACAGCTGCTGTCGTTCAGCCTGTACAAAGCAATGGCAGGCTGAGAGGAGCTGTCACTGTTCACATGAATTTGCACATCCAGCAGTTACCTGTAGTTAGGGACAGATGTCTGACACTGGATAATTCTGTCTGCATCCAGAGTCCAACATCAATCCCTAACCACAAATAACTGCTTGAGGTGTGGATATGTGCGAATAGCAACAGTTCCTCTCAGCCTGTCATTGGTTTGTACAGGCTGAACAGCTGTCTGCCCCTAATCACCTGTATAAAGTAGGCCATAGAGAATAGAATAGAACACAAATCAGACCCGACATTGGGTGGATATACAGTGCCTTGAAAAAGTATTCATACCCCTTGGAATTTTCCACATTTTGTCATGTTACGAGCAAAAATGTAAATGTATTTTATTGGGATTTTATGTGATAGACCAACACAAAGTGGCACATAATTGTGAAGTGGAAGGAAAATGATAAATGTATGTCACACTTTTCAGATATTTATTTGTAAAAAAGTTTGAAAACCATTTGTATTCAGCCCCCCTGAGCTAATACTTTGTAGAACCACCTTTCGCTGCAATTACAGCTGCTAGTCTTCTTGGGGATGTCTCTACCAGTTTTGCACATCTAGAGAGTTAAATTTTTGCACATTCTTCTTTGCAAAATAGCTCAAGCTCTGTCAGATTGGATGGAGAGCGTCTGTGAACAGCAATTTTCAAGTCTTGCCACAGATTCTCAATTGGATTTAGGTCTGGACTTTGACTGGGCCATTCTAATACATGAATATGCATTGACCTAAACCATTTTATTGTAGCTCTGGCTGTATGTTTAGGGTCATTGTCCTGCAGGAAGGTGAACCTCCACCCCAGTCTCAAGTATTTTGCATACTCTAACTGGTTTTCTTCTAAAATTGCCCTGTATTTGGCTCCATCCACCTTCCTATCAACTTTGACCAGCTTACCTGTCCCTGCTGAAAAAAAGCATGATGTTACCACCACCATGTTTCACGGTGGGAATGGTGTGTTCAGGGTAATGTACAGTCTTCGTTTTCTGCCATACATAGCATTTTGCGTTTAGGCCAAAAATTCAATTTTGGTCTCATCTGACCAGAGCACCTTCTTCCACATGTTTGCTGTGTCTCCCACATGGCTTCTCGCAAACTGCAAATGGGACTTCTTATGGCTTTCTTACCATGAGCCTCCTGGCTGTTTCTATGATTAATGCTCTCCTTGCCAGGCCTGTCCGTTTATGTGGATGGCCATGTCTTGGTAGGTTTGCAGTTGTGCCATACTCTTTCCATTTTTGGGATGATAGATTGAACAGTGTCCGTGAGATGTTCAAAGCTTGGGATATTTTTTTATAACCTAACCCTGCTTTAAACTTCTCCACAATATTATCCCTGGCCTGTCTGATGTGTTCCTTGGCCTTGATGATGGTTTGTTCACTAATGTTCTCTAACAAACCTCTGAGGGTTTCACAGAACAGCTGCATTTATACTGAGATTACATTATAACACAGGTGGACTCTATTTAATAATTAGGTGACTTCTGAAGGCGATTGGTTCCAATAGATTTTAATTAGGGGTATCAGAGTAAAGGGGGCTGAATACAAATGAACGCCACACTTTTTAGACATTTATTTGTAAAAAATTGTGAAAACCATTTATCATTTTCCTTCCACTTCATAATTATGTGCCACTTTATTGGTCTATCACATAAAATCTCAATAAAATACATTTATGTTGTTAGTTTTAACATGACAAAATGTGGAAAATTTCAAGGGTTATGAATACTTTTTCAAGCCACTGTAAAGCTGATTCTACATTTGATTGCTAATATACACTGCAGACTTTAGTGGTAAATGTTGATTAAGTTCAGAAACGGGTTCTGCTAATATCTAATATGCTTAATGCTTAATTGAGAAGGAAAAAAGTACTCTAGCTGTTTTCAGAAAAATTAAAGGTCAGCAGCTACAGTATTTCAATTAGCAGGTACTCACCAGCCTAGGAATCCAGTGCTGTCATCACCCCGGCGGCCAGTTCTTCATTGGTCTTCAGGTCCCCAGGGCTGCCATCTTGGGTGTGGGAAGCTGGATGTGACTTCCTACTGGCTCACAGCCGGATCCTCACTGTGAATGCGCAAGTTGTGTTGCACTTTCTGAATAAACCTGTAGCCTCCTGGGAACTGTAACATCCCAGGAGATTGCAGACAAGGGGGGCTGAACTTCTGCTCGGATCGCCTAGGTGATCCGAGCTGAATTGAGAGCGGGTACCTGTCAAAATTAAAGACACCCACTCAAATATTTGCTTTAATGACAGAGAGGGAGGAGGAATAAAATGAGCAGAACATCCGAGTTTATGCGAAGTTCCACTTTAGGATAAAAAGTCTGTCCAGCCAAAAAAACAGTTGGCAAGAATGTGTTATCTCTATAGTGCTGAGAGATTATCTGGAGAATGAGCAAATGTTAGAGGTGAAGTCAAGCTGGCTAAACTGTTTATGGCTGTGGAACTCCACCTTGTAATATTTGATAGTGTTTATAGTCCTGATTGTGAAACTTCACATCCCACGGAAATCGATTCTAAAAGTTTTTTTCTGGGAATCTTTAGCAAATCATCCTGAATGTTTGCACTCCAATAAAACAGCTACAAGAAAAGCAGATATGTTAGGAATGAATCGACCGCAATAAGATTTCTGTCTCCTATGCCTCCTTTACCCAAATACATTACTCATATTTATTATGCATATGCTGAATGTTTTACCTGCCAAAGGATTTGTAGCTCTGTTTAGTTATTCCTGACTTACACATATCTGCTACAGAGCCAGGCACAGAACACATTGTTTTTCTGGTTTAACAACACCTCTCCCTGTGTCCCCCATCTGCCTCCAGCAGAAGCATATATGGCAACCATGCAGATCACTTTAAAACAAGCAAAAGGGGGAAAAGAGTCCATGGGCAGAGCAATACACAGAGTAAAACCAAGGTTCCTCAGGACACGTTTATGCTAGACAGCAAAAACTAGTGTAGTACCCTACTAGTGCTAGGATATGTATAGTTAGGCTAAGCATAGCTATGTTTCTTTGCTTACCGGAGAGGCTGTCAGGTAAATTCAGTGTGGTATTCTGCTTAACAGAGTGCTCTGATTGATGAGTTAGGTCTGCTAATGCAGCTCTGGCACGGTTGGTGTTTGAGTTCTGCCCATATTCAGGAAGCTATGAGAGCCTTCCAGAACATATGTAGGGGCTAAGCAAAAGTACAGCATGAAAATGGATACAGCCTTGGCCAATTGCAGAGAAGGTTGCCCCATAGAATGCTGAGAGTGGTATTTATATTTGGAGAGCACATGAGTTCAGTGTCTTTCCGTGAATGGATTGCACCAGCTATGGCTTACTGTCATGTGGCCCCAGGTGGGTCAACCTGAGGGCCTTAAGTTAGAGGGAGTGACTCTGGTTCTTCAGTAAGCTGATTGAGGGGCACTGCCCACCAAAGCTCTGTCTGGTATCACTGGAGGGTTTTCGCTTGGAAGATTGGAAGGAGGAAACCATTCTGTCCTTGAGCCTTGCGAGTGCTGACATTGAGGAATTTGAGAGCTGTGTGTGCTTGCTACCTCCCCTGGCGTTTAATAGTCAGCGTGGGTCTGGAAAAAGGGAACACTGGCTAGTGTTCTGAAGGGCTTCGCTCAACTACGTTACCTTTTGGGCTGTCGCAGTCTGTCGTAATTGGCTCAGAACAGGAGCTCAGTCCTGTAACTACTACTACTGCAAAAAGTAACTTTGCTTACTCCTAAACTTCTTGTTGCTACAAAGTAAAGGGAAGTGTGCTATCTGCTTCGGCTAAGACTTTAAAAGTCCTCAACTAAGAGATCAGCTAGATGTCCTCAGTGTGAATAGTTCTAATTTTGGAGTATCCTACTACAGTTCCCTGTCCCTATCCCCATTTCTGCAATAAAAAATCCAAAAACAAACATCCCCTAGACTGGTCATTGGAGACAACAAGCGGAAGTGTGTGTGTGTATTTAGCTGAAGGAATACACTGTGCCTGGCTGCGGGGTGAAGTAAGGGGAAACCGGGACATCATACAAGTGGCCCTCATGAGGGTAGCGCTACACTTGGGGGCATCAGTCCGGGATTTTCCCCTTTGAAGTTGCAGTGATTTCCGTGCGCAATGGAAGAGACCGTCAGTGTCGTTGGCAGTGCCCTGTGGATTGCACAAAAGCAATCAGAATGTTGGATTGCAGAGAGGCAATTGGGATGTCAGATTGCTGGGAGGCAATCCGTATGCTGGAGAACCCTTGTGCCGCAATAGAGAATGTTCGCTTTACAGTCAGAGACATTGCCAGAGTAGGAGCATTTCCAGGTGGCAGCAGTGGAAGAGTTAATGTGTGGTGTAAAAGTCTGAGCTTCAGTGGAGTCTGCCTGAGAGGATACAGGATCGTTATCAGTGTCTGTGTTACGGAAGATGTCTGCTACAAACAGGGCAGCTGTTAGAAATCTCAGAGCCCCTTACAGCCAACCTGACAGGGCCCTCCCCAAAAGAAACAGTTTACCATGCTTCAGTTTGCGAATGAACACAGTAAACAATAGGTACTGATCACTCATTGTGTTCATTCAGGAAAGGAAGGGCCTAGTAAATGTTACATATTTAACGGATCCTTCCCCCACTCTCCATCCTGAAGGATCTGTGCTTGCAGCTGCCGCTGGGAAGGAGAGGAGGGAAGCTGGCAGCACTATGGGGGTGAAGACAACGTATGGCGCACATGAAGGTTGATGGGTGCAGCTGAGGGGGGGCAACCGACCCCTTGTATGTCTCTCTCTGCAGCAGCTGAAAGCCAGCGGGAGGGAAAGAAGCTTACAGCTGCTGCAGAGAGAGCCATTCATCGGTTCTAGTAGTTGCCCTGATTCACCCAGCTGCCTGGGCCCCCCTGTTGGCCTGAGCCCCGTACATGAGGACTTGTGGTACCCCCTTATCCACAGCCCTGGCTACACAGTTGCCAGTAACGGGACATTTTCAAGTGGTGGCAGTGAAAGGGTCAACACTCAGCGTGGGAAAGAGCGCACTGGAAGTTTCCGCCCAACAGGAGGGGCTGCCGCTGGAACATCTGCCAATCAGGAAGAGTGGGCAGAGGCGGCGCCCAAGAGGGGGCGGAGCCAATCCACCAATTCCAGGTGTATCTAAGAGACCCACATGTGAGGAGCAGCAAGATGGCAGAAGCAGGTGTGCGTGCCGGAGCTGCCGAGACAGGTGGTGAATTTCCAGCATGGCTGACCAACACCAGAGTGCTTTTAATCCCCCACGGGAGTCTGGCCTTATGCAGCAGAGAGGACAGAGATCTGATGGGACTGGTGTGGGGCAGATGGCAGTGTGTGACCATGAAGTTGCATCCCCTAGACTGGTCTTTGGAGACAACAAGCGGAAGTGTGTGTGTGTATTTAGCTGAAAGAATACACTGTGCCTGGCTGCGGGGTGAAGTAGGGGGAAACCGGGACATCATACAGGCGGCCCTCATGAGGGTAGTGCTACACTAAGAAAACTGTTTCAACTTACACAGATTAGCAACAGAGGTTTTTGTTGCATACATTTGCAAATACATGTGAAACCACAATGTTTTTGTTAACGGTTTTTTGTGACAATTGTGGAAATTTTGTTAGAGGTCTTTCATTGGGTCATTACAAGCATGCTCAGTGAGCAATGCCTAAACTATAGTGCTAGCATACAGATCCTTTACACATTAAAAACAAGTTTTGATGGTTGTAATCTTTTCCAAGCAAATATGTTTTAAAGAATTTGTTCCATGAATTAATCCTATCATGTACTTTGAACCCAGTGAGTCATTGATGCCACTTTGTCCATAATATTGATTATTTGTCATATTAGATGTAGAACATAGCGTGAGCATCTTTTCTAATCTTTAAGGACAGCTGTACCTTCGGTACAAGTTGTTTTTTTTTTTTTTTTTTTTTTTTTAATAGATATACAAGTTGTCCTTTAAGCCATCCCCCATGTGGAAATCTTTCCTGTACAGCTATGCCTGGAGTTACACAACCTTGCTTCAGAAAGTGTTCTTACCAGCACAGGTGTACCATGGCCCTTTTCATTCCCATAGTCAAAGCTGGACACTTTGAAGGCTGCCTTCAGAGCACGGTTCCCCAGATGAATTAATAGGGCTATGGTGCACATGTGCAGGATAAAGAAAATTTTCTGGGAGGAGGATGATTTTGAAAGACTGTGCACCTTTGGGCAAGACCACCCACTAAATTTCGCTGTAAGTTTTTCTTCAGGTAAGCTACATTGATGGGGTTGGGTACATGACTTGCTCTTAAATTGCAGTACATAGTTTCATATTCTGATCAGGAATTTTGGCTTTAGGCCAGGAGGTATAATAGCCTTAACCAGGGGCTCTGCTTTAATACTGAACTTTTGCCATAATTAGAGAGGTATTTTTTGTCAGTGAGGTTATCACACTTGCCTTTTAACATTCTGAGATGGAAAAGAGGGACATATTTTAGCATAAATTATGTAAGCAAAGGAAACACCCCAGCATGCCACTAGGCCCTGCATACAAAGAGTGCAGCATTTAGGCCTACAAACAATGCTTTCTACAGTTTTATTAAAGAAAAAAACATGCAAAAAATATGCAGGGTCTAGCCTGGTTCTCATGAAGATCCCATAGCTTAAATAAAATCTGCCATCAGAAAAAAAAGTTTTTTAATTCCCCTAGGGGTCCCTATGCACATTGCTCGTCTGTTTAATAAAATAAAAAAGTGGAAATTAGAATAAATACATTTCTCTTTTCTTTCATTGCTGAATGTTGCTCCACCTCTCCTGAAGACCAGATGCTGAACATCTCAGAAGTGCTCTGAGTCTAGGAGGGGGGTTGAAGCAATCAATGCTGGTTTGGGCACAGAGGGCCCAAATCTGTATCCGGATCCTCCAGTTCTCAGAGTCTGTGTGTTTTGGGGATACATGGACTTGAATCCAAAGTAAAAGTACTCCCCTGGCACACATCTCCCTAAGTATAGAGCCCACCCAGATGCCAGGGCCCATGGTCAGTAGGCAGAAGGCTAGCCTACAGTCCCCTCCAGAAGCCCCTGTCCTGGTTGGCTCTGTCACACACTCTTTATTTTCTTCTGGTAATAGGTCTTCCTTAAGTACTTTCTGAGTTACCGTGAACAAGCACACAGATTATTGCCTCAGTTCACAAAGTTTTAAATAGTGCGAAATTAAAGAGCAACTATGGGTAAAATCTAAATTTATATACAACAGGTAAAATAAGTATTGAACACGTCACCATTTTTCTCAGTAAATATATAGCTAAAGGAGCTATTGACATGGAATTTTCACCACATGCCGGTAACAACCCATGCAATCCATACATACAAAGAAACCAAAACAATTGAGTTCAGAAATTAAGTTATGTATTATAAAATGGAATGAAACAGGGAAAAAGCGTGGAACACTTTGTAGAAAATCAGAGACTGTCACCACTTTCTGCTAAGAGCAGAGTGGAGAACTCTGCTATCAGCAGTTATGTGATCACTGAGTTCTCACCCTTCGAGCCAGAGGCGGACAGGTGCAGCATCGAATTGATGGTGCATCCACCTAGGTAAATATAAATAGGGAATAAAAAATAAAGCCCTACTTCTTTTGATCATCTGGGATTTTTGCAGAATAGAGTTGCAAACCGATCCAAACATCTCTAAATTTCTCTTGCTCATTCCTAACCATGTACACCCAACATTCCGCCTCCATAATGGCATCCACTTCCCTTTTCCAGTCAGAAAGTGTAGGACAGGTGGTTTGTTTCCAGAATCTAGGAATTAGGCACTTTGCCGCATTCAGCAAGTGGAGAGTTACACTCCTTTTACAGGCCTTCAATGAGGAGGGGATCCCATGAAAAAGAAATTGGAGGGGAGCCATCAATTGGCCTAAGATGTTTTCTTTATCCAGGGTGTGATGGCATCCCAAAAACTTTAATCTTGGGACAGGACCACCAAATATGAAGGAATGTGCCATGTTGGGCACATTCCCTCCAACAGCGATCATCAACATTAGGGAACATCTGTGCTAGGCGGGATGGGGTTTTGTACCAGCTAGTGAGAAATTCCTGTAAAGGCTTTTAATTTGTCAATTAGCTAGAACATTTTGGGTACCATAGTTTTTCACCATTTGTTCTGCTGTGTGCAATTTTGACATGTTTGGTATTTATTTACTTAACGTAACCCTATCTTTTACATTATGCTGTATCTTTTAAATTGGCTATTCTGTTTGTGTGCACTTAAATTTGTTTTAGTGTATTATTTCCTGAAAATATAAATTTGGCGGAGATTTGTAGAAATATCATGCTTTTAGAAAAATATACTTGGTAGTTGAAAGACAATGTCTAGCATAAAAATGCAGATTTTAACGCGTGTTAAAAAATGATTTATTATTATTATTTATTTCAGGTACTTGTATAGCGCCATCAATTTACGCAGCGCTTTACATATATATTGTACATTCACATCGGTCCCTAACCCTCAAGGGGCGTACAATCTAAGGTCCCTAACTCACATTCATACATACACATACTAGGGCCAATTTAGACAGGAGCCAATTAACCTACCAGCATGTCTTTGGAGTGTGGGAGGAAACCGGAGTACCCGGAGGAAACCCACGCAGGCACAGGGAGAGCATGCAAACTCCCAAAAAATAAAACAAATTGTCCTGGATTTCAATTGGTTAACCTGTATGACTAAAAGATGAAGCACCTCTGGCAGTGTGTCCCAAACCCTGTAGCTGCCAGTTTTGTTGGAGAGCTTGATCTCTTATAGAAAGCAGAAAATATCAGATATTATGACAGAACGAGGCTCTGTCACTGTGAAAATATAGGAAAATGTGACATTTCATTTAAGGTAAATATGACATTCCAGACTAGTGTTTCTTGGCAGGGAAAGCTGTGTCTTTGTCTTTCTCCGAATTGTGTAGTTTCGGTTTGGAACATTCATTCCTGTGTCCGGGTTTTGCTAGACACCTGCAACCTGACTTGAGTACACAGGTGTGTGGTGTCATTATATACTTAGGTCTGAGGATGGCTCAGAGCTCCAAGTTTGGAGACCACTCCCAGTATGGGAGACAGAAAGTCTCATTGAGGGGTCAGAGGACGCAGCCGGAAGGCAAGGGACAGAGGTCTCAGTTCCAGAAGTCAGGCCATCTATCGGGGTGTCAGGAGAACCCCAGTCCATAGGCCAGATGTGGGCCATGCAGCAGGGTGCTGTGATTAAAGGCTAAAGAGCTAGGTTTCCAAGAGAGCAGGACAACACAGTCTGAGAGACTGGTTAGAGGTGCAGCGTGGTACTGCCATTGAAGCTGAGTGAACTTATGAGCCAGGTGGCTCAGCATTTTCCAGTGTGTGTATTTTTGCTGAAGTTGGAGAAGATCCCGTGCATGGGAAGTCATTCATTTGTGAACTTTAGTTTTCTTTTAAATAAAATTGTGCTACCAAGCCCTTAAAGTGTTACTAAACCCAGGACCCTGCATTCTCTATATCTGGTCTTCCACAGTACACAGAACATGAACATGCAATTATTTTAGTAAATATAAACTTCTAAATACCTTTTCTAATTAGTAGTTAGAGCAGTCTTGTGACTTCTATCAGTGTCCAGCCAAGCACATGTTAAAGCTTGTAAGAGGAGTTTTAATTTTGCTCTAGGAGGATGCAGAACTTCTGACCTCTGTCTGGACAGTGCTGATTGGCCCTGTGCTGATCACATGCACTCTCCTACTCTCCTAAGGTAAAAAAAAAAAACCTCTCTAGCAATACAAACCAAACTTTGCATGTGTCTCCACATGATATGTCTTATCAGGAGATAAGAAGGGGGACACTGGAAGAAGGGGAGGATCAGAGAAGTCAGGATCAAACAGTGTTTTACACAATGCAGAGGGTTAACCCCTTAGGTTCCACAGTGAGTATAACAAGCATGCTTTATTGCATATACAGACTGATTTTACTGTTGTGGTTTTAATAACACTTTAAAAATATTTGCTGTTTGACGAGGACTCACTAAAATAACGCATTTACCACTAGAGTTATCTACCCCATGTCACAACATGCTAGCAAGATCGACTGTTAATAAAACTATCTTTCAGTGGGAATTTAGAAGGACTTCTGCTAGAGACATTCATCCTTATTAAAATTAAAACCCAAGTTTTACTTTAGGTGTAACTTGTTTAGCATATACTATATTTTACTATATACTATATTTTTGTAGAGCTCTATTTTTCTCTTTTCTTTTATCTTAATATAATTTTCACTCCTTTGTTTTCCAGTTCGAAGAATGCAAACGAGTGGTATTCTGTTCCAGATATTTCCATTACATGACAGAGAAAAATTAAAATTGCTGGCTAAAAATTGGTATGGTCGGCCCACTATTTCTCAGCAGCCTGTAGGTAAGACCCTTCATTATGTGCCACTGCTGATTGAACTATTTGTTGTTCATCTTTCCTGAGAGAGGTATCTATCAACCTTATTTTTCAAGTGCAGCTGATCTAGTTAAGGCATATTTTTTATATTCAGGATGTGAAATGTGTTTTATTACCTGTACATTCCAAGTCCATTTGTGTTTTAAATCACTTGCAGTTTCCCCTATTGTGTGTCTACTTTATTCAGAAGTCCTGTTAAAAAACTGAGCCACTTCAATGGTGGTAATAGCTCCTTCAGACCAGTGTCTTTTTGTTTGCTTCAGAACTGCTTCTCTCCAAGGGAAGAATCTAACGTGGGTCTCCTGTGGATGACATCACAGTCCCTCACTGCCTCCGTGACCTAAGGCAAAATGGCGCTGACGCACCACACATGCGCGAATAGCCAGCAAAATGGCGGCTGCGATAAGCGCGGGCGCCATTTTCAAACATAAATAGAAGCAGCAGAACATCCACACTGTAAGCCCAGCACCCTATGATGATGTGCATAGCACGAAACGCGTCAGAGGGGGCTACAGTTACTGGACGTTTAACCACCGCTGGTGGCCATCCTGAATCTTATATGGTCAGTGATATCTTTTCTAATGCTTGTACCTGTTTACACCTGTTTTGACAATAAACTAGCCTACGGTATCACACTATGTGGTGTCCCTTATTGGGCTCTCTTTATTGAGAGCCTTCATCCGCAGAGCCTGCTCCATAGGGAACCCCTGAAGGTGATACGTATCTGAGCACCCTATCCTAGACGTGACCAGAAGGTGTACAGGATCCTGACCGTTACGAGGATGCAGATGAACTGATTTATACCTGGTGAGACAGGCATATCTCAAAGGCGTATTATTTACGCACTTCTGGTGAGTGCGCAATCTATTTATTTCACCTCTTATCATCTGCCACCTCGGATCAAGTCCTCCACGCACCTATTCAAGGATCACATTAGATCCTCACGTGGGCTCTATACATCTTGGGACATTTTATCCATTACTAGTCACCATTGATGACATGTGACATTGCACTTTATACGGATTTATCTACCACCATTTAATTTATGGTTTTTATTGTATAATTTATGGTTTTTACTGTATAATATTTATATGTCTTTCACTTAGCGCTGCACCTTAATCTTGCCATTATATCTGTTATTTTTAAACATCCTGTAATAGTCCATCAGCACTGTTCATTCGCAAGAAAGCATGTAGTCTTAAATCAGAACTAAACCCTCCTATTGTTTACAGCCGTCTGTCATATTGGCCTTGTCTTAGTCTTCGCTTGACCTGCAACTGGCATGGTGCTGCAAATGTGATCAGTTATGACACCAGTCATTTTATGGTTTGACAGTTTAACTGAGAGCACAAGCAAATGTGACCATTAGCATTCCCGGCATGCTGTTGTTGTGCTACTGTCTTAAGAGCCACTGGTTTTGGGTCCCTCTTTTTTTCCTGCACAGCCAAGCAACAAACATTTTCCACTTGTACGAAGACACAAAAGACAGTCCATGGGCTTGTTTTTGTACTTTTATTAGGGGGTTTAACTTGGATAGTGTAAGTAAAAATACTACAAAAATGGCATGACTATGGCAAGGAATGACTGTTTTAGCCAGAACCCTGACAGTCTTCAGAAGAGTAAGCAATTTGCAGGAGCTCTGAGTCCCCTTGAATGGATTTTAGCAAAGTCATTATTTTGTAAGAGCTCCAAGTACCATAAGTGAACAAAATACCAGCCCACCTGGCTACGGTATCTGATCCCAGGACAAGGGTATGGGTAAGCTATGCACTGTCTCCTGAGGACTTGCCTAGAACTTGCATCTGTCAGACTTCTCCGTTCCAGGCCCTGGGGATGTAGAGCTACTCACACTGTCCTTGTCATGCAGCTGTGGGTAGAACTGCTTTCAGTCCTCTGTAGCTGGGCTGGTTCCTCTACAAGCTTTGCAGGCTGTCCTTCCCCGGTGGACTGCAGGGCAGTGGAGCTCCCTCTTTCAGTTCTCCTCTTTCCTCCTCCAGCTTCCAGCCTCTAGCCCGGAGGCAGAACCCCCCCTTCTCTGGGGCCCCCTCCCAGGCTACACAGCAGCACCTGTCAGCACTCCATCTTCCACCGACTTCCCTGCTGGCCAGGCTCTGTCATATTTATGGGCTGGTCTGCCACACTGCCAGGCCTCCTGCCTGGGATTATTCAGACTCTCATACATATGTAGATCATCCCCTTCTCACCTCTGCCTACTGACTTCTAGAAGCCTCTCCAAGTTTCTATAGCAGGGAGAGGTACCAGAGAAATGGCCTGTAGAGCCTTCCAGTTTGACCTGAAGTAACCATCTATCTAAACCAGGCTTCTAGCAAGCCTCTGACTACTCTTACCAACTATGTACACCACAGGGCGATACACTGGGAATGTAACTGTTTTTTAAAATCATTAAATCGATGGGTTTAGTTCAGCTTTAAGTAAAAGACAAACACATTTATACCAGCTAAGGCAACATGCTTTCTTTTATTTTTGGAGAAATAAAAAAGTTTAAAGTGTAACTATGTGCAAAATAAAAACAATTTTTTTCTGGTAATTTGACAGATTACATCCTTAATGTAAAAAGCCAGCACATTTCTGCATATGCTGTTCTTTTTACTTTAGTCTTTAGAATATGTTCTCTACAGTGTAGACTTCCATTGATTTCTAATGAATTATACATTTCTTTTGCAGATGAAATACGGCATTATTTTGGAGATACTATTGGTTTATACTTTGCATTCCTAGAATACTTTACTTGGGCCTTATTACCAATGGCTAGTGTTGGACTTCTTTATTATGCATTTACATGGGAAAGCTATGACAACTATGTGATATTTGCTATGTTCAATCTGATATGGGCAACTGTTATCCTGGAGGTCTGGAAGCGCTACAGTGCAACACTGACCTACCGATGGGGTTCACTACTTATGAAGAGGCAGTTTGAAGAACCCAGGCCTGGCTTTCATGGTGTGCTGGGTACAAATCCCGTTACAGGAAAAAAAGAGCCAACTTACTCAAGTTTGAAAAGACGCCTTAGAACATATCTAATTTCTGTGCCTTTTGTGTGCCTCAGCTTGTACTTGGCCCTTTATGTGATGATGATTTACTTTGATATGGAAGCCTGGGCCTTGAAATACCACCACGAGCATCAGACATTTTCTACTGCAGTAGTGACATTTGTGCCCAGTACAGTGTATGCCATTGTGATCGAGATCATGAATCGTATTTACAGATATGCAGCAGAATTTCTGACAAGTTATGGTAAGATTTCTTTTGTTCTTAGTATAGCATATAAAAAGCTAAGCACTGATTAGAGTGAGGGCGTTTGATTGCTTTAGGGCTCATGTACACTGCAGCTGATAAACTGACGTTCAGGAGCTGTTTAGCGTTTTTTTTCCAGCAGCCCCTGAACTCTCCCTAATGTTTTCCTATGTGTCCATGTACACTATGTTGTTTACAGTCATTTACAGGCAGTTGAGTTTACAGTTGTTTTTTTGAACGCACCAAACTTGCGTTCAAGAGTAGATTTTCCCGGAGTTTAAAACGCCAAACGTTTGTAAACGCGGTTAACCGCGCTTGCGTTTAGAAGCGTTTTTGAACTGTTCCATTTTCAGATGCTGTCTAGAGCCTTTTTTCATCATCGGAAATGCATGCAAAGCATTTTCCATGCATTCAAATGGACCCGGTACACCAGTGCAGTCAGTTTCAGGTTTTGCATGAAGGAACAAATAGTAGAACGTGCCGCACTATGCTCAAGATGGGATCCATAGTGAATACAGCCAGAAAAGACAGGTCATCTCAAAACATACTGCTCTCTCTGCTTCTGCTTTCTGCGGACATAGTACAGGAGATGATCAGAGACTGCAGACATAGTACAGGAGATGATCAGAGACTGCAGACATAGTACAGGAGATGACTAGAGACTGCGGACATAGTACAGGAGATGACCAGAGACTGCAGACACAGTACAGGAGATGACCAGAGACTGCGGACATAGTACAGGAGATGACCAGGGACAGCGGACATAGTACAGGAGATGACCAGAGACAGCGGACATAGTACAGGAGATGACCAGAGACTGCAGACACAGTACAGGAGATTATTATTATACAGTATTTATAAAGCGCCAATGGTTTGCTCAGCGCTGTACATTACAAAGGGGACAGAACATGTGACAGAACAATACCAATACAATGCAAAACATGAAGGGATCGAGGGCCCTGCTCTTTCGAGCTTACAATCTAGGAGGGAGGGAATAGTGGTACAGGAGGAGATAGCTGTGGGGGATGGAGTGGTAGGAAGAGTGGAGGAGGTCGGCAGGTTAGCAGGGGGTGGGGTAGGCTTCCCTGAAGAGATGGGTTTTTAGGGTGTGCCTAAAGGAGAGGAGAGTAGGTGATAATCTGATGGGTTGGGGCAGGGAGTTCCAGAGGATGGGTGACACCCTGGACAAGTCCTGGAGGCGGGCATGGGAGGAGGAGACCAGGGAACTAGAGAGAAAGAGGTCTTGTGAGGAACGGAGTGTGCGTGCTGGGCGGTACTTGGATATTAGGTCGGTGATGTAGTTCGGGGCAGTATGGTGGACAGCTTTGTACATCAGTGTTAGGATTTTGAATTTGATCCGTTGCGCAATCGGAAGCCAGTGGAGGGATTGGCAGAGGGGGATGGTGGAGATGGAGCGGTTGGAAAGGTGAATGAGTCTGGCAGCCGTATTCAGGATCGACTGAAGCGGGGATAGCCAGCGGCGAGGCAGGCCAGTGAGGAGGGAGTTGCAGTAGTCGAGTCGTGATATGATGAGGGAGTGGATGAGCTGTTTAGTGGTTTCTGGGGTTAGGAACGTGCGTATTTTGGCGATGTTGCGGAGGTGGAGTCTGCACGAATTTGTTAAAGATTGGACTTGGGGCTGGAAGGATAGGTTGGAGTCCAGAATGACACCAAGTACTCTGGCCTGCGGGGCGGGTTTGATGGTGGCGTTGTTGGATGTGACAGAGAAGTCAATGGGGGGTGGTGTCCGGGCTGGGGGGGAAGACAAGAAACTCGGTTTTGGAGAGGTTCAGTTTAAGGAAGTGGAGCGACATCCAGTCTGATATGTCGCTCAGTAGGTGTGTGATTCGGGCGGAGACCAAGGGGTGAGGTGGGGGGTTGAGAGATAGATTTGTGTGTCGTCGGCATAGAGGTGGTAGTTGAAGCCGTGAGAGTGTATGAGTTGGCCAAGGGAGGAGGTGTAGATGGAGAAGAGAAGGGGCCCGAGGACAGAGCCTTGAGGGACCCCAACAGAGAGGGGGAGTGAGGGGGAGGTGGTAGCATTATAGGTAACGCTGAAAGAGCGTTGTGACAGGTAGGATGAGAGCCAGCAGAGAGCAGAATCTCTGAGGCCGAGGGAGTGTAGTTTTTTAAGGAGGAGGGGGTGGTCGACTGTGTCGAAGGCCACAGAGAGGTCAAGTAGTAGGAGCACTGAATAATGGCCATTAGCTGACTAGAGACTGCAGACACAGTACAGGAGATGACCAGAGACTGCGGACAATAATACAGGAGATGACCAGAGACTGCAGACATAGTACAGGAGATGACCAGAGACAGCGGACATAGTACAGGAGATGACCAGAGACAGCGGACATAGTACAGGAGATGACCAGAGACAGCGGACATAGTACAGGAGATGACCAGAGACAGCGGACATAGTACAGGAGATGACCAGAGACAGCGGACATAGTACAGGAGATGACCAGAGACTGCGGACATAGTACAGGAGATGACCAGAGACTGCGGACATAGTACAGGAGATGACCAGAGACTGCGGACATAGTACAGGAGATGACCAGAGACTGCGGACGAGAACTTACTATTGCTAATGTCTATGCACCGAATTCAGCACAAGCTACCTTTTTTTCTAAATTTTTTGGTGCTCTGGATAGGTTTTTGTCCCCCCATCTATTGGTGGGTGGGGATTTTAATCTGGTGGCAAATCCTCTTTTGGACCGTAGTTCCCCCTCGCACTCTTCCCAGGCTTTCCCAAAATCCCTTACTAAGAAATGAGATGCCCTCCAGTTGGTGGATGCCTGGAGAGCGCACAACACAGGAGCCAGGGATTACACATTTTATTCCCACCCGCATGACTCTTATGCCAGATTAGACTATATATATTGTACCCCTATTTTGCTAGCTAATTCTAGGACAGCTTGCATTCATTTGAGCCCCTGGTCGGATCACAGTATTATGGCTTTATCTATCACGTTTGTGGGATTGGCACCTACTCCCTTCTCTTGGAGACTTAATGACTCTATGCTAACTGATATTGACTCTCGCCAGGAGGTGGTTACATCTCTTCAGGAATACTGTCAATCTAATTCTACCCCTGATATTTCCCCAGCCACACTATGGGTAGCCCACAAGGCGGTCCTACGAGGCCGACTTATCTCCATGGCCTCGTCCAGAAATAGAAAACGTTGGCAGCAAATACTACTTCTAACCCGAAAATTAGAAGCACACTATTGAAGCCATGTCGCTAATCCATCTCTACTTAATAAACAGCTACTATCCCAAAAGCGCTTGGAACTGAATGCCCTGCTTTCCCAAAAAACTGAAAAGGCCCTCCGCTGGTCGAAGGCCTCATTCCTATTACATAGCAACTCTGCATCTACCATGTTTGCAAGGAAGTTGAACCACTCTCTGCGCCCCCCACATGTATATAAATTACGCACAAATTCAGGTGCCATCTTATCTCTACCTCAGGAAGTCTTGGGTATTTTCGAAAATTTTTATTCTAAACTACTAGCTCCTCCGCAGTCAGATTCTGTTCCTCTTTCAGACTCATGGCTGGATTCTATACCCCTCCCTGCTCTTTCATCCTCTCAGATTGCCTCTCTTAATGCCCCCTGAACTTTAGAGGAAATAACATGTGCGATAAGCGCGCTTAAACGCTCTACTGCGCCGGGTCCTTACGGATTTACCGCTAGCTATTATAAACATTTTGCCTCTACATTGGCTCCTTGCTTGATAACTTTATTTAATGATGTTTTACAGGGGGGTAAGTTCCCTGAGGAGATGTTGTTGGCTAACATGTCTCTAATACCCAAACCACAGAAAGACCATTGTTTGCCACAAAACTATAGACCAATCTCGGTCATGAATAACGATCTGAAAATATTTAGCCGTATTTTGGCGGACCGGTTGGCCCCTATCATCTCCTCTTTGCTTTCTCCAGACCAGTCGGGTTTTATTCCCGACAGATTTATTACTGATAACATTCGTCTCACTCTAAATGTTATTCAAGACGCCAATTTACATTCCAAAGAGGTTCTGTTGATGAGTTTGGACATAAACAAGGCCTTTGACAGTGTTCTTTGGCCCTACTTGTTCTCCTTGCTACAGAAAATGGGCTTCAGTGACGGGTTTTTTGGCAGGCATACATGCCCTATACGACTCTCCTAAAACAAGAATAAGGCTTCCCGGCTGTAACTCTGACTTCTTTACATTGGGTAGAGGTACCCACCAGGGCTGTCCTCTTTCACCCCTTTTATTTGCGCTGGTGTTGGAACCTTTGGCATTGGCGATCAAATCACATTCGGATATTTCTGGCTATTCATTATTAGTTTCACATTTTAAGCTGTACATGTATGCTGATGATGTTATGCTTTTTATTACTAACCCGTTGACTTCTTTACCTAACTTGTGTGCTGTACTGAACGATTTTGCCAAAGTGTCAGGTCTCACCGTTAATTTTACCAAATCCGTGATTATGCCTGTTAATGTTCCTGACTCCCTAAGTGCATCTCTCCGTAGTTCTTTCCCATTTCGCTGGGTCAAGGACAGGATATCCTATCTGGGGATTAATCTCACTCCCAGATACTCGGATATGTTTACAGCTAATTATCCACCGTGTGTATCACGTCTCTCTACTTTACTGAAGATTTGGCATGGTTATCATATCTCCTTTCTGGGTAGAGTCACGGCGGTTAAAATGAATATTTTGATCAAACTGCTTTATCTTTTTAGAGCACTTCCAGTTCCGATCTCAAAAACATTTTTGGATCAATTTCAGCGGACTATTAATAATTTTATTTGGGGAAATAAGCATCCACGTTTTGCCTCATCCATTTTGTATCGCTCACAACGGACTCGGTCTTCCCAACTTTTGGCTATATTACCTCTCGGCTCATTTTGCGCAATTGTCACAATGGGCAACTATTAACTCTCAAATCCCATGGATCAAGTTTTAGTCTCAGTCGATACGTCCTTTTTATTTACCGGGAATTTTATGGTCTAACATCTCCCCCCGATCGCTTATTTTTCATAACTCCATAGTGACCCATTCGCTGACACTTTGGTCCAAATACAAATCTAAATTGAGTTTAGTCTCTCCTATTCCCCCAGGTGTGTCATTTTTTGGTGATCCTACTTTTGTTGTAGCCTTTTCTTCCCCTCACATGTTTCGTTGGTGGTATGATCGATCTTTTATCAGATTATCTGATTTCCAAAGAGGAGGATCTTATATTACCTTTGATATGCTGCGCGTGTTGTTTGATGTTCCTCTTCGTGAGTACCTTCGTTATAGACAGATTAGGCACTTTTTTACTGTGCACTTTGGCCTTACCCCATCCTCTCCGATTTCTTTTTTTGAACGTATCAGCCGTGACTCTCCCAGGGGTAGGGGTCTTATTTCAGATCTTTATCACCAATTTTTGATCTGTCTTTTTCATACTCCCCCTTTGTACAGACGAAAATGGGAGGAGGATTGTGGCATCACTCTTTCAGATGAGGATTGGGATTCCATGGTGGATAATATATGCAAGAGCTCTAGATCTCTTTCGGTTCGTGAGACGGCCCTTAAAGTTCTAACCAGATGGTATTATACCCCGTCAAGACTACATGTTTTGTTCCCACAAACGTCCCCTTTATGTTTTCGGGGCTGTGGCTGCACAGGTACTTTGGTTCATATATTTTGGGATTGCCCGAACATATCTTTGATCTGGCGTAGCATTTCTGAAGTGGCTGCCTCATTGTCGGGTTCCCTGATATGATTGTCCATGCAGACCTGTTTATTGGGGGCCCATATCCCAGGGGTCTCTGATGCCACTCTGAGATTGATACATACATTATGTATTGCCACTTTATGGTCTATTGCCCTACATTGGAGGTCCAATGTTGTACCCTTGGACTCCGTTTTACACAGAATTGACGCTGTAATGCTTATGGAACGTATTCATTATACCCTACTGGATAAGATGCACTTATACGATAAAAAATGGGAGTCATGGAGAGATTGTAGACATTTATTGCATGCTTAATAACATCCCCAGTAAAAGTTGGCTGACATATACTGTTGACAGATGAATCACTCAACCTACTTTATCGTTTACGTATTTCATGCAGTCGTAACTTCCTCTTTTCTTTTATCTTCTTTGTTATGTTAATATACTTTTATGTATTGTACTTTTCAAAAGTGCCTTGTTTTTGTTGACAATATCACTTTAAAAATGTGCTGTTGTTTTACTGTCTACTCTTGTACAATAAAATCGTTTGTAAACAAAAAAAAAAAAAAACAGAAACTGAAGTTAGGCTTTAAAACATCACATATGTTGGGTCATTATGACAATGCATTTTAAAGCATGGTTTTATACTATATCTTCTTTATGTGCAATTTTCAGAAAATCTTTTTACTTATTAATGAATGTTAATGCAAATATGTTCTTCCTGCAGAAAATCATAGATTGGAGTCAACATATCAAAACCACTTGGTGCTCAAGGTCTTAGTGGTAAGTGTCCATTATGTTTGTTGTTCATTTGCAATGTGTGGTATGATAAAGAGAGCTTAATGTAGTCATCATAAGTTTGTGACTTCTCACCCCTGTTATTGTTCCTTAACTAGATTAATGCAGTTTGTAGAGCAGTATTTCCTCAGGTACAAAAGTGAACATGCTAAAGAGAGTTTTTTTTCATAATGGTGTGAACACAAGCCTAATACTTAAATTAGTAAGAGAACCTATATTGCTGCCTGCTCGTTTGTCTCTTGGTATATGTGCCAATCTGTGCCAATATGTGCCTTCTTCCTAGTGTCCTAGGTGTCAGCTCCTGTATGTGGACTCGAGAATTATAAAATAATAATAGGTTCGCCTGAACTCCCTTGGCTCCCTTATTGCTTTGATTGGAGAAGAGTGCAATAAAAACCTCAAATGAATGAGAAAGGAATGTAAACTGGAAAGTGACAGTGAACATAAGTTCAACCAACGTATGCAAAAAAAAAACAAGTTACCGAGTTCACGATGCTACAGTTTTTTGCAATATGCATCTATTAATGGTGTTTAGAGTGTTCCAACTATCTCATTAAGATTCAAATTAAAATCTAATACTCCAATCTAACAGTCACTATACAGATCAAATATGGAACCTATGTACACCCAGGATCATAGCTCCACATATTTAAAGCCTAACTTCATGTTTAGTGTCCCTTTTAAATAGTTTGTTTTGGCCCAAGCTGATCACAATCTTCAGCTCAGCCATTTACAGGAAGCATTGTATTCTATGAATGGATACAAAGCATCCTCTGATTGGCTGAGGTGAAGATCGTGGCATCATACACATGCCTTTTCACCTCAGCCAATCAGAGGACGCTTTGTATTCTTTTCTAGAATACAAAGCTTCCTGTAAATGGCTGGGCAACTCTCAGCCCCACTCTCTTTTGACAGGTGATACAACACCCAGCAAGTGCATCGGTTAAAGTGATTCTAAAGGCTGAAGCTTTTTTACCTAAATGCATTCTATGAGCACAGCTACACCCCTCTTCCTCTCCTGAGCCCAATATCAATCCAGAGCTGTGCCAAGAAAGCAGAGACTGTCTCTGCTCTCTCCCTCATCATGGGATCAGAGACAGCAGTGGGAGCCATTGGTTCCCGCTACTGTCAATCATCCAGTGAGGCGGAAGCAGGGGTAGGGCTGAGCCATGCTCCATGTGTCAATGGACACACAGGGAGTGGCTTGGGAACAAGCCTGCACAAGTTCCCCTAAAGCATGAGGCTGGGGGGCAGTCGGGGGGGGGGGGGTAGGTGCCCAGAGCGCCGGTGGGGGAACTGAAAAGAGGAGGATCGGGGCTGCTGTGTACAAAACCAGCACACAGTGCTGGTAAATATGACATGTTTGTTATTTTTAAAGAAAATATATTTAGGTTTACAATCACTGTAATGTAGTAAATAGTTTGGGCCAGCTTCCATTCCTGGATATCCTGAGGCTTTAATTAAAATGTGTTGCTGCTGTTACTTTCCTCTATGCAGCATTGAGGTTTTCATTTTAGGAGCAGGGTGATGTAAGTGACATATGCCCTCTTCAAGGCCTCTTCATATTTTTGCTGAGCTATGAATGTCTCTTCTAGTAAACGTTTAATGCCAATACTACCAATTGCACAGAACACAATTGGCATTAAAAAAGGAGTGGAATTATAAATCATCCCTTCTACAGGGTTGCTTCATGAACAGTTTATGTGATTATTATTATTATACAGTGTTTATATAGCACCAAAAAGTTTGCTCAGCGCTGTACAATATAGTGGGGGACAATAAATGAGACAATACAGTAACAAAACAATATACGAGAGGTTCGAGGGCCCTGCTCTTTCAAGCTTACAATCTAGGAGGGAGGGGATAGTGGTACAGGAGGAGGTGGCTGTGGGGGATGGAGTGGTAGGAGGAGTGGAGGAGATCGGCTGTTAGGTGAGGGTGGGGTAGGCTTCCCTGAAGAGATGGGTTTTCAGGGTGCGCGTAAAGGTGAGGAGGGTAGGTGACAGTCTGATGGATTGGGGTAGTGAGTTCCAGAGGATGGGGGAAGTCCTGGAGAAGTCCTGCAGTCGGGCGTGGGAGGAGGAGACCAGGGAGCTAGAAAGTAGGAGGTCTTGTGAGGAGCGAAGAGTACAGGTTGGGTGGTATTTGGGTATCAGGTCGGTGAGGTAGTTTGGGGCAGTGTTATGAATGGCTTTGTACGTCAGTGTTAGTAGTTTGAATTTAATGCGTTGGGCAATCGGGAGCCAGTGGAGGGAATGACCGGGGGGGGGTGGCAGATGCGGAGCGGTTGGTGAGGTGGATGAGTCTGGCTGCTGAGTTCAGGATAGACTGAAGCGGAGATAGTCTGTGATGAGTTAGGCCGGTGAGGAGGGAGTTGCAGTAGTCGAGTCGTGAGATAATAAGGGAGTGAATGAGTTGTTTAGTAGTGTCTGGGGTTAGGAACGTACGTATTTTGGAGATGTTGCGGAAGTGGAGTCTGTATGAGGTTCCAGCGATTGGACATGGGGTTGGCAGGACAGATTTGAGTCTAGAGTGACACCTAGGACATTGGCTTGCGGGGTGGGACTGATGGTGGCGTTGTTGGTCGTGATGGAGAGGGTGGGGCGCAGGCTGGGGGGGAAATTTGGAGCTCAGTTTTGGAAAGGTTTAATTTGAGGAAGTGGAGTGACATCCAGTCTGATATGTCGTTCAGTAGGCAGGTGATTCGGGCGGAGACTGAAGGGGTGAGGCGTGTCATCAGCATAGAGGTGGTAGTTGAAGCCGTGGGAGTGTATCAGTTGGCCAAGGGAGGAGGTGTAGATGGAGAAGAGAAGGGGCCCGAGGACAGAGCCTTGGGGGACCCCAACAGAGAGAAGGAGAGAGGGGGAGGTGGCAGCGTTATAGGTAATGCTGAAGGAGCGTTGAGATAGATAGGAGGAGAGCCAGGAGAGAGTGGAGTCTCTGATGCCAAGGGAGTATAGTTTATTAAGGAGGAGGGGGTGGTCAACTGTGTCGAAGGCCGCGGAGAGGTCGAGGAGTAGGAGGACTGAGTAGTGGCCATTAGCTTTGGCGGTTAACAGGTCACTAGTGATTTTGAGTAGCGCGGTTTCGGTGGAATGTTGGGGACGGAAGCCAGACTGTAGTGGATCGAGGAGGTTGTTGTCATTGAGGTGGGAGCTTAGGCGATTGTAGACTAATCGCTCGAGGAGTTTGGATGAAAATGGCAGCAGGGAGATGGGTCTAAGGTTGCTCAGGTCGGAGGGTTTTTTGAGTATGGGAGTGATGTGCGCGTGCTTTAGGGGGGAGGGGAATGTGCCAGTATAGAGGGAGAGATTGAAGATGTGGGTGAGGGAGCATAGAATGGAGGAGGAGGAAGACCGGAGGAGTTGTGTGGGGACAGGGTCAAGGGGGCAAGTGGTGAGGCGGGCTTCTGAGAAGACCTTAGTGATCTCTTCAGTGGTAGCAAGGCTGAAGAAGTGGAGTGTTGTGGAGGTTTTAGTGTGCGGGATGTTAGGTGTGGTGAGGGTCAGGGCGGTTTCAAGGTCAGAGGAGGGGAGAGTTGAGGGGGTTATCGTGGGAGGGAGGCTAGGTGGTGGTCCTGCAGTTCTGGGAAAGAAGGTGTAATCCTAAGTCCAGAAGCATTCTGGTTCTTTATTTTGTCATGAATTGATGCTTCTTAAAGATAGGACTCTATTTATGGCATTTATTTTGTAAGCTGTAATGAACAGGCCCCTCTGATCCCTCCTGTATTAATTTGTGTTGTAATTGTACTGCCCTTATGTTGTAAAGCGCTGCATAAACTGTTGGCGCTATATAAATCCTGTATAATAATAATAACAACATGAATTTATAGTACACCTCTGAAGTGCTCCAGTAGAATCCGTCTCTTCACAAGTCGATCAACCCTGATAATGTACGCAGCGTCAGGAGAGGATGTAGGCTGCCATTGCTGACATTTCTCTTTGGGAATGCTCAAATGCTAGTTCCCTGACTGTGATGCTGATACTAATGCTTTATTAACCATATAAATGCTGCGCTACATTCAAACTAATTAAGTGAATGTGGAATCCAATGACACAAATCCAATATAGTGACAATATTAGTGAAATAAATAATACGTGCTTACTGATAACAAAATTATCAAATAAAACACCCAAAAAGATGAAAAAACACAAACTTAAATCTATACGCATGTGCATGAAAATACACATACATATAATTACATCACACGTGCAAATGTGAAGTGAAATAATGGTTACTTATTAAACGCAAACAAAAAGTCCAATGTAAAAATGTTGAAGGTGAACAAAACTGTAAACGGTGTTTCCAATAATACTGTAAAGTGACCACAGGTGAAAACAAATCGTGCAGGTATCTGGGTGTAGATAGAGCTTATGAATCCAACCACCTTCTGGATTAGCCTCTCACCTCATCACTTCGACCCTTGCGGATCAAAGAGCAATAATGGATCCCTCTCACAGATCCTCCAGGTACCACAGCACTCCAGAAACGCTTTTCAGGATATAATATTCCCACTCAAGCTCTTCTCCAGGTATACAGTTGTGGCCAAAATTATTCAACCCCCAATGCTGTAAAGGGGTTTAGGGACTATAGTGTACATTTGGAATTGTATTCAGAATCAAATCCTACAAGGACGTTGTAACTACCCAAATGCAACTAAAATGACATCAATTGTTTATGTAATACAGTAGTAAATGGTTCTTATGTGGTTTCTTCATTGCCACAATTATTCAACCCCTTAAAGACTACCACTCTGAAGAACAGAGGTTCATACAGGTGCTTTCCATCAGGTATTGAAAACACCTGTGGATGTCACCGAGCAGCAATCAAGCATAATAAGCACCAATTAGGCAGCTTTAAAATGACTGTGATACTCAGCTCCTTCTAGACATTTACTGGTGTGGTTACAAACATGGTGAAGGCAAGAGAATGGTCCAGGAAGACAAGAGAAGAGGTGATTTCTCTTCACAGGAAGGGCAATGGCTATAAGAAGATTGCAAAGATGTTAAACATACCAAGAGACACCTTAGGAAGCATCATTCGCAAATTCAAGGCAAAGGGCACTGTTGAAACGCTACCTGGTCGTGGCAGAAAGAAGATGCTGACTTCGACTGCTGTGCGCTACCTGAAGCGTAGAGTGGAGAGAAGTCCCCGTGTGACTGCTGAGGAACTGAGAAAAGATTTGTCAGATGTGGGTACAGAAGTTTCAGCCCAGACAATAAGACGCACACTGCGTAATGAAGGCCTCCGTGCCAGAACTCCCAGGCGTACCCCCTTGCTGTCTCCAAAGAATAAGAAGAGTCGACTGCAGTATGCCAAAAGCCATGTGGACAAACCACAAAAGTTGTGGGATAGTGTTCTGTGGACTGATGAAACAAAATTAGAACTGTTTGGGCCCATGGATCAACGCTATGTTTGGAGGAGGAAGAACAAGGCCTATGATGAAAAGAACACCTTGCCTACTGTGAAGCATGGTGGAGGGTCAATCATGCTTTGGGGCTGTTTTGCTTCTGCAGGTACAGGGAAGCTTCAGCGTGTGCAAGGTACCATGAATTCTCTTCAGTACCAGGAGATATTGGATGGAAACGTGATGCAGTCCGTCACACACCTGAGGCTTGGGAGACGTTGGACCTTTCAACAGGACAATGATCCCAAGCATACCTCCAAGTCCACTAGAGCATGGTTGCAGAGGAAAGGCTGGAACATTTTGGAGTGGCCATCGCAGTCACCAGACTTAAATCCGATTGAGAACCTCTGGTGGGACTTAAAGAAAGCAGTTGCAGTGCGCAAGCCTAAGAATGTGACTGAACTGGAGGCCTTTGCCCATGAAGAATGGGCGAAGATACCCGTAGATCGCTGCAAGACACTTGTGTCAAGCTATGCTTCACGTTTAAAAGCTGTTATAACTGTAAAAGGATGCTGTACTAAGTACTAAGATTGAATGTCACTTGGGGGTTGAATAAAACTGATAATGCTGTGAGCACAGAAAAGACATTTGTGGTTATTTCATTATAACTGTTATGTTATATTTGTCTGACCTACAAGTGCCTCTTTAATGTAAATGTAAGCAAGATGACTGAATGATCAAAAGCAATGTCAAACTGGCCAAAACACTCAATTTCAGTGGGGGTTGAATAATTTTGGCCACAACTGTAGGTGAAATATCAATCTCTCAGAACAAAACAGAGGAATCCTCCCATAGTGTAGTATATTTATTATACCATAGGAACATAGGAACATAAAACTTTTTGGTAAAAATTCCACTTACATAGCAGCCAGTCCACGTGGACTGGCTGCTATGTAAGTGGAATTTTTACCAAAAAGTTTTATGTTCCTATGTTCCTATGGTATAATAAATATACTACACTATGGGAGGATTCCTCTGTTTTGTTCTGAGAGATTGATATTTCACCTATACCTGGAGAAGAGCTTGAGTGGGAATATTATATCCTGAAAAGCGTTTCTGGAGTGCTGTGGTACCTGGAGGATCTGTGAGAGGGATCCATTATTGCTCTTTGATCCGCAAGGGTCGAAGTGATGAGGTGAGAGGCTAATCCAGAAGGTGGTTGGATTCATAAGCTCTATCTACACCCAGATACCTGCACGATTTGTTTTCACCTGTGGTCACTTTACAGTATTATTGGAAACACCGTTTACAGTTTTGTTCACCTTCAACATTTTTACATTGGACTTTTTGTTTGCGTTTAATAAGTAACCATTATTTCACTTCACATTTGCACGTGTGATGTAATTATATGTATGTGTATTTTCATGCACATGCGTATAGGTTTAAGTTTGTGTTTTTTCATCTTTTTGGGTGTTTTATTTGATAATTTTGTTATCAGTAAGCACGTATTATTTATTTCACTAATATTGTCACTATATTGGATTTGTGTCATTGGATTCCACATTCACTTAATTAGTTTGAATGTAGCGCAGCATTTATATGGTTTATATTCACTTGATCACTGGTATATGATTTAATGCTAGCAGCTGTTTGGGGTTCATATATTTAATTTGTTTTAATTGTTTAAACACACTATTTGGAGCGCAGGAGGGTCTCACCACTATTACTAATGCTTTATTGCTTTCTGAATCACTAATCTGGAAGCAGTATAAAAATGAAAACCGCTGGCAGTGCTTTACAGCATACTTGTTTGGGATCTGGATTTTGGACTGAAAATAGCCACAACCAGACAAGTAGCATTTTCAGAAGGAAACCAGTATCGGCTGCCCCTTATACTTTTTCCCATGACAGGTGTACTTTAGGAATACTCTTGCAACCACAGATCAGAAAAATCCTAACAAGAGCCCCCTTGTATATCCAGCACCACCCATTGCATCTCGAAATATCATTGAAAAAAATTACATCTCGTGGCACACATATACTGGAAAGGTTTTGACCTCACCACTCAGGTATGAAAGTCTGTAACTGATATCACAATCGTGTAACAGACTTCACGGTATAATTAAGACCTGCTTACATTATGCGTGGTGACTGGGTTTTTTCTGCAACGTGAATCATTGCAAGGGCACATGGAAAACAAATGTTTTCCATGCGGCCCGTACACACCACAATGCTGGCGTAATGAGCAGCGTGAAAAAATTCTGACATGCTGAGCTGATGGCAGCACCATTCACCATTTTGCAGCTTCTTTCTGGTAGATAGACATTATTAAAATGTCACTTTGACAGTTCAAAAGAAGTTTGAAAAGAAAAAAGTAAACAGTGCCTTGCATTGTTACAGAGCACAGCCGGCACAGAATGGACACCTGCCAGCACATATCATTTTAGCGTGCAGGCATGTGTGAACCCTTTATAGTAAAGCTAACTATAACCCCTCTCTATTACATGTAATGAAATAATCAATTTTTGTCATACAGCTAATGATCCACATACACATTTCACTCAGCACCAAATATTGATAAATGTAGTATGCACCAAATTATTTATTCTCAATTTAAGTGTTTCTGAATGCAGTTTTTAAAAAAATAACAAGCATGTCATACTTACCTGCTAAATGCAGTGGTTATACACAGATCAACCCAGATCCTCCTCTTCTGGACTCCTCATCCGAGTGCCCCTATAGTAAGTTGCTTGTTATGGAGGCACTCATTCATATTCTTTCATATTCGCTTCCGAGCCAGTTCTGTGCGCCCCCCCCTCCTCACTGCCTGTGATTGACAGCAGCAGGAACCAATGGCTCACACTGCTGCCTCTCTCTCAATTAAAGAGAGAGAGCCACTGCCGGGAGTTCTAAACTAGAGCTACTCTGCACCTGCAAATGTTTGTGTGCATGTACCTTGATTAATACACGATGAGAATGTAGAAAATGTAATTTAAAAAGTTTAAATATTTTTAATAATTTTTATATTTTTTACATCAGACAGATTTGAATGTATTTACATTAGTAGATTATTGATGATTGTATTAATAATTGTTTATCTTATCTTCCAGTTCTACAGTGTTAACTGCTTCTCATCACTCTTCTACATTGCCTTCGTTATGTACAATTTGCCTCTGTTAAAACAGGTGAGAGCATTACTCAGAGGTTTTCCTTTTAGCTTTTGGATGATCAGTGAATTCACCGTGTGTCAGTTATTGACCTAAAAAACAAAAAATGAAATTAAAGTAGAACTATGGGAAAAATAAAAAAAGACATAAATGGTGCATTCTGTCATTTGCAATAACACAGCAGTCTTTGTTTATCTTGGTCCTTCTGTAACATAGTTTTATTAGCTGTATTGGTCCCAAAGTGGATCTTTTGATTTTCCATTTCCTTTAACAGGATGACAACAGTCGTAGACCTAGTTCACACCTATGCATTTTTTTAGTACGTTCTGCGTTTTGCACAAACGTACTACAGTCGTGCAATTTTGATTTAACTTTAACCTCTCTGATGCTACTTTGGTGCTATTTGAGTGCCAAAGTAGTACAGGAACCTTTTCAAAATCACAGTGACTTCCAAAAGGTTCCTGCGCTATTTTGATACGACTCCGAGTGTCAGAGAGTGTAAAGTTGAGTCAAAGTAGTTGCAGGAACATTTTCAAAGTCGCAGCAACTTTGAAAAGGTTCCTGTACTACTTTGATGTGACTTTGAGTGCCAGTGAGTGTAAAGTTGCATCAAAGATGCAGTCAATACTTTCTGATCAGCAAAAAACCCCTTCAAAATGCATCAAAAACTCATGTTCAAAAACGCAAAGCATGTCAGAAAAACACATCAATCGCAACACGCATAGATGTGCACTAAGCCTTAGCTGGACACGACCAGCTGACACTTTTGAAGCAGTTACAGCAACACTTTTTTTTTCTTTTCGTAAAAACTCATAATATTTTTTCACATAGTTTTGTTTAATTTTCACAGTTCAGATCTGGAAAAGCTCAAGTGACATTATCGCTTTGGGCAGTTGCCTTATTTTTTTCCTTACAGTTGTCATGAATAAGGCCCATGGCTAATTAAATCCCATGTAAGACAAGCAATGCTGGTAGAGTGCTAACCTGATACTAACCTGGCTCTCTGTTATCACTCACTTGCTGATCAAAACCCTGCAGACTATTGCTCACCAGCGATTGTCCAGCGACAAAAAGATGCATTGCGGGTCCATCCAGCAAGAGAACAACACTGTAGAACCAGGTGGGCGGTTTCTATACTGTCCTCCTATAATATTGAGCAACACAATGAAAACACTAGGTTGGTGATGTCTGATCATTATTTAAGCTATCTGATCCATTAGCTAGATGAGTACATCTATAGCAGGGGTCTCCAGAATTTTTTAAACAAAGGGTCAGTTTACTGTCCTTCAGACTTTATGGGGGGGGGCTGGACTGTGGCCAGTGGAAGCAGACAATGCCCCAGTATCAGTGCCCCATCATTCATTTTAATGGGAGGAATAATACCCCATTATTGATGTCAATGAGATGAATAGTGCTCCATTGATGGTGTCATTAGGGGAATAGAGCCCCATCATCAGGGTCAGTTGGTGAAATAGTCCATATTTAATGGACTATAGGGTCCACATCTGGCCCCTGGGCTGCAGTTTGGACACCACTGATCTATATGCTCTTTTTCATGTTGACATATAACAAGTTCAGTGTGACAGCTCAGTTTATTGCTTAAACTCTGAATCTATAACCCTGAAAATGAGATCACCTTACAATGAGTACTGAATATTGCTTAAAGACTAAGTTCACCTTAAAAAAAAAATGCATATGTTTTTGCAGGTTAAAAAAATTGCGTTTTTTATTATTATTTTTTTTCTCAGGAACCTGCAGAACATTGCACTCCTAATCAGCAGATCGTGGGTGCAATGTCAGGCTTCTGCAGACACTGCCTACAACTTTCTGCCTGTATCTCTGTGTGGACTTTGTTATAAAGCTGTGGGAAGGGTCAATGAATCAAGAGAGCGCTCACCAGCTCATTGAGAACTATGTCTGCTATGGTCATCTTTCCCCATTACGAACTTTATAAAACTGTACAAAACAAAGCTGCAGTGTTTAAAGTGAGACTTTTAAATTATTTCAGATTATTATTATAATACAGGATTTATATAGCGCCAACAGTTTGCTCAGCGCTTTACAATATAACGGGAGACAATACAGTTCAATACAAGAGGGATAGGAGGGCCCTGCTCCTTGGATTCAACCAACATCCAACTTCCATATAAGTGAAGTACTACCACTCACAAAGGGTTCTGACCTCAAAACATGTAGGAGGCAAGCCAAATATGTGATATAAGTGCATCTTGGCATATCCATTGTGCAAGGTCACCACCATCACCCGGAAGTCCAAATTGGGCACTCACCAGAATGCAGAACCTCATTGCATATAAAGAGGTCAATACGCACTTAAAGTCAACATTGACTATTTTGAATCCTTATGCTGCTAGCATTAGTAATAAGATAGAAAAGTACACTATATTGCCAAAACTATTGGGACACCCCTCCAAATCATTGGATTCAGGTCCAATCACCTCCGTGGCCACAGGTGTATAAAATCAATCACCTAGTCATGCAGACTGCTTCTACAAACATTTGTGAAAGAAAAAGTCGCTCTCAGGAGCTCAGTGAATTCCAGCTTGGTACCGTGTTAGGTTGTCACCTGTGCAATAAGTCCATTGGTGAAATTTCCTTGCTAAAAAATATTCCACAGTCAACTGTTAGTGGTATTATAACAAAGTGTAAGCAACTGGGAACAACAGCAACTCAGCCACGAAGCGATGGCCACATAAAATGACATGGGGTCAGCGTATGCTGAAGCGCACAGCACACAGAAGTCACCAACTGTCTGCAAAGTCAATAGCTGAAGACCTCCAAACTTCATGTGGCCTTCAGAATAGCACATTAACAGTGCATAGAGAGCTTCATGAAATGGGTTTCGATGGCCAAGCAGCTGCATTCAAGCCTTACATCACCATATGCAATGCAAAGCGTCGGATGCAGTGATGTAAAGCACGCCACCACTGAATTCTAGAGCAGTATAGACGTGTTCTCTGGAGTGATGAATCACATTTCTCTGTCTGGCAATCTGATGGACGTGTCTGGGTTTGGTGGTTGCCAGGAGATTGGTACTTCCCTGACTGCATTGTGCCACGTGTAAAGTTTGGTGGAGGGGGGATTATGGTGTGGGGTTGTTTTTCAGGGGTTGTGCTTGGCCTTTTAGCTCCAGTGAAGGCAACTCTTAAGGTGTCAGCATATCAAGACATTTTGGACAATTTCATGCTCCCAACTTTGTGGGAACAGTTTGGGGATAGTCGCTTCCTGTTCCAACATGATTGCGCACCAGTGCACAAAGCAAGGTTCATAAAGACATGGATGAGTGAGTTTGGGGTGAAGGAACTTGACTGGCCTGCACAGAGTACTGACCTCAACCCGATAGAACACCTTTGGGATGAATTAGAGTGGAGAGTGGAGGCTGCGAGCCAGGCCTGACATCAGTGCCTGACCTCACAAATGTGCTTCTGGAAGAATGGTCAAACAGACACACTCCTAAACCTTGTGGACAGCCTTCCCAAAAGAGTTGAACCTGTTATAGCTGCAAAGGGTGGGCCAACTCAATATTGTAAGTCTTTTCTGCCTGCTTTTAAGGCTTTGACCTATGGTATGTGATTTTAATAAAAGACCCAACTTTTCATTTATCACTCTTTTTCTAGATTCTAAAATCTTATGCCATCACTTTTCTGTAGCAATACTTTTTATGGGTTATAACAGGGTAAATAACAGTGATGTTCTTGCAGGGTCTAGAACATCTGATAAGACCAGGGGTGGACTGGCAACTCATGAGGCCCCCGGGCAATAGGGGATCATGGGGCCCCTGTGTCCTCTCCCAAACCCCAAAAAGCCTATGAAAAAGCCAATGAAAGGTACCAGGGGCATCTCATGGGGCACCCTACTGAACCCGGGGCCTCGGGCAGTGCCGAGAGCTCAAATGGTCAGTCCGCCCCTGGATAAGACTAATGATCAATGCCAGAGTAATCTAAACAGGCACATAGGTGATCATTCAGGACCAACACTTTTAAACTTGTTTTAACCTCTCTCTGTCATAACTATCTAAAATATTATTAATAAAATGGTTCAGTGCTTCCCTATTTATGTGAAAAAACACCTAAACCAAGCGTTTGTAATAATATCTGTATGATACTATAAACAAATAACAAAACAAACAGCGTTCTTCTTCCTGTAAAATAAATATGCTTATAGCATCACAAATGAATCGGTATACATTAACAAAATCTAAACACAAAAAACAACAAATGTAGTTCCACAATCGTTAAGGTATGACTAAAGGCCAAACGTATTTCCATTTTGAATAGAGTGGAGAGGTATGGGAACCCCTGTTAGGTTTTTATTGCTGTTTGTGCTCCCATTAGGGAGATTCCCACTTTCTATTTGTCATGTTTACCTTTATTACCGAGACAAAAAGTGAAAGAAAATACTAAACTTTGTGTTGTCACCAGAACAGGACTAGAAGGGAAATCTTAAAAACATGGTGTCTCCTAGATTGTAAGCTGGAAAGAGCAGGGCCCTCGAACCCCTCGTGTATTGTTTTGTTACTGTATTGTCTCATGTACTGTCCCCCACTACAATGTACAGCGCTGAGCAAACCTTTTGGCGCTATATAAATACTGTATAATAATAATGGTATCTGCTACACAGTGTACAGAGACAGGCTATATGCCTGTCTCTGTACGCCAAGTTAGTGTTGGCCTAAATTACTTCCAGTTTTGTTATCTACAAACTGGAAGTAAATAAGAGCAGGACCCTCCTAACTCTCTTGTATTGAACTTTATTGATGCTGTATTGTCTCCCGTTATATTGTAAAGCACTGAGCAAACTGTTGGCGCTATATAAATCCTGTATAATAATAATAATAATAATTTTTTAAAGTGGTATTAAACCCAAATACAAACATTTATCATATTGTAGCTTACCAATTCTTAGATGTGATGGCTGTATTAGTTTTCTTGTTCAGGCTTTCTTTCTTCTATTTTTATCTGGTGATCTGGCCAGTAAGTCTGTTGCTTTTCAACAGAACAAGCTGTCCAGCAGAATGTATGTGCTACAGAGATCAGACAAACGTTTGCCAATGGCAGGGGTGCTTACAATGACTCGGTTTTATTTATGTAAAACCTTTAGCCCAAAATAAAAACTTTTTTGTTGTAACTGCTCACAAAGTATTATCTGGAGTTTTTAGCTTCAATTTGTTAGTGTATCTAAGTCTGCTAGTACATCTACCACTTCCCCCACATTAAGAATACTACTATCCAAAGATGCCCCCTGTGCTCCTTCATTCACAGTGGGGGCACTCTAATACAAGAGGTGTGTTACTGGCCATATCACCAGGTGAAAATAGAGGGGAAAGTCTTTAAAAAAAAAGAAAACAAATGCAGCCACAATGTCTAATCATCAGTAAGCTGCACTGTATTACATTTTTGGTTTGGGGGTTAATACCACTTTAATTTGGTGCACAATTAAGAACTACCTGAATCTGCTGCACGTGTTGCCTGAAAGGGGCAGCAGGGATTTTTGAATCTGGTGCAGGCCCTTTTTAAAGGGCCATACTACCAGCAAAGAGTCATTGGGGCTTTATTCCCTGTGGTGTTTATTTATGCAGTAATCTGAGGTTGCTAATACTTTATTACAGAGTAGTTCAGCTCAAAGGAAACCTGTGAGTACAAAGATTTAGGTGCTGCCATTGCTTATTTTACGTAGTGGTTTGTGAACAAAAATATATGACAGTAGAGTTCTCAGATTTAACTTGATGATGATATTGAAGTTATGGTTATGATGGCAGCCCTAGATCCTGCACATTTATAAAAAGCCAATGGGATCCGTTTCCTTATTTCTGTCTCTAAAGGTTTAAAACTACTTATTTATACCATGTATAAGGCAGAAAATGACCAATACAGATGTACAGTTTGAAACACTAGAGGGGGCTCTTTACATAGACTTCATATTGCCAGCATGCGCACAGCTCAGCATCTTCATGGAATGAATTCTTGTCACTGCAGCACTCTTGCATCTGTATACATAGATACAGTTTTACAATTCATAGGAAATGAGGGCCAAGCAATTCCATTACATATACACTCATGCCATCCATAGGTATTGTGTGTCCATATACACATAACATAGTAGATGCACATTGTTTAAGGCTAGGTTCACACATATGCGTTTTGCAGTGCGTTTTACAGTTTTCAGAAATCCATTTACCATGATTTCCAATGAGTCACATTCATATCTATGTATTTTCAACCAGTGTGTTTTTTGGAAAGGGTCAGGGACTTTTTTGCAAGCAGCACAATGCAATTTTGGTTCCATAGACTTCAATGGAAACACATGAAAAATGCACTTACGTGTTTTTGGATTACGATATACACGTATGGCATGCTAACACGCATCATGTTTGTGAAGAATTGAAGCACTGACATCCCGGTGTTTGTTTGCACATGAAATGTCAAGCACTTTGTTATTGCACTTTATTGTGGATTTTACTTTTTACCAATATTCATACTCATACTGAGCACCTGTCACTTTCAGTTAGAGTGTGCTATGTTATTGTGTATTAATTCACTGTGCATATATTGTATTTTGGCACAGTCTAGTCAGCAAACGCATGACCTGTTTTGCACTTTATTGTGGATTTTACTTTAACCAATATTCATACTCATACTGAGCACTTTTTACTTTCAGTTAGAGTGTGCAATGTTATTGTGTGTTATGTATACTGTGCATATATTGTATTTTGGCACGGTCTAGTCAGCAAACGCATGACCTGTTTTGCACTTTCAGCACTTGGCACTTACATATTTTTGGGGGGGATTATTTATCATTAGTTGTCAATACCTTTCAATACAGTGTGGTTTACTTTATATGTATTTTTATATCATTGCACCTACTAGTTTTTCATGTGAAGCGCTTCACCAATATTGTTTTTTTTATGTCATACATCCTGTGGTATTGGGAATAGGTGGTAGCAGCTTGCATATATTTGGGGTTGTGTTTGTTCATACCAGTGGAGCGCAGGGGGATTATATATTTTTATATTTGTGTGTATAAGTGGGTGCTGCTGTGACCGACGGCTGGAACCGAACAGAATCAGCAAGGGAGAATGTCACCAGCACACCGAGGATCACCAATATGGGTCCAAAAGTTTTAATGAACGATCACATAGTTACAGCATGGCAACGTTTCGGAGTCTTGCAGGACCCCTTCATCAGGCATGTAAAGCATGACAACAGACACCTTAACCTAGCAACAATAATATATCCGAAAATCTCAAAAGGCATTAAAAAGTGCGTGTGAAAAAAATGTAAACCGCACTGCAAAAAGCACCAGAAAAATGTATCAACTGCAGTCATAGGTGTGAACCTAGCCTAGGTATAATCCAGACAAACACTGATCATTTTTAACCTGAACTCACAAAAAGCAGCCTAGCTTCTGCACATTTTTACCCTGATATTTATAAGCTAAACCCTTATAGCTATCCGTTTCTTCATAATTTGAATGTCCCTGTAATTAACCCTTTGGAAGTAGAAGCTGATGTGTTTATTACATTACACCCCTGTAACCCAACCTGCAACCCAAGGGCCGCATGTGGTCCTTTGGTACTCATAGTGCTTCCGTCAGTTCCCCGCAGCCAGTAAAGAGAACCGTGATTTGTAAAGAGGCTGTAATGGGAGTGATGTCTACTAGTCTCAGGTAACTTTCCTCCAGTCTCAAACAGTCTTCTGCAGCATAGCTCCATCCTTAAACAACACCGGTAGCATATCACCAGTTTCTGACATCTCGGCACAGTCAGCAGCCTCTGACAATTCACTGTAGCATTACATATACTGAATATTAGTTGCAGTCCCCTGGGGATGTCAGGGTTTGCATTTGAGCCCACCCATATCTAGTAAGTTGACCACACCCTGTGCACCCTTTTAACTCAATGCAGATTCTCACTGGAACAATGAAGGAAGAGAATAAAGAATAATGTAACAATGTAATGTAGAGGGCAATGTTTGGCCTAGATGCACATATGACAGACTTACTGATTCTCACAGACAAGGTGTTCTGCCTCCAGCAGGGAAATTAAGTGTTGTCCTGTCTGCAGTATTACATTTGCCCATTAGATGGAGCCCATAATAAATTTACTGTTTTACCGAAACTAGAGACTGCTTAGCCTTGGTAAGAAAAAAAACTCTTTCTCTCTAAGAAAAGAAAGAAAGGGAAAAAAAAGTGGAGCTCTATTTAAGAACTGAGGGAAATGAATCAGACATAATTCTCTGTAGCATGTCATGTACTGAACTTATATCCCTAACAGGCAGCATCGCTGGCAGGCATGGACTCATTGCCATATACAGCCTAATTATTTCATTGTCTTTGTATATTTCTTATAATCAAAAATATGTTGTTCTTTTTTTTTTTAATAGGTTCACCCTGCTGGGGAAGAGAAGCAACACACTGGTCTCCCCAGTGAATGGCTGTGTGTGTGCGCGCGGGCGCACTCTCATGCCAAGTGTAGTGTGTAATAGGAAAGCAAAGGGACTGGCAGGAACACCAGGGAGTTCATGCAATAGAAAGAGGACAGGAAATGTTGGGTTGACATATTCTTTAACCACTTGCCAACCGCAGATAGCCGAATGACGGCTTCACAGCTGATCACGTGATGTGGTAAAAGGCCAATCACAGCGGCCTTTTACCACGTGATCAGCCATGTCCAATGACACAGCAGATCACCGGTAAATGCTGTTGCCGGTTATCGTACTGCCGATAACTGGCAATTGTCAGAGGACAGATCGGCACCAATCATCAGGGCACTGATTATCAGTGCCCTGATGATCAGTGCCACCCACCAGTGCCCAACAGTGCCACCCATCAGTGCTTCCAGTCAGTGCCCATCAGTGCCATCAGTCACTGCCCATTAGTGCTGCCTGTCAGTGCCCATCATTGTTGCATATCAGTGCCAGCTCATCAGTTCTGCCTATCAGTACCCACCAGTGCCGCCTATCAATGCCCATCATTGTTGCATATCAGTGCCCGTCAGTGCTACCTATCAGTGCAGCCTCATCAAAGCATATCAGTGAAGGAGAAAAATTATCTGTTTGCAAAATTTTATAATAAAAACAAAGAAAAACTATTTTTTTCAAAATTTTTGCTTTTTTTTGTTTATAGTGCAAAAAATAAAACACCCAGCGGCGAGTCCATACCACCAAAAGAAAGCTCTATTTGTGTGAAAAAAAAATATAAAAAAATTCATATGGGTGAGGTGTTGCATGCCCGTGCAATTGTCACTCAAAGTGCGACAGCGCTGAAAGCTGAAAATTGACCTGGGCAGGAAGGGGGTATAAGTGCATGATAGGCAAGTGGTTAAAACAAATCTATTTTAGTTGTGTATCTTCTCTTGTTCTCAGCCTCCTCCAAATCTCACAGTTCCCTTTTTTTTCTTTTCTTGCTGTGATCCGACCCTCGGTTAGAGGGAGGCTACGTTCCTTTTCAATGGTCCCACTGTATGTAAGAATGTAGCCACCCTCTCTTGGGACTGTGGACTATGGGATTTGTAGTGCTCATAGATCAGTGCACATGACTGCGACTAACAGACACTGCGCATTCTGAACAAGTAAAAGTGAGAAGCGCAAGAAGGCAGAAAAACACAGCATGAAACCATTTCATGTAAAATAAATGACAGGGCCATTATTAGTAGTGTATGGATTATCTTTGGAGAATAAGGATATCATTTGGTGTCACTTTAGGGTTGCATATACTGTGTATGACAAGTGCAAGCTTTATGTAAGTATGAGGATTGTTAAACTAATTGCTAAGCCAAGCTCAAAATATATATTATATATATTGGTATTTCTGGGTTTTCTGTTCAAGCGTTCCATTATATCATCTTAGGGAACCATTAATATAATGCTAGAGATTATAATGAATACAGTTGAACTTTCTTCTACAAAAAGAAAAACAACATTGTTCTATTTTATTTCTTATATAATGTATTTCTTTTCTCTGCAGAGTTTGGTCTGCTTGCTTCTGGTCTCTCAGTTCTTTAACCAGATTTTTGAGACCTTTCTTCCATACTGGATGCAGAAGAGAACTAACAGACAAGTGGCTGACAAAGCCAAACCACTGAATGCAGCCTCTAAGTACACTTTGTTGGAGCAGATTCACCTAGAAAAGGACATGTACACTTATTTGGTGAGTATTAGCAGAAGCACACGGAGCCTCTTACATAAGAAAAAACACTGTAGGGAAGGTGGTATGAATACATTGGGGAGATTTACTAAAACTGATGCACACAGCGTCTGGTGCAGCAGTACATAGTAACCAATCAGCTTCCAGGTTTTATCATCAAAGCTTAATTGAACAAGCTGAAGTTAGATACTGATTGGTTATTATGCACAGCGGTATCTGATTCCATATGAACCAGTTTTAGGGTTCATTCACACTTGACTTTATTTCTAACTCTTGCCAAACAACACTATAGCGTTTGACAGGCATTAGGCATTTGGGAAGCATTTTTAACGCTCCTTAAACGCTCCCCAAATGCCCTATGTACGGTTTTGAGGCAGTTGATAGGCGTTTGCCAAGCCTTTAAACCGCACCACAAACGCTTATAATGAAGTTAAATTATATTAATGCTCCACAACCGCGTCGCAAACGCCTGCCAGGCGTTTGTGGAGCGGCACCATAGACTTGAATGGGAGGCTTCAACTCCTGACTCTACACAGGACTCCTGACTCTACACTAAAGCTTCAGTGTGAACAGCACTGTTTGCTGACGTGCAGAATTTTCATAGGTGTTTGAGAAGCATTAAAAACGCTTCCCAAAAACCTGTCTGCTACCTGCTGACAAAGCTAGTGTGAACTGAGACTTAGTAAATCTCCCCCATTGTGTCGCAGATCTCCTAGCAAGGTAACATTCTTTTAGGTCCTCGGGAAGTGTAAAGGGTGTAAAATAAATGCAAGAATATAAAGCATACTCCATTTTATCATTTTGGAAATATTTATGCTGCTTCTTTCCTGTAATACAAGGAGCTAAAGTTTTATACTCTTTAGTCTGTATAACAGCAATATAGTGGCAGAACGAAGTCAATTACCAATTATTTTCATTTTATTATTTTTTGTTCATTTTAAGATTATACAACTGATTTGTTTTAATGTGGTTTTCATGTTTGTCTAGCCACAGAGTCTCCTATACTTAGAATTCAGTTGGAAGTTAGATGATTGACCTTTTTTTCCTAAACACCATCTGTACTGCATCAAATTGCTGCCAGGACTGGATTGCAGTGTTATGCCCTACAGTTCTGCAGCTGACTTTTTTGGCCCTGTACATAAGGCAATAGTATATTGCATTGACGTACTGTGCGGATTCAATTCAGGTCACTGGTGAGGTGATATTAAACTTGTCCACTATTATTAGTACCTCTGTATGTATATATGTGTGTATATGTATGTATGTATGTGTATATATATTTACCGTATTTTTCGCTCCATAAGACGCACCTGACCATAAGACGCACCTAGGTTTTAGAGGTGAAAAACAAGAAAAAAAAATATTCTGAACCAATGGACTGCAGACACAGTACAGGGGATGACCAGAGACTGCGGACACAGTGCAGGAGATGACCAGAGACTGCGGACACAGTGCAGGAGATGACCAGAGACTGCGGGGACAGTGCAGGGGATGACCAGAGACTGCGGACAGTGCAGGGGATGACCAGAGACTGCGGACAGTGCAGGGGATGACCAGAGACTGCGGACAGTGCAGGGGATGACCAGAGACTGCGGACAGTGCAGGGGATGACCAGAGACTGCGGACAGTGCAGGGGATGACCAGAGACTGCGGACAGTGCAGGGAATGACCAGAGACTGCGGACAGTGCATGGAATGACCAGAGACTGCGGACAGTGCAGGGAATGACCAGAGACTGCGGACAGTGCAGGGGATGACCAGAGACTGCGGACAGTGCAGGGGATGACCAGAGACTGCGGACAGTACAGGGAATGACCAGAGACTGCGGACACAGTACAGGGAATGACCAGAGACTGCAGACAGTACAGGGAATGACCAGAGACTGCAGACAGTGCAGGGAGTGACCAGAGACTGCAGACAGTACAGGAGATGACCAGAGACTGCGGCCAGTGCAGGGAATGACCAGAGACTGCGGACAGTACAGGGAATGACCAGAGACTGCGGACAGTGCAGGGAATGACCAGAGACTGCGGACAGTGCAGGGGATGACCAGAGACTGCGGACAGTACAGGGAATGACCAGAGACTGCGGACACAGTACAGGGAATGACCAGAGACTGCGGACAGTACAGGGGATGACCAGAGACTGCGGACAGTGCAGGGGATGACCAGAGACTGCGGACAGTACAGGGAATGACCAGAGACTGCGGACAGTGCAGGGAATGACCAGAGACTGCGGACAGTGCAGGGAATGACCAGAGACTGCGGACAGTGCAGGGAATGACCAGAGACTGCGGACAGTGCAGGGGATGACCAGAGACTGCGGACAGTACAGGGAATGACCAGAGACTGCGGACACAGTACAGGGAATGACCAGAGACTGCGGACACAGTACAGGGAATGACCAGAGACTGCAGACAGTACAGAGAATGACCAGAGACTGCAGACAGTACAGAGAATGACCAGAGACTGCAGACAGTACAGGGGATGACCAGAGACTGCAGACAGTACAGGAGATGACCAGAGACTGCGGACAGTGCAGGGAATGACCAGAGACTGCAGACAGTACAGGAGATGACCAGAGACTGCGGACAGTGCAGGGGATGACCAGAGACTACGGACACAGTACAGGGAATGACCAGAGACTGCAGACAGTGCAGGGAATGACCAGAGACTGCAGACAGTGCAGGAGATGACCAGAGACTGCAGACAGTGCAGGGAATGACCAGAGACTGCAGACAGTGCAGGGAATGACCAGAGACTGCAGACAGTGCAGGGAATGACCAGAGACTGCAGACAGTGCAGGGAATGACCAGAGACTGCTGACCTTTGGGGAGGGAGGGGGAGCGGGTACCTGAATTTGACAGGTACCCGCTCTCACTTCCGCGGAGTTGCCTTCCCTCTTCTTCCCGGGCCGGCTTCTGTGACAGCCGGGTGCCCACTGCGCATGTGCGAGAAGCTCTGCGCTTTGTGAATGGCCCGGCGCCTTCTGGGACCTTTCATGTGTCCCAGAAGACACCAGATCATTCACAAAGCGCAGCACATGCGCAGTGGGCACCCGGCTGTCACAGAAGCCAGCGCGGGAAGACTGTGCAGCACTGGAGCGAGGAACAGGTAAGGCCCTGCAGGAGACAACAGCTGAGCGGCCGGTCCGGTATTCTGACATGGTGGCCGCAAAAATACCGGACCGGCCGCTTTATATTCGCTCCATAAGACGCACTGACATTTTCCCCCCTTTTTTGGGGGGAAAAAAGTGCGTCTTATGGAGCGAAAAATACGGTATATGTGTGTGTATGTAGTTATGTAAATAAATATATATATATATATATACAGTGGGGCACCCCAGCTAAAAATTTGTATTAATGTGCATAAAGAAGCCAAGGAAAGATGGAAAAATCTCCAAACGGCATCAAATTACAGATTAGACATTCTTATAATATGTCAACAAAAGTTAGATTTTATTTCCATCATTTACACTTTCAAAATAACACAAAACAAAAAAATGGCGTCTGCAAAAGTTTGGGCACCCTGCAGAGTTAATATCTTGTACTGCCCCCTTTGGCAAGTATCACAGCTTGTAAACGCTTTTTGTAGCCAGCCAAGAGTCTTTCAATTCTTGTTTGAGGTATCTTTGCCCATTCTTCCTTACAAAAGTCTTCCAGTTCTTTGAGATTTCTGGGCTGTCTGTCACGCACTGCTCTTTTAAGGTCTATCCATAGATTTTCAATTATGTTGAGGTCAGGAGATTGTGAAGGCCATGGCAAAACCTTCAGTTTACGCCTCTTGATGTAATCCCCCGTGGATTTTGAGGTGTGTTTAGGATCATTATCCATTTGTAGAAGCCATCCTCTCTTTAACTTCAGCTTTTTCACAGATGGCATCAAGTTACCATCCAAAATTTGCTGAAATTTTATTGAATCCATTTTTCCTTCTACTCGTGAGATGTTCCCTGTGCCACTGTTGACATATTATAAGAATGTCTAATCTGTAATTTGGTGCCTTTTGGAGATTTTTCCATCTTTCCTTGGCTTCTTTATGCACATTAATACAAATTTTTAGCTGGGGTGCCCAAACTTTCGATCCCCACTGTGTGTATATATATATATATATATATATATATATATATATATATATACCATTCTCTACATTCTCTTATATTACAACATAGCTATGTTAAAGTATGTAATCCCTCACCTTGTAAAACAACCCATTCCGTTTAAATTAGAAATGAAAGGCAAAACATTTGTGTATAGATGCAAAAAAAACCATTATAAACACTGTTTTCCCTTTTTTTTTTTTTATAAGTGATACCCTCTGTTCTCAGCTGCATAAGAGCTGGGGGAAGAGAAACAGCAGTACACTAAACTTCCCAGTGAATGGGGGTGGGGGGTGTGTGTCAGCACAAGTCTGATCATTGGAGAAGAGCAGACTTAGTTTACAGCATAGCTAGAGAACTACCCACAATGTATTCTCCTGCCTAGCATGGTCAGCTTTTAATAGGAAAGCAGAGGGACTTGCAGGAACACCAGGGATTTCACACAAAGGAAGCAATACATAGAAAACAGTATACTTTTTCATACAAGTACATGGTACAGCAGGTACATATCAGAAATATGAAATGATGGATTTATATATTCTATAATAATATTAACATTAGCGTTTATCCCGAGTGTAGCTCGGGGTAAAATTTCAATACCAAGAGCGGTAACCCTGAGCTACACTCGGGCTTACCATGCGGCGTTGCTCTGGGGGTCCCTGCAGCACTTACCTTGTCCTTCGCTCCCGCTATGTGTCCCCTGCAGCGTCCCCGGCCATCTCCTCCGGCCGATGCCGGCATCCGGCTTCTGTGTTCCGGTCCCTGTGACGTCGGGACGGGCGGGAAATTTGAAATTTTAAAAAAATTTCATTTTTGCTGTCATTGCTGTTTCAATGCATTTCACATACATTTTGTCCCTACTGCTTTGTTCTGTGCCCTGTCTGCATTTTGACTGTTCTTTCTGCCTGGAAACTTAGAAAAGTCCATGGCGTCCAAAAAGCGTCCCTTTACGTCAAAAGCGGTTTTAGAACAGCGATAGTAAATCAGAACCACTTGCAGAATTGAGTGATAATGATTTGTGGACAAATTCGTCATCAGACACTGAAAACGATTTTGCGATTTTGCTCAGTGATGTGCGAATTTGCCTCTGTATTTCAAATTTCAGTGTTTTTGGTTTGATTATATTATTGAATCAAATTTATTATTATTATATTATTATTTTTTATGATTATTTATTAAATTATCATTTATGATTTCGTGTTTCAAGTTTTATCATATCTGGGATGTTTACTAGACTCTTGTTCGTACAGATTTCAGTGAGTTATTCCTAAAAATTACCGCCTACAATAAAAAACTACATATTTCCATGCAAAAAAATGGTACCGCTTTCAGCACAAAAAATCTGAAAGAATCATACTGCCGAGGAGGTTAATGGATACGTAAATATAAAATATCAATTGGTTAAAATACTTATTTTTCCTGGTTAAAATACTGTTCTGTAAAAATTAAAATTTAAATAACAACCCTCAACTCATATAAATAATAAATTATAAATTCAAATAAAAAGTGCAAAAAATATATAATATAAAAAAAATAAAACATATAAGTGTCCAAAAAAACATATAAAGTCCTTATTCTCAAATTCCTTAGTGCTCCAACCAAAAAAACTTTCTCCTTTTAGTATGTGCTTCCACCATCCACAAGTGCTGTAACCAACATAAACCACACTCACCAGATATTGGTGTTTTACATGCCTTTTAGGACTTTTAGAGATCCTATACTCCCTCTACAGCCTCCAGGACTCCATTCCTCCAGATAGTGATTAGATTCTCCTTCCAATCACTCCTGATATATCCTTCCAAACCAGCTCCACAGTAGTGCAAGAGAAAAAATTGTATATAGTGTAATATTGCTAGTACTCCTTATATTAGTATTAGTAATACCAGGCCACTCACATTTCACAAAATCAATAAAAGCATTGTTTATTTGCCTTCATCCAGCCAAACATCATTTCCATAACATCCAAAGACAGCCTCAGAAACCTCACAGCCTTATTGCAGAGGATGACAGAGTGTCTCTCTAACCAACATCAAAGATGGCCGCTTGGAACGCACCGCTCAGTGTGCGTTCCACTCACCGGAAGTTGTGTAGGACGGATAGACTGGAAGTGCGTCGACGCATTTCTTGAGAACACCCTGTGGGAGGGGTGACACGCGTCGACGCACTTCTGGTCTGCCCTCTGCTATAGGACTCCCTAAAAGTCCTAAAAGGCATGTAAATCACCAATATCTGGTGAGTGCGGTTTATGTTGGTTACAGCACTGGTGGATGGTGGAAGCACATACTAAAAGGAGAAAGTTTTTTAGGTTGGAGCACTAAGGAATTTGAGAATAAGGACTTTATATGTTTTTTTGGACACATATTTTTTATATTTATTTTTTTTTATATTATTATATATTTTGTTTTCACTTTTTATTTGAATTTATAATGTATTATTATTTATATGTTTTGAGGGTTGTTATTTAAATTTTTATGGGTTTTGTTTTGCATTTATATTGTTTTATATTATTTGGTGTATTGCACTAGTATACAGCAGCAGCTCATACCTTTTTTGGGGGTGTGGTTCTACTGTGGCGCTGGAGTTTGAAATTTATAAAATACTGTTCCAGCCCTCACCATTCTCTGCCGCTCACACTTCCAAAAAAAATAGCATTCTGGCCACATGATCTCTGTTGAAGAGGATTAGATATAGCTAATCCTAACATGGGATCCTAGGCTTTTTCATGGGACTAGCACTGGAGGGGGGGGGGGATATTGGAGCAGCATTTTCTCCAGGAAGCTTAGGTGTTACTACAGCCCTATTGCTCTTTATTTATTCCAACATAGCCTAAACAATTTAGATATACAGTATGCAAATGTATTGTGCAAGCAAAAAGCAGCATTCAGCCCTGTTTAACACTAGTGCGGCTTTGAAATCGTGCTACTTCGGCACGATTCCAAAGCTGCAGATTAGTCTGATTTGCAACTCCAAATTCATTGCAGCTTGCAATGTCCTTTAACAGAAGTCTACGCAAGTCACAATAAAATCAGGGAAAAAAAGTAGTGCAGGAATCTTCCTCAAAGTTGCTGCGACATGAATCACAGTGATTTGAACAGTTCTATTGCCGGCAACGGGGTGTGACTTGTCATGTGATTTTAAACTGTCAAACCACATGACAAATTGCACCTGTGTGAACCATGGCATAGAAAATGCAGCAAGGAGTGTGTTAAACAAATGCCCTGGTGTGGATAATCTTTTAAAGCTGTATAAAACCCCCAAAAATGTATTGCAGCTTACCAATTTTTAGCTGTGGTGGCTAGTTTGGTTTTCTTTTTAGGACTTTTTTTCTTTATTTTAACCTGGCAATCCTGCTGATGGGTTAAGGACCTTCTATGGACCTGCCCAGCTCTCCTAGAGTAACTGCCTGTCTCCTGGAATCTCCTCATTGCTCTTGAGACTGTGCTGGGAGGCACGTATTGATGTGCCATCCTGGAGGAGTTGGACTGCCTGTGCAACCTTTGTATGGTCCAGGTATCACCTCATGCTCCCAGTAGTGATCCTGACCCTAGCCAAATGCAAAACTAGTGAAAAACAGTCAGAAAAGATGAGTAGGGAAAAAAAATGTCAGTGGCCTCCACCTGTAAAACCATCCCTGTTTTGGGGGTCATCTCATTGTTGCCCATCTAGTGCACCTGTTGTTAATTTCATTAACACCAAAGCAGCTGAAACTGATTAACAACCCCATCTGCTATTTAACTGACCAGATCGATATCCCTGGAGTTTACTTGACTTGATGCTATACTCTGATTAATAAGTGTTCCTTTAATTTTTTTGAGCAGTGTATTACATTTTGGGCTCAATACTCTTAAATATTTTCTCCTGGCTTTTTGACATATCATGTAAGAAAAATATGAACAGGGATTAGGAAAGGGCATGTTCTTAGACAGGTTAATTTGGTTTTTGATAGTTGGCTAACTGGCTGGCAGATTGAACTGGCTTTCTTATCCCCATTTTTGATAAGTGATACCAATCTATGTTCCTTGCTGAAAATAGCCATTATTAGACTGGGGTTGGCTGGCAAGTTGAACAGGGTAGCCCTATTTATATTTCGCATGCGATGCCCATCCATGTTCACTGTTGAAAAAGCCAGTTATAGACCTGGGTTGGTGACCAGTTTTTTTGTATGTAATTTTTGAGGTTTGTGGGTGCATTGGACACCCTGGCTGCCATTGTGTTATATGCTGGGTGTCAGTGTGCTCCTGTACCTTTAACAAGGGGTGGGCTCCCTCAGGTCCACCTGCCCTTGGTCTGTCCATTTAATGCATGTGCCTCTATAAGGAGGACTCTCAATATTTATACAGTTAGGACCACAGATACTCAGGGTGCCATGATGTGGCTCTGTGGCTTATGTATGTATTTGCAAATGTTTGCTAACGAAACCCCTGTTTTTAAACACATATTCTTAGACAGGTTAATTTGGTTTGTGATAGTTGGCTAACTGCCTGGCAGATTGAACTGGCTTTCTTATCCCCATTTTTGATAAGTGATACCTATCCATGTTCCTTGCTGAAAATAGCCATTATTAGACTGGGGTTGGCTGGCAAGTTGAACAGGGTAGCCCTATTTATATTTCGCATGCGATGCCCGTCCATGTTCACTGTGGAAAAAGCCAGTTATAGACCTGGGTTGGTGACTAGTTTTTTTGTATATTTTTTTTGGATTGAGAAAGGGTAGCCTGATGCCCCAGGATTATGTAATGCGGAAGACTTGTGCCAAAAGTGAATTTTACACTAATCTGTGCTTGGTCTCTGCATTAGTACATTGACAAGTGAGACATTGGGGGGGGGGGGCTGCAGAACAATAACAAGTTACACGATTATGGTGGGAAATGTGGGTCAGTAAACCCAAGTTTCTGTTCAGAATGTGTGTAGCTATTGTCCTATTTTGTCATGTCCTGACATTTTTCACTTTTTTTCCTAGGGAACATTTGATGACTACTTGGAGTTATTCTTGCTGTTTGGTTACGTCAGCCTCTTCTCATGTATCTTTCCTGCAGCAGCCATATTCGTTGTCGCGAACAATGTTTTTGAAGTGTACACGGATGCAATAAAAATATGCCGTGTCTTTAAACGTCCATTTTCAGAACCTTCTTCCAGCATTGGCATATGGATGGTTTGTATTCATTTCCTTTTATGATGCTTAATAGTATTTTGAGATGAACTTAAAGCGGAATTTTACGCATAACAACATCATAAAAAAATAATGTTCTTTTGCAAGGAACATACATTCCATATTAATAATTATGCTACCAAAATTAGTGTGTGCTGTAAATTGCCTCCAGCATTGTTCCTGTTTCTTCTTGCCAGAGCTGCCATTTTGTTATAGCCCAGAGCCCCTGAGCAGCAGTAAATCTTTAGGCTGTCAGCAGATCAGCCTCTTCAAATTAGGAACAGTGCCAAAAAGTAGAGAGCAACTAAGCATGTGCAGAGCAGGGTGAGACAGTGTATTACTGGATTTTAAACATTATAGGCACTTATTTTTAATGTTTTGCATAGCCATACCTGCACAACAGGACAGCCTGAAGTCATCTAGAAGGACTTAATTTTCTGACAAAAGTTTCACGTTAAACTAGAACTTCAGTTAAAACTTTGTGTGGGAGATTTAGAACCTTTTCTCTGTTTTAGCTGTCTGAATTCCCATTTGGGGAGACTTTTTCTACACTTCCTGTCCCAGATGCACAACAGGAAGTGATGGGATATTGCTCCTCTGGCAGTTATCCTTGGAACAGGTATCCATTTGGGAGATTTCCTCCTTTGCTTTAACATTTTAGCTTTTTCTCGATTTTATTGTATGGAAACCAGAATAGAAAGTGAGAGTGAATGGCTTTGGATGGGGTTCTACTTTAATAATCCTAAAATATAGGTTGGGAAGTAGAGTTTTACTCTTTCACATCTTATTGAAATTGGACTCTAGATAATACCTTGAAGCAGAGTAAGTGTAGCATGTGGATATGTTCATCTAAGAAACATTTGATCTCTATGTCCCCTATATAGAGATGAGAGTCAGTGCTTGACCTTTGGAGGCATGTAAAATAAAACATATACCCTCTGTCCGGTGGCCCCATGTCCACAATAATGATTTAAATACATCATAAAGGGCACTACTTTGTACAGTGTACAGCTCAATACACATTTAGCTATGTTCTCCTTACAGAATGTGTTTGTATCAGAGTCCTAGAGACATAATAAATTATATGTTATACAATAACAACATTTTATTCTCAAAACCTTTGAACATCAGCGCCATCCACAGGCCATTTAAAGAAATTGGATAACAGTTTTGAGTACTGTACATTTAAGATGTCCTAGAACAAATTCCATAGAATGGCCCCTTTTTAAAAACTATATGCACGTTGCTCATGTGACAACACCCAGGTCAGCTTAAAGGTTGTACAGGCCCCATGCACTGTATTGTAGGATGAGGCAGGGGACAGGCTTGCTGTCAATATGCACGATAACTGGAATTAACATTAGACAGTATAATTTTCCATTTTTTGTTTTCTTATAGTTGGCGTTTGAAACTATGGGTGTTATCGCAGTAGTCTCCAACTGTGCTCTTCTTGGTATGTCTCCACAAGTCAGAGCAATGCTTGAAGACTGGCACCTGTACCCCTTTCTGACAGTGGTTGCTTTAGAGGTACTCCTGAGTTTTCAACTATCTTTGTTTATTTTTACATACATATAGTACATTTTTTATGTTGTGCAGTTGCATTGCGATGTTCCTTTGATTGCATTACACACGTTTAGGGCTCACCACACATGTTACAATTTGATTGTACAATCTCCTTAAGATCTACCACCAAGGATGTAGTACAAGGGCCTGCCTGATAAGAGACATTGATTGGATAGTGTGGGTAGGTCTTCAAATTATATAGTTTTGGTAAATCTAAAGTTGATTGTACAGGCAGATTGTAAAGTGTGTGTTAGCCTTACATGGGTTACCATTCATCCCTATAAAAGAAGAACTTTGCTAGAAACTACACCAATGATGCAACAACAGTACCACATTAACCACTTGGCGACCAGCCATAGTAACTTTACTGCTGGCCGGTGGCTCTACTGATCCCGGGCAACATACCAGTTTGTCTCCCTGCTTATGCACCTGGGGTGCGCAGCAGTGCGATGTGCGACCGATGTGTCCACTGAACACAGCGGATTAAGGTGCTCAGTATCAGAACCGTTGTGATTGGCCCAGATACTATGTGACTGCAGTGCGATCACGTCACCTTGTAAACAACAGTAATGAATGGAATCTATTTATTACATCATTGTTTACTACTGTGTGTGATTGGTCATAGTAATCACATGGTACCTAGGCCAATCACAGCATCCTGTGCCATGTGATATCTGTAGCCAATCACAGCATCACAATAGTCATGAATGAAAACCATTCATGACAGTTCAAACGATTGCTGTTACAGTGATTATCACTATAACAAGCAGTCACAGTGTAAAAAAAAAAACCCTGATCACCCCCCCTAGAGTAGTACAATGTCACTATGGTAACACTGAACTGCTCTGATGACACTATGTAAAAAAAAAAAATTTTAGATTGAATAAAATGTTTTCTTTTTCCATATGGTCACCAGTCAGCATTCCTGATCACCGCCATGCCAGTCATATGATGACACTGTACTGCACTGATGACACTACATAAAAAAAAAAAAGTGAAAAAAATGTATTTAATTTCTTCATTTGCCAAAAAATTTAAATTTCAAAAAACTCGTCATGCCTCTTACTAAATAGCTTAGACTGTCTACTTTCCAAAAAGGGCCATTTGGGGGAGTAAATGAGATCATCGGCACCTCAGGATTGATCAATTTTCATATATATATATATATATATATATATATATATATATAATTATTATTAAACAGGATTTATATAGCACCGACAGTTTACTCAGCGCTTTACATTATGGTGGGAGACAGTACACGAGACAGTACAGTACAATACGATTCAATACACGAGGGGTTTGAGGGCCCTGCTCCTTGGAGCTTACAATCTAGGATATATATATATATATATATATATATATATCATAGTTTGTAGACTCTATAACGTTCACAGAGACTAAATAATATACACAGAAATGTAGCAGACTACATTTTGGCTTAAATTTCTGAAATTATTTGTTTGCAAAATTTTTTAACAGAAACTAAGAAAAATGTGTTTTCCGGGAATTTAATGTTTATATAGCAAAAAAAAGTGTTGGTTAAATAGCACAAAAAGAATGCTGAATTTGTGTGAAAAAATTATATAAATTTAATTTGTGTACAGTGTTGCATGACTTTGCATTTGCCAGTTAGAGTAGCACAGTGCTGAATAGCAAAAAACCACCCTGGTCATGAAGGGGGTAAAACCGTCCGTAGGTCAAGTGGTTAATAACACAAACATGGAGATGGAGTGTAGCTGTCCGCAGTTAGACTAATTACTCGTGTAAATAATAGTAGGTGAGAAATGTTGTCATCTTTCTCATCTTCCTTTTTGGCTATAGGGACCATATATTGCGGCACAGGCTCTATAAAAGGGTTCCTACTGTTGTAAGGAACATGGGATGTTCTATGATTGCAGGGACTTTCAATGTGTGTTTGTTATTGCCCAATGTCTCTACATTCCCATATTGTAGTTCTAAAATTGTTCACATTACATCTTAGTGTGTATAGGGATATTACTATGGAACTGGTATGGTTCCTTTTTTCTTCACTAACTGTCAGTGCAGATTACACATCATATTGAAGTATGGCGAGAGCAGCATGTAATAATCCTCAGAGGAGAAATGATGGAGTATTCTGTCACAATAGAAATGTACGTGCCTGCTTCATCTCCAACTAATGCCTGAGCAGTTTTGGATTGGGCATAGCAAGATGGATTCTTTTTAAATGTGCTGTCAATATGGAGCTGTCATGGTCACTTAAACACCATACACTTGTGTAAGCTAAGCAATGAGCAGGATAAGAGCTGCAGTATATATGTGTAGGAACTGACCCTTGTATAGGAACAAAATATTTTCTTAAAATTACATTGAACTGTGTTTATATTAATTATTTCCAATATCTACTTCTGAGTATTTATGGCAAGGCTGAAACTGAATGCTAAATGCACAAATATGTATTTATAGACAAATATGATATAATACACCAACTTGCAGTTGTCAGGAAATCTGATTATTGGAGTGGATAGTAAAATGCTTTTTAACCTTCAAAATGAAATGTAGTATATTGGCATAAATGTTACATTTTATTGCTGTATGTGGTCACCCTTCCCCATCAACATACCATAGCCGAGAGAACATTTACCAGACGTGTTTAGATCCCTTGATTGGTGCTTTTCAAGCTCCACTTCTAGATTCAATAGGTTGCCTGTCAGTACAGGGCAGAGAGGATAGGCACAGACACATATTTATATTACCATTTTTTTAGGATAGAACAATTTTATGAATTGCAAGATGTAGTAGAATACACTGTCAATTTTCAAACAACAAATGACTAGATTGTTATAAACATTACCTACTTTAAAAGCAGCTAATGACACTGAAACACGTGAATGACACCTATATGACACAGTAAGCACTCACTTATAACTGAAGATTTTCTGATTGTTTGAAAATACAGTTTTTACCGCAGGCAACCTTTACTTATGCTTTTTTCATGATATCTAAAGAAAATGACAGTGAACACTAAAAATGTAAGCAGCTAGCACTATAGGTGACAAACCAAATAAATACAATTAAAAAATGTATAGCTTTAGTATATGACAATAACATATGAAATGCATGCCATAAAAACAATCTGTGATTATAAATAATTTTATGGAAAAAGATCACACCTGTATATAAGAAAATAAATAAATATAGTGTCAACACACTACTGTGACAAAACAAGTGTCCGTGAAGAAAAGGAATGATAAAACAAATGTGTAAAATGAATGCCCAGAAGAATCAAAATCTTCCCTTATTGTGTTCCACTATCCTGTCCATCAAATGTGCTCTCTCCTGCATGCACAATCCTCCACCAAATGTGTTCAAACTAAACTCTCTCAGGGGTGTGGAAATTTTTGAAAAAAACTACTTGCCGAGGGGCTAAATCGGTGTTCCAATCTACTTGTCCCTCATGACAATCTACTTGTCCTGATAAAAAAAAACATACATTTTAACCAAAATCATATTTAAATCTGCTTTAACCACCTCCCGCCCCCCATATAAGAAATGACGGGCGCAAGGTGGTTCTCTTGTTCTGGGACGGCGTCATATGACGTGATCCCATTCTAACCGCACATGTGCGGCTCCGGGAGCACGCAGCGCGGCGATCGCCGGTGCGCTGTGTCCTTTGGACACAGCAGATCACCGATCAACAGAAAGAGCTGAAGATGTCGGCTCGGTCATGTGATCAGCTGTGTTCAGTCACAGCTGATTGCATGTAAATAGGCAAATGCCGGTTAACGGCATTTCTCTCCTCACAAGCTGTCACGCTGACATCTCGAGAAGAGAGGAGAGCCGGTAATCGGAATTCCTCGGAGGGGACATGTACACTGATGATCAGATCACTGATGATCAGTGTACCCTGATGATCAGTGTAGCCCCAGCAGTGTTACCTGTCAGTGCCCATCAATGCCAGCTGTCAGTGCTCATCCATGCCACCTGCCAGTGCCCATCAATGCCACATCAATGCCACATATCAGTGCCTACCAGTGCACATCAATGCAACATATCAGTGCCCATCTGAGCTGCCTTTCAGTGTCCCCTATCTGTGCCAGTCAGTGCTGCCTATCTGTGCCAGTCAGTGCTGCCTATCTGTGCCAGTCAGTGCCGCCTATCTGTTCCAGTCAGTGTGCATCAGTGCCAACTATCAGTGCCAGTCAGTGCTGCCTATCAGTGCCATATATGAGTGCTTTCAGTGCCCATCAGTGAAGCCTGTCAATGCCACCTACCAGTGCCACCTATCAGTGTCCATCACTGCAGCCTCATTAGCGCATATCAGTGAAAGAGCAAAATCACTTATTTACAAAATTTTAAAACAAAAACTAAGAAAAAACTCTTTTTTCAAAATTTTAAGTTGTTTTTGGTTTGTTTAGCAAAAAATAAAAAAACCCAGTGGTGATTAAATACCACCAAAAGAAAGCTCTATCTCTCTCAAATATTTGTTTGTAATGTTTTAGTTATTGTACATACTAACCAAGGGCAGATTTTGATTCTTAACTGGACTTCTACTTTAAGCCTTACCTAAAAGTCTTAACCTTAGAACAAAACCAAGCCCTAATTAAAAAGCCACTGAATTTTGTGTCACATGTGAAATAAACATATTTCATGGTTGTTTAACCAGTTTATATCATTGAGATGGTGTAAACTATGTACAAAGCAATATCTATTTTTCTTAACGTCTTCTTTGAAGATCTATTAACATTTTTTACAACGTGAAACATCTTGTGTACCACATACTCTGAATCTCAGCACTAAATTAATAATTGCAAAAATGTATTTATTTTTATTTTTTTATTTTAATGCACCTTTTATTTATGTGTGACTATTCAAAATGCATTCAAATGAGACAGTTAGACACTGTGGGCAGTAAGGACTCACACATACATATTTCCTTCCTGCCCAGTTACATCGCTAAATAATTGCACATACAGTAACATGGAATTTACTTTTTATCATTGGAATTGTTTCAGTGGTATATGTGCAGGTGTTTAGCTTTTGAATTTTCTTAACATTCAGATACGCTGTACTGAGGCGGGCTAAAATGAATGAAAAAAGCTTCACTTAATTACTTAGACAGTAGCTACAGGTATTTTTCGGTCTTGCTTTTATCACAAGTCCAAAAAATTGGAGGTATATCCCTCATTTAAGGATGCAAGTCATTCATTTATTCCGCTTTCTGGCCACCTGCATATCCAAAACTTGATTTATAATAAACATATACAGTAGCTTAATATAATAAAGACCTTCCATTCCAATCTGCATACAGTTATTTTAGGCTAGTTGGCCGTTATCAATGCTGTGCACAGAAGCCACGTTTAAAGAGTTGGGCTTATATAGGTTGACCACAATGTTCTCACTCATTAAGTGGGGGGCTGTTTGGTTCATTTTGGCCCACCTCATCATAACTTGTCTGGTTGTTCCACTCCAGCAGTCCATAAGCACTACTTTAAAGAAGGGCCAACTTTACATTTGGCCATTAAAGGTTAACTTATCCATTAACCTACAGGTTAGGGTTAATAATTTGCTAAAGGAAAAAATAAATAATTTGGCTGTTGTGGTTGACATCTATGCTGACTTTCCTTTGCTGTATACCTGTTTGGGATACTCATAGAGAAGTGTTGAGTGGCAGCTTGCATACTCCATGACAGGCATTGTACACTTGGTATTTTTTTTACAAACATTTTTATTAAGAGTTAGACTACAACAACCGCACTGTTAAGTGAGGTAGAATAGACATTTTGAAAGATATACATGAATTTTAAACAGAAATACAAAATACAAGTATAAAAAGAAAAAAAAAGAATACAAGTACATGAAGAAAGTAGTCAAAATTATGAGCAGATCAAGCACAAAATCATCTGAGGTTCAATACAGAAATACCTATAGATGACATCAATCGAGTAGTAAGTGTTGTTGCGTCTTCCAACCATCCCATTTACTGTTAAATAAGTGAAGCCTATCTAGCAACGTATATTGAATACGTTCCATAAGCATAACCATATCGACTCTCCGCAAGACAGAAGCCAAAGGAACCACTGGAGACTTCCAACACTTGGTATTTGTATAACATACCCTACCCTTCTTACCTTTCATGTGTTTGAGATGTGATTTGTAATATATTTTTTATAGTTTAGTTCAAAAATATTAAAAGAATAGTGCAAGGTAATCTTATATGCAGTGGCTAGTTTAATATTTTACCAGGGCCCATATTTCAGATGCTGTAATATAAAAGATGCCAGTGTATTTACCAGAAATAAATAGATGGAGCCATATATTGAATAATATGCAACAATGTAACTCAATATATAGCTGCCTATATTCATGTCCTCTGTCTGTACTGGAGTATTCCATATCGTTTTTCTGCTTCTTGAAATCCTTTGTCTACATTCACAAATAAGCCTACTACTCTAAACCCTTAGAGGATGTATTGGATATATTTCATGTCAAGCTGCTTATCCTGATCTGACTTTGTTTTTCTCTGTCTAAAAAAATAAAAAGATGACTGCCAGTGTGAGGACTGTAGCCATGGCAATGGAGCAGATGCTTGGCTCACTAATGGTAGCGTGTGTCAGTTCAGCATGCTTTATAATGAATTTTAGGTCTTTGAGAAGGTTAATCAGCAGCACAAATGATTTAAATTGACCTGTTTTACTTTTTCGGTGCTTACTTAAATTAAAATGATGCTTTTTCTGTGGTTTAATATTCATGCTCCTGATATACATGCTATGTTATACGTTAATGTTATTCAAAATCTGTCATAGCAGTGGTCTTCTGTAACTGTCAGAATTGATCAGCAATGGCAGTATTACTGTTTGCAGATTGCACTTTTCTACTTCCCCCAAATCCTCTCCCCGCTCCTTTTATTGGTTCACAGCCTCTGCCAAAAGTCAGTATAGAGCTTGAAGTCATATTACAGGCAGCCTGATGCATAGAGGAGCGCATCCTTGGTAGTGCACGTATTCCTTATTGCATTTGAAGTTTTATGTCTATAATAGGGGTTATACAGTATATTGAAAAAAAAGAAAAGATGTGAGAGATGCAATATTTATTTTTAGAATACCAGAGCCATTATACATTATTTAAGATAGGCAGACTCTCCCACTAATACATATGCTGAAAGATTTGAGCAGTTGCATCTCAATGGCTCATCTCAGTATCTGCAAAACAGAAGCAGTAAAGGGTCTGACACAAAGATTGTTGAAATAAGCTGAAAAGATTCATCAGAAAAAAAAGGCCTTTTTTTTTTTGTGACCTCATAAATATTTGTGCTGAAAGAAGCAGCTTACCGGGTTTGAGACCGTATGGTTGGGTTTAAAATGTTCTTCCATTGTGAAAAACACGTGTAAAGGGGGCTACAACATAAGGCATTGTTTCCAGCAACTGGAAGCATTACAAAGTACTATCTCACCTATTCTACTTCTTCTGGCCAAGAATTTGGGTGGGGTTTTGTAGATATCAGAAAAAAAAACACGTGGAGTCTGACGATCACGGCATCAGACCCCAGCCCTTCTCACCAAACTCGTGACCGAAGGACTAGCCAATCTAAAACCGCGCTGTCACGTGCCTAACAATGCCATGCCCAGCTGCACTCTGCACAAAGATTTTCCAGCTAATGGACCACAATCTGTGTACCTGCAGCCTGGGAACCCTTCACACTGCCACCACCTCTTTTTTGTACAGAGAAAGAGGAAACTCGGCAATATCAGCAATAACACTATGATGTTTGAATAATCGTTTGTATACACAATGTCACCACAGACAGATGTATGCAGACGTTTAAAACACACAGTAGTCTTCAGAGACAGGGGTTCTTGGTTTGCATTAAAGAGCTTTAGAAATAGTTCAACACTTTCAGAAAGTAAGATTTATTACTAAAAGGTCAAAAGGGTGCAATAAAAATATTTACAGAAAAAGATGTAGTCAATATATATATATATATATATATATATATATATATATATATATATAAATCTACAGAGAGCAATAACACAGCAAAGAGATAACAGAAAGAAGTTTAAGGAGGTAGAATACTTGCTGTCAGCCTTGGTTTAAGCAGCTTTCAAGTGTCAGAGCAAAAGTTGGTTCCTGGTGTAAAAAGGGAGAATTCTTCAACTTAGCTCAACTCAGCTTAACTTAACTTTCTGCTCCAAGAACAACAGACTTTCTAGGAACTCAGCAGGGTGTCTCCTTGAAGCAGAGAACCAATCATTTGGGGAGGGTGTTGGAGGCGGAGACCCAAGCTAGAACCAAAATCCCTTGCAGTTTATATCATGACCCATAACTTACCCTCGGTGCATATTGCAGCCTAGCCATTTGTAGATTAATATGCAGAAGCATCTGCTGAACGTCTAGATATGACATACCTGCTTGAGACGGTTAAGGAGATATAATTTTCCGCTCTCCTGTAGATGTTAGCTAGGGGGTGTAATATATCAGGCGACTTGTATTAAAGTGACCGATCTGAATATATGCCTGGTCTCCTTGTAAGTCTTCCATATTCCAAGATATGAAATCATAGGGGAAAGTGGATTTTGAATGTGATGTCTGTTTTACGGCTTATCTGGAATGTCTTTGAAGCTCAGTGAAGGACTTTGTTTATCGCTTTACGATATCTCAGATTGAGAAGCTAACAGACACCCGGGTACCAGCTAGTGGGATTTATAACCATTAAGCTCTCCCGCTGAGCCTGTGATCTCTGGCATCATCCAGACCACATTCCTGGGGGGAAATTGGAGGGAGGCTGGTTTGGGAGTAGAAATGATACAAGATGGAGGATCCTTAGCAAGATGGATGACCGCGTCCATCTCTGTATGCAAAATTGCTACATGGAGTATACTCTTTTAATGTCTTTGTATGCAAGGCCAAAGAGTCTAAGGGCTTGTTCCCACCAGGTTCATTGATCAGCTAGGATCACGTTCCACAAAAGGACATTGAATGGGCAATTGTTCTCTATGTGTCCCGTTCACGCCATACAATTGCGTTGGTCTGCTATACAGGAAAATGCAACGTGTTTGCATTTTTATGCCAAGCAATACACTCTGGGATTGATTTACTGTAAACTAGAGTGTAAAATATGGTGCAGCTCTGCATAGAAACCAATCAGCTTCCAGGTTTTTTTTTTTTGGGTCAAATTGAAACAAATGGAACAAGCTGAAGTTAGAAGTTGATTGGCTACCATGCAAAGCTGCACCAGATTTTGCACTCTCCAGTCCGTAAATTAGCCCCAATGTGTTACAACGCAAGGCAGGGTGTACATAGAGTTGAATTTAAGTTTTTTTTGTTATAACGCCCATAATGTGTGCCCACTGGTGTAAACAGGCCCTTAAAATGGTTACCAGTCACTAAGAAAAATTATTAGTCCTTCTTGGCAAGATCTCCAAGAATCTTTGTTGCTAGTCAATTGGGAAGCATGTATTTTAATAACCAATTTTCTAATCCACAGCTGAGCTTGGCGGCTTCTCAATGGATGTATCAAATTATCAATGAATGGCGCACAGCAGTCTTTTTCTTTGTTGGTTCAGTCAATATATGTTGCAGCTGACAGGTGCTTTGTTTGTAACTGCATATTTAATAACAGGTTGCTGGAAGAAGTTCAAGTTACATTGGCTGGGGCTACACGGACTATTAAATTCTCTTTGCTACTGAGAGATTGTAATCACTTATTGAGAGTCACATTATATTTTTGCACATTGAAATCACTGTGATGCCAAGTCAACAAGTGGTTAAAATTCTCGATAGCAACTACAGTAACTGTAACTGCCTGTTGAAACCTATGCTTTTCTGCCGTTTTAATAAATGCAAGCTACATTAATACATTTTAATCAGCAGTCTTGGCAAGTGGATTTATATTGGATTCAACCAGTGAGGCTGTCATGCTCATGAAGAATTCTTTTTTTTACTGGGATAGATAATATTGATTTGTTTGCTCATATTTAACCATCTTCAGTCATTTACTATTTGCAAGGAATAAGGAATGCAAGAATTTCATTATGCAAACTCTACTGAAAATATTAATCTCTACCTTAAAGATCCACTGCAGTCAAATTCGAAATTGTGACTGTGAGGGCTCCTCTAAGGAACATCTTAGGAGCATGCAGTCTTCACCCATAACTCAATACATAATGGTATAGAATAGGATTATGCATGATGTTCAGAAATGAGAAAATCTAGAAATGAGTATGAGCTTCGCAGTCCAATCACTAGAGAAGCAGATCACAAGTTGCTAAAAGCATGCAGATATTGCTACATTTTAAGTGGTTGTAAATCTCAGACATGAAATATTAACAATCATATCCCTCTATAGTGTGTACTTGTCTTAATTAAAAGCACTAAGTGTCATTTCTGGTTGCTGCCTCATTCCTCTGCTATCAACATTAATTATTTCTGACAAGTTTTCCTGACACCTAGAGAAAAATGGTGACGGGGGAGGGAGCTCCAGCAGATTAACAGCCTGCGCTCTGTTACTATGAGCTGTTTGAAGGGGGTGTGTCTCTTCCCCTTCCACACAGCTCACAGAAATAGACCTGAGGCTGTCAATCTGCTGAAGGTCCCTGCCCAATCACCATTTTTCTCTTGGCTCTGAGCTATGCAGTGTGTTTTTTGCAGCTCTCTGCCATTTTTTCTGACAGCCCAGACAAGCTTTATAAATTTAATATTTTGAATGTAGAGAAGAGAAGACTGCAGATATACAGGTACAACTTATGTAGGAGGATTTGATAAATCTCTGTATATTATCTAAAGCCAGTCACTTCACTGGATATACGTAAGGGTTTAAAACCACTTTAAAAGAAAAGTAGAGCCAAAGTTCTTTTGGCACTACTTCTCCTGGGGTTCAAAGGAATGCATTTCATTCTGCATTCCTGTGACTCACTGAAGCCCACTGTGGGCTGACGTAACAGAGCTGATCCAGACTCTGGAGAGATCCTGACTGTAATGTCCGGATCCATCCAGATGCCTGGACTGGCAGCTGGCTCTGCCTCTCAGTTAGCTGCTCCCACTCCATCCAAAGTCCAGTGCTCCAGTGAGCGCTGGAGGGGCAGAGCAGGGAGCTGGTGACTGACAGTCACTGGCTCTCTGCTTACTGAAGAATGAGAACTGAGAAATCAGCAGTCATAGAAGCAGCAGGGGAAATCAGACTGATGCTTTATCCACCTAGATGAGTATATATGGTTTGTTTGTTTTTAATTCCCAAACTTCTCTTGTATAGAGGACATATCTGTAGAGCAGTGTGGAGAATAAGAAAGAAATCTGTGATCCATGTAGATATGGATCCTGCTTTCTGCAACTGGTAGGTTGGAATCACATGCTGTGGTGTCATGGCATTGGGTGAAGCTAAATGTATGCAGGTGTTTTTTTCTTACAGCATTTTATAACTTGTTTCTCCATTGGTTCATGGCACCGAAGACACTGGGGTTGATTTACTAAAGGCAAATACGCTGTTCATTTTGCAAATATATTTTCCCTTAGCTTACTGAATGAATTGAAGATCTGCTAACTTTGTACAATCATGTGCAAACATTTTTTTATTTTCTTTGTACACGATTGGGTATTCTTTACAATGTGAATATTCACCATATTCGCTAAGCTAAGTGAAAATTCCTTTGAAAGTGAACAGCCTATGTGCCTTTAGTAAATCAACCCCATTGAATCAGACAGTTACTGTATGTAAACAGATGCTCTCATTGTTGTCTTCAGTCCTGGTCTACAGTTGTAGTGCAGACTAGAGAAGCCGAATGTAAACAATCCAATGTTTTCACACTGGACCCATGACGAGAGCTACCTTTTAAAGATTAACCGCTTTCCCACAGCCCTATAGAAGATATATTGCTACAGGGCGGCAGGGGTGCGCAAAATCACGTATATATACATGGTTTTGCATTTCCGGGTAGGTGGCACCATTCGTGGCTGCGTGCCCTGCCTGCGCCACCATTCGTGGCCACGTCTGTCAATCACCAGGTCCCGGCTGGTGATTACCCGCCGGCACCTGGTGATCACCGAGCATTTCCGATGGGGAGAAGGACTTTTTTGTTTACCAACAGTTCTTCTCCATGTCAGCTCGGGCACACTGCTTTGGATGGCAGTGAAGCACACTGATACAGCCCCCTAGTAAAACACTCCCTGCACACATTTAACCCTTTGATCGCCCCTCATGTTAACCCCTTCCTGCCCAGTGCCATTAGTGCAGTGTCAGTCCTTTTCTTTAGCACTGATCACTGTATTGGTATCACTGGAGATGTCAGTGACACCAATGTCAGAATGTCTGACACAGTCCCGATATAAGTCGCTGATCGCCGCCATTACTAGTAAAACAAAAACAAAAAAATTCCAGTATCTATACAGCCATTTGTAAATGCTATAACTTTGATGTAAACCAATTAATTTACACATATTGGGATTTTATTTTTTAGCAAAGACATGTCGCAGAATAAATTTTGGCCTAAATTTATGACAAAATTTGATTTTTTAAAAATTTTTTACTGGACATGTTTAATAGCAAAAAGTCAAAAATATAGTTTTTTTTTCTCAAAATTGTCGGTCTTTTTTTTTATAGTGCTAAAAATAAAAAAAGCAAAGGCGTTCAAATACCACTGAAAGAAAGCTAAATTTGTGGGAAAAAAAGGACGTTAATTTCATTTGGGTGCAGCATTGGACGACTGCACAGTTGTCAGTTAAAGTAACGCAGCGCCGTAATGCAAAAAATGGCCTGGTCAGAAAGGGGGGTAAATCCTCAGGAGGGAAAGTGGTTAAACAAGCTTCACCTGCATTGTAAATAATGGTAAAAAAAAAAAGCTCAATTTAGTATGGCAGGTGGATTAGATACTACCCTTCTTGCTTTGTCAGTCTTAAAGCTGAAGTTCAGGTATGAATGTTCTTGCATAGTTACATAGGTCCAGCTTGGATAAGTGGAAGTATGCATAGCTCATACTTGACCCATCCCTGTGTAATCTGCAAATAACTGTAGTAGTTACTACTGTGATAGCAGCAGTATTTCTGATTCAATGCCATACAGAAAAAGCCTTGTATTTTTCTTCAATGAATACAATTAGTTCTCTGATTACATGGTGGTGAAGTGGGGCAATGATATCATGATCTCCACCTCATCCAATCAGAAATGTCTCTTCAGCTTACATAGAGATCCAAGCAGGACTAATGTAACTACGCAAGTAAAATCACACCTAAACTCCAGCTTTAATAGTCTGTTCTATCAGTGCTTAGCTGCCAGGCCTAGCATAGATATAAGTTAAATGCTGACATGAAAATGTCTTCTATACCCAGAAAATGAATAAATACTGTCAGTTTGAGAGATGGTAATTCCTCCTTTCTAGAGCATTAGCAGCTCCTCTCCACAACCAAACATCTGTCAGACAGACGCACCTCTGTAAATATAAGCTGGAAGAAAACTGAAAAGGCATGTCATGCTTCCATTTTGCTGGTGGAACTGAAGAAACAGCAATTTGTTTGCATTTGGAGGGACAGTGCTCAATACTGAAAATAGGAAAAATGTTGGCCATATGCTTGCTTTTATCAATGTATAAATGTTTTTAGCTGTTGTTATAGTAATTATAACAACATGCATGTGTATGTATAATATACAGTATGCATATATATATATACACTGTTTTTTAGTGTATCTCCCTTGAACATGTCCAAATGTTATAGTTTTACAACCTAATGTTCAGACTCATTTTTTTTTAAATTTCATTTATATATCGTATTTAACACTTGAAGCCTAAATATTTTATTTTTAAAAAACATAAGTGAAGGAAAAAAGCACTTTTTTGGTTGCATTAGTGTTTAAAGGCTATATGCTGCACTGTACATAATATATATGTACCATATCACTCGGTATACTGTGCTGTATACATACAGTGGAGAAAATAATTATTGGATCCCCTGCAGATTTTGTAAGTTTGCCCACTTACAAAGAAATGAGAGGTCTATAATTTTTAGCATAGGTGTATTTTACATGACAGAATATCAACCAAACATCTAGAAAAAACATGATAGAAATGTTATAAATTGAGTTGCAGTTCAGTGAGTAAAATAAGTATTTGATCCCTAAGCAAACCATGACTTAATACTTACTTTTGTTGACAAGCACAGAGGTGAGACGTTTCTAGTTGGTTACCAGGTTTGCACACATCTAAGGAGGGACTTTGATCCACTCTTCCTTACAGATCTTCTCTACAACCTTAAGGTTTCTTAGCTCTTGCTTAGCAACTCGAAGTTTGAGCATACATTTTCTATAGGATTAAGGTCTGGAGACTGGCTAGGTCACTCCATGACCTTAATGTGCTTCTTCTTGAGCCACTCCTTTGTTGCCTTGGTGGTATGTTTTGTGTCATTGTCATGCTGGCAGAACCATCCATGACTCATCTTTAGTGTTCTGGCTGAGGGAAGAAGGTTCTCATCCCAGATTTTACAATACATGGCCCTGTCCATTGGTCCGTCAATGCGGCAAAGTCGGCTTGTACCTTTAGAAGAGAATCAGCCCCAAAGCATAATGTTTTCACCTCTGTGCTTGACTGTAGGGATGGTGTTCCTAGGGTCATAGTCAGCATTATTCTTCCTGCAAATATGGGTAGTCGAGTTAATGCTAAAGAGCTGAATTTTGGTCTCATCTGACCACAGTACTTTCTCCCAATGCTTCTCTGAATCATTTAGATGTTCACTGGCAAACTTCAGACGGGCCTGTACATGTGCCTTCTTGAGGAGGGGGGCCTTATGGGCACTGCAAGCTTTCAATCCATGGCATTGTGTTACCAATGGTTTGTTTGGTGACTGTGGTTCCAACTTCCTTGAGATCATTCACAAGCTTCTCTTGTGTAGTTCTGAGCTGATCTATCACTTTTCTCGTGATCATCCTTACTCCATGAGGTGAAATCTTGCATGGAGCTCCAGACCGAGGGCGATTGATGGTTATTTTGTATTTCTTCTATTTGCAAATAATCGTTCCAACAGTTGTCTCCTTTTTCACAAAGCTTCTTACTGATAGTCTTTTAGCCCATTCCAGTCTTGTAGCCCTTTCCAGCCTTGTGCAGGTCTGCAATCTTGTCCCTGACATCCTTTGACAGCTCTTTGGTCTTGCCCATGATGGTGAGGAAGAAAGAGAGATTCTATGAACAGGTGTCCTTTATACACATAACGAGTTGTCATTAGGAGCACCTTCACTAATCTGTGTACCACATGAGCACATAGCCAGCCTGTGGGAGCCAGAACTATTGTTGGTTGGTAGGGGATCAAATACTGGTTTTACTCACTAAACTGCAACTCAATTTATAACATTTGTATCATGTGTTTTTTTTCTGGATTTGGGGTTGATGTTCTTTCTCCCATATTTATTCTGATGGATCTTGGTCTTCATGTTGCTGTTTGTTTAGATGTTATCTAGCAAACTGGAGAGTCCTGTATACAGGTGTGTTTACTCTTTGATCATGTGACACTCTAATTGCACACAGGTGGATTTTCTTTTAAGGCGTTTTGTGACTTTTGAAAGCAATTGGTTGCACTAAAACTTTAAATATATTTTCATGTTTGCAGCCAAATTGGAATAACACCTACTTTATATTTGTTACATGTGCCCATTCACATGACATTGAAAGCCTAAGTTTAATTAACCCTTTCATGCCTCCTGGGCCTTTAAGAGCTTCTAGATGCCAGAAAGGGGAAGGTAGGCATTTGGGTCATCTGACCCGCTGTGATTGTCTGTCACAGTGGTCGCATGATCGGAAAGCCTTGTGTGCATCGAGAGCTTACCTATCCCCACTGACTATCATGCTGGGAGTGTGCAGAGAGCGTGCTTTCAGCACAGTAAGTGGTTTTTACAGGGCCACACATATATGCGGCCGCTCAGTTGCAAGGTCCAGCCACCGAAATGCCGCATATATGCTTATGACCGGCATGAACTGGTTAAAATAGTTTTTTAACCCTTTCACGCCTAATGGTAAAACAAATCTTAAAGCCTAAGCACATACCATCACAACTACTTTGTACATCCAGGTGAATTATACCTTTTTTTTTTTTTCAGGACAAACTGGGATTTCATTTGGTGGTAAATGGTAATGGATAGCTCCTGATTTTTGTTTTATTATCCAAGGAAAACTAACCCAAAATAGTAAAGAAAAAAAAAATATTTTTAATTTAGTTGTATATTTCTTGCTACTACCATAACCATCACCAAAGGACAACTCAAAATAATTTCTTCTGCTCCTGACGATTGCAGCGATACCACATTTGTGTATGGTAGTTGTTGTTTGTATCCGTAGTACGGCCCAGAAACAATAGTACGCATTTTGCTTTTTTTTTATCCTACCACTAACTGACACTGATACTAATTTAAAAAGAAAAAAAAAATCCTGACAGAATAAAGTTACTGTCCATGAACCTTGACCCTGGCCTTGACCCAAATACTAACCCTGGCTCTGACCTAGATCATACCTTGATCTAGGTATTTTTATTTATTATTATATTTTTTACACACAGTTTTTTTTTCTTCTTTTCTCTTAAAGGACAGAGAGAGATACAATGTATCTTTCCTCCATTCAGAGAGAGAAAACAAGGGGGACAGGCTTCACAGTGACTGATCACTGTGATATCCAATCAGAGGCTTTCACAACGATCATGTGACCTGGAATCGGGAGTTCTGAGTCCCGATCGTTAGAACGGGACCCGAGTCTCTGACTGACATCCCGGTCTTTGTGCTGGGAGCGCACTATACAGGACTGATCACTGTGGTATCCAATCAGAGGCTTTCACAGCGATTATGTGACCTGGAATCGGGAGTTCTGAGTCCTGCTCGTTAGAATGGGACCCGAGGCTCTGACTGACATCCCGGTCTTTGTGCTGGGAGCGCGCTGTACGGCACGCTCCCAGCACAAAGACAGGTACGCAAATTAGCGGCCCCACAGAAAAAAGCCCATTCCAGTGGGGATGCTAATTTGCATACGCTTGGCGCCAAGGTGTTAAAAAATCAGCACAAGAGACGGCACTTAAATTCAATAAGAAGTGTACCTTGTGTTGGTGGCTGCTGTCTTAGTTTAAAGTTTTAGTATTCCTACCCCTTTTGCATTTCACTTTACTTTCTTTCTCAGTGACATTACTCAAGAGTACAAATAGAGGGGTGAATCTCCCCAGCGGGGGCACAGACAGCAAAAAAAACCTATTTATGGCTCTTGCAATATATAGTATGATCAAACTGAACTAACAGAATTGTTGGGATTTTTACTCCAAATTATTCAGCTCCTTTGCCTCTACTTATGCTTCAAATTGCTCTGCATGCTAAGTGAATTGTGTTTATGCATAATGAATTTAATGTAGCTTCGAAGATTTACTAACATGATGACCTTTGATTGCTGAAGCACTGCTCTTTTGAACTGCAAATTGCTACAAAGTGACTAATCTATAACATCTGCTCATTCATAAGTGGATACCAACAGCTGCTACTTTGCCTTTGCCTGCATTACTATGTACTTGTTTCTGCAACTATGCTATGCATGCGCTAGAAGCTAATATGCATATATATATATAGACTGAGGATAAAGTTCCAATTCTACAATTATGATTTAAAAATACAAGTTGGGCTCTATCATTGTGGGGAATGCAGAATAGATGCTTGCTTTGCTATGTACATGATTGTTCTTCACTCTGGAGATATATGGACATTAAGCAATAGTTAGAAGCGGAGCCATACTTTTTTTCGTCTGTACTGCAAGTTTTTGTTCTTGTTTTCTTTTCTTACTGGGGTCAAATACAGTGGGCTTCTAGAGTATAAATACAGCATGGACTCTTCAGAATCTAGTCTATACAGACATCAGTGCTTTGAACAGTCCCTGGGGGGTATTTTAACGTTATGGTCACAAACATTTTCTTCTAGTATTTTAATTTTTTTTAGTAGGGCAGTTCTGGGAAAATAAAAAACCTAATACTTTTGTGATTTATTATATTGGCAATTGCCATTTCTTATTTCAACACAAGATGACGCTATGACCAGTATTGTGATGATGTTTTTTTTCGATGGTTTTTTATGGTTGTAGTTATATAATGGCCAGATTCTAATGCTTTTAAATTAGGCAACTTGTGAAGAATATTTTTATTTTTCATTATTGCCTTAAGTTTTCACTGTTCCCCAATGATAGGATGTGCTGCGGCGGTCCAAGGGCTTGTGCCAAGTTTCTCTTCTTCCTGTTCCGGTGTCTGTCCAATTAGAATGGCGGGGGAGGGGTTTAGTCTTCCTCTATAAATATGCGCTGCGCCTCGACTCTGGCCATGCCCCTGACGTCTTTGATGATGAAACGTGTAGGGAGGAGCCAGCGCGTGTGACGTCATCGCACATCGGAACGAGGCAGCCATCTTGCTGGTTAGAAACTTTTCCATCCAAGACATGGTGACATGCTGTTTTTTTTCTTTATGACTATGTATGTGTTATACTACGTTTGAGGCAATACATTTCACATAAAATTCCTACACTATGAGGATTCCTGTCACTTTTTGAATTGGATTGTCCTCCATGAGGAGAATTCTTTTTTAGGTTCTTCCTTGAGTTTTATGTGGAGTGAAGATTTGGAATCAAAGATTATCCAAGTCCACAGCTTGCCATTTGTTTTTTTTCATACAGCCCTATTTGACCCATCCGTAATTGGGGGTCAAAACTATTCGGTAAGAGGCGGTGTGTTTGGTGTTGGTGAAGGATTCTTCCTTTCTTTCCACTTGGCCATTTTTTTGGGATATCAATAGAAGTGCTGTGGATCCAGGGGAGAGGGATTTATTCCCTATATATCAAGCCTTGTGGATTGAACTTTTCAGTTTTTTACTATACGTGTTTTGCATTTATATGTAAATGTATTTGTAGAGCCACACTAGTTCTGGGAAAATGATGATTTTGTTGGTATATATTTTTGCATTATAGTGTTTTTTATTAAGGTTTTTTTTGGGAAATGACCTAAGCTTTAAGTATAAAAAGTGGTCTAATTACTGTTCTCTAGTGCAGAGCAGTGGACTGAGAGACCCTGGGATTGTAGGTAGAGATGAGCGAATCGAACTTGGCGAAGTGGAATTCGTTTCGAATATTAGGAAAAATTAGCATACTTCGGATGCGCGAATCGAAATTTTTCCAAAAATGGCGGCGACATGTGTGGCGACGGAGCGGGGATCTCTGGGAAGGCGCGCAGACAATGCGCGCTGACCCATAATGCATTCATTCATGACATGTGATCGCATTAGCCAATCAGCAGCCAGCCAGCCAGCACTGTGTAATGGTGGAGCTATAAATTGCGGCCATCTTACAATTCTCCATTTGCCTCCGGTCATTCAAGAGAGACAGACCTGTCTGTATTAGGGACAGAGTTAGGGCCACAGATACTTTAGGGACACAGAATCGTTACTTAGGGACACAGAATTGTTACTCAGGGACACAGAACTGTTACTCAGGGACACAGAACTGTTACTCAGGGACAGACACAGAATTGTTACTGAGGGACACAGAATTGTTACTGAGGGACACAGAATTGTTACTGAGGGACACAGAATTGATACTCAGGGACACAGAACTGTTACTCAGGGACACAGAACTGTTACTCAGTGACACAGAACTGTTACTCAGGGACACAGAACTGTTACTCAGGGACACAGAATTGTTACTCAGGGACAGACACAAAATTGTTACTGAGGGACACAGAATTGTTACTGAGGGACACAGAATTGTTACTGAGGGACACAGAATTGTTACTCAGGGACACAGAACTGTTACTCAGGGACACAGAATTGTTACTCAGGGACACAGAACTGTTACTCAGGGACACAGAATTGTTACTCAGGGACAGACACAGAATTGTTACTGAGGGACACAGAATTGTTACTGAGGGACACAGAATTGTTACTGAGGGACACAGAATTGTTACTGAGGGACACAGAATTGTTACTGAGGGACACAGAATTGTTACTGAGGGACACAGAACTGTTACTCAGGGACACAGAACTGTTACTCAGGGACACAGAACTGTTACTCAGGGACACACATCTGTTACTCAGGGACACAGAATTGTTACTCAGGGACAGACACAGAATTGTTACTGAGGGACACAGAATTGTTACTGAGGGACACAGAATTGTTACTCAGGGACACAGAATTGTTACTCAGGGACACAGAACTGTTACTCAGGGACACAGAACTGTTACTCAGGGACAGACACAGAACTGTTACTGAGGGACACAGAATTGTTACTGAGGGACACAGAATTGTTACTGAGGGACACAGAATTGTTACTGAGGGACACAGAATTTTTACTGAGGGACACAGAATTGTTACTCAGGGACACAGAATTGTTACTCAGGGACACAGATCTGTTACTCAGGGACACAGAACTGTTACTCAGGGACAGACACAGAATTGTTACTGAGGGACACAGAATTGTTACTGAGGGACACAGAATTGTTACTGAGGGACACAGAATTGTTACTGAGGGACACAGAATTGTTACTCAGGGACAGACACAGAATTGTTACTGAGGGACACAGAATTGTTACTGAGGGACACAGAATTGTTACTCAGGGACACAGAATTGTTACTCAGGGACACAGAACTGTTACTCAGGGACACAGAATTGTTACTCAGGGACACAGAACTGTTACTCAGGGACACAGAACTGTTACTCAGGGACACAGAATTGTTATTCAGGGACAGACACAGAATTGTTACTGAGGGACACAGAATTGTTACTGAGGGACACAGAATTGTTACTGAGGGACACAGAATTGTTACTGAGGGACACAGAATTGTTACTGAGGGACACAGAATTGTTACTGAGGGACACAGAATTGTTACTCAGGGACACAGAATTGTTACTCAGGGACACAGAACTGTTACTCAGGGACACAGAATTGTTACTCAGGGTCAGACACAGAATTGTTACTCAGGGACAGACACAGAATTGTTACTGAGGGACACAGAATTGTTACTGAGGGACACAGAATTGTTACTCAGGGACACAGAATTGTTACTCAGGGACACAGAACTGTTACTCAGGGACACAGAACTGTTACTCAGGGACACAGAACTGTTACTCAGGGACACAGAACTGTTACTCAGGGACACAGAACTGTTACTCAGGGACACAGAACTGTTACTCAGTGACAGACACAGAATTGTTACTGAGGGACACAGAATTGTTACTGAGGGACACAGAATTGTTACTGAGGGACACAGAATTGTTACTGAGGGACACAGAATTGTTACTGAGGGACACAGAATTGTTACTCAGGGACACAGAACTGTTACTCAGGGACACAGAACTGTTACTCAGGGACACAGAACTGTTACTCAGGGACACAGAACTGTTACTCAGGGACACAGAATTGTTACTCAGGGACACAGAATTGTTACTCAGGGACACAGATCTGTTACTCAGGGACAGACACAGAATTGTTACTGAGGGACACAGAATTGTTACTGAGGGACACAGAATTGTTACTGAGGGACACAGAATTGTTACTCAGGGACACAGAATTGTTACTCAGGGACACAGAACTGTTACTCAGGGACAGACACAGAATTGTTACTGAGGGACACAGAATTGTTACTGAGGGACACAGAATTGTTACTGAGGGACACAGAATTGTTACTGAGGGACAGACACAGAATTGTTACTGAGGGACACAGAATTGTTACTCAGGGACACAGAATTGTTACTCAGGGACACAGAACTGTTACTCAGGGACACAGAACTGTTACTCAGGGACACAGAACTGTTACTCAGGGACACAGAACTGTTACTCAGGGACACAGAATTGTTATTCAGGGACAGACACAGAATTGTTACTGAGGGACACAGAATTGTTACTGAGGGACACAGAATTGTTACTGAGGGACACAGAATTGTTACTCAGGGACACAGAACTGTTACTCAGGGACACAGAACTGTTACTCAGGGACAGACACAGAATTGTTACTCAGGGACAGACACAGAATTGTTACTCAGGGACAGACACAGAATTGTTACTCAGGGACAGACACAGAATTGTTACTGAGGGACACAGAATTGTTACTGAGGGACACAGAATTGTTACTGAGGGACACAGAATTGTTACTGAGGGACACAGAATTGTTACTCGGGGACACAGAACTGTTACTCAGGGACACAGAACTGTTACTCAGGGACACAGAATTGTTGCTCAGGGACACAGAACTGTTACTCAGGGACACAGAACTGTTACTCAGGGACACAGAATTGTTACTCAGGGACAGACACAGAATTGTTACTGAGGGACACAGAATTGTTACTGAGGGACACAGAATTGTTACTGAGAGACACAGAATTGTTACTCAGGGACACAGAATTGTTACTCAGGGACACAGAACTGTTACTCAGGGACACAGAACTGTTACTCAGGGACAGACACAGAATTGTTACTGAGGGACACAGAATTGTTACTGAGGGACACAGAATTGTTACTGAGGGACACAGAATTGTTACTGAGGGACACAGAATTGTTACTCAGGGACACAGAATTGTTACTCAGGGACAGACACAGAATTGTTACTGAGGGACACAGAATTGTTACTGAGGGACACAGAATTGTTACTGAGGGACAGACACAGAATTGTTACTGAGGGACACAGAATTGTTACTCAGGGACACAGAATTGTTACTCAGGGACACAGAACTGTTACTCAGGGACACAGAACTGTTACTCAGGGACACAGAACTGTTACTCAGGGACACAGAATTGTTACTCGGACACAGAATTGTTACTCAGGGACACAGAATCGTTACTCAGGGACACAGAATCGTTACTCAGGGACACAGAATCGTTGAATTAAAGAGTATGTCAGACAACACGCAGAGGAGTGTCAGAGGAGGCCATGTTTTAGGAGCGAGCAGACGTGGCAGCAGAGGAAGGGGTCGAGGCAGCACTAGTCGCAGCCAGAGGCCAGTGCTCCCGGTGTCATCCAGCGGTCGTGTCTCCACCGACAACCCTGCCGTCATCGATTGGTTGGCTCGGTCGTCTTCCTCTTCCCAGGTCACCTCTGACACCTACAGCCAACGGTCGGTGGGTACGTCAGACACAACCGTTAGTTGGCATGGCCCGGGAGCAAGCCCACTGAAATCACGTGTCCTCTACCTGCCCCTGTCCTTTGGTGTTCCCTCACCAAGCGAAGTATCGCATGCTGTGGGCTCAGCCCCACTGTACAGTGAGGAAGAGCTAACAGAGGGCGGTCAGGAACGGGTGGAGACATCCGCCTCTTCGGCAGCCAGGCGAAGAAGTACTGGCGAGGAGAGTGGCTCGGTAGCCGGTCTAGAGACAGGTCTGTCTCCTGACCCACACGCAGCCGAGGGGGCTAGTAGTGAGGCGGAGACCCTAATTGATGATGATGAGGCTGATCGCACTTGGCAGCCTCGTCGTCATCAGGCTATTTCTTCCGCATCATCAGGAGAAGAGGGTGCCAGCTTGGCAGCGAGCAAAACAGTCGGTGGGTTGCCCAGGAGGCAGCAGGGTCGCAGCAGTGTCAGTGGAGGCAAACGGCCACGGAGTAGAGCACCAGCTCCACTGCAGCCTACCACCACGGCCAGTAGTGGTGCCGATGTGCACGGAGGAAGTAGCAGTCAGCCAGTGAGGAGTAGCGGGGGCAAAGTTTCCTACTCGGCGGTGTGGCAATTTTTCATCAAGCCGCCCGAGGAAGTAAACGTAGCCGTATGTCGACTATGTGGGCAGAAAGTCAAGCGTGGCCAGGGCACCCATGTTGGCACTACAGCGTTGCATCAGCATATGCAGCGTCGCCATTCGGTGGCCTGGGAAAACCGTGATAAAGATACTGCGGTTCTGCCTGCCCCAGCCCCCGCTCCATCACCCGCTCCGTTACTTGCTCCGTCACCCGACGTCAATCGCCCTCTATCAGCCAGTCAAGGCTCCAACACCTCTGCTGAGGGGAGTTGTCGCTCGTTGGCATCTTCCGCTCGTTCAGATGCTCCTTCTCCTGCTACTCCTCTTCACGGATTCCGTCAGCAGTCTTTCTTGGAATCCGTTTCCAAGAGACAACAGTTTGCGAGCACGCACCCGACGGTGCAAAAGCTGAACGTCCTCCTGTCCAAGTTGCTGGTGCTGCAGTCCCTCCCTTTCCAAGTGGTGGACTCAGCACCTTTCCGAGAAATGATGGCTTGTGCCGCGCCGCGGTGGAGAGTGCCAAGCCGGCATTTCTTTGCCAAAAAGGCAGTGCCAGCCCTGCATTCACATGTAGAAGAGATGGTGGGCCAGTCTTTGAGCATGTCGGTCTCTGCCAAAGTGCACGGCAGCGCCGACATGTGGAGCTGTTACTACGGTCAGGGACAGTACATGTCATTTACGGCCCACTGGGTGAACGTGGTGCCTGCACAGCCGCACCAGCAACTTGGACAGGTCACGCCGCTTTTGCCTCCACGTTTGCACGTCCTTGGTCCAGCAAAGATGTCCGCCTCTACCACCTCTTCTTCCGCTGTGTCCTCAGCCGCCACCCCCGTGCCAAGTCCCATTACCCGACCGGCATATCACATGTGCAGGGCGCAACGGTGTCACGCTGTGCTGCACCTGGTATGCCTTGGCGAACGTAGTCACACAGGGAAAGAACTTCTGAGTGTAATGAACAGAGAAATCGACAGATGGCTGTCTCTGCGCAAACTGAAAATCGGAACCATGTTGACCGACAACGGAAAGAACATGGTGTCTGCTCTGCGTCAAGGAAGGTTGTGCCATGCGCCATGCATGGCTCACGTGTTCAATCTGGTTGTCAAGCGGTTCCTAAAATCCACCATCCCACTGCAAGACATCCTTAAAATGTCACGTAAACTTTGCATGCATTTCAGCCATTCCTACACCGCAAAGCACACCCTCCTTGAGCTGCAGCGGCAGAACGGAATTCCACAGCATCGCCTGATCTGCGACGTTGCAACAAGGTGGAATTCAACCCTACATATGTTAGACCGCCTTTACGAACAGCGAAAGGCCATCACCGATTTCCTGATGTTACAAGCGGATAAAGGTACTCCCCTGTGTAACTTAGATGTCAGCCATTGGCAGCTCATGCGTGACACCTGCCGCTTGCTCAGGCCCTTTGAGGAGGCCACGCTATTCGTGAGTCGGCAGGACTATGGGATGAACGACGTCATTCCTCTGTTGCACGTCCTGGAACAAATGCTGTTAACAATGGCTGGTCAGGGTGCGGTAAACGAGGCGCACAGATCTCAACGCCACATGACCCCTGTGGGGGCAGGACAGGAAGAAGAGGAGGAGGTAGAGGAGGACATTGGTGCTCAGGAATTATTGAGTGAAATGGGTGGTTTTTCCACTCAGCGGACAGGAGTGAAGGAGCAGGAGCATCTGGTAGAGGAGGAGGAGACAGAGGACCCAGACGCACCGTGGCAGTATGCTGTGGAGATGGAGGCAGGGAGTCCCTCGCATTCCTTGGCACAAATGGCCCATAGCATGCTCGGTTGCTTGCGTAGCGACAGCCGAATAATAACCATCAGACAGAGGGATGACTTTTGGCTGTCCACCTTGTTCGACCCTCGCTACCGTTCAAAAATGGTGGCCTTTTTCACACCTGCTGAGAGGGAGGCCAAAATAACGTACTATAAAAACCACCTATGTAGTCAGTTGGTCTCTGCTTTTCTGCGCCAACGTCCATCCTCAGACACTGTGGGCCCTGTGCGCTCGCGTTCCGTTGCCATGGCAGCAGGGGAGGGGTGGGGTGGTAGGAGCAGTGGCAGCTCCACCAGCAGCGGCTGCCTCAGTCTGCAGTCGATGATGAGTAGCTTTCTTCACCAGCGCAGTGAGGAAACTACTAACCAGCCGCAGCAGCAGCAGCATCAGGTGGACCTGGAGCAGGACCTCAAACAACAGGCTTTGGCCTACTTGGACAGCACCCTGCCAACCGAGGTAGACAATCCCCTTGACTACTGGGCAACGAAACTTGACCTTTGGCCCCAACTAGCTGAATTTGCCCTTGAAAGGCTGTCATGCCCGGCCAGTAGCGTGGCATCGAAGCACGTGTTTAGTGCAGCAGGAGGTATTGTAACTCCGCGGAGGACACGACTGTGCACCGAAAGTGTGGAGAGACTCACGTTTGTGAAAATGAATCAGGCGTGGATTAGTCTGGATTTCAAACCACCAGTTCCTGACACAACTGACTAAATCCGCCATGAATCATTCCCAAAACATGTTATTATTTTTAACATAGGCCTCTGTATGGCCTTCAATTTAAGCTGCTTACGCTTCGCCACTCTGCCATGGGCCCCTGTACCGCCTCCTCTTGCTGCTGCCAGGTCCAGAGTGTGTCATGGGTCCCTGTACGGCCTCCCATTGCTGCTGTCTCCATCGCCACACTCTGCCATGTGCCACTTTCAGGTCTCCTCACACTGCTGGTGGGTTCCATTTTGTCATAGGGTGCTGGCAGATTACGGGCCTCCCATTGCTGCTGCCAGGCCCGTAATCTGCCATGGGCCCCTGTACCGCCTCCTCATGCTGCTGCCAGGTCCAGAGTGTCTCATGGGTCCCTGTACGGCCTCCCATTGCTGCTGTCTCCATCGCCACACTCTGCCATTTGCCACTTTCAGGTCTCCTCACACTGCTGGTGGGTTCCATTTTGTCATAGGGTGCTGGCAGATTACGGGCCTCCCATTGCTGCTGCCAGGCCCGTAATCTGCCATGGGCCCCTGTACCGCCTCCTCATGCTGCTGCCAGGTCCAGAGTGTCTCATGGGTCCCTGTACGGCCTCCCATTGCTGCTGTCTCCATCGCCACACTCTGCCATGTGCCACTTTCAGGTCTCCTCACACTGCTGGTGGGTTCCATTTTGTCATAGGGTGCTGGCAGATTACGGGCCTCCCATTGCTGCTGCCAGGCCCGTAATCTGCCATGGGCCCCCGTACCGACTCCTCATGCTGCTGCCAGGCCCGTAATCTGTCATGGGCCCCTGTACCGCCTCCTCATGCTGCTGCCAGGTCCAGAGTGTGTCATGGGTCCCTGTACGGCCTCCCATTGCTGCTGTCTCCATCGCCACACTCTGCCATGTGCCACTTTCAGGTCTCCTCACACTGCTGGTGGGTTCCATTTTGTCATAGGGTGCTGGCAGATTACGGGCCTCCCATTGCTGCTGCCAGGCCCGTAATCTGCCATGGGCCCCCGTACCGCCTCCTCATGCTGCTGCCAGGTCCAGAGTGTCTCATGGGTCCCTGTACGGCCTCCCATTGCTGCTGTCTCCATCGCCACACTCTGCCATGTGCCACTTTCAGGTCTCCTCACACTGCTGGTGGGTTCCATTTTGTCATAGGGTGCTGGCAGATTACGGGCCTCCCATTGCTGCTGCCAGGCCCGTAATCTGCCATGGGCCCCCGTACCGACTCCTCATGCTGCTGCCAGGCCCATAATCTGTCATGGGCCCCTGTACCGCCTCCTCATGCTGCTGCCAGGTCCAGAGTGTCTCATGGGTCCCTGTACGGCCTCCCATTGCTGCTGTCTCCATCGCCACACTCTGCCATGTGCCACTTTCAGGTCTCCTCACACTGCTGGTGGGTTCCATTTTGTCATAGGGTGCTGTATGGCCTCCCATTGCTGCTGCCTCCACCGCCACACTGTGGCTCCACACTCTGGTTTTGGCCCCGTGACTGCCCAAATGAGTGAAGTGTGCGGTGATTCTAAGATCGACGGCACTCATCTGCATGTCATACTGACTGACAGTATTATTTCTCTTCCCCAGCAGACTCCAAGGGCATTTAAATTAAGGGTACAGTGTTCTGCACTAATATAAAGGCTCTCTGAAGCCTAGAAACACCCTTTTTATAAGTTAAATTCGCAGCGAATATATTCGCATTGAATCGAATTTATTCCTCGAATTCGCCGAATCAGCCGAATCGAATTTTTGAATACTTGGCTCATCTCTAATTGTAGGATATGTACAGGTAAAACTCGAAAAATTAGAATATCGTGCAAAAGTTCATTTATTTCAGTAATGCAACTTAAAAGGTGAAACTAATATATGAGATAGACTCATTACATGCAAAGCAAGATAGTTCAAGCCGTGATTTGTCATAATTGTGATGATTATGGCTTACAGCTCATGAAAACCCCAATTCCACAATCTCAGAAAATTAGAATATTACATGCAATCAATAAAACAAGGATTGTACATAGAAAAATATCGGACCTCTGAAAAGTATAAGCATGCATATGTACTCAGTACTTGGTTTGGGACCATTTTGCAGCAATTACTGCCTCAATGCGGCTTGGCATGGAAGCTATCAGCCTGTGGCACTGCTGAGGTTTTATGGAAGACCTGGATGCTTCAATAGCGGCCTTCAGCTCTTCTGCATTGTTCGGTCTCATATTTCTCATCTTTCTCTTGGCAATGCCCCATAGATTCTCTATGGGTTTCAGGTCAGGCGAGTTTGCTGGCCGATCAAGCACAGTAATCCCACGGTCATTGAACCAGGTTTTGGTGCTTTTGGCAGTGTGGGCAGGTGCCAAGTCCTGCTGGAAAATGAAGTCAGCATCCCCATAAAGCTCGTCTGCGGAAGGAAGCATTATGTGCTACAAAGTCTCCTGGTAGACGGCTGCATTGACCCTGGATTTAATGATGCACAGTGGACCAACACCAGCAGATGACATGGCTCCCCAAATCAACACTGACTGTGGAAACTTCACACTGGACTTCAAGCATCTTGCAGTGTGTGCCTCTCCATTCTTCCTCCATACTCTGGGTCCTTGGTTTGAGAGCTGCAAAAGTTGCTCTCATCAGAAAAGAGGACTTTGGACCACTGAGCAACAGACCAGGTCTGTTTTTCTTTAGCCCAGGTAAGACGCTTCTGATGTTGTTTGTTGTTCAGGAGCGGCTTGACAAGAGGAATACGACATTTGAAGCCCATGTCCAGGATCCGTCTGTGTGAGGTGGCTCTTGATGCACTGACTCCAGCCTCAGTCCACTCCTTGTGAAAGTCCCCAACACTTTTGAATGGTCTTTTCTTGACAATCCTCTCCAGGCTGCAGTCATCCCTGCTGCTTGTGCACCTTTTTCTTCCACACTTTTCCCTTCCACAAGGGTGTCAATTATGGTTTTCTGCACAACTGTCAGGTCAGCAGTCTTTCCCATGATTGTGATTCCTACTGAACCAGACTGAGAGACCATTTAAAGGCTCAGGAACCCTTTGCAGGTGTTATGGCTTAATTAGCTGATTAGAGTGGGACACTTTGAGCCGAGAATATTGCACCTTTTCACAATATTCTAATTTTCTGAGATTGTGGATTTAGGGTTTTCATGAGCTGTAAGCCATAATCATCACAATTATGACTAATCACGGCTTGAACTATCTTGCTTTGCATGTAATGAGTCTATCTCATATATTAGTTTCACCTTTTAAGTTGCATTACTGAAATAAATGAACGTTTGCACGATATTCTAATTTTTGGAGTTTCACCTGTAGCTTCTTCACAGGAAGTGTCAGTTTTTAGACTACAGACAGAGGTCATACAGTAACCTGTGCAGTGCCATGCCACATGCCTCATGTTTGAACTCAAACAGAATCTTCTAACACAGGAATGTAAAGATTTACTCTGCTGTAGACTGTTTGTACAGACCAGCAAGTGACACCATGAAACTACGTGATCAATGCACATCTTATGCCGGTGCAGCAACACTATTACTGATGATGTTGATAGAGAAATCCTCAATGTTATATGATTGATATATTGACATTTGCCTTTGTTAGTTTTTACATCATGCTGGAAAAGCTGTCCATGAATCCATATAACCTCATACTTCTAAGTAGATGAGGAAAATTTAATGGCCATAGAAAGCATTTAGAATGATCTTTTAGGCTTTAAAACCGCAATAGAAAAATGGAAAGCCGCAATGAAACACAAATATTTTAATTTCAGTGTTTATTCAAGTTTCATGAGGACAGATAAGTACACGTAATGGCGAGCTTATTGGGCAAACACCTTTTCTGAAATAAAAGTTTGTACTTGTACTTTGTGGTGACCTTTTGTATTTGTGTTTCACTAGTCAATTGTATTAAATCCTTATAATGGCTTTACAGATTTTTAGATTTACAAGTAAGCTATACTAGTGTGACCTTGATGAAGGTTCCTTGATTTAAGAAGGGAAATTAAAACATATTAAAGATAATAGATATGTAAAGTGGAAGGCTATACAGAGTCTTCATTTATTACAGTATGGATAATTTATTCTTCAGTGAAATTTGAGTGATTTCTTTAACTATTATTTATGAATGAAAATTGTCAGTATTTCTGTCTTGTTTTTGTATTCCTGTAGTATAGGGTAGATCGATCAGAACCATCTTTTCCCAGCTGTCACATTACATGAACGAAATAACCTTGTGGAGCCCTTACTGTGAGTTTTATTATCAGGTCTGCTGAAAAAAACACCATTACCTCCCCTACAGTAATACGCTTTTAAAAGTATTGCTTTGACCTTGAGATGCCTGTTAGTCTCCCTCGAATCTGCAGTGTTTTATGAACGTGCTACACATCTAATGCCCTGCCCAACCATTGCATGTTGTGATGAAATCAATCTTCATCTTCTTAGCTGTTTCTAGGACCACTATCCCTTGTTACTGAAAGAGTATGGCTATGTCATAACAATCTACTTTTTGCATAAAGAATTTTTATATTGTCCTAGGTTTGGGCAGTTGGTTTATGAAGTGTTTTAAATCAAAATGACAGTTGGAAGTATGTGCAAATGCCACCAAATCGTCCAAGAAGGGTCAGAGTAGAAATAACTGACACATCCTAGCTGCAGTCTTTTATCTCAGTTTATATTTGTATCATACATTGAGAAGGAGCAGATATTAATGTAGCAAATAAAGATCTGGCAACTCTCACAGAAGAGTCAGTAGACAAGTTGAGATCCTGTTGACCACTATATTACATTTCATTTTCTTCAAGTTCAGCCTATTTTATTTGCAATTGTTTGATCACTGTACTGACAAGTTGATATGTGAATGGCTAGCTAATAGAAAATTCAGATTTGCACCTATATTTTCAAAGGCACCGATATTTTTGCCACGTGGAGGTGACTTATTTGTGTTAGCTAGCAGTTTCTGCATCACACTTTGGATTGGAAGTTAATTCTCTCTTGCTAAAATTTACAATACTAGAAAAGCATCAGGACTGCCATGAGATGGGGATAAGACCCTAGCAAACTGTGTCTGTGTAATTTCCTATGGTATGACAACGGTGCGGCTTAGTGCTTGATAATTGTAGGTTCTCCAAAGAAGTTGGTTATTGAAAGGCTTGCAGTCACCCTTAAAGTTGGAGTGGACCATTCTATCATATACAGTGATAACAAATTGCTTTCCTTCTCCTACTAGGTCATCTTGGATGCTCAGAAATGTGCTCACTTGTGACTCCTCAAACCCACCAAAGACTGCACCATCTTGGCCTCTATTTAGGTCTGCAACTGCCATGGTACTGCACACTTGATAAGCTGCGACACAACCATACAAGGTTTTCAAAGTAGTTAAAAATTGACATATGCCCACTGATGACTGAAAGTTATCACCAGAAGCAGACATTGTATGTAGCATACACTGCACGTGCATTAGAAAGCAGAATGTAAATGAAAACACGGTAGAAAACAACATTGGTATGTTTGATTAAGAATTTAATATTGAAAATTTCTAATTTAAGTTTACTTTTATAAAACCATTAAAATGGTGGGTTTAGTTTTGCTTTAAGAAGTTAAGTTAGTGGGTGGGGCTTGTGCTTCCAACCAGTAACCAGTGTACCGGATCCCATGCCAAAGGGATCCTATTGTTGGTTGTCATTGTCTTAGGCCTTGTTCACACCATACGTGCAAAGAAATTGATGGAAACTGATGCGCAGATTTCACTTCCAGGGTGAAATCTGCGCATCAGTTTCCATCAATTTTTCTGCAGATTATTTCTGCGCAGGAATCTGCAATGTGTATAAAACTTTTTGAAGCACGCATAAAAAAATTAATGTAAACTGTTTTATACACATTGCAGATTCCTGCGCAGAAATAATCTGCAGGTGATACTAATGTTGTAGTGTAAACAGGGCGCATAAAAAAACAATTGATTTTGTTGTGCCTTTGCAGAAAAACTGATGGCTCTGCACCATGGTGTAAACGGGCCCTTAGACTTGATTCACACCTATGCTTTTGATCCATTTTATAATGCTTGTTGCATTGTTCTTTGTGGTTTAACATTTATTTATTATTTATTTATTTCAGGTACTTACAGTCAGGTCCATAAATATTGGGACATCGACACAATTCTAAAATTTTTGGCTCTATACACCACCACAATGGATTTGAAATGAAACAAACAAGATGTGCTTTAACTGCAGACTGTCAGCTTTAATTTGAGGGTATTTACATCCAAATCAGGTGAACGGTGTAGGAATTACAACAGTTTGCATATGTGCCTCCCACGTCTTAAGGGACCAAAAGTAATGGGACAATTGTCTTCTCAGCTGTTCCATGGCCAGGTGTGTGTTATTACCTCATTATCCCAATTACAATGAGCAGATAAAAGGTCCAGAGTTCATTTCAAGTGTGCTATTTGCATTTGGAATCTGTTGCTGTCAACTCTCAAGATGAGATCCAAAAAGCTGTCACTATCAGTGAAGCAAGCCATCATTAGGCTGAAAAAACAAAACAAACCCATCAGAGAGATAGCAAAAACATTAGGCGTGGCCAAAACAACTGTTTGGAAAATTCTTAAAAAGAAGGAATGCACTGGTGAGCTCAGCAACACCAAAAGCCCCGGAAGACGACGGAAAACAACTGTGGTGGATGACTGAAGTATTCTTTCCCTGGTGAAGAAAACACCCTTCACAACAGTTGGCCAGATCAAGAACACTCTCCAGGAGGTAGGTGTATGTGTGTCAAAGTCAACAATCAAGAAAAGACTTCACCAGAGTGAATACAGAGGGTTCACCACAAGATGGAAACAACTGGTGAGCCTCAAAAACCTGAAGGCCAGATTAGAGTTTGCCAAACAACATCTAAAAAAGCCTTCACAGTTCTGGAACAACATCCTATGGACAGATGAGACCAAGATCAACTTGTACCAGAGTGATGGGAAGAGAAGAGTATGGAGAAGGAAAGGAACTGCTCATGATCCTAAGCATACCACCTCATCAGTGAAGCATGGTGGTGGTAGTGTCATGGCGTGGGCATGTATGGCTGCCAATGGAACTGGTTCTCTTGTATTTATTGATGATGTGACTGCTGACAAAAGCAGCCGGATGAATTCTGAAGTGTTTCGGGCAATATTATCTGCTCATATTCAGCCAAATGCTTCACAACTCATTGGACGCTGCTTCACAGTGCAGATGGACAATGACCCAAAGCAGACTGCAAAAGCAACCAAAGAGTTTTTTAAGGGAAAGAAGTGGAATGTTATGCAATGGCCAAGTCAATCACCTGACCTGAATCCAATTGAGCATGCATTTCACTTGCTGAAGACAAAACTGAAGGCGAAATGCCCCAAGAACAAGCAGGAACTGAAGACAGTTGCAGTAGAGGCCTGGCAGAGCATCACCAGGGATGAAACCCAGCGTCTGGTGATGTCTATGTGTTCCAGACTTCAGGCTGTAATTTACTGCAAAGGATTTGCAACCAAGTATTAAAAAATGAAAGTTTGATTTATGATTATTATTCTGTCCCATTACTTTTGGTCCCCTAAGAAGTGGGAGGCACATATGCAAACTGTTGTAATTCCTACACCGTTCACCTGATTTGGATGTAAATACCCTCAAATTAAAGCTGACAGTCTGCAGTTAAAGCACATCTTGTTCTTTTCATTTCAAATCCATTGTGGTGGTGTAAAGAGCCAAAAATGTTAGAATTGTGTTGATGTCCCAATATTTATGGACCTGACTGTATATAGCGCCATCAATTTACACAGCACTTTACACATATATATATTGTACATTCACATCAGTCCCTAACCCTCAAGGGGTGTACACTCTAAGGTCCCTAGCTTACATTCATATATACACATATTAGGGCAATTTAGACAGGATCCAATTAACCTACCAGCATGTCTTTGGAGTGTAGGAGGAAACCGGCGTACCTCGAAGAAACCCACGCAGGCACAGGGAGAATATGCAAACTCCAGGCAGGTGGTGCCGTGGCTGGGATTCGAACCAACGACCCTAGTACTGCCAGTTGGAAGTGCTAACCATTTAACCACTGTGCCTACCCATGCACGTTTGCATTTTTTTCAGCTTTTTTTTTTTTGTTACAGTGGAATTTTTTTTGACAGAGAAAAATGTAAATCGTGGCAAAAACGTACTACATGCGGTTCAACAGCTTCTCTGTTGAACTCTGTTGTAGCAAAAATGCTGCTTTTTGCATTTTAAAAAAAGTCCATGACCCTTTCCAAAAATGCAGCAGCTCAAAAAACCATAGATGTGAACATGTCCTGTAGGAAACAATGTTAAATGGACTGTAGTGCGGTTTTCTCCAAAAAGCACTAAAAAACGCATTGGTGAGAACCAGGGGATAGAGTGATGTTCTTCTGTAACTATGGTCACTGTCGTCCTATCCCAAAGAATATTAATTGAAGCATGCCTTCATGGATCTTTGGGGCAGTTCATACTTGAAACTATATTAATTCTTACAAAGGTTTGTATTTCTTTGGTGGCTGAATGTTGACTGTTGTGATGCATGTGATGAGAGATGATGGTAATGGAAAACTGCAAGTCATTCTAACAATATTTCCTTTTCCAGTTTCCAATCCATATTGTACCATAAAGAAACTGATTTATTGCACCTTAAGTGACTGAATAAGAAATGGTTATGTTTTGCTTTTCTTATTAAGCCTAAAATCTTTTTACCTTTTCTCTGTATAGCTCTGGAAAATAAGTAAATAATATAAATTATAATAAAGTCAGCAAAGTGTGGATATATAAATGTCAAGTTATATCAGGAACACAGGCTATTTTTTAGGTTTTAGCTATGTATTATTTTAAATGTAGCATTCCTTATATACAGATCTCCATTAGTTGTCTTAGGCTTCCTATAGATGAGTGGATGTCTCACCGAGATCAGTAAGTGTTGAGACATGTGCCATCCACGTGTCAGGACCCTCTAAGCCTATAAGACACAGGCAGTGGGTTGAGGTGGCCCCATGCATGGTTTAATTTATGTAAGCTTTAAAGCAATGTTGTGGGGGCCCTCTAATACAGGAGGCATGTTACTAGCCAGATCACCAGGTGAAATCAGAGGGGAAAAACTAAAAAAGAAAATGAATGCAGCCACCACATCTAATAATTGGTAAGCTGCAATGTATTACATTTTTGGTTTGCGATTAAATTGGGCGGCACAGTTGCTTAATGGTTAGCACGTCTGTGTTGCAGTAAATGGGTCATGGGTTTGATTCCCGACCATGGTGCCTCCTGCATGGAGTTTACATGTTCTCCCTGTGCTTGCGTGGGTTTCCTCCTACACTCCAAAGACATGCTGGTAGGTTAATTGGATCCTGTCTAAATTAGGGACCTTAGATTGTACACCCCTTGAGGGTTAGGGACTGATGTGAATGTTCAATATATATATGCGTAAATTGACAGCGCTATATATAAGTACCTAAAATAAATAAATAAATAATACTGCTGTAACTTGTTAATGTAATTTCCAATATTTTTAAAACTGCAACTTTCTTAAAATAATACCAGGTGGGGTGATTGCACTGGTCATTCCCTTTATGCTACTTGTGCTACAACTTGCCCAGATGATATGAGTAGCTGGTAGATCTATGCATTGTTATGAAGGTACACTGTTGTGGAAAGTTTGTTGGAAAGAAATTTTTGTCCCGTTACTCCGGGATTGGATTTGCTTTCTATTGTCTTATGTACATGTTAATGTTTTATGAGTTAGTTTTGAGGCATTATTGTGGCATACATGTTCTGGAAAGTGCTGAAATTGTTTCAATAAATGTTATTTTCTTATTTAAAAAAATATTCAAGGTGATCCCACTATACATGTTCTTGTTCAGACACCTTCTTTTATACAACACTCTGTCCTAGTCTCCCAGGGGTTCTCCTGCATTGTCACTTTGGCTTCTACAAGTGACCAGATGTATTTCAGCTAACTTGAGGTGAATTTTGCCTTAGAGAGGGATTTATGTTTAGAATGGACCTCCCTACCACATGTCGACTGGGCAATGAAAAAATGTAGATATTACTCTCAGTAAAAAAATGAATCTCAAAATGATTAATAGATCCAGAAATATAGGAAGCTGAAGCTAAAAGCAATCTTGACTTTCCAGTAAAGGTCAAGCTCAGTCCCACCCCTTCAGCCTCCCTATTGGCCTTTAATGTGATGGATGGCACTATTGACTAACAAGAAGGATTGAGGGTTCATGCTGAACTTATACAAGAAAATTTGAGATTTGCATACAACTTTAGCTCCTTTCATCTCTAGATATATGGCATGAAGGCATCCTCCTATGCATACATATCATGCTTGGTTTGAAATTCGCCTACGTTTTTAATGCATTTATTTGTAATGTACCTAGCCTTTGGATTAAAAAAAAAAAACACCCTTTCCCACCTCCTTTACCTGATAACTATTTTTATTTGAAAAAAAAAAATCTAAAAGCAGGTTGCTTATCTGAAATGTCAGCTTATCTGAAATGTCATTACATGATAGGCAAGGTCCCGATTCTTCTGGTCATTAGTTTGGTAGGGTCCTTCTTGCCGTGTCCAGGTATCCTTCTAGATTATGTGGATGCTTCTATTGGCTGACAAAGGTGTCCATTGCGGGGTAATTGCTCCTTAAAGAGGTGGTGTTTTGACATCACAACATGAGGGGTGACAATAAGACTGCACAGTATGGTCTGGCCTGCAGCAGTGGATCACTACAACTGAAAGAGGTACCCCAGAAGGTCATGTAACAGTGGAAGTGGGTGGGTTGTGAGGGATTTGGAGTCTTTTTTTTTTTTTTTTGCTTAGGGATGGGCTTTAACTAGTTCCCTCCAATAGAATTTTTTTTTATATCTCGTACACACATTCAATTCTTCATTTTTGGCTTAAAACCCAAAACATTATGTATTTTCTGAAAGTGGAGGCTCTGTAGAATGATGGTTGATCCAATACTTGTGCAAATGTGTTACATTTTCAATAAAACATACACTAAACTGCATTTTAGTACAGACAAGCACAATATAATTCTTAAGTATTTTTTGTATAAAAGAGGAAGTTTTGTGAAGTAAAATATGTCAAGCCTCAAAACTATATGCTTTCTCGAAACTGAGAAAAGTTATATTACCCCAAATTATCAATGGGCAGTGCTTTAATGCCTTTACAGCTCATCAGTTTAGACTTGACCATCAAAGAGGGACCTAGAAATCTTTTACCCTGGTGTGCACGGCAATATCAAATATAGGATTTGCAATCATTGTCATGTGTGTGTGTATATATATATATATATATATATATATATATATATACATACAGTTAGGTTCATATATATTTGGACACAGGCACATTTTTCATGCTTTTGGCTCTTTAAGCCACCAGAATACATTAAAACGAAACAATCCAAATGAATAGGAAGTGCAGCCTTTCAGCTTTAATTCAAGGGGTTGAACATTAATATCAAGTACAAATTTTAGGAGCTGCAACCATTTTTATACACAGTCCCTCCATTTTCAGGGGCTCAAAAGTAATTGGACAAATGAATATAATCATAAATGTTCATTTTTAATATTTTGTTAAGAATCCTTTACTGGCAATGACTGCCTGAAGTCTGGAACCCATGGACATTACCAAAGACTGGGTTTCCTCCTTTCCGATGCTTTGTCAGGCTCTAACTGCAGCTGTCTTCAGTTGTTCTTTGTTTGTGGGTCTTTCTGCCTTTAGTTTTGCCTTCAACAAGTAAAATGCATGCTCAGTTTGGTTGAGATCATGTGATTGACTCGGCCATTGCAGAATATTCCACTTCTTTTCCTTCAAAAGCTCCTGGGTTGGTTATGCATTGTGTTTTGGATCATTGTCCATCTGTACTGTGAAGTGCCACCCAATCAACTTTGCTGCATTTGGCTGAATCTGGGCTGACAGTATATCTCTAAACCCTGCAGAATTCATCCGGCTGCTTCTGTCACATCATCAATAAACACCAATGACCCATTGCCACTGGAAGCCATGCATACCCATGCCATCACACGGCCTCCACCATGTTTTACAGATGACGTTGTGTGCTTTGGATCATGTGCTGTTTCAAGCCTTCTCCACACTTTTTTCTTCCGGTCATTCTGGTATAGATTAATCTTAGTTTCATCCATCCAAAGAATGCTCTTTTAGATGTTTTTTGGCAAAGTCTATCTGGCTTTTCTATTCTTCAGGCTTATAAATGGTTTGCACATTGTGGTGAACCCTCTGTATTTGCTCTCGTGAAGTCTTCTCTTGATTGTAGACCTTGACAAGGATACGCCCACCTCCTGGAGAGTGTCCTTCACTTGTCTGGATCTTGTGAATGGGTTTTTCTCTACCATAGAGAGGATCCTGCGATCATCCACCACTGTTGTTTTCCGTGGACGTCCATGCCTTTTTATGTTGCTGAGCTCATCAGTGCGTTCTTCTTTCCTCAGAATGTATCAAGCTGTTGATTTGACCACTCCTACCGTTGCTGCTATCTCTCTGATGGATTTGTTTAATTTTTGAAGCCTTACAGTGGCCTGTTTCACTTGCATGAACAGCTCATTTGAATGCATGATGTAAGTTCACAGCAATAGATTCCAAATGCAAATACCACACTTAGAATCAACTCCAGACCTTTTACCTGCTTAATTGATGAAGAAATAACGACGGAGTAGCCCACACCTGGCCATGAAACAGCTTTTGATTCAATTGTCCAATTACTTTTGGTCCCTTGAAAAAGGGGGGATGGCATACCCTCAATATAAACCTGAGAGTGTGCACTTTCAGCCCATAACCATTATATAACTATAGCTTGCATATGTTTTGGTAAATACCTGAAAAAACTAAATGTGTGCCTGTATCCAAATATATATGGACCTAACTGTGTGTATGTATATGTATATACAGTCATGGCCGAAATTGTTGGCACCCTTGATATTTCTCCAGGAAATCATGTATTTCTCACGAAACGTATTGCATTAACACATGTTTTGCTATACACATGTTTATTCCCTTTGTGTGTATTGGGACAAAACAAAAAAAGGGAGGAAAGAAAGCAAATTCGACATAATGTCACACAAACCTCCAAAAATGGGCTGGACAAAAGTATTGGCACCCTTTCACAACTGCGGATAAATAAGAATGTTACAAGCATGTGATGCTCCTGTAAACTCACCTGGGGCAAGTAACAGGTGTGGGCAATATAGAAATCACACCTGAAAGCAGATAAAAAGGAGAGACGTTCACTTAACCTTTGCATTGTGTGTCTGTCTGTGCCACACTAAGCATGGACAACAGAAAGAGGAGACGAGAACTGTCTGAGGACCTGAGAACCAAAATTGTGGCAAAATATCAACAATCTCAAGGTTACAAGTCCATCTCCAGAGAACTAGATTTGCCTTTGTCCACAGTGCGCAACATTATCAAGAAGTTTGCAACCCATGGCACTGTAGCTAATCTCCCTGGTCGTGGACGGATGAGGAAAATTGATGAAAGATTGCAACGCAGAATAGTCCGGATGGTGGATAAGCAGCCCCAAACATGTTCCAAAGACATTCAAGCTGTCCTGCAGGCTCAGGGAGCATCAGTGTCAGCGCGAACTATCCGTCGACATTTAAATGAAATGAAACGCTATGGCAGGAGACCCAGGAGGACCCCACTGCTGACACAGAGACATAAAAAAGCAAGACTACAGTTTGCCAAAATGTACTTGAGTAAGCCAAAAGCCTTCTGGGAAAACGTCTTGTGGACAGATGAGACCAAGATAGAGCTTTTCGGTAAAGCACATCATTCTACTGTTTACCGAAAACGGAATGAGGCCTACAAAGAACAAAACACAGTACCTACGGTAAAATATGGTGGAGGTTCAATGATGTTTTGGGGTTGTTTTGCTGCCTCTGGCACTGGGTGCCTTGACTGTGTGCAAGGCATCATGAAATCTGAGGATTACCAAAGGATTTTGGGTCGCACTGTAGGGCCCAGTGTCAGAAAGCTGGGTTTGCGTCCAAGATCCTGGGTCTTCCAGCAGGACAATGACCCCAAACATACGTCAAAAAGCACTCAGAAATGGATGGCAAAGAAGCGCTGGAGAGTTCTGAAGTGGCCAGCAATGAGCCCAGATCTAAATCCCATTGAACACCTGTGGAGAGATCTTAAAATTGCTGTTGGGAAAAGGTGTCCTTCCAATAAGAGAGACCTGGAGCTGTTTGCAAAGGAAGAGTGGTCCAAAATTCCGGGTGAGAGGTGTCAGAAGCTTATTGATGGTTATAGGAAGCGACTGATTTCAGTTATGTTTTCCAAAGGGTGTGCAACCAAATATTAAGTTAAGGGTGCCAATACTTTTGTCCAGCCCATTTTTGGGGTTTTGTGTGACATTATGTCATATTTGCTTTTCTGCCTCTGTTTTATATTTGTTCCAATACATACAAAGGGAATAAACATGTGTATAGCAAAACATGTGTTAATGCAATACCTTTTTTGTGTGAAATACTTGATTTTCAGGAAAAATATCAAGGGTGCCAACAATTTCGGCCATGACTGTATGTATATGTATATATATATATATATATATATATATATATATATATATATATATACACACACACACACACACACACGGTGGATATAAAAAGTCTACACACCCCTGTTAAAATGTCAGGTTTCTGTGATATAAAAAAAATAGACAAGAATTAATCATTACAGAACTTTTTCCACCTTTAATATGACCTATAAACTGTACAACTGTACAATTGAAAAACAAACTGAAATGTTTTAGGGGGGGAAGTAAATATAAAAACTCTAAAATAATGTGGTTGCATAAGTGTGCATGCCCTCTTATAACTTGGGATGTAGCTGTGTTCAGAATTAAGCAATCACATTCAAAATCATGCTAAATAGGAGTCAGTACACGCCTGCTATCATTTAAAGTGTCTCTGATTGACCCCAAATAAAGTCCAGCTGTTCTAGTAGGTCTGTCCTGACATTTTCTTGGTTGCATCCTACAGCAAAAGCCATGGTCCGCAGAGAGCTTCCAAAGCATCAGAGGAATCTCATTGTTAAAAGGTATCAGTCAAGAGAAAGGTACAAAAGAATTTCCAAGGCATTAGATATACCATGGAATACAGTGAAGACAGTCATCATCAAGTGGAGAAAATATGGCACAACAGTGACATTACCAAGAACTGGACGTCCCTCCAAAATGGATGAAAAGACGAGAAGAAAACTGGTCTGATAGGCTGCCAAGAGGCCTACAGCAACATTAAAGGAGCTGCAGGAATATCTGTCAAGTAATGGCTGTGTGGTACATGTGACAACAATCTCCCGTATTCTTCATACGTCTGGTCTATGGGGTAGAGTGGCAAGACGGAAGCCTTTTCTTATGCAGAAAAACATCCAAGCCCGGCTAAATTTTGTGAAAACACATCTGACGTCTCCCAAAAGCATGTGGGAAAATGTGTTAAGGTCTGATGAAACCAAGGTTGAACTTTTTGGCTATAATTCCAAAAGATATGTTTGGCGCAAAACCAACACTGCACATCACCAAAAGAACACCATACCCACAGTGAAGCATGGTGGTGGCAGCATCATGCTTTGGGGTTGTTTTTCTTCAGCTGGAACTGGAACCTTAGTCAAGGTAGAGGGAATAAACAGTTCCAAATACCAGTCAATATTGGCACAAAACCTTCAGGCTTCTGCTAGAAAGCTGAACATGAAGAGGAACTTCATCTTTCAGCATGACGGCAACCCAAAGCATACATCCAAATCAAGAAAGTAATGGCTTTACCAGAAGAAGATTAAAGAAGATTAAAGTTTTGGAATGGCCCAGCCAGAGCTCAGACCTGAATCCAATCAAAAATCTGTGGGGTGATCTGTAGAGGGCTGTGCACAGGAGATGCCCTCTGTCTGACAGATTTGGAGTGTTTTTGCAAGGAAGAGTGGGCAAATATTGCCAAGTCAAGATGTCCCATGCCGATAGACTCATACCCAAAAAGACTGAGTGCTGTAATAAAATCAAAAGGTGCTTCAACAAAGTAGTAGTTTAAGGGTGTGCACACTTATGCAACCATATTATTTTAGTTTTTTATTTTTACTTCCCTCCAGCTAAAATATTTCAGTTTGTTGTTCAATTGTTGTACAGTTTATAGGTTACATTAAAGGTAGACAAAGTTCTGAAAAGATTTCTTTGTCTCATTTTTTTACATCACAAAAACCTGACATTTTAACAGGGGTGTGTAGACTTTTTATATCCACTGTATATAATTTATGATCCTTCAATTTTTTAAAAAAACTTTTAACATTGTTTTGCTTTATTGTTATCACAAGAAGGTAAGGAGGAAGGGAGGTTTAGAGAGCCTGGGAATTATGGGGCAGGGTGGGGATGCTGGTTACCCTGTGAGTCCTGTAAACATAGCAGCTCTACAGTCACCCAGATTTAGTAAATAGTTCTCAGATTTCTGAAGAAAATAGAAACAAGCTCATAGCCGTGACACTTTTATTAACCTTTCAGAGCCAGGATGTCTACCCAAGGTCCTTAAAGCTGAGCTCCAAAATAAAATTCCTCCTTCACAGTTTTTCTGCCCCGCCTTGCAGAGGTTAAATGCAAAAAGCACATTTAGGCCCCCGGTCCTTTGTTTCCACATGTTCCCTCCAAGCTGTAAAACTGGTCCCTGCAGCCTCTTCTCCCCTATGTTGCAGCGGTCCGTGACTCCTGACATCATCAAGACCAATTTAGAGCCCATATCCCTGCACTGGAAGCGAGGACATGGAGGGACAGTCCACTGCCAATTAGTTAAGAAGAGCATCAACTGGAATGGAGGATCAGAGAAGTAAAACTGCTTTTCCCATTTTCCTAGAAATAAATGAGCATTTTCAAATTGCAGCAAGGTGGCAGTGCCACTGCAGGGGCGAATTTTTACTCTCCCTGAAAATGGGCTTTAAGAGATGTTTTACTACTTCTTCTTCATGCCATAGCATAGCATGTCGTACTGTACAAAGAGAAATGTGGAACTAACATTACTCATAAAATATATAAATAATAGGAAATTACATTGCATGTCAACATATAATAGGGAGGTGCATTGGACCACCATAGTGCATCTATACCCTTAAATCACTTAATTGAAATTGGATGCCTCTAAATACCATATAAATGAGTGGATCGCCGTCCAATGGCTCATTAGTGGAAATCATTAAAGCCGTATTTAAGCTTATGAACCCTGAATTTTTCAATTTGGCAGAATTAGTTCATTTAAAATTACTTTAGAAAACGAATGCTTGTGGAAACCAAAGGTTGGGGTGACTTTTCATGCAGCACAACTCTGTGACTGTATTCTTTACATATGATTAAGTCTTCAGTAGGCTTGCATGTCTCGTTCAAATCTATTTCTGCTTTTCTGACAACATTAAGCAGAGTATAGATAATCATTATTGCTTCTGTTTTCAATCCTATTATGAAACTGACAGTTTGTTCAGTGCTGGCTGCTAACAGTACATCAACTGGGCTTAAGGCTATAAATAAGAACTGGTTCACTTAGTACCTGACAAGCAGGTTCAAAATCTATATGAAGTCTTCGCAAGCATTGTAGATTACCATCAGACCTTATGATTAAACTTAAAGTGGTTTTAACGGCTCAAGGTTTTTTTTACCTTCGTGAATTCTTTGCATGAAGATAAAAAAACCTGTGTGCAGCATCCCCCCAGCCCTCTCTAATACTCACCTAAGCCCCCTCTCGATCCAGCAATGTACACTGGAGTCTCAGCTATCCCAGAACTCCCTCTCCTCATTGGCTGAGACAGAAGTGGAAGCCATTGGCTCCCACTGCTGTCAATCACAGCCAGTGAGCCAATGAGAAGAGCGGGGCCAAGCCGTGGCTCCATGTGTGAATGGACACACGGAGCAGGGAGTGCCCCCATAGCAAGCTGCTTGCTGTGGGGGCACCCGACAGGAGAGAGGGGCCAGGAGAGCCTGCGTGGGACCCAAGAAGAGGAGGGTCTAGGCTGCTCTGTGCACAATCATTGCACATAGCAGGTAAGTATAGACATGTTTGTTATTTTTAGGGCAAAAAGTAAGCCTTTAGTTTCACTTTAAGGTAACTGTTACAGTTGTAACATCTTTGTGATACCCACATTTTTAATATGTGTGGAATGTAGTTTCTAAGTATAATATAGTGATTTCCTAAAATAACCAGTTTTATGTGCTGTTGGTATTTTGTGTTATTGGGGACTCAGGCCTTTGTTGGCATTCTGTATGCTAACTGATTAATATAATATCCACTTATGCAGGCCATACATGAATCAGTTTTTTTTTCATTCAACCTGCTGGTTGAAAAAACTGACCCAATTCCCCCATCTTCACACTCCATATGGGTGGGGGAATCCTCCCACTGAGCTATTGAATTCTATCAGCGAGGAAACATCCTTGCCATTGGAATACAGTGATCAGCGCTGCCAGCTCTAGCTTGTGGTGCTGGTCAAGTGAACAAAAACCTGACAGGGTGGTTGTACAGAAGTCAAAGTTCTGTACAACCACAGTGCCCATACATGGATCAAAATTCGACTGGTCTCTGCTAAACCAGCAAAATTTCAATCCATGTATAGCCAGCTTTAGTCAGGATAACCTCAAAGCACATATATTGTAATCTCATAGTTTTCAGTTAGTCTGGTTGAAAAAAGACACAATCCATCTAGTTCAATCAATGAAAAGGAAAAAGAAAAAAATTATACAATCCCATAACCACAGTTGATCCAGAGGAAGGCAAAAAACCCCAGCAAAGCATGATTCTATTTGCTCCAGCAGGGGAATAAAATTCCTTCCTGATCCCCCGAGAGGCAATCAGATATTCCCTGGATCAACTTTGCCTATAATGTTAATATCCAGTTAAATTATGTGCATTTAGTAAAGAATCCAGGCCCTTTTCAAAGCAATCTACTGAACTGGTCTGAACCAACTCTTGAAGGAGTATATTTCACATTTTCACAGCTGTTCCTGTGAAGAAATCTTTCAAAATTAAATCTCTTTTTCTCCAGACGTAAAGTGTGCCCCCTTGTCCTCTGTGATGACCTTAAATTGAATAACTCTGCACCAGGTTCACTATATGAACCACTGATGTATTTAAACATGATCATCATATCCCCCTTAATCTCCACTTCTCAAGAGAGAATAAAGTTCTAATCTTTCCTCATAGTTGATCTCCTCCATGCCTCTTATCAGTTTAGTTGCCTTTTTCTGCATTTTCTCCAGGTCTTCGATATTCCTTTTGTGAATTGGTACCCAAAACTGAACAGCGTATTCCAGATGAGGTCTTACCAATGATTTGTACAGGGGTAAAATTATATATCTCTCTCTGCAGTCCATACCTCTCATTAAACAGTGCATTTAGGTAGGCTTGTTGGAGTTTAAAGACCACATAGATGAGTTCTTGATGGAAAAAAATATTTTAAGCAACAGACAGCATGGATTCATGAAAGACAGAAGTTGTAAAACATATCTGATTTCTTTATATGAGGAGGTTAGCAAGACCTTGGACAGAGGAGTAGCTGTGGATATTGTATACTTGGATTTTGCAGAAGCGTTTGACACAGTTCCCACACACGGCTAATGTGTAAGGTAAAGTTTACAGGTTTGGAAAAATCAGTTTGTAAATGGATAGAAAACTGGCTAAAAGATCGTATTCAGAGAGTAGTGGTTAATGATTCATACTCTGAATGGTCTAGGGTTGTCAGTGGTGTACCCCAAGGTTCAGTGTTGGGACCCTTGCTTTTTAATATATTTATAAATGATATAGGGTCTGGGATTATAAATACTATTTCAGTGTTTGCAGATGACAACAAGCTGTGCAGTGGAATAACGTCCTTACAGGATGTCTCCAGCTTACAAGCCACCTAAGTGCACTGTTTAATTAAGCAACTATGTGGCAAATGAGGTTTAATGCTGATAAATGTAAAGTTATGCACTTGGGGGCTAAGAATATACATGCATCATACATACTAGGGGAATCTGGGAGTTCTGGTAGATCACAAGATTAATAATGGCAATACCGAGCTGTGGTTTCTAAAGCGAGCAAAATCCTCTCTTGTATTAAAAGAGGTACAGACTCCAGAGAGAGGGAAATTTTATTTTACCCCTGTACAAATCATTAGTAAGACCTCATCTGAAATATGCAGTTCAGTTTTTGGCACCAATTCATAAAAAAAAAATATCGGGGAACTGAAGAAAGTGCAGAGGAGGGCAACCAAACTGATAAGAGGCATGGAGGAGATCAACTATGAGGGAAGATCAGAGGAACTGAATTTACTCTCTCTTGAGAAGAGGAGATTAGGGGGGAAATGATCCACATAAATACTGTACAGAAGCGGTCCATATAGTGAACTTGGTGTAGCGTTATTAACTTTAAGGTCATCACAGAGGACGAGGGAGCACTCTTTATGTCTGGAGGAAAAGAGTTTTAATCCCATTTATAGGTAGAGTTGATCCAGGGAGTATGTGATTGCCTCTTGGTGGATCAGGATGGAATTTTGTTTACCAGGTAGGAGCAAATTGGATCATGCTTTGCTGGGTTTTTTCCCTTCTATTGGATCAACTGTGGGTATAGGATTATAATTTTTTTTCTTCCCTTTTTTGGTTGAACTAGATGGACTTGTGCCAGGCTAACTATGTAACTATGCCATCTGGTCCAGGTGCTTTATTCACTTTTAGCCTGGGTTTACACTGATGTGGTGTGGAATTCGCAGTGTTTCCTCTGCGAATTGCGCACCGCATCAAAATCACACCCCTTTCATGTGAGCCAATGAGGGTGAGTATCTTAACAACCCCCCCGAAATCGGTCCGCAAAACACGGTGCAATGTGCAGCATTGGATCGCATAGGTGTGAATACCCATATGATCTGATTCTAGTGCGGACCCAAAAAATGGTCCTGCACCTTTTTGGGGGGGGTGCGGTGCGATTGAAGCCATACATAATGTATGCCTCCAATCGCACTGCACACAAACCACGTGTGATTTGCACAGGAATCTGGTGCGATTCCTGTGCGAATCACATGCGATGTACCGCACCGCATTAGTGTGAACTTATCAATTTTGAGCCACCATGGATTGTTTGGAGTTGTCAATATCATCCCCATTATGGACAAGAGCTCCCCCATGCTCCTTAGTATACACAGAGCTGAAGAAGGTATATAATAAATTTGCCTTCTCTTTGTCCCCAGTCACCCACTCTAGATTATTTTGTAAAGGGCCTACATGCTCGGACCGAACCTTTTTACTATTAATATATTTGAAGAATTATCAGTGTTATCAAACTATCACATACCTGTAGCCCAAAAAGACAAAATTAGGTGTAACTCAGATATGGAAGTGAAGTCTAAACTAGACTGCTGTGAGTGCTGGCAGGGATATGGAGCTTGTCCTAGCTCCAAGCTGCAGTAATGTCAAAAGGAAAGATCCATAAGCCACACATCAAAGTCAGACCCATGTGCATGAAGTGAGGTGAGATGAATGGCAGCCTTAGCCAGGACTCCAGCTAGGCCATGCCCCCAACATGTTTCATTCTGCCCCGTGGAGCCTGATCATGGGGATGATTATCACATACCTGGAAGTAGGGAGTTTTGATTGTCCTTTTATCATATAACTTAACTCGATATACAGTATTTTTTCTACTACATAGAATGGAAAATAATCATTCCTCAGCTAAGCTGTTTGTTCTGGGTTTGGTTAAAATGGATGTTATTGCTATATGTGTCCTGATTGAATAGATTTTTCTTAGTTTCCTGTCCTTAAGAAACAAGGGAAAGTGAAAGGAATCTCCCCAAAGTGAGAGGAAATCCAACCCCCATTGTTTTATTTCCTCTCGCCTATGGTGACAATTATTAATTTTAGAATGCTTTGCACTACTTATCCCAGCGACAGAGGTCCTAACCCTTTCCCACTTGACTCAAAGGTACTAAAAAAGTTTATACTTGAATTACACTCTTATTGGGGAAGATAACAAAAGGATGGTGGAATGACCAGTAAGTAAATAGGCACAAGGGTATATACTGGTAAACTATGACCAATATAAAAGGCTATTTAGAAAATACTGTACAGGAAGTCCCCGAGTTACAAACCTCAGGCTTACATACAACTCATACTTAGTGTTACCAAAACCCAGGACCCTGCACTCACTATATCTGGACTCCCACAATACAGAGAACATGGAAATGCAATTATTTTAGTAAATATAAACTGATAATTATCTTTTCTCATCAGCAATTTGAAAAGTCTTGTGACTTCTATCCGTGTCCAGCAGAGCACTGGTTAAAGCTTTTTTTTTTTTACTTGACACAATGCAGTCAGGCAAGTACCATTCTCCTGCAAACGTCTAACCTAGACACTTCTATCAGATTGCCAGGCAGAGAAGCGTGATTGGTCACTCCAGAGAACACATCTGCACGGCTCTAGAGTCTAGTGACGTCGTGCTTTACACCACTGCATCCGACGCTTTGCATTGCACTTGGTGATGTAAGGCTTGGATGCAGCTGCTCGGCCATGGAAACCCATTTCATGAAGCTCTCTACACACTGTTGTTGTGCTAATCTGAAGGCCACATGAAGTTAGAAGGTCTTTAGCTATTGACTCTGCAGACAGTTGGCAACTTCTGCACACTGTGCGCTTCAGCGTTTACTGACCTCACTCTGTCATTGTGTGTGGCCTACCACTTTGTGGCTGAGTTGCTGTTGTTTCCAGTTGCTTCCACTTTGTTATAATACCACTAACAGTTTACCGTAGAATATTTAGTTGCAAGGAGATTTCATGGATGGACTTATTGCACAGGTAGCAACCTATCACGGTACCACGCTTGAATTCGCTGAGCTCCTGAGAGCGACCCATTCTTTCACAAATGTTTGTAGAAGCAGTCTGCATGCCTAGGTGTTTGATTTATACAGCTGTGGCCTTGGAGATGATTGGAACACCTGAATCCAATGATTTCGATGTCCCAATACTTTTGGAAATATAATGTATATATATTTCTTAAATACATATGTACACATACATTGATATAGAGGTATATGGTAAACTTTAGGCTTTCCACTTCCATTAATCTGTGTTAACAGTGCAGCAGAATCCATGGGTGAGTGCTATGGGCGTTATATCGCGTTGTGTTGGAAAAAAAAATAGTGTCAGTAAACTTTTACTTATATTCTATTGTGTTGACAGCCTGTTCAAAAAGAATGTGCATTAATGAACTGCAACAATGTGGATGGGACCAGAAGGGTACTATGATTTTCTAAAGTAGCATTTTGAATACTATAGACACAACACAACACAGTTTTAAGAGATAAGAGTGAGGAGTACATTGTGTTTAGGATATAGAAGGTTGTGTGTTTCATCCTTTTGAATGCTAGAATTAAATTCATATATGATTCCTGAAGGCTAAAGCATAAAACCTGCAGAAAAATTACTTCTGTGCCAACTGTCTTCCCATTGCTTCTCTAGGACATGTTTATTGTGCCACTGATAGCAGTTCGCTTGCATTGGTGTTTTACTTTTCTGCATTGTGTATTGTGGCTGGATGTGAAGAACAGAATTTTAGTGAATGTGCCACCAATTAGGAATTGCTAAATGGCTGTTCTGTTTCTGGTGTTCTCCTAATGAAATGCATTTCCTGGAATAGCACTGTTGTGCCAGAAGTCCTTGGATCTTAATATTCCCATATACCTTGCAAATTAGCAATCTGCTGGTGTGCAGATCTGAACTTCAAGGACAGCTTTGAGATCAAAATGATGAATCTATTTAGCTACACAAAGCCTTTAATATCTGGCTCCACAAGAACAGCAAAATGTTTGCAGCTTTGATTTAGTACATTTTTATGCCATCAGTTTGCACCCTAGTGTTTTAATTATTAAGAAGAAAACATAAACATCCAGAAACTTTCTGTTGCAGCGCAGTAATTCAGTTTGATGTTCGGTAATTAAAGCAGTATTAACCCAAAAAAAATGCAGCTTACCAGTCCCTGAATGTGGTGGTTGAATTTGTTTTTTTTTCAGGCTTTTTCTTTCTTTTATGATAGCAGACTAAGCAGCAAAGCGTCCCTGAAGCCTCCATAGAAGTCTGCGACAAAGCTTGCTTGCAGCACCTGCAGCTTTTGAGAGGCTTTTATTCAGTTTTAGTTTTGCTTTGTTTTGGAGGTATTGCAGGCATGAGATATCCCAAGATGCACTGAGAATCCAAAAAGTGTACCTTTCCATCCACATTTAAAGCTAATAGAGCCACTTTGGACTTTTAACTTCAAAATATGTGTACTAATGAGGAAAGTAATATATTGGAAATAAATGCAATATTTATATATATTATATCAAAGGCTTTTCTGTCTCATTTTTCACTGAATAACAGGTTATGCTTTCAGGAACAACATAAAATATATTTCTAGTTCATACACTATACTGTTAAAGTTTTGTGGACACCTGACATAATACCTAGATGAACTTTTAAGACATCCCTCTCCTGGTTTATCAATGTCCAGCTAACTAGTGGAACATACCTTTTTTTTTTTTTTTCCAACAAGTTTAATTCATTATGTCACTATGCTATCTGTCTTTTTTTACAGGAAAACAAAGACATCCAATTGCAAATCATAGGCATGTTGCCACTGAGCCTTTCCAACCACTGTCTCCCCCAACCCCCCCCCCCTCCTCTTTGTGGTTTGTGGCTATAACAGCCTCCATTCTTCCAGGCAGGCTTTTTTTTTAGTTTTTCTGATATTGTACAGCTGGCTCTCAGACATCATCAGCAGTCACTTCCGGTTCATGTGTATGTATTCTGGGAGTGTTTGGTGCAGATGTCACATTTGGTGTGCAGCTTGGAGCAGCAGGAAGGTAAACGGGGTCCGGACCAGAGCAGAACAGACGGCACACATGGTGTGCAACATGGTAACGCTATAGCAAAAGGTGAGCAGGGACTGGAGAGAGAGGACTGAGCCGCAGAGGATCAGTAGAGCTGGGGGACTGGAGCAGAAGAAACTAGCATTGTCACATGGGCTGCACAGAGTGGAGCAATATAGCAGGAGGTGAGAGGGGACCAGAGAGAGGAGGAACAGCAAACCAGAGAATCAGCAGAGCTGGGGGTTACTACTGAGTGGGGGATCAGCAGAGCTGGGGGTTACTACTGAGTGGGGGATCAGCAGAGCTGGGGGTTACTACTGAGTGGGGGATCAGCAGAGCTGGGGGTTACTACTGAGTAGGGGATCAGCAAAGCTGGAGGTTACTACTAAGTGGGGGATCAGTAGAGCTGGGGGTTACTACTGAGCGAGGCATCAGTAGCGCTGGGAGTACTACTGAGCAGGCGATCTGCTGAACAAGGGTACTAGTAAGCTGGGAATTTGCTGAATGAGGGTACCAATGAGCTGGGGATCTGCTGAGCAGAGGTACTAATGAGCTGTGGTCTGCTGAACAGAGGTACTAATGAGCTGGGGATCTGCTGAACAGAGGTACTAATGAGCTGGAGATCTGCTGATTGGGATACTATTGAACTGGGGTTCTACTGGGCCCTTTTAACATAAATAGAAAATAAACACACACACATAGGGCATTTGCCAAGCTTCATTAAAGCTTCAAAAAATGATTGAATCATCACTGAAGCATCATTGAAGCATCGAATACACATCAAAAAAACATATTGAAGCGGTAGGTGCTTTAATGTGTGTTGAAGTTGAAGCAAGTGTAAATGAGCCTTAGGCAGGAGGTGCATTTCTGGTCCGATCACTAAGTAAAAATATGACAAAACCCTAACAAAAGTTAAAGAGAAAATAAAGGGAAATACAAATTTTGGAGTTTTCACTGCAAAAGTAATAGGAAATCTTCCATCGGGCACACTAGTTTCTGTGATTACTGTCCAAGAGAGTACTTTCCTTCTCCTACTAAAGCTGCCAATACGTAGACCAAATTTTGACCCATGAGTGGTTCTGTTGGTACTGACTATCCTGACAAAAGTCGATTTTTAGATCAGTTTTTTTTTCAGAGGAGCCTGGTGAAACATCTTTGTTGAAGCAGTGTCTGCATCCAACCTGCAGCTATCAGAGTACAGTCATGACCACTGCAGATTTGTCCATCCATTCTGTTTAGCGTGGATGGGGAAGTTGAGTGATTTTTCTTATTAAGCTCTGACATGCATGGCCAGGTTTACTGTTGTGCTGTGAGAAATGAAGTGAAGAAAATGTTGAGTTGTATCCATGGCGATACACATGTTACATATTGCTGTTCACACTAGGGTGAGTGCAATAATCCTAGCACATGCTTTAAAGCGTCACCTATAGAAAATATAGGGTGCTGACGTTTGTCACCATTTCATAGGCTCACACAAATTTAGGTTTGGCATGTTGGGTATCTGTTTACTCCACACAACCCTGTCTTTCACAGTGGGGAAAATAATTATTTGATCCCCTGCAGATTTTGCAAGTTTTCCCACTTACAAATAAATGAAGGGTCTATAAATTTGTATCACAGGTGTATTTTAAATGATCGAGACAGAATATCAACTGAAAATCCAGAAAAAAACATGATAAAAATGTTATAAATTGAGTTGCAGTTCAGTGAGTACAATAAGTATTTGATCGCCAAGCAAACTATGAATTAGTACTTGTTGTAGAAACCCTTGTTGGCAAGCACAGAGATAAGACATTTCTTGTAGTTGGTTACCAAGTTTGCGCACATCTCAGGAGGGATTTTATTCCACTCTTCTTACAGATCATTTCTAAATCCTTAAGGTTTCTTGGCTGTCACTTGGCAACTCCATGACCTTAATGACCTTAACTCCCTCCGTACATTTTCTATAGGATTAGGGTCTGGAGACTGGATAGGCTACTCCAAGACTTTACTGTGCTTCTTCTTGAGCCACTCCTTTGTTGCTTTGGCGGTATGTTTTGGGTCATTATCATGCTGGAAGACCCATCCACAACCCATCTTCAGTGTTCTGGCTGAGGGAAAAAGGTTCTCATCCATGATTTTGCAATACATGGCCCCGTCCATTGACCCCTCAATGCGGCAAAGTCAGCCTGTACCTTTAGCAGAAAATCAGCCCTAAAGCATAATGTTTCCACCTCCGTGCTTGACTAAGAATTGGTGTTCTTAGGGTCATAGTCAGCATTTTTCTTCCTCCAAACATAGCGAGTTGAGTTAATGCCAAAGAGCTCAATTTTGGTCTCATCTGACCACAGCTCTTTCTCTCAATCATTCTCTGAATCATTTAGATGTTCATTGGCAAACTTTAGACCTTGAGGGTGCTGCAGGATTTCAATCCATGGCAGAGTACTGTTACCAGTGGTTTCTTTGAATGTAGTCCCAACTGCCTGGAGATCATTCACAAACTCCACCCGTGTAGTTCTGGGCTGATCGCTCACTTTTGTCATGATCATCCTTATTCCATGGTTAATTTGTATTTCTTCCATGTGTGAATAATCGCTCCAACAGTTGTCTCCTTCTCACCAAGCTTGTTGCTGATGGTCTTGTAGCCCATTCCAGCCAGCCGTGCTGGTCTACAACCTTGTCCCTGATGTCCTTTGAAATCTCTTTGGTCTTGTCCATGGTGGTGAAGTTTGAATGGAAGAAAGAGATACTGTGGACAGGTGTCTTTTATACACATAACGAGTTATACGTAGTTACGACAGTATGTTAAAAATAAATAAATGTTTTTTTTTTTCTTTACAATTTGTTTTACATACTGTCATCAGAGTTGTTCAGTGTCACTAGTTACGCTGTACTACTCTGGAGGGGGCGGAATGATCAGGGGTTGCTTTTTACTGTGATAATCACTATAACAGCAATCATTTTAGGTGTCATGAATGGCTTTCATTCATGACTCGTTTACTATTGTGATGCTGTGATTGGCTCACAGCTATCACACAGTACAGGTTGCTGTGATTGGTTCACATACCATGTGATCACTGGTGGCCAATCACAGATCACACACAGTAGTAAACAATGATGTTGTGAATAGATTCCATTCATGACCATTGTTTACCATGTGACGTGATCACACGGCGATCATGTGGAACCTGGCCCACTCACAGTAGCCCGATTCCATGTCTAGTGGACAAAGTGGTTGCAGTGCTGGCTGCTGCATGCCCATGGGAGGTGCACAGTGCAAATGAGCACCATGACTTAGGGATATGACATGGTGCCTGGGGGAACCACCAGCCAGCAGCCAATGTACTGTTGTGGTCAGCAAGTTGTACATTTAGAGTTCTGTTTAATCCCCCATGTGCACACTGGCAGCAAGAAGACTTATGCTTGGGCATCTCCAGTAGGTGTGTTCCAGTTTCACCAGATTACACACAGAAGCAAAAACAGGTGGACTGATGCATGCAGTACAGCCCTGTCTAGATTAAAAGCAGATATAACTCAGCAGAAATGCTGTGCTCCCCATATGAATCTCAAGGTTTCAATTTCAGTTTTAACTTGGAGTATACACTACTGTGTAAACGTTTTAGACAGGTGTGAAAAAATGCTGTAAAATAAGAATGCCTGCAGAAATAGAAGTTTTAATAGTTTAGTTTATTTTATCAAGTAACAAAATGGAGTAAAGTAAATGAACAGAAGGGAAATCCAAATCAAACCAATATTTGGTGTGACCACCCTTTGCCTTCAAAACAGCATCAATTCTTCTAGGTACACTTGCATAGAGCTTTTGAGGGAGATCGACAGGAAGGTTGTTCCAGACATCTTGGAGAACTAGCCACATAATCTATCGATGTAGGCTCCCTCAAATTCTGTCTTTTCATATAATCTCAGGCAGGCTGCATGTTTGGGGTTGTTGTACTGCGACAGAATAAATCTTGGGTCAGTCACATGCCTCCCTGATGGTATGGCATGATTGAAAAGTATCTTCCTGTATTTCTCAGCATTGAGGACACCATTGATCCTGACCAAATCCCCAACTCCATTTGTAGAAATGCAGCCCCAGACTTGCAAGGAACCTCCACCATGCTTCACTGTTGCCTACAGAAACTCCATATTTTACCGCTCTCCAGCCCTTCAGTGAAAAAACTGCCTCCTGCTACAGCCAAACATTTAAGTTTTTGACTTGTCAATCTAGAGCACCTGCTGCCTTTTTTCTGCACCCCAATTCCTATGTTTTTGAACATAATTGAGTGCTTAGCTTTGTTTCCACATTGAAGGTGTGATTTTTTTTTTTGGCCGCAATTCTTCACTACTTCTGACCAGACTTCTCCGGACAGTAGATGGGTGTACCTGGGTCCCACTGGTTTCCTGTATTTTTATGCTGTTGACACTGCTGCACACCTGATGTTGAAGGGAAGTAAGCATGATGTGCCTTTCATCTGCTGCATTGTTTCCTTGGCAAACCACTGTGTCTATGGTCCTCAACATTGCCCATTTGTGCTTCTTGAAAAGAGCATCAACAGCACATCTTAAAACCCCAGTCCGCTTTGAAATCTTTGCCTGGGAGAGACCTTGCTGGTGCAGTATAACTACCTTATTTTTTGTTGCTGTGCTCAGTCTTAATATCTCTTCCATATCCTCACCTTAGTAGCCGAGTTTGGCTGTTCCTCGTCCAGTTTCAGGCCTCTTACACAGTTTTTCTGTTTCACCAAATGACTGTGTTTCAGCCTACATATCAAATTGGTGATCATTAGCACCTGCTTTGTGTAATTAGTTGATCATACACCTGACTCTGATCCTACAAAATCCCTTACTTTTTGCAAGTGTACAAAGTGTGCAAGTGTAAGAATTTATTCTGGTTTGAAGCCAAATGGTAGTCACATCAAATATTAATTTGATTTAGATTTTTCTTTTGTTCACTCACTTTGCATTTTGTAAATTTGATAAAAATAAACAATTAACATACTATATATTTCTGAAAGAATTCTTACTTTACAGCCTTTCTTTACACCTGCCTAAAACTTTTGCACAGTACTGTACCTTTTAATACAGTATTGGTTTAATGTGCCTCAATCAAGTGTACTTCAGGGATTCATTTTTGTATGCATGTTGATAGCAGAAGAAGCAAGCTGAATTAACTACAATCTCCCTAATGGATGCTTGTTTTGTGAATAATAAAACAAAATCTACAATGAAGTGCATAAAAGCTGGATTGTTAAAACTAATGGCCCATTGACAATCTGCCAGCTCTATATGAAGATGGTTCATGATTTATTGTAGAGAGGTTATAAAAATACCCAGGACCCTGCTGAGATATATTAAATCTTGATATTAACGTTGTTGTCAAAACACCTATACAGCTTTGTAAATGATTATTTCCTTTTTGTTTTTCTTTATTTGCCCCCCTTTTTCTGTTAAAGGGTTTCTTTACCTATAACTGCACCTGCACCCCTCTTGAACATTTTGCTTGGATAAGAGAATGGCTCCCTTCTAAAAAGGACTCTTCTTCTATATGCTTCTTTGAAGTGCCACCATCTTTTGGTTTCTATTTCCTCCACATAGAAGTGGAGCAAGCAAACATTATAATAACTCCTGTCTGTGTGCATGCTTTTTTAGGATAAAGCTGATTTTTCTACAGTAACGAAAGATTGTGACAGCTTTCTAAGGTAGACTATAGGCAGGACAGATTACTCCCCAAAGGCATTGGACAGGGAGACGTATGTCCACCCTTATTTTCACCAGGACCTGGCACTGTACTCATGTGACTTGCCTGACAAACTGGATCTGGTGCACCAAAGAACTGGGATTCCGTACCAGATTCCTGTATATCTAAATCCAAAGAATTACACTGGGGGTGCAGGCATGGGAAGAGCCTGTGCTGGCTCAATATATATGGTATGTAGAAAAGAGAAAGAACTGAATAACCCACACCATCACAACCCAACAGTCACTAAAGTAAAAGCAGCCTCAGCCCTGGCTCTGTTGAGGCCACACCACTCACGCATTTTGCCCAAGCTTAGTCATGGAGATACCTGAGGAACTGAAGCTGGATACACATGATTCTCTTCTTCCTTCCCTTTTTTTAATGTAAGGTGTAGAGGCAGGTAGTTGTAAAATCTATATTGAAGATGATTACTTCTTGCCTTGAATGTGATTGTTTTACCTACAAGGTGTACTCATTAACAGCCTGAGTACCATAATTGACCCTTTTATTAACAGCCACGTTAGTTGATGTATCTACTTCTGAAGTAAAATATGCTATAAGCATGACAATGGATATAAAGCTGAACTCCAGGAATGGTCTGTATGGTATACTTACATTGGTCCAGCTTGCACCATGTAAGCATATCTCAAACCTGATGGGCTACTGCGGAAGCTAAGAATCACTATAGTGGTGTTGGTGCTGCTACAGTGATGACCATGATCCCGGTATTGCTGAAATTCTTTGCAAGCAACTTCCCCTCTGCACATGAACACTGTAGGGGACTTGCCCAGCACAGCACATTTTTTTTTCAATGAAAGCAAGTAATTCTCTAATTGGAGGAGGTGGAGATTGTGACATCATATCCCCTCCTTTCCACTTTTTTCAATCAGAGAACTCCTCATATCAATTGAACAAATGCAAGGCATTCTATACATAGTGGCAGTGCCGAGCAAGCAAAACCTCTAAGGTCAATGTGCAGAAAAGATGTTCCCAAAGAACTAATACAGGACCAGAAACATTGTAGCTAGCACTGTAGTAATGCTGCCACTACTGCATTGATTTTCAACTTCACAGATGGCAAATCAGGTATGAGGTATGCATGCATACATTGTGCCCAGCTGACAGTATGCAATGTAGATAATTCCTCAAGTTCATCTTTAAATTACATGCATCCTGACAACTGAAATATGGCTCAAGTGAAAACTATCATTAATTCTTCAGCTGTAACAAATGCATTTTATAACTCATGACTGTCCCTCGTTTAGAATGCCAGTGGGCTTAGGAGCCTGCAAAGCATTGAACTCATGATCAGCAGATTGTGGGTGCAATGTCAGGCACCTGCAGACTGTCAGTCTGACCATACGTCATACGGGCAGGCTGTTACTGAATTGCAGGAAGACTCAATGAGCTACTAGAGCGCTCACCGGTGCTCTCGTAGTTCATTGAGAACTGGAAGCCATCAGCCACAATGGTTGACGGTATTTGCAGTTGTAGAACTGTGAATGAAAGACACAGCAGTGTGGACGGAGCCCCGCATGGTCGCGCTATATTCAAATCGTGACAGCAGGAGCAGGGAGAAGATCTCTGTCATAACGAGGGTGCAGGGGCTGCTGATTTAGTAACATGTTACACCTTGAATATGAAATTATATCCTTTAGCACACTCTGTGTCAATGGCTGGTTTTGTATCAAAAAATTATAGCCTGCAAATCAAGAGACATTCTATTATCTGATTTTTTTTCACGATGTTAGTCATTAGAGTCTTGGTGAACTACAGTAACTATGGCACATTTTGTATGAGAAATTGGAAACTGCTGTGTAAAAGAAAGAAAGATATATTCATTATTTCTTTCAAGTAAGTTATATATTTATAGCAGTTCACTATAATTGAAGTTCAGTCAGAATTGAATTTCTTACAGATAGTAGAACCATGCCAACATCTTTTTTTTGTATTGTAAGTTTAGTTTTACATTTGGGGTTTAGAGACATTTCTAACAAATACTCGCATATTATTGAATTCTTCATGATGTACTGTCAATGGCTGACTGAACTTGGAGAGTTAGAGATTTATCCCTTCTGGGCGGCCCTGACAGAAGTATGTAATAAAACATTTTTTCTTGGAACATAGCCTTTGATCATACATATACCTCTGGTAGCTCCTGAATAAGTGTTCACAAGTCTATGAAATACATAGAGAAGAGAATTCCAACTCCATTCACCACCCAAACATCCACAATATGTAATATGTCATTTTTTTATAGTAAATACAGTAATATAAGCTCTAAAGTTTAAGTGATGTGGCTGAAGTCGATTTGGAGAGTTGTAGAGGTGTTGGAGGTTGTTTCCTCCATTTGTAGAGTTGTTACTAAATAGATGTGTGGGGGTTGATTTACTATTATTATTATTATTATTATTATTATACAGTATTTATAAAGTGCCAATAGTTCGCTCAGCGCTGTACATTACAAAGGGGGACAGAACATGTGACAGAACAATACCAATACAATGCAAAACATGAGGGGATTGAGGGCCCTCTTCTTTCGAGCTTACAATCTACTAAAGGCAAATGTACTGTGCACTTTGCAAGTGCAATTGCACCAGAGCTCAGTAAATGAGGTGAAGCTTCACTTTGCAAAAAATACCCAATCACAGTCAAGAAAAATAAAAATGAAAAAAAAAAACAATTTTGCTTACACATGATTGGATGATGGAAGTCAGCAGAGCCTCCCCTCATTTATTAAGCTCTGGAGCAACTGCACTTGCAAAGTACACTTTCTGTTTGCCTTTACTAAATCACCCACAATATCTTTTAAGAATTCTGCCATTTTAATTATAGAAATACATACAATGTTTAACAGTGAAAATAATCACTGGTTTCCATAAACATATAGAAAGTTGGTACCAGTAAAGTCAGAAATTTCCTCTGTGTTTTATATATGTTTGGGATGTAGGTACCTAGAAATTGTGCTGATAGACAGCCCACCCACTATTGATTTATAATATATGGAGATGGCAGCTTGAAGTGTATTTCCACTTTTAATGTCAAACTTGAGAAAACCCTACTTTGTTTGTTATGTGTTCATGTTTTACACAGCATACTTAAAAATAATAAAACCTATATTTTATATATAAAGATTATATATATATAGAGAGAGAGAGAGAGAGAACTGTAAGGTATTCTGAACAATTTCAAAGCGGGGATAGACTGATATAACGTACATTACCATACAGTGCCCCAATGGACTTTGAGCCCTTTTTTAACATTACATAGAAGGAAAAGATCGGTAGAATATTTAAGCACGTAAAAAGCTGTAACAATGTAAGCAGTGGATTTTAAAAAAATATTCTATGTGAATGAGAATATGCAACAAATATAAAATAGGTGCCACCCCAATTTGGTGGCAAAAGTGGAAAATCGCCTTAATTAATGTCTTTTGGATACTGAAACACTGGGAATGATGGTGTACTTTTATAGATACATTTACATGTATTTGTTATATGGTATAACAAACTCTATCTTGTAAAAAACTTATTCCCAGAACAAAACATTTTAAAGTAGAATGCCTGTGCAGTGGGGCTGTGCCCACACTGCATGGGTTAACTGCTAGTTACGCTGTAGGGGAGAGAACAGCAGAGATATACTCACCTGACCCACCAATCCTCCCCATACAAGATTGGTCCCTTCGACTTCTACGCCCCCCTCCCCCAGCGGTCTTGTAAATGGACTGTTCTTGACGTCAGCATGCTCCACAGCCAGGAACTGTCCACCGCTGGACCGTGGGGAAGCGCAGTTTTCCGGAGAATTGTTGGGTTAAGTGAGTATGACCTTTATCTATTTTTGACCAGAGTTCTGCTTTAAGTTATAACTTCAAGTGTAACTGAACCAAAAAAGTAAATTATTGTTAAATGCACAAACATGCAAATGTGGATAAAATTATATTTTATTATTTTTAAAGTTTGTAAATCATTGTGCTGTGCATAGCACTGTGGCTTTCTGATCTACTTTCGTGTAGTAGTGTAATCCACGGATGCTCTTCCTGAACCTGTGACATACCCAACTCTCATATCACATACTCCCTAAACAGGCAGCCCCCTAGGCTGTGCAGTGAATAGGTAAAGTGTGGAGGGTAGCTGTATGTGGAATCCTGCTTTGCCTCTGCATGTAAACTTGTAGGCATCAGCAGGAGCTTTCACTTGTGGAATTGAGCTTCAACTCTGACTGTCCCAGACATCAGGCAGCCAGCTTTCTCCTGGCCTTCTTTGTAGTCATGCCAGGAATGTGGACCAGACTTTGAGATGCAGTAACAGCAGATATGTATACAGAGCAAGAATTCAAACATATCTATATTACCTGTAGTAAAGGATCAAATCTGTATCAATCATTTTTTGCCCTGTTTAGAAAATTTTGACAACCATGTTTTGTCCTTCCCTATTGTTTCGGTACATGAGGCTGACTTTTTACAGCAGGTCAGGAATATTAGGAATTGGCAGTTTAATCTTTTTCTTATTTTTGCAGCACGCACTATTAGCTCTGAAGTGTATCTTGGCCTTTGTGATTCCTGACCAGCCATACGACATCCGGATAAAATTGGCCCGGCTGGAATTTGAGTCCATGGAAGCTCTTAAAGAGAAACAGGTAAGGGAAAACAAATCACACAAAATGAAAGGCAGACTAAAGTATCATGAAAACAAGATGGATTCTGAATCTTTGATAGTTTCAAGCCTTGTCCAGTTCTAAAATATCCAGCTCTTTACTGTAGCACAAGCACACACTTTTCTAACCCACTAAGATCAAACAATCAGGACTGGCTTATCAAAATAGGGACAGCTGGGAAATTATCTTTTAGACAAAAGGTGAATCAGGTTATCAGCTCACTGGGTCATTCAGGGTAATTATTAATGAGATTTACAAAATAGCCACTTCCATTGAAAAGTTAGCTTTCTTGGCTCTGCAACATGTTTAAATCTAGAGCCATTTGCTAGATTCTGTGGAATTGATAGAATAGAAGCTCATTGGAGGGGTGGAGATAAAATAAAAGCAATCTCCCAAAATGAAACATTTTGGATATATGAGCTTCATACTGTAAGACCAAATGGTTTAAATGTAGATTTAGATTTGAACTGTTTTATTTCAAATTTTTAATGAATGGAGCAGGGTATGGAAGTGATTCTTTTTATTTAGTTTTATAATATTATATAATATATATAATATTTTATTGGTTTTAGGAGATATATTATAGAATATTTATTTTATTTATTATATTGTAAAATAATTATGTTCATGTCCTTTTATGGTCACATAATGGAGAGTATATTAGGTAGGGTGATCATAATATTGGATTTTGGGTATTTTTCTATATATATAATTTTTCTATATATATATTATTTGAGGTTTTTATTATAATCTAATAAATTTTTTAATAATATCGAAGAGTGTATTTAATGGATAAATTAGTATCAGTATCATATGGGATATTTTAGATCCATGTAGATTTATTAATGTCATTGTTGTGTTTTTTTAATTATTAATTTTTTTTAGACATAGGGAGATCTATGATTGTCATATTTTGCATTACTTAATGAAGTATTTTAATATTTTGTTGATAATTCCCTCTAGGATATAGAGATGATTAATAGGAGTATAGGTAATCTATATAATTTATGTTTCTAGCACCCTCTATGGGAGGCTTAGGTAGATGACATAGGCTCACGCTGTATGGTATATACAGTGGCGACTTGAGGGTCATCTTATTCTAAGTCCTTGAATCATTTAGTGAAGTGTATACCTGTTCCACTATGGAGGGAAATCGATATGGAAGCCGCCGTGTTGCTATACCTCTGCTATTAAGTACCGTATGCTACTGGCATTACTCCCTGCTCTAACGTGGCGGCTTTGGTCTCGGCGCCATGTTGAGGAGGAGTATAAGTAGAACCTTCCTGTCTGACGACCGCATCCCTTATGACTAAGTCTGATGACGAAACGCGTCAAGGGAAATGACGTCAGACACACACAGAGCCGGAAGTGACAGAGATGCCATCTTGGTTACTGCCAAATCCTTTCAAACACTCGTGGATGATACCAGGACTTCCCAGAGGTTTGAAATATTTGTGAAATGGCGTTTTTAAAGATTGTAACAATGTAAGCACATTAGTAAAGTATGGTTTAATGGTGTATTGCGGTATTACACTATATTTTGTTCCATATATGTTGTGCATCGGTGGAGCTTGGTATTAGAAGGAGTAAGGAGTAAGGAGTACACAGGCTTGCTTTACCCAGGTGACACCAGGGAGATTTATCCATAAGGCTGTGATGACATCCTAAAACGATTTCCTCGGTGGAGTGTATTCTTTAGAATTGTTTCTTATCCTGATGGTTTTATAAGGTGTGATTATGAATTCCATTTGGTAAGGGTATTCACTCCTTACACATTAGAAGTGTGCACAGTCATTGACACTTGCTGTTTGTTGCTTATTTTGCACTGGGAGTGATTCACTGGCACGGTTGACACATCCATTCACTTTTTTTTTCACGTGTGTTTTACATAGTTTTTTCATAGTGTTTTTTTATGTTTAACCGTGTATTGTTTATATTGGTTTATTAGGGATAACGCACCATGTAAATTTTCTTTTTTTGAGGTTACTTTGATCCTGGGATTCACGTGGAAGGCTGTAACACCAGGATTTTTGAATTTATCACTGTGTGACTTTATTATTTTTGAAGGACACTAGTATATGTTTATACACTGATCTGAATTGGTGACTTTTGACTTATTGTCGTTTATGGACACTTTTTGATATTTTTTATTTTTGATTAAATATTTTTTCCAGAATGTATATGGTATAGGTAGCATATGATTATTTACAGATTTATACACTTTTAGGGTGAAGGTGTAATTTATGCTAGTGGGTATACTTTGGTACTTAATTTTATTTAGGGAGATACCGTAATTTTTACACATATTTGTTAAAGTGCCCCCCCCCCAAAAAAAAAATTAAATGTCAGCAGCTACAATTACTGTAACTTTTAATTTTAGGGCACGTACCTGTCCAGGGATCCAGCAGTGTCCTCACCCAAGCTGATTCTTCAGTATTGACTAATCTTGACTAAGGGAAACTGGCAGTGAAGCCTTGCAACTTCACTGCCGGTTTCCTACTGTGCATGCGTGAAGCATACTGCATTTTGTGAATGGGTTGCAGTCCTCTGGGACCTTGGAAGTGTCCCAGAGAGCTGTGGAGGGGCGAACTTCCAGCTTAGTTCAGTGCGGCGAACTGAGCCAGAAATGGGAGCGGGTACCTGTCAAAACCAGGTACCTGCTGCCCCCCAAAAGGTACCGAATGTGGCAGCGGAGGGGGGGGGGCAGAAAAGTGGAGCTTCCACTTTTGAGTGGAACTCCGCTTTGAGGTTGGTTTAATTTGTTCATGGTATTTTTGTAATTTGTGTGGTATTGTAATATGGCACTTGAATTTGTTACTGAAAAATGTCAACATCCTCAGCTTGTGATTCATCAGAGTTGTACATTTTTAGCAATAATGTGAATAAACAGAACATATTCCATATTTTTGAAGAAATGAAAGTTGGAGGTGCAGGTGGACATTCTATACTGTTATAATTATTATTAATTATTAGGAGCCCCCATCTTCAATGGTGCTGTTCAACTCAATACAATATATATAAGTTGTCTTGGGACAAGGTCATCTGGTGCCCATGGCGAAAATGGCAAAGTGCGCCCCCCACCCCTTTTAATTTTGGAAGAGACCATGTCTTTTCATTACCAGTTTCTGCAATAAAAAAAAAAAAAACGGCATTGTTGCCAGTTTCTGCAACAATAGGTTAGCATACAGTGGCAGTGTTTATTAATTTATTGATGCTGTAGGAAAAAGGGGTTAATTAACACTGCCACTGTACACTAATGCATCAGTGACCATTGGCAGTTCATTAACCCATTCGTGCTGCACATTACTGCCCCCCACACTCGCCAAGCAGTTAACTAGTCCAGTTCACAGCTCCTCTTTAAAGCCTTTTAACTAAGTAAACTGTAAGTTAACATACCATACAGTACTTGTTTATGCTCCTCAGCCTGCTGCTTTTGTTAGGGTATTGTTTAGTTTCTCACTCACTGTTCTAATCTGACCAACATTAACACTCCCGCCTGGCACAGCACTCTCTCTGCTTGCCCAGGCCTCCGAATTACATCTTGCTTCCCCACAGATTATAAGGTCCTCCTCTCTACCAAACTGGCAAGGGTTAGGATTTTCCACTCAGCCTGTGGCTGCTTTGGAAAGAAAACAAACTGTATAACTTCGAATAGTTTTTGTTTTGATGCACCTCGAATGTATTAAGTTGGTTTAAACTGAGAGTTCCAGTGGATTTAATTATACCCCCTATTCTTCTTGCTCCCCACTGTCCTTCGCCAGCAGAGATTTCAGGATCTTGAAATAAACTCTTTTTTTCAAATTTAAGACAAAAAAACTAGTTTGCTTTAACACTCCATCTCTAACGACATATACAGTTTTGCTCAAAAATTTACATACCCTGGCAGAAATTGTGAAATTTTGGCATTGATATTGCAAATATGACTGATCATGCCAAAAAATGCTCTTTTATTGAAGGATGATGATCATATGAAGCCATTTGTTAAATAGTTGTTGGGCTCCTTTTTAAATCGTAATGATAACAGAAATCGCCCAAATGGCCATGATCAAAAGTTTACATACCCTGGAATGTTTGGCCTTGGTACAGACACACAAGGTGACACACACGGGTTAAAATTCCAATTAGAGGTTAATGTCCCACATCTGTGGCTTTTTAAATTGCAATTAGTGTCAGTGTATAAATAGTCAATGAGTTTGTTAGCTCTTATGTGGAAGCACTGACTAGGCTAGATACTGAGTCATGGGGAGCAGAAAAGGACTGTCAAAAGTCCTGCGTAACAAGGTAATGGAACTTTATAAAGATGGAAAAGGACATAAAAAGATGTCCAAAGCCTTGAATATGCCAATCAGTACTGTTACATCACCTATTAAGAAGTGGAAAGTTCGGGGATCTCTTGATACCAAGCCAAGGTCAGGTAGACCAAGAAAGATTGCAGCCATAACTGACAGAAGAATTGTCTGGGATTCAAAGAAAAACCCACAGGCAACCTCAAAAGAAAAACGGGCACCCACAGGCAACCTCAAAAGAAAAACCTTGACATGCCTAACCAGGCCTTTTTGTGTCATTGATGCAGTAAAGGCTTCTTTCTGGCACCTCGACCATGCAGCTCATTTTTGTTGAAGTGTCATCATATTGTGCTCCTTTAAAACAACCACACTGTCTTTTTCCAGAGCAGCCTGTATTTTTCTTGTGATTTACCTATGGGTTTCCCTTTGTATCCCGAACACTTCTTCTGTCAGTTATGGCTGCAATCTTTCTTGGTCTACCTGACCTTAGCTTGGTATCAAGAGATCCCCAAACTTTCCACTTCTTAATAGGTGATTTAACAGTACCGATTGGCATAGTCAAGGCTTTGGACATCTTTATATGTCCTTTTCCATCTTTATAAAGTTCCATTACCTTGTTACGCAGTTCTTTTCTGATCCCCATGGCTCAGTATCTGGCTCAGTATCTAGCCTAGTCAGTGCTTCCACATAAGAGCTAACAAACTCATTGACTATTTATACACTGACACTAAATTGCAATTTAAAAAGCCAGAGATGTGGGACATTAACCTCTAATTGGCATTTTAACCCGTGTGTGTCACCTTGTGTGTCTGTACCAAGGCAAAACATTCCAGGGTATGTAAAATTTTGATCATGGCCATTTGGGTGAATTCTGTTATCATTATGATTTAAAAAGGAGCCAAACAAATATTTGATAATAAGTGGATTCATATGATCATCATTCTTCAATAAAAGAGCATTTTTTGGCATGATCAGTCATATTTTCAATATCAAAGCCAAAATTTCACAATTTCTGCCAGGGTATGTAAACTTTTGAGCACAACTGTACTTACCTTTACTTTACTACCCGGTGATCCATTCATTACTGGAAGCTGACAGAAATACTTTATACTTCCAGGAATGGAGGAGCCTTTGACTTACTCCATGTGATAGCTCTGCAGCAATCTACGGCGTCACATGAGGAGTCCGTAGTCCTGTATAGGGTGCGACTCAAAGCTTACACAAGGCTTTCCTTTCTCTCTGTTGGCTGAACAGACCAGTTGAAGATGAATGAAAGAAGTGTATGTTGCTGGGGGTAGTCTGCATCAAAACAAAAATGTTTTGTATGGTTGTATGGTACACATCAGACATATTTTTTAAAGTAAAGCAAGGCCTTACTTTGGTATGTTCACTATTCTAGGCACAATACATTTCTTTAAAAGAAAACACATTTACATGCACGTTCCAAATTCAGGTCCAGTGCTGTGTAGCAGCTTATATAATGTAACCATATACCGTAGATACATTGGAGTAATAGTTTAATGCTGTATGGAATGCCCAGACCTGACGCCATGTACATCTTCAGCACTGCCGTCTCTTTGCAATCTGTCACATGCTTCCAGCTAAGGATAGAGATATCTGTTGTTTATATGGGGTCTCCTGACATGCAGATGATGACCTGGAAAAGGTAGACATTGAAGGATGACTTCTTCCCCTCCTATAAAATATGTGGTTGCATTACAAAAATTGCTAGTGTAGGAAAGGGTGTAAGAATTTACAGATGTACATAATGGTACTGTTGTTCTTTACAACTCCACTGGTTTTTATTCTAAAATATACAATAAATGTCCAAAAAATATATTCTAATTGTATCAACAGAATCTTGCGATTTCACTAAAATGACCACTGTTTCATTCTAACTTTTGTTGTGATTTTCCAGCAATTAAAGCTGTCTCATGAATCACTCACTGAAAGCACTTCGGAGAAAGACAACCTGTTTGTGGATGGAAACTAGAGAAGCAAGAAGATAAAAGAAACTATTTAACTGTGCAATGCAATACCTGTCCACTACTGCCTACACCAAAGAGCCATTGGCTTTGCTGGATGAAGCAATTTAATGTATCACCTCTACATGTATTCTCGTCTATCTCTGTAATGTAAACGGTTGTATGCATGGTGTAGGGGATGTCTGCTGTACTTTCCTTTGGTTATTACTTTGATTGTGTATAGGAAGTGTATTGGACTCTTAAATAACTGGTGGAGAATCAGGGGACTTGTAATCCAGTTAATGCTGGAGTGCAGAAGTGCAATACAGGTACTTAGTTTTATATGCAAGGTGGTTGTTTACTTGTCCTTAATATTTTATACATCATTCAGGTTTACAAATAGATCCTCAGCTGCTTTATTCTTACAGAGGTATTTAATCGTAAATGCACTATACCCTTTTGCTTACTTTAGTGTCCTTTCACATGAGCATTATCCGTGTTTTTGCTAAGAAAAAAAATAATGTATACAGATTGTTTACAACAGTTTGCACTTCAGTTCAGTTCATTTTACATCAGTTTTTATCATCTATCAAAAAAAGACAATATCGTGGTGCCTGTATAACCAGACTAAAATAAAACTATAAATTCTACCAAAGGCAGCAGTTGTGAGAGCTGTTCCTATTAAGTGAATAAGCACTCCAAATAACAAAACCACAAATAGACAGGCGCTTGCTCAATAAAATACAACATGTAAATATGTGTCATATAACATAACAGATGAAATACAAATATGTATAAAGTGCTCTCCCAACACCATGTGTAATAGTAAACCTAATACAGGGTATGGTATAGTCCAAAACTTGTAAATGAATGAGGGTCCCATAGGAGGATGTCACATTGATCCAATAGGTTCTTCTCCACCACTTGTGAGTAATAAATGAATTTCCCACTCACCAGAAGGTGTTGACCTCCACTCTGGATGGTCAAATAATCAAGTGACATATGGATTCCCAACTGTAGGCTTGCATAAGATGGATCTCCAGGCTCCCCTTCTTATAGTAGCTCTCATGTAAAAACAAATTTCCATAAAATTGCTCTAAATGTAGTATTTATTGAGAACCATGGTTCATAAATTAAATAAAAATACACTCACATAATATGGTGGTTGTACCCCAACACCAGTCTGTGTAGCCAATATGGGAACAACATATCTCCCTGTGTAAATCCGGCATGCATTCCAAGTCTTGTGTTAGTGGGCCAGATGTGACATTATGTAGGACCAGAAAGTGACGGGATCATGCTTCTACGTACGTTTCACCTGGCAGCGCCTTCGGGAAGGACTCATTCATTTACAAGTTTTGGACTATACCATGCCCTGTATTAGGTTTACTGTTACACATGGTGTTGGGAGAGCACTTTATAGATATTTGTATTTCAACTCTTATGCTATATGACACATATTTACATGTTGTATTTTATTGATCAGTTTGCATTTGTTTTTGTATCTGTTTCCTTTAGCTTTTACAGAAAGCAATCGTAGCCAACCAAGGTATAAACAAAAATGTTTCCGCTCTAAAAATGGGCATAAACAGATGACATCTGAATACATCCGTTTGGCCCTGTCTAAGTGGAAAAGGATGCAGCCTTGTTCCATTAAAAAAAAACAACAAGAATGTAGGCTGATGTAAACGGATGATCATCTATTTACATCCACCTGCCCATAGACATACATTGTGGTTCAGTCTGGATCCTTCTGAAAAACTGACAGACGAATTTAGAATGAGCACCAGTGTGAAAGGGCTGTTGAATGCACAGAACAACAAACTGGAAAGAAAAAAAAAAAGTCTCATCCAATTAACCAGTTAGTAGTTATAGCTGACATGATGATTGTTCTGTATTCTGCAAAATGATATAGAGCCAAATGATACCAATGAGTATTATGTATTTACTGGGTTTGATTTGGCCATAAATGCTAATGTCATTTCAGCTAAAAGTACAATAAAATGTCAGCTTCGTAATCTGGATATTGGGAAAAAGAAATAAATATGCTGGTGTATCCATTAACACTTTCTAATGAAAACCAACATATGTATTTTTTTGTGCTGTGATCTAGTACAGCATTGTAAAAATACTTTAGACTTTTTTCAGATATGAAATTTGCTCCATGTATCCTGCCTTGCATTGTCTTAGAGTAATATGAGATGGGTACTTTGTACCACACTTTTTTTTTTTTAGCTAATGTGGCAGAGTAATCCTTCAATGTCATGTCAAACAGTCATGTTGGGGGACTATACATTAAAAATATACTAGTCATGGCACAGTGTACTCCATTGCAGTTAGAAAAGCAGTGCCATAGAACAGAGTGACAAGTTCCCAGTCCCTGAGTAACGGAGTTCCAGAAGCATCTATGGATTTTGTATTGCAATGCATCAGTACTAACATTAAACCACTGTTGAAAATATTTAAACAAACTTTTAATCCGCAATTCTCTTTACTCTGTTTTATTGGGTATTTGTTCCTAGGTATGCATACCTTGAGGTTGGTTTATTAATACTGAAGAGTGCAAAATCTGGTGCAGCTGTACATGGTAATCAGTCAACTTCTAACGTCAGTTTGTTCTAATCTAATCTTTAACAAAAGCAAAAAAAAAATGAAAGCTGATGGTTTCTATGCAGAGCTGCTCCAGATATTGCAGTCTTCAGTTTTTGGAAATCAACCCCATAGACTCTCTGCAATTAATAAATAATAAATAGCATTAAAATATAAACCACTATTATACGATGCTCGTAGTGCTTTAGAAATTAGAATATAGCTTTGTTTACTTTATGCAAATGAAAACATGGAAGAAGGTTGTATATAAAAATTGTATGTTATCTGACTATGGGTTTGTTTGTGTCGCCAAACAAATGCAACTTAATCTAATATGCATACCGCTTGCATTTGAGACCTGTCCGTGATGCTTTTGAGATCATTCAAAATTCATTGACAGGTGCTTTGACCTGCTTCTAAGCTACATCAGCCAGCTTGGAACTGCTTTTGCATTCCCATAGACTTCACATAGACAATTCTGACACAAACACAGGCCATAGTTGTGTTCAGCTTGTAAGCCTCATTTGAACTTTGTGCACAATATTTTACCATCATTTTGTTATGCTAATACTTAACCTAAACGCTACTTGGCTTATAGTATGTAGCTCAGCTTTTTCAGTAATTCATAAATAGAAATGGAGGGATTTGACAAACTTTTGTTCACTAGCAATCTGCTGAACCTGGCCCTGCAGTCCTTTTTAGCATGGTTAGAAATTTAGGTGGATTTTTTTTTCATTTTTTAAATATTTTTTTTCATTAAAAAAATCAATCTGTTCCTTAAAATTGAACTACAAAAGGCAAGAGTTCAATGAAATGTTATTCCTTACTGTAAAGAAAACTAATAACTCTCTCATTTCCACAGAATCTCATCTTACTTGAATGACAGCTCTGTATGTTACTGTTGTCAGGACCAGGATCTGAACCCAGGACTTCTGTTGTGTCTGGCAATAGCTCTTTTTGCTGAGCTCCTCGAGATGCTGGACAGTGCCTTGCCTAATCCCTTGGACATTCCTACTGTTGTCTTGTTTCTGGTGAACCTTGAATGCCTTGCTCCTCCTATGCAATGTTGGGACAAGGTCATCTAGAGCCCAGGGTGAACATGCCAAATTGCTGTCCCCCAAGATATATGAGCATAAATGTCAGCAAAAATCCCCCCTCCAGAAAAAAAAACAAATGAGCACTAATCTGCATGCTTACCCCATAAGCATAAATTCCTCCTACTCCTAGTACAAGTATGCCACCCTGCTGAAATCCCCTCTCCCAGCACAATTCTTTGCCTCCCATTCTCCCCAGCTCAAATCTACTCTACCCATATGCCCCTAGCATACATCTACCCCCTCCAACCCTCCCCCCATTAGCACAATTCCTCTACCCCTCAAATTTCCCTTCTAAGTGTAAATCCTCCCGCCGCCCCCCCCCCCCCCCCCACTCCAAATGTTCCCTCACAACACATATCCCCCATATCCTCCCAATCCCTCTTCTTAGCACAAATCCCTCCCACCCCGCTGGCCTCAAATTCCCCCTCCGAACACAAATCCCCTCCCCCCAAACTCCACAAGGTGCCCCCCCCACCACACATGATGCCACAGTGCCCAAGACAGCCACCTCTATTGCCCATGCCTTGTCCTGACCCTGCTCCCATGAGCATACTATTTAAGTCATGACTTTTCACTTCCCGTTTGCCAAATTATTGTGCTCTTCTCCAGCCAGTATCCTGCTCCTCTTGACATCTGTATCTTCATTATTAATGTTACTGATTTTTGGCTTCTTCTCCAAATACATTTCTGCTTGTTCCCAACCTGCAACCACTTATTACAGATCTTTGACTTGTTTACCAACTACTCTTCTGCTTGATCCCTACCCTCCTATGTCTGCTAGTACACCCCAGCTTGCTCTCCCCCTGGTTAGGCGACCCTAAAGACCGCGACCTGGCACTAGCGCATAGCGAAATCCATTCACCTTGGGTGAACCCACATCAGTTGCCGGGGGAATCTGCTTGTGTATTTATTATGTTGGTTTTTGTGTGAGCCACTGCTATAGCCACTGACTTCTGAGCTTGACACCTGATTGTGACAACTGTTATGCAAATGCGGTTCCTAAACTTTTTCCAAGAGCTCAGATACTCCCAAAGAACTCAGAAGCTCAAAATCTGTTTTACACTGTGTTCCTTTTTTTATGACTCCATACATATCGATGTCCTGAAATAATAATAAATATTTTTTTTAAGTCCAATGAAGAGCACATAAATGTTGATAATTCTTGAACAGTTGGGTTATACTGTTGCCTACAGGAGGTTTAGGCACTGGCAAACAGAAATAAAAACATAAGATAGCCCCTGTATAATTCTGCCTCTATCCATCAGGCCTCCATTTTGTGAGCAAGCAGTAGATATGGCCAATACCACAAAGGGGCTGGACCTCTGTTCCTTAATGGACAATAGAAAAAAAGAACAACTTCAGGAGAACGCACAAGCCTAGAATAATCAGCCCTTGACTTCAGGGAAACAGATAGGGAATAGACAGAGCATGTCCCCCACCCCCAGAAGCCCTGTGACAGCATGTAGGGAGTTTGCCCCCCCCCCCACAACAGCTGTCTGTTTTGAAATTGGCTCTTCTGTGTGCGGCTTCACCAGCACAACCATTTCATTCATTTATAGGGATCTGTGAATGAACTACAAATCCCTTCTTCCATCGCGGTAGGCGGACTTGTAGTTTCCAATGAAACAGGAGTTTGTTGATCACTGTACTCATAGTCCTCAGCTCTCCAACTGAACGTCTGTACATCAGTACTAACAGAGAACTGGAGGAATAATCTGCAGGACCCTAGCATTGCACTCGTGTTTCATTGATGTACCATTGTATATGCAATTGATGCATGTACAGTATCTCTCAGCATAAACTCAAAATGAAACCCTTAAGGTAGGAAAAAAATAGAAGGGTGTACTCCTTCTATGGGAAGGGGGGGGGAACAACAGCACCTGTATAAATGATAGGCAGGAATGAGGACATTTGTAAACGCAAACTGGGATGCAGGAACATCAGGACCAGAAGGATGAGAAGGAGTCCGTCCATGAGTCCAACCCATGGGTGTTGCAGGAATTTGGTAGCCATACTGTACACCTTTCTGACCGGTTTTTAAATATATGATGCTAAGAATCATTCAACCTACCCTAAAAGGAGCAAAAATCCTCTGCAAAGGAGCAGAAATCCTCTGCAGAGGAGTGAGTGGCAGGAGCGCTAGAGCTAGAAGAGTGAATAGGTGAGAAGTCTACAGTACAGGAAAGAACCAGTAAGGACAAAAGCATGATCTAACAAGTTCAATGTAGTCTACCCAATTGAGGTTGGATCTTGGTTTGGATAAATGAAAGTGTTTATAAACATATCATTGCCCATAACTTAATGGGACACAAAAGCAACTGTACATTTCTAATTAATTTAATATCACTTACTTTGCTGCCTTGTGGTAGAAGGTTGTGACAGTGGCAGATCACTCAGCTTCTTGGAAAATGTTGTTTGTGTGTTGTCATAATGAAACACTAAGCATAGCACATTATTTCATGAGAATGTTATTTCATTGGCTATCAGTTCTCTATGATGCAATGATAACAGATGTAAAGGGACTGCATAATGGTTTTGTATGTTTTATTTTTATGGTCAGGTCTTAAAAAAATAAACTTTTTTTTTTCAGCTAGGTAAATATAATGTATTGCATATGAATATTTAGCTTTGAGCACTTATTTATGTTTTTTGGACTAGTCTTACAATAGTTTTGTTTACAGAGCTCAATAGCACAAACTCCAATTTACACACTACTTTATTAGAGCAGTGATGGTTCCATACAAAGTTTTAAGAATAGTATTTAAACAAAGACCAGCAAAAGTCTGTCTGTTCATTGAATTAGAAGAATACAAATGTGCATGTTAGCACTGTGGTGAAGAGTGCAGGAGTTACACCTATTCTACCAGTGTAAAAGCAGCTTGACTTCCAAGTCCAGCTCTTTTATGAATAAAGCTTGCAAACAGTCCTACCCAACACTTTGTGGGGCAGAGCTGCTATATTTGTGGTGATAGCAAGTGCAGGAATGCACGCTAGTGCAGTGGCAGGAAGTGTGGGATAGATAGCCTGTGAGCTATGGTTGCTGGAAGAGATGTGCAGTTCAGAGAGGGTCGAAAAATGTTCCCTGGAGAGATGTGCTTTGAGTTATTAGAAAGCAGTGGACACAGCAGATGCAGAATGTGCTGCTGTCCTCTGCTCCATGTAAACTACCTGCCCATTTACTCCATGCAAACCTTTAACCGGAACAGTGGCCAACAAAGATGTAGACTCACAATCTCCAGCTCCAGGCAGACCTCAGATGACTACAGTCCCCAGTTGATATGTACAGGGAAGTATAGAAATGCAGTATCAGCACTTCATCCAAAGTAAATGCCTTGGTGTTCTACACAAAAACAAAAATATAGAAGAAGGTATAGTAGGCACTCAAACGATTGAGAAGACCTCCTGAAATTTCTGTGAGAAATGCTATCATTTCAGCTACCTCATTCATTGAGTACCCACTATACCTTCAAGTATATAAAACATAAGTTTTAAAACATATAAAGTTTTTAAACTCTTGAAATAAAATTGAACCCAAATCATTATAATTTCCCTTTGAATAACATCACTGTGTACAAGCAGAGCTTCAAATCCTTTAGCAGCAGTATGGTATGGTCAGTCCAGGTTTGCTTTGGTGTCCTTGAATAGTCCAAACATACACTGACAGGATGATTGGTTTCTCACTCAGTATGTATACTTGTATGATTGGGCATGGACTTTAGACTCCAAGAGATAAGGACTGATTACAGTGGTTCTATGTGCTCTGTAAATTGTCATGTACATGTTAAAATTATGCAAATGGAGGGTGTAAAAAATGTAAGCTTCTACCTTATATTGTGACATTTTTCAAAAAATATAGTGTTGAGCTTAAAAAAAAAAAAAGATTGTGCTCTTGCTGTTTTATATGTAAGAATGTAAGGGTCTGCAATAACTTGATTGTGTACTGCAATTAAATAGATTGGAAATGCAAAAATTGTTTTTTTTTTCAAAGAATAGCTAGCAAGTACAAATACCTAATAAAATGTGTCTTTTCTAAAGAAGCATTTTGCAGCTTTTTTTTTTTTACCTTGAAGGTATTCTTGAAATACATTTCAAGTAAACGTGAACCCTGCAAAAAATTTCTACAGCTTTCTGTACATTAGTGCAGGGGTGGACATATAAATATAAAATTTAGGGCCAGTCTTTCCAATCCAGGAGTCAGCAGAATTTTTTTACAACTAAAGAAACCTCAAAAGTTACGCGCAAGCTGTACATTTTAAGAAGCATTGGCTATCTGCCTCCTAGGATTTGTCAGCCCTGCATCAATGTAATGAGTAAGTTGTAGATGTAAGAATAAAAGAATTAATAATTTGGCATGTTCATGCTGTAACACCCCTGGATCATTACAAAATAATTTTAAGTAATAATCATAAAATTAGTAATAATAAAAATAACTGGAAAGGGCAAGCAAGACAGTGAAAGTTGTAGTGTTTAGCATTCAGCCTAGTGCTCCTTTACAATGTTGGTCAGTAGATAGTATGCCCTGTTATTGTTGGTCAGTGTAGTGTCCCCTTACATTAATGGTTCCTGATTTCAAGCTACTTGCTGAGCCGAGCGACATTGGTATCAGAAATGTGCAGAAACTGTCAGATGATAAATTGATACACCATTGCTCAACCCTTAGCAACATCTACAACCCAAAGGTTTCACAAAAATATGGATACAAGTCTGTTCTATAGAATGATGCAGGTGTACATTAATTTACATATTGGGATTCCATTCGTGTTTTTGCTGTGCATTCATATCATAGTCCTCATTTTTGGCATATGGCAGAGGCCCAAGAGTTTATTTTTAGTGCAAATATGCACAGGTGAGAATTAGACATGACATGATTCATTGTGTGCAGGTGCAAGATTGCATCATCTGTATTCCAGCATCTAAATCCAGCAAGACAAAGGCTAAAGATGGCACCAGGGCTTATGGGGCGGGAAGTGGTGTGGCAGATACTGCAGGAACCTCTTTTGTTAAATGCTTTAGTAAAAATCAGTTGTTCATAAAATCAATGCATTTGTTCTTTTATGTTACGGTTCCATTTAAATCTTTGTGATGCATGCATGCATAGTATATACTGTGTGTGTGTGTATGTACAGTATGTATATACACTGCTCTAAAAAATAAAAGGAACATTTTAAACACACCAGATCTCAATGGTGAAAAATATCATGCTGGATATCTAAACTGATATGGAATGGGCAATGTGTTAGGAACGTAAGGATGCCCCATCGTTTGATGGAAATGAAAATTATCAACCAACAGAGGACTGAATTCAAAGACACCTCGAAATCAAACTGAAAAAAACTACGCAGCAGGCTAGTACATTTTGCTGAAATTTCAACAACTCAAAATGGTACTTAGTAGTTTGTATGGCCCCCACATGCTTGTGGGCACACTCCTAACGAGACAACGGATGGTGTCCTGGGGTATTTCCTTCCAGATCTGGACCAGGACATCACTGAGCTCTTGGACAGTCTGAGGTGCAACCTGGCAGCAGTGGATGGACCGAAACATGATATCCCAGGGGTGTCCTATTGGATTTAGGTCAGGCGAACGTGGAGGCCATTCAATGGTATTAATTCCTTCATCCTCCAGGATCTGCCTGCATACTCTCGCCAGGGCATTGTCAAGCACCTTGAGGAACCCAGGACCCACTGCACCAGCGTAAGGTCTGACAATGGGCCCAAATATTTCATTCCAATACCTAATGGCAGTCAGGGTGCCATTGTCTAGCCTGTAGAGATCTGTGTGTCCCTCCATGGATATGCCTCCCCAGACCATCACTGACCCACCCCCAAAATGGTCATGCTAAATGATGTTACAGGCAGCATAACGTTCTCTGGCTTCTCCAGCCCCTTTCACATCTGTCACATATGCCCAGGGTGAATCTGTTCTCATCTATGAAAGGCACAGGGGGCCAGTGGTGGACCTGCCAATTCTGGTGTTCAGTGGCAAATGCCAGTCGAGCTCTATGGTGCCGGACAGTAAGCACTGGGCCCACTGGAGGACATTGTGCTCTCAGTCCACCCTCATGAAGTCTGTTTCTGATTGGTCAGAGACATTCACACCAGTGGCCTGCTGGAGGTAATTTTGTAGGGCTCTGGCAGTACGCATCCTGTTCCTCCTTGCACAAAGGAGCAGATAACTGTCCTGCTCCTGCTAATGGGTTAAGGACTTTCTACAGGCCTGTCTAGCTCTCCTAGAGTGACTGCCTGTCTTCTGGCATCTCCTCCATGCTCTTGAGACTGTGCTGGGAGACACAGCAAACCTTCTGGCAATGGCACATATTGATGTGTCATCCTAGAGGAGTTGGGCTGCCTGTGCATCCTCTGTAGGGTCCAGGTATCGCCTCATGCTACCAGTAGTGACACTGACCCTAGCCAAATGCAAAACTAGTGAAAAACAGTCAGAAAAGATGAGTAGGGAAAAATCTGTCAGTGGCCTTCACCTATAAAACCATCCCTGTTTTGGGGGTCGTCTCATTGTTGCTCATCTAATGCACCTGTTAATTTCATTAACACCAAAGCAGCTGAAATTCATTAACAACCCCCTCTGCTACTTAACTGACCAGATCAATATCCCAGGAGTTTAATTGACTTGATGCTATACTCTGATTAATGAATGTTCATTGAATTTTTTTGAGCTGTGTGTGTGTGTATATATATATATATATACAATTCTGTTCAAAATAATAGCAGTGTGTTGAAAAAAGTGAACAAAGCTCAAAATCCTTATAATAGCTTTTATTTCCATACACACAAATGCACTGGGAACACTACACATTCTATTCCAAATCAAAGCATGAAGAAAAATATATCAAATTTGTGGTGTTCCTCTAAAAAATTGAAGAAAAGTGAATATTAGACTGTTCAAAAAAATACTCCAACATTCACTATATAAACTGAAAAATGTTTGAAGATTTTGCTTTCCTTTGAATCACTTAATTAATATTTAGTTGTATAAGCACTGTTTCTGAGAACTGCTGTACATCTGTGTTGCATGGAGTCAACCAACTTCTGGTACCTGTGAACAGGTATTCCAGCCCAGGATGATTGGACTACCTTCAACAGTTCTTCTCTATTTCTTGGTTTTGCCTCAGAAACTGCATTTTTGAGGTCACCCTACAAGTTTTCTATTGGATTAAGATCCGGGGATTGGGCTGGCCACTCCATAATGTCAATCTTGTTGGTCTGGAACCAAGATGTTGCACGTTTACTGGTGTGTTTGGGGTCGTTGTCTTGTTGGAACACCCATTTCAAGCGCATTTCCTCTTCAGCATAAGGCAACATGACCTCTTCAAGTATTCTGATGTATTCAAACTGATCCATGATCCCTGGTATGCGATAAATAGGCCCAACACCGTAGTATGAGAAACATCCCCATATCATGATGCTTGCGCAACCATGCTTCACTGTCTTCACAGTGTACTGTGGCTTGAATTCAGTGTTTGGGGGTCGTCTGACAAACTGTCTCCAGCCACTAGACCCAAAAAGAACAATCTTACTTTCATCAGTCCACAAAATGTTGCGCCATTTCTCTTTAGGCCAGTCAATGTGCTCTTTGGCAAATTGTAACCTCTTCAGCACGTCTTTTTTTTTCAACAGTGGGACTTTGCGGGGGCTTCTTGCAGATAGCTTGGCTTCACATAGGCGTCTTCTAATTGTAACAGTACTCACAGGTAACTTTACACCTTCTTTGATCTTCCTGGAGCTGATTGTTGGCTGAGTCCTTGCCATTTTGGCTATTCTTCTATCCATTCGAATGGTAGTTTTTCGCTTTCTTCCATGTCTTTCAGGTTTTGGTTGCCATTTTAAAGCACTTGCGATCATTTTAGCTGAGCAGCCTATCATTTTCTGCACTTCTTTATATGTTTTCCCCTCTCCTATCAACTTTTTAATCAAGGTACACTGTTCTTCTGAACAATGTCTGGAACGACCCATTTTCCTCAGAATTTCAGAGAGAAATGCACTGTAACCAGCATATACAACATTTGCTGCCTTCCTTCCTTAAATAAGGGCAATAATTGCCACCTGTTTTTCAAAGATTGAATGACCTCACTAATAGAACTCCACACTGCTATTATTTTGAACATGCCCCTTTCAATTAGTGATTCAATTACACAGAATCAGCAGCATGTATGTAATGACTGTTGGGTCTGTTGGATTTCTATTACTCTACTACATCTGCTAGTAAATTATTTGCCATGTAGAAATATCACTTCTACCAAAAACAGTGATTGATCAGGTTAGTAATGTCTGACTGCTATTATTTTGAACACAACTGTATATGTGTGTGTGTGTGTATATATATATATATATATATATATATATATATATATATATATATACACACAGTCAGGATTTGAAATGAAACAAGCAAGATGTGCTTTAACTGCAGACTGTCAGCTTTAATTTAAGGGTATTTACATCCAAATCAGGTGAACAGTGTAGGAATTACAACAGTTTTCATATTTACCTCCCACTTGTTAAGGGACCAAAAGTAATGGGATAGAATAATAATCATAAATCAAACTTTCACTTTTTAATACTTGGTTGCAAATCCTTTGCAGTCAATTACAGCCTGAAGTCTGGAACGCATAGACATCACCAGACGCTGGGTTTCATCCCTGTAGATGCTCTGCCAGGCCTCTACTGCAACTGTGTTCAGTTCCTGCTTGTTCTTGGGGCATTTTCCCTTCAGTTTTGTCTTCAGCAAGTGAAATGCATGCTCAATCGGATTCAGGTCAGGTGATTGACTTGGCCATTGCATAACATTCCACTTCTTTCCCTTAAAGAAACTCTTTGGTTGCTTTTGCAGTATGCTTTAGGTCGTCCATCTGCACTGTGAAGCGGCGTCCAATGAGTTCTGAAGCATTTGGCTGAATATGAGCAGATAATATTGCCCGAAACACTTCAGAATTCATCCTGCTGCTTTTGTCAGCAGTCACATCATCAATAAATACAAGAGAACCAGTGCCATTGGCAGCCATACATGCCCACGCCATGACACTACCACCACCATGCTTCACTGATGAGGTGGTATGCTTAGGATCATGAGCAGTTCCTTTCCTTCTCCATACTCTTCTCTTCCCATCACTCTGGTACAAGTTGATCTTGGTCTCATCTGTCCATAGGATGTTGTTCCAGAACTGTGAAGGCTTTTTTAGATGTCATTTGGCAAACTCTAATCTGGCCTTCCTGTTTTTGAGGCTCACCAATGGTTTACATCTTATGGTGAACCCTCTGTATTCACTCTGGTGAAGTCTTCTCTTGATTGTTGACTTTGACACACATACATGATGGATATGTTTTGTTTTTTCAGCCTAATGATGGCTTGCTTCACTGATAGTGACAGCTCTTAGGATCTCATCTTGAGAGTTGACAGCAACAGATTCCAAATGCGAATAGCACACTTGAATGAACTCTGGACCTTTTATCTGCTCATTGTAATTGGGATAATGAGGGAATAACACACACCTGGCCATGGAACAGCTGAGAAGCCAATTGTCCCATTACTTTTGGTCCCTTAACAAGTGGGAGGCACTTATGCAAACTGTTGTAATTCCTACACCGTTCACCTGATTTGGATGTAAATACCCTCAAATTAAAGCTGACAGTCTGCAGTTAAAGCACATCTTGTTTGTTTCATTTAAAATCCATTATGGTGGTGTATAGAGCCAAAAATGTTAGAATTGTGTCAATGTCCCAATATTTATGGACCTGACTGTACATAGAGAAATAAAAAACTGAAATAAATATCAAAAGGCATATTTAACTGGAGTTTGCTTTTAGATGCACAAAACTGGGAAAATAAATCCTATATATCTCAAGCAGGTCAAAGATAAACTGAGCACATCAATAAATATATCAATAAATCACCTGTATTATTTCCTCATACAGGAAAAAAATGCTCCATAAACTCCATATCTCAGAATGCAGTTTTGCTTTTCTAATTAAAGTTACTGGCTTAGTTTAAGATAGGAGCAAACTTCTAAAAAGTTTCATCAGTTGAGATTCAGCAAAACTTTTTTAAATTTGGCTTATCTCCAAAATCCTAAATTCTGAGCTAACAGTTTCATTGAAGTTTGTGACTAATCAAATCTTTAACAAAACAAGTAACAGCCAAAAATGTGATTTCATACAGTATGTCATGACTGAATTTAAAAAATCAAATGTATCTTTGTTAAAAAATATTAATAAGTTTATTAAGAAAAAACACATTCATGCAAAAGTAGATAAGCCACATGATGTTGCAAAGAGGTTTTGTGCACATAATCGATATCACGGGTGCAGCTACAGATCATGGGGCAATGTAGCAAAATTTTGATTGGGCTCCCAGTGATCTTTCTTTGTGGCACCTGTCAACTGTGACAATACTGTCACTGATCTTAACATAAAGTATGCCTAAACCAAGGACAAGTAGCAGGAGAGTTGTCAGCATAGTTTGTATCCTATGAGAGACCAGTGTAGACACAGCTTGTTGGGAAATAACAGCAGCACAGGGAATTCACTTTTAACCTTAGTAGTAACTATATTAGAGCAGCACAGTGACTAAATGGTTAGCATTTCCACCTGGCAGTACTCATTGGTTTGAATCCCAACCACGGCACCACCTGCCTGGAGTTTGCATGTTCTCCCTGTGCCTGCATGGGTTTCCTCTGAGTACTCTGGTTTCCTCCAACACTCCAAAGACATGCTGGTAGGTTAATTGGCTCCTGTCTAAATTGGCCCTAGTATGTGTATGTACGAATGTGAGTTAGAGACCTTAGATTGTACACTCCTTGAGGGTTAGGGACTGATGTGAATGTACAATATATACTGTATGTAAAGCGCTGCGTAAATTGACAGTGCTATTTAAATACCCAAAATACAATAAATAACTATCAGGATATTTTATAGGATTACATAGTTATAAGTATTCCTTCACACAATTGCTCATAACCAGGGGTGGACTGACAACTCATGGGGCCCCCGGGCAATAGGGGATCATGGGGCCCCTGTGTCCTTGCCCACACTCAAACCACACCCAAAAAAGCCTATGAAAGGTACCAGGGGCATCTCATGGGGCCCCCTTCTGACACCGGGCCCTCGGGCACTGCCCGAGTTCCCAAATGGTCAGTCCGCCCCTGCTCATAACCTACTACAAACATCTTTCAATTGCAGATTATTGTGCAGAACTATAAACCTTAGTTGTCTTATCAGGTTTTAGCTGAGTATATACTCTTGGATATTTACCAGCCTCAGGAACACTGCGTTTGGCATGCAATTTTAATATTAGGGTAGCCAAGCTGTTGTAGAAGTTAGATGGAAATACATCTACATTGATATGATAGCTAAACACAATCTCCTGTAACCACACTTACAAAGCATATATGCTGTGTTTTTCTTTTAATCTTATATTTTGACACAAGAATGCAGTTGTCTATAAAGGTGGCCACAACATTTGGCCCAAAAAATAACAGCATTGTTTTTAATAGGGCAGTTTTTGATTGAATTGGTGGTACTGGGTTTAGTGGTAGACATTAAGCGTTGGGTGGGTGGCAGTTGGTCTGTTATCAAGCAGTAGGAGGATGGAGGGAAAGCCTTAGCTAATGGAACCACTGCTATATATATAAAAAGAATCTCACAACAAAAGTAAAGAAAATGTAAGTATTTTGTCAAACTTTGCATGACAGCAACAATTACTGCAAACAACCTGAAAGTAGTAGAAAACCCTTGGGGGTACAAGCGCCCATAGTTGTCAGAGCCTAGCAGTGTCCCTGCCCTTTAGGATCTTGGGGTTTGTACACTGTTACCCTTGGTGCCCACTTACTTTCTGTGTGTTCCTGCATCCAAATAAGCCTACGTACAAGTATTTAATAACCCAAACCCTAGCTAAATAGTATCGCTAACTTTAGCTAATCGCAGACAGTCTAGCACTGGTGCATTATGAATATCATGTATAGACAGGGGTGTATTTACCCCAAGGCAAACAAAGCATTTGCCTAGGGCAGCATTTTTCAGAGTGGCAGCACTGCCCCTCGGAAGAAGGGACAGAAGAAGGGACACACACGGCATGGGGACCTGGTGGGTTCCGAGAGAGGCTGTGGGTTTCATGACATCACAGCCTGACTCTCATTACCAGGAATGTCCGGAGCTGTGAAGGTGAGTGTCTTTCTCTCTCTCTCTTGCTGTGGGCAGTAGTGGCTGGAGTATGGGGGCAGTGGTTGTGGAAGGCTTTCTTGAGTGTGTGTGTGTGTGTGTGTGGGGGGGGGGGCGCTGATTTTTGTGTTGCTGGGACTCCCTGACTGCATTCACAGCACTAATAGCAGGTCTGGGAAATGGCACTACATTCCACAAAGATGCACTGACATTTCTCCTGGTACTAGAATTTTGGAAAATCAAGAAAGAATACAAGTATTGCTAAAAGCAATATTGGCAGCACAATAGTAGCAGAAAGGGGCAATAGAACAAAGGTTCCCAACAAGTGGCTATATGTACTCCAGGGTATATTGTTTAACCACTTCGCACCGGCGCCTCCATGGCCCTTTAAGAGTTTCAGAATCCGGGAGGCGGGTGGGGTTTTAGGGTCATGTGACCTCCGTGATTCGCTGTCAAGGCGTTCACATGAACGGAAAAGGTCCCGATCGAAAGGGGAGATCGGGAGCTTTCCATGAGTCATGGACATATGTGCTGGGAGCGTGCAGGGCATGCGCTCTCAGCACATATGTATTTTCTAATTGCAAGCAAATATGCGGCCGCTCAGCGTCAAGGCCCAGACAGCAAGAGGCTGCATATTTGCGTGTGCTAGGCGTCAAGGGGTTAAATCATGTTTCATTTTTATTTGAGGATATGAGCATTGTAGAGAATATGATTGTTTATTGCACATATTTAAACAAAAACCAATAGCACTGTTTAAAAGATAGGGCATATAAGGGCTGATAGGATTAGTATAGCACTTGGTACAGCAGCTGTGGTGAATTAGGGATCACATCCAAAGTGTTGGTTCACATTATTTAAAAAACATTTGTGAAAGAATGAGTCCCTCTCCGGAGCTCAGTGAATTCAAGCGTGGTACCATGATAGATTGCCACCTGTGCAATAAGTCCATCCGTGACATTTTCTTGCTACTAAATACTCCACGGTCAACTGTTAGTGGTGTTATAACAAAGTGGAAGCAACTGGGAACAGCAGCAATTCAGCCATGAAGTGGTAGGCCAGTCAATGAAAAAGACTTCCAAACTTTGTGTGGCCTTCAGATTAGCACAAGAGGGGATTATGGTGTGGGGTTGTCTTTCAGGGGTTGGCCTTGGCTCCTTAGTTCCAGTGAAGGGAACTCTTAAGGCATCAGCATTCCAAGACATTTTGGACAATTTCATGCTCCCAACTTTGTGAGAACAGTTTGGGGATGGCCCCTTTCTGTTCCAACATTATTGTGCACCAGTGCCCAAAGCAAGGTCCATAAAGACATGGATGAGCGAGTTTAGGATGGAGGAACTTGACTTACCTGCACAGAGTCCTGAGCTCAACCCGACAGAATACCTTTGGTATGAATTAGTGCAAAGACTGCGAGCCAGGCCTTCTCATCCAGAATCAGTGCCTGACCTCACAAATACACTTCTGGCAGAATGGTCAAACATTCCCATAGACACACTCCTAAACCTTGTGGACAGCCTTCCCAGAAGAGTTGAAGCTGTTATAGCTGCAAAGGGTGGGCCAACTCAATACTGAACCCTACGGACTAAGACTGAGATGCCATTAAAGTTCATGTGCATGTAAAGGCAGGAGTCCCAATATTTTTGGCAACAAAGTGTATATACTGTTGCAGTTTGTGACATTCATGCACATTTAAAACTGAAAGGTCCATAATAACTGCTCAAAACACATTTTCCTGACTTCGTATGTATGGGAAAGGAGCCCATGTTTTGGGTAGTTGTCCATTAAAAAGAAAAATGTTTGGTATGATAACTGTGGGCTGGCAATGGAAGGCAATTCTGGTCATTCATTTGGGTCCACATGATATTATATCTTAAAATTACAGGTTTTTTCCTTTTTTCCCTTTTTTTTCTATTATATAAATGGTTTTCAAATAATAGTATGAAAGTATGTACAGCATTTACCAAGCGTAGTACTATGGGTTGTCTGGTAGAGGGCAGTGTGCACTCTTATATTCTCTGGATAATCAGCTTTCCTTTAAAGCTAACATCATGTTGGAAAATGTCATTGCTTCAGAAGTGCTGAAACAGAATGACAAACTAAACGACAGGGCAAGCTTTGTTTTCTGCAACTTTTGTTGGATGTTCAAAATGTCTCTGTCATTATATCATGTATTCTTTTGTGTCTTGTTGATTCAAAGCCAATTATTGTTGAGAGGTATGCATTTAAGAAATTTCCGGTTAGAATTGTGCATATCAGTAAAACATAGAGTTGAAAAGCACAGAGTTTCATGATCTGTAGACTGATCACTGAGTTTGATTAATCCACCTCTACACCTACATGCTCTCTGTCTGATAGACATGGCTGATCTGAAACAAAAAGGCTGGACATGCTCACCAAATACCCCTGCCCTGTCCTGTTTTTATGACCATATTATATTTAACTTAGCGAAACAATAATGTTTATGCTGATGACACCACTGTATAATATTAGGGATGTGAGTAAGGTGTAAAGTCTGCTATTACTATTATTTTTCAACCACCTTCAATCAGTCGCCATAGTCACTCTTACATCCCCCTACCTGCCCACCACCTTCAGGCAGTCTCCATAGTAGCTCTTACATCTCTCTACCTGCCCACCACCCTCAGACATCTCAGTAGTTACTCTTACATCTTTCGACTTGCCTGCCACTTTCAAACAGTTTCTGTGGCCCCTCTTATATTTCCCTTCCAGCTCACCACCTTCATTCAGTCTCCATAAAGGTTCTACCATCTCGCTGCCCAACCATTACCGTCAAAGAGCCTCGACAATAGGCCACCTAGTTTGCCGCTCTAGACTAGAGTCACTGCCACTCTGCATCTCCTGCCCACCATCACTTAGAGGAGGATATGTCTTTGCTTTTCACTCTACAGCTGCTTTGCATCTCCTGCCTGCCCACCACTTTCAGTTTGGACCTTTAGTGGTCAACAAAGAAGATGGCACTGGGACTCTCATGAGATTACAGAAAAGGCATAATCATATTTTTAAATGAGAAATGTTAGAAGAGAATGGCCAGATTACTTTAACCTGAAATGTGTTGCAACTCAGGAACCCTAAAGCTGCCCACACACTTTTTGAATTTTGCCCAATTTGTGATGAACAAGCCAAAATTTGGTTAGTGGGTGGCCTAGGACCCAACATCCTTTGTTTGAAAAATGGAAGGAGCCAGGTGTAAAATTATTTGCCGAACAGCAACTTCATCCAATCAGATGTAGCTGTTGTTTGGATATTCTGACAGACTCGGTGGGAGATTCATTCACCCCGCTGTATAGTGTGGATAGTGTGTTAGACTTTTTTCATTTGGCCGGTAGGTTCAACAAAAAAAATCTAAATGTGTATGGCCAGCCTTATGACCTATATAACCTAATCTTTTTTTTTTCTTGTTTTTAGAAATACCTTTTCTTCATATGACTGAAATTGCTTCTCACTGCTAATGGCCAAAAGGAGGGAACAGTGGTGTCATTCATCTCCTATCTTTGCCTACAGCAGTGGAAATTTTTAACTTAAAGTTCAGTACAAGCTGTGATTTCACCAATAAAGAGGATCTGATCTGGCACCTACTGCAGTGCCCAGTTGTAATGTGGCTGGTATAAAACTTCAAAAATGTTATACTATTTAGAGATGGCTTACTTTTCTCCTGAGCGGGTACCTCAGCTTGCTAAATTTATGCAGCTTGACTTACTCTCTGCAGTTTTTTGCTTGCTCTATACAAAACTTGGTGTATTGCAGTGGATAGCCAATATTAACAGAATACGTTGTTGAGTTCTATTCCTTTCAACTAAGAATAAAAATATAGGCAATATTGGGCACTAGATTACTCAAACTAGGAGGTCCAAGAATAAGCATCTGGTGTTATGAATCTCGATTACTACTGTAACAAGCAGATGGTGAGGTCAAATTTTGGCATACACATCATTAATCCATAGATCCATCCTGCCTTGTGCCAGAAATTCAGGCTCAGAGTGGTGGTGGTGTCTGAAGTGTTTTCTCAACACACATTAAGTTCCTATATACTATACTATAGTGGCGGTGTGCTTTACACCACTGCATCCGATGCTTTGCATTGCACTTGGTGATATAAGACTTGGATGCAACTGCTCGGCCATGGAAATTCATTCCATGAAGCTCTCTATGTACTGTTGTGCTAATCTGAAGGCCACACAAAGTTTGGTGGTCTTTAGCTATTGACTCTGCAGACAGTTGGTGACTTCTGTGCGCTTCAGCATGTGCAGACCCCGCTCTGTCATTTTACCTGGCCTATCACTTTGTGGCTGAGTTGCTGTTGTTCCCAGTTGCTTCCACTTTGTTATAATACCACTAACAGTTGACCATGGAATAATTAGCAGCAGGGAAAATTCACGGATGGACTTGTTGCACAAGTGGTAACCTATTACGATACCACACTTGAATTCAATGAGCTCTTAAGAGCGTCCCATTTTTTCACAAATGTTTGTAGAAGCAGTCTGTATGCCTAGGTGCTTCATTTTATACACCTGTGGCCATGGAGGTGTCCTAATACTTTTGGCAATATAACGTGTGTGTGTATGTATGTATGTATGTATGTATATATATATATATATATATATATATATATACATACAGTATATATACACACAGTATCTCACAGAAGTGAGTACACCCCTCACATTTGTGTAAATATTTTATATCTTTTTATGTGACAACACTGAAGAAATTACACTTTGCTACAATGTAAAGTACTGAGTGTACAGCTTGTATAACTGTAAATTTGCTGTCCCCTCAAAATAACTCAACACACAGCTATTAATGTCTAAACCGCTGGCAGCAAAAGTGAGTACACCCCTAAGTGAATATGTCCAAATTGGGCTCAATTAGCCATTTTCCCTCCCCGATGTCATGTGACTTGGTAGTGTGAATGGAGAGCAGCTATGTTAAATTTGGTGTTATTCCTCTCACTCTCTCATACTGGTCACTGGAAGGTCAACATGGCACCTCATGGCAAAAAACTTTCTGAGGATCTGAAAAAAAGAATTGTTGCTCTATATGACGATGACCTAGGCTATAAGAAGATTGCCAAGATCCTGAAACTGAGCTGCAGCACGGTGGCCAAGACCATACAGCAGTTTAACAGGACAGGTTCCACTCAGAACAGGCCTCGCCATGGTCGACCAAAAAAGTTGAGTGCGGGTGCTCAGCGTCATATCCAGAGGTTGTCTTTGGAAAATAGATGTATGAGTGCTGCCAGTATTGCTGCAGAGGTTGAAAGGGGGGAGGGGGTCAGCCTGTCAGTGCTCAGACCATACGACGCACACTGCATCAAATTGATCTGCATGGCTGTCGTCCCAGAAGGAAGCCTCTTCTAAAGATGATGCAAAAGAAAGTCCACAAACAGTTTGCTGAAGACAAGCAGACTAAGGACATGGATTACTGGAACCATGTCCTGTGGTCTGATGAGACCAAGATAAACTTATTTGGTTCAGATGGTGTCAAGCGTGTGTGATGGCAACCAGGTGAGGAGGACAAAGACAAGCGTGTCTTGGCTACAGTCAAGCATGGTGGTGGCAGTGTCATGGTCTGGGGCTGCATGAGTGCTGCCGGCACTGGGGAGCTAAAGTTCATTGAGGGAACCATGAATGCCAAAATGTACTGTGACATACTGAACCAGAGCATGATCCCCTCCCTTCGGAGACTGGGCCGCAGGGCAGTATTCCAACATGATAACGACCCCAAACACACCTCCAAGATGACCGCTGAGGGTAAAGGTGATGGACTGGCCAAGCATGTCTCCAGACCTAAACCCTATTGAGCAGCTGGGGGGAATCTGCAAACAGAAGGTGGAGGAGCGCAAGGTCTCTAACATCCACCAGCTCTGTGATGTCGTCATGGAGGAGTAGTAGAGGACTTCAGTGGCAACCTGTGAAGCAAAAGGGTTAAGGCAGTGCTGGAAAATAATGGTGGCCACACAAAATATTGACACTTTGGGCCCAATTTGGACATTTTCACTTAGGGGTGTACTCACTTTTGTTGCCAGCGGTTTAGACTTTAATGGCTGTGTGTTGAGTTATTTTGAGGGGACAACACTGTTATACAAGCTGTACACTCACTACTTTACATTGTAGCAAAGTGTAATTTCTTCAGTGTTGTCACATGAAAAGATAGAATAAATTATTTACAAAAATGTGAGGGGTGTACTCACTTCTGTGAAATACTGTGTGTGTGTATGTATGTGTGTGTGTGTATATATTTATATATATATATATATACAGTATATACACACATACAGGACAACACAGTTCATAAATATCATATGAAATTTATAGATCAAAAAAAAGACACAACAAACCTAAAAAAAGTACTTGCTCTACTTTGGTCAGTGTTCATTTTAGAAGAAAATTATTTTTATCATAGATAAAATAAAGTATAATTCTTTTTCTGTAGTTGCATTCTGTCATAGAACAAAGCCTCCACTATTATTGTTCCTTTTACCATGTGTGTATGAAAATGCACATGCATTCTCATGGGCTTGTGTGCGAACATGACACAGAATTCAGCAGCCTGTACATATCCTATCACAATTTGCTCATTTGCCTTACTGGTTGCAGGGTGGTCATCAACATTTGCTTGTGTTCCTGTGACCTGTTGGCTCATTCCTGCTAACTATTAGCCTGGTTTAACCTGGCTTGTACCTGATCTTACCTGAGCAATATGTTCATTCGGCGGCAGACATGTTTATATAAGAGTACACAAACAGCTTTCACAATGAACATTACTGTTAGGATTACTGCAAGTTTCTCAAAGCCTGACATGAAATACAGTATGTGTTATTTTGCATGGTTATACATGAAGCATGAATAATTCTTGCTTAAAGTGGACCTTCACCCTAAACGTAATGTCAGATTGTCCTGCATCTTCCCCCCTCCCGCACTCACAATTGCATATAAATCTATGTTTTTATTTTTGCCAGTTATTTGTGCTGCAAATTGGTGAGAATGACATTGTGTCTCCTACCCCCCCGGAGAACTTGCAGAGCTTTGGCTCCAGAGTGAGCCCTGTGGCACATCTGCACATGCACAGGTTTCTCTAAACATTTATGTATGTGTGGATTTTTCTATGCATGCACAAAGACAGCTGTTGGGAACTCCCAAACCTTTGATGTCTTTGCTTACTCATGGGAAATCTCCTGTGCTAATGCAAATGTGCCAAAGGGCTCTGCCAGGACCCAAAGCCTGGCCATAGCCTTTTGGCACATCTTCACATCCACTATGATGGCCACACCAGATGAGGTGCAGAGCCACCAAAGAAGGGACTCAAGTTCCTATTCAAGTACTTAAACTGGAGATGAACTTAAAAAGGTGAACATGTTCTACTCTATAGAGAAAATCTACAAATTTTAATTGTACCTAAACAGTACTCTGAAAATAATGCTTTTCACCTGTAATTCCTCCTACAAAATGAGCTAAGGACTTCAATGTGCCTACAGCCTCATGGCTGTATATCTGCATGCAGTGTCAGATCTAAGGCATTTCCACCTCTGACTGCTAGTCTCAGGAGATTTGGAGTGAGTGATTTAAAGGGGAAGTACAGTCAGAGCTTTTGTGCCTGTACTTCTGTGGATAACAGGAGAGCAGTTTGTTCTGCACTCCTGTGACCCGTTTTCAGCTGACAGCGGGCTGAAGTCCGCTGTCGGCTGATGTTACTCAGCCGGTCCAGGCTGAGGATAGATCATGACTTTAAAGTCAGAATCCACCCCAGAGTCTTGAACGGCACCTGGCTCCGCCTAAAGCCAGCTGCTCCCTCCCTTTCCACAGCCCAGCACTCCAGTGAGCACGGGGGGGCAGAGCAGACAGCGGTGACTAACAGTGCCGCTCTCAGAGCGACTGTGAGAACTCAGCGATCAGCTGTCATGTGATCGCTGGGTTCTCACCCTTAGAGCCGGTGGGGGACAGATGCAGCATTGGACTAATGCTGCATCCACCTAGGTAAGTATAATAGGGGAGAAAAAGCCCTACTTCTCTTTTGATGATATCACTACTGTGCTGCTCACTGTTCTCCCTGCTGGAGAGAAATCTGTACCTGAGGAAATGCAGGCAAGCATCTTTCTGTGACTGCTTCATTCATTCTGTGGATCTATACTTTGTAAACCTCTCCTGCAGTATTTTTATTATTCCTTCATCAGGCATCAAACCACCAATCAATAGAGAGGCAGCTCTGACATGAGAAAGCAGAGCCCTGCTTCTAACGAGATGGGGACTTTTAACACCAGCATAGTGATGAACAAATTACAGTAAGTTAGTAATGGAGAAAAGCTCAGGTTCATGAAGACCACACTGTCCTTTGCCTTATTTTGGGCCTGGCATCCACAGTTTAGGTTTAAATACAGTAGATAGACCAAGTAGATAGACTTTTCTAAAGATTTCTCTTTGTTAATCACCTAAGTAGAAGCTCAATATACAAACTGTGTTCTTGGACAATTGAAGACCTCTCTTCTAGCTAGAAAGTAGTGCACTTAGCTGCATACCAATATGAATAACGTTATCTAAAAATCTTTGCAATGGCACATTGTGACACTGCATTCCAATGATATTTGTAAAGCTCCTCTACACATAGTTAAGCATCTTTGTAAGTTGATATATTTGTACACTATGTAGAGTTTGATGTAAGAACAAATTCTTGACACATAAAATGGGTATAAAATATTCTCCAACTGAAGCCTGGTAAACACTGGATACGTCACGAAAGCCTCTTTACTGTACCTTTTGTCATTTTAAGATTTCTTTTAAACTTTTAATTGGATTAGACAAGCTGGTAAATATTTGGATAGTTTTCAAAATGATACATTAACATTAAGTATGCAAGAACTCTTGACTCTTTTTTGTAAAGTTAAATTAGAACTCTGTCCAAACCATTTTTATCACTTAACCCCTTCAATACCGGACACTTATACCCCCTTCCTGCTCAGGCCAATTTTCAGCTTTCAGCGCTGTCACACTTTGAATGACAATTGCACGGTCATGCAACACTGTACCCATATAAAATTTTTATCATTTTTTTCACATAAATAGAGCTTTCTTCAACACTGAGTTTTTAATTTTTTGCTAATCAATTCGTTTCTGTTATAAAATTTTGCAAATAAATAACATTTCTTCATACATTTAGGTCAAAATGTATTCTGCTACATTTCTTTGGTGAAAATAATAATAATAATTGAATTTGTATTTTTTTTCAAATGTTTCTATTATTTTTATTTTTTTTTATTACATTTTTTCTTTTTTTTACAATTTTATTTTTCAGCACACTGTGACCAAAGCAATGCAATATTACCATATTAACATTGAACGACTCTGGGCAAGTGAACAGGATTTTTTTTAACACATTATGATTGCTAACACCAATGCATTTCGATGATATTTGCAATCATTGTTACTGAATGAAACTGATTCATTCAGTCTTTAGTTGTGATTATCTGTGATTGGGCAAAGCTGATCACAATACAGATGGACTGTGATTGGCCCTGTCTGTATCATGTGACTGCCTTGACCAGTCGCAGCTAACAACATAATTGTATACAATGGATGGCATGACAGGAAGCCATCCATTGTATACGATTGACATGTGATCTGCTGTGATTGGTCACAGCGGTAACATGACACTGGCAACGGGTCGGTGTAGTGATATGTCATCGGCTGTGTCACGTGGACACAGCTGGTGACAGATCCCGCCGCTGCGCAGCCCCACGGCCACGTGAGCGGCTCGTTTTGACATTGCCGTCAAATGATGCCCAGTCACAATGGCGAGTGTCCCGCCCAGCCATCAATCTGTTATAGGCCGGGCGGGAAGGTGTTAACAGGAAGATGGCAAAGTTCAGAGAGGGGATAAATGGTATTCATCCCACAGTAGACTTAGGCTCTGTTAACCTCCACCAGATCATCCCCTGCAGCTATCACCTTTTGTATCACCTCCCCCTTCCTTTAGATTGTAAGCTCCACGAGCAGGGCCCTCATATTCCTTCTGTACTGAAATGTATTGTAATTGTCTTCCTTATATTGTAAAGCACTGCACAAACTTTTGGCGTTATATAAATCCTGCATAATAATATAATAATATGAAATTGCAAGCAGAATCGCATGGTATGCATCTGGGTGCCATCATGGCGAAGCGCAAGGTTAAAAATCACACTAAGCTTGTTGACCAAAAATGAGCAGAGCCACGCTCAGTCTGACCCCCCCCTCCCCTACTTGGCTAAGTGGGAATGACACTTACACATCACTTTCTTTGACTCCCAAAAGGAATGAATACTTTTCTTTGCACATAAATCATCCCTATGCAGCAAATACCAAGAGACCATATACAAAATAGTGACTTGTTGGTATAGGACCCCATCAGTCCTTGCAAAACTGTACCCTGAACAAAGTGATTGTTGTTGGCGATGTGGTTCGTCTGTAGGTACTCTCTTACATATCTTTTGGGAATGTACCAAACCTTTTGGCAACCTGTGCTCCACCTTATTCAAAAATTTACGGTCATCTCCTTGTGAGATAATCCTGCTCCGATTTTGCTCAATCTTACTCCCCTATCGCAGAGGCGGTATCACAAATCTTTACTAAAACACCTGTTGAATGCGGCACGGGCCTGCATTCCTAGCTTATGGAAACAACAATATCCCCCAACAGTTGCCCAATGGCTTGCAAGGGTCAATGATATAGAACAACTGGAGGACCTGACCTCAACCCTGTGAGACAAGACTGAGGAACATAAGACCAGGTGGTTCTATTGGAATATCGTTCATTTCTCTGATGAATATATGAAATATATGTGAATAGCATAGTCTCCTTCTGTCTGCTCTCCAAATGGATGGAGTTAGAGATGCGCCTCCCCTGAGTTCCCTCAGAGGTGACCACTTACCCCCCCCCCTTCCCCCCCTCCCCTTTTGTTGTTTCTTCTTTCTTGTTTCTTCTTTGCATTCTCTTTTTTCGTTCCTTCTCTCTCTTAGAAAAATTCTAAAAAATGCTTTTGGGATATGCACGGACCCAGTTATCTATGTATATATTTGACTCAAAAGCACTGCTATATTTTGGATACAGAAAGGTTTTTCCTATTAGATTTCGAAGTGTATGTATATCTGTATCTATGCAGAGTAAGTTTTTATCCATGTATATTTCTACTTGTCCTACGCAATGTACCTTACAAAGCTCTAAATCTTATGTTGGGCACATGTATGGAGTCGATGCATTTCTTGTTATCTGTTGAAATCCTTTAAATAAAGAATTAAAAAAAAAGAGCAGGAGCTTCTTTTGGGCAAGAAACGTGCATAGGGCATTTTGTTCATTGAAGTGAATGGGCTGCTCTATGTTAGATATTCTGTATATAGCCCTACAGAACATACAGTGCACAGTCCACATCTGCTTTTCTGCAACAAGGAAACAGGAAACTTTATTAAGAGAAAAGACATACAGTATACCATAGATGCAGGTACAAACTTATAAACGCTGCCATCTACTGGTTGAAGAATATATCTCTACTGAATACTGATGTAGTTGTCGCACAAAATACATGAACACTGAATTCCAACACTCTGTATACAAGATGTGTTTTCACGTGTAAATCGTGCTTTAAGAATTGCAAATGGGAATGCTCGTTCCCCTTATGTGAGGTCTGAACCTGGCCTTAGAGGATGCTTGAAGGTGCAGCCACAATCTGTCCATGTGAATATATCTATGGATTTAGCTTCAGTGAAAATAAACAATCTGATAATTTGAGCCTTCATGCCCATATGGAAGAAAAATGTATTTTAAAAATATTCTTCCTAAATATATTGACATATATTTGAAATGCTACAATGTTGGCCACATTCAATATATATAAAAAGTAAATTTAACATATATTTTTACATATATTTGTAAATGCATTCCAAAAATGTAGATTTTTATTTTTAAAGACATACAGTATATTTGAAATGTGTTTTTCATATATTTTGTAATAAAAACACATTTCAACATGCAGTGTATGTATGTATGTGTATATGTATGTGTATGTATATATTATATATATATATATATATATATATATATATATATATATACAGTGGGGATCGAAAGTTTGGGCACCCCAGCTAAAAAATTGTATTAATGTGCATAAATAAAGCCAAGGAAAGATGGAAAAATCTCCAAAAGGCATCAAATTACAGATTAGACATTCTTATAATATGTCAACAAAAGTTAGATTTTATTTCCATCATTTACACTTTCAAAATAACCGAAAACAAAAAAATGGCGTCTGCAAAAGTTTGGGCACCCTGCAGAGTTAATATCTTGTACTGCCCCCTTTGGCAAGTATCACAGCTTGTAAACGCTTTTTGTAGCCAGCCAAGAGTCTTTCAATTCTTGTTTGAGGTATCTTTGCGCATTCTTCCTTACAAAAGTCTTCCAGTTCTTTGAGATTTCTGGGCTGTCTGTCACGCACTGCTCTTTTAAGGTCTATCCATAGATTTTCAATTATGTTGAGGTCAGGAGATTGTGAAGGCCATGGCAAAACCTTCAGTTTACGCCTCTTGATGTAATCCCCCGTGGATTTCGAGGTGTGTTTAGGATCATTATCCATTTGTAGAAGCCATCCTCTCTTTGACTTCAGCTTTTTCACAGATGGCATCAAGTTACCATCCAAAATTTGCTGAAATTTTATTGAATCCATTTTTCCTTCTACTCGTGAGATGTTCCCTGTGCCACTGGCTGCAACACAACCCCAGAGCATGATTGATCCAACCCCATGCTTAACAGTTGGACAGAGGTTCTTTTCATTAAATTTTGTGCCTTCTTCTCTAAACGTACCTTTGCTTATTCCGGCCAAAAAGTTCAATTTAAACCTCATCGGTCCACAGAACTTGTTTCCAAAATGCATCAGGCTTGTCTATATGTTCATTTGCAAAGTTCAAACGATCTTTCTGGAGGGATTGTGCAGTCAAACGTGGGTTTTGAATTGTTTTTCTCACAATCCTGCGAGCTGTTCTGTCTGATATTTTTCTTGGTCTTCCAGATCTTGCTTTAACTTCCACTGTTCCTGATGACTGCCATTTCTTAATTACATTCCGAACAGAGGATATTGACATCTGAAAACGCTTTGCTATCTTCTTATAGCCTTCTCCAGCTTTGTGAGCGTCAACTATTTTCAGTTTCAGTTTTCTAGACAACTGCTTAGAAGAACCCATGGTGCTGATTGTTAGGGCAAGGTCAGATGAGTCTGGGCATTTAAAACCTTTGAGCTTGACATCACCTGGTCTTCCCAGACGATGATTGAGAACAATCCATGACACTGGCAGGTCTCAGCTTTGCAAAGGGAGCGAGCAGTGCATGCTATAAATTCTGCAGGGTGCCCAAACTTTTGCAGATGCCATTTTTTTGTTTTCTGTTATTTTTAAAGTGTAAATGATGGAAATAAAATCTAACTTTTGTTGACATATTATAAGAATGTCTAATCTGTTATTTGATGCCTTTTGGAGATTTTTCCATCTTTCCTTGTCTTCTTTATGCACATTAATACAAATTTTTAGCTGGGGTGCCCAAACGTTCGATCCCCACTATATATATATATATATATATATATATATATATATATATGTGTGTGTGTGTATGTGTATATATATATATGTGTGTGTATGTACAATATATATATATATGTACACAGTACATATATATTGAAATATATTGAATATTGCCAAAATTGTAGTATTTCAAATATATATCAATATACTTGGGAAGAATATTTTTAAGATATATTTCAAATATATTTTTCTTCCATGTGGGTGTTTATGCTATGGAGCATGAAGATGTAGCATGTAAACACCACTATAACCAATTTACCTAGAGGAGAAATCGATAAGCTGTCCACTATTCCCCCGATCCCAGAGATCTACCTGGCACTATTGTAGGTAGCTATAGATATGAGAAATTGGTTGGAGCAGATGATGCTCATCTCATGTCAACAAAAGAAGATTCACACAATGGTGGACTCTGAAAGCACTAAGGCCTTTCCCAGAACAAAGGAGGTCTCTGGCATGTTTTCCTGCTGTATGCTGCCATTTGTCTTGGCCATAAAGCTTGTTATAGAAATAATAAGATGGTCCTATATTAAAGCAGATTCAGGTCACCATTTTTCTTCAAGTTCCAAGTGGTCATTAAAAGCACACAATTGATGCAAGTCACAGAAGGAGCACAGACACCCTTACCTTTCATGTCTGATAAAATCCAACTTGGCTTTTCAAGTGAGAATGTACAGGAGTGTGTGTTAGTTATAATGATTAAGTCTATGGGTACCCTAACATCTTAGAAAAAGGAGAATTTCTAGAATAGAAAATGAATATAACCTATATAATGATAAAGCAAAAACATTTAGTCAGTTTTCCTTTAAATACCCATGCCTGCAAAAGCAAGGTCTTTTCATGTAACATAAAGTCTGGATTACTAATGTCTATAAAAATATCTAAAAATACAGTTGCAATTGTAACAGAAAGAAGCACAATACATGATTCAGTTATAAATAATACATGTGATCAAGCAATGCAAGCCTTTAAATAATGCAAGCTAAAGTATTTTAATGATTGCCCAAACGTCACTGTCAGGATTATAATGATGTACAACGCTTGATTTTCTAGCACTGAAACCTACAGGTGATATTCTTAATTACTGTAATAGCAAACTTGGCTTAGAGCTCTACATATGATGGACTTATTAATCACTTCTAAAAATTGTAATTAGCTGCCTGAATTGTTCTTGCCAGGAAAAAAAAGGGAAGGGACATGCACACAGAAAATTATACTGAAACCAGCTCTTTCAGTGGAGCAATTAAAATAATTACATTTTATGCACATCACTTGCTGATTCTGCTGAATTTCTTGCTACATTTTTGATGTGCACATAAATCTATTTATGTGCGCAGCTTTACAAATTCCTAGCAGGTTAGGAGGTGAACTTTAAAATATCAGCTGCTGATTGGATAGTGAGGGCTCCTGCTTGGCAGCTGACTTGCCAATCAGAAGCCAGTATCTTCTCGCTCACTATCTGACATGACAGTGGTGCATAGTGGTAGTGCTGCTTGGCAAATTCTTTTTTTTGCTATACTTTCAATCTTTAGGCAAATTCAACTTCCAACTTCTTTTTTTAAATGGATATATTTATTAAAGTTTTTGTTCCATTTTTTTTTCCAATAAATTTTATTGATTTTTCACAAGAAAACATACATGTTATTCCTCCACATGCGATAAAAGCAGTTATCATGTATAACAGGGAAAACAAAAAATTAAAATGAAACACAAACATACATGAAGACAAAGGGAATGCAGTTGGAGTACCTATTAGTAAGTTACCCAGAAATGTGAACAGATGTTGACTTAAGGAAGGGACTGAGGTGGAGCACCTTGGGAGTCAATAGCTTGAGGAGGCTAGGGGCACCTGTTCAACCAGGAGGTCCAAGGCTCCCAGTCAGAGTCAAAGGTCGAGATTCGGCCTGTCCAAATTGCTAAGGCACGTTCATAAGGGTAATGGAGTTATTATTATTACTATACAGGATTTATATAGCGCCAACAGTTTGCTCAGCGCTTTACAATATAAAGTTTAACAAGTGCTAGAGCTTCAGAGACATTGGGAACAATTTGAGCTTTCCAGTGCCGGGCTATGAAGTTTTTTTTCCATTTTTTTAAATTACCACATTAACAAAACTTACAAGGTCCAAAAAAAACCAACAAGCCAACAGGTGACCACCCAGGGTCTCACAGTTCACGTAGAATAGAAAAGATCTCCAACCTTCTTTAAATTGCAAAAATGTCTGATCGGACTTATGAAACCTACCAACAACAACTTGTATTGAACAGTTTAGCTATTAAAATTACTGACAAGTTGACTTGATTGACTGCCTTGATTGGTTGCCGTTGAAAGTGGCTGAAATTGCATGACATTTATGGCCATGCATTTAAGAACGGCACATGTTGTATTCAGGATCTTCTTGCTTGTCTTAGGCCCAAAAAACAAGATGCAGGAACTCATTAATCCAAGTGCAGTGGTAATCCCCACTTAAATACAAACAATTAGTGCAAACATAATAAGGGACAAAAATGTGCGTAATCCAAACTTTTTGAATCCAAATGTGCAGGAACTCAGCATAATACAACTGTGAAGGTTCAGTTGAAACCCAGTTCCCGTGAAAATGTAATAAAAGAAACATTCCTCCAAAATATGAATTCTTTCAAGTGTTGTCCACACCAGCTATTGGTTAAACCACTAACATCCTCCATTCAAACAAAGAATGACCTAAGTATCTAGTATTATTCAAATTGTGAATCATTACTGACTGACTACTCTGTGAATGCAATTTTTAAGGCAAACCTTGTTTGACCTTTCAGGACAAAGCAGCATATAAGCAATTGCTTCCAAGGGGGTCTAAAGCAGGGGTGTCAAACTGGCGGCCCTCCAGCTGTTGAGAAACTACAAGTCCCATCATGCCTCTACCTTTGGGAGTCATGCTTGTAACTGTCTGTCTTGCAATGTCTCATGGGACTTGTAGTTTGGAGGGCGGCCAGTTTGACACCTGTGGTCTAAAGAGTTAAATGTTTTTCTTTTGATATGTTCTTGCTTTGAACGGTAATCAAGTACAGGAAGTAGTTGTTACAATGTATCTGTTTGTAACATTTGTCCTTAGGTTGACCTAACAGGTTCATGTATCTGGGAAGGAGGGGTTAACTCTGCTGGCCAAGTTTCCCACTCTTTCTCAGAAAGTTTCTATCCCCTGTAGGGCATCCCACATAAACAGGGGTGGGCCTCCTCAGTGTCTCGGGGAGTCCTGGGGGAATAACTGTCAAGATGTACCCGTTACTCTACTGGCCAGCCCCCTTATGTGATCTCGGTTGGGGTTCCGAGGGTTCTGGATCTACATGGACTTATGCTAACATCTGCTGGACTCTTTGTGGATACTTTTTGCCTTAATAAATATTGCTTGTTGGACTCTTGCCTTGTTATGGACTACTTTGTGAACTTTATTGCTAAGTCGGGTATGATTAACTCTTGGGCACTAGATATGTGCAGAATGGAAACATTTGTTTTGTTTCAGATAAATTTGTTACGTTACTAATTTTGTTGCATGTATTCATTTCAGAATTAGTTTTATTTCATTGAATTGTATTTTGTTTATTCATTTTGTTATGAATTCCAAATTTTCAGAACAATTTGAATTCTAATAGGTTGAAAATGTATCCGCCAATCTGAATTCTGTGAGAATAGCTGGTTGTTAAGGAGCAGGACGGGAAGCTATCTGCTGCATATTTAACAACCGATGACTCATCAGCCATCAGTGGGAATCCCCACTGACAGCTGAATGCAGGCCCGAACTGGGACAAAAAATAGGCCCAAGCATTTTAGACTGAGCAGGGAATTTTTAAGGGGGGGGGGAAGGGGTTCATGGGGCAGTTGGTGATGGAATAATCACGGAGTCGGTCCTTTGCACTGTAATATAAAGGAGAACTGTGATATAAAGGGGACTGCACTGAAAAGGGGCACTAGATTGATTACAGTGCCCCTTTACAGCGTAGTCCCCTTTATATCATAGAGCCCCTTTACATTACAGTGCCCCTAGAGATCTAATCACAGTGCCACCATATATTCAGATGGCCTACTCCAGCAAAGAGGCATCCCAATCCAACAAAGCGACAGCCCATCCATTCCCATATAGCAAACAGACCGCCCAATCCAGCAAACAGACATCCACATATAGCAAAGAGCAATCCTCCTATAGCAAAGAGCCATCCCAACCAGAAAATAGACAGCCCATCCAGGAAAGAGACAGCCCATCCAGCAAAGAGACAGCTTGTCCAGCAAAGAGACATCCTGCCCAGCAAAGACAGAGCTCATCCAGCACAGAGACAGCCCCATCCAGCAAAGAGATAGCCCCGTTCAGCAAAGAGACAGCACACTCAGTAAAGAGACAGCCCAATCCACCGCAGAGCTGTAACAGTGTGCCGGCGGATGAAGGAGAGAGGCTGCCGATGTCCCTTCAGTGCAGCTGTGTGCAGCGGCCAGCCAGGAAGGTGTCTGTGTGTACTCGGCGGCACTTCCTGCTTGTCACTGGAGCCATCAATGCCGCTCCTCCTGTTAGCCCTGCTTTGGGCATAGCCGTACAGTGGGAGGAGAGAGGTTGCCACGGCCTGTGTTAGCCCTGTCTAGGCCGCAGTCACTGCTTACCTCCTGCTGTGTGGCCCGGTCATCAACAGGCCTCTCTTCTTCAGCCTGGCAGCCCTGGCTCTCCGGGCAAATGCCAGGTGAGCCCTATGGCGAGTCTGGGCCTGGCTGAATGTAAACAAAAGAATGTCAACAATGAAAAATAAAGAAACAAAACAGTGTGGGTCCCCCCCCCCCTCATCTATTTCAGGCCCTTGGGGTCTGGTATGGATTTTAAGGGGAAACCCACACTAAAATTGAAAATGGTGTGGGGTCCCCACCAAAATCCATACCAGACCCTTATCCTAGCATGCAGCCCAGAAGGTCAGGAAAGGGGGGTGAGTGAGTGAGCGTTTCCCCCCTCCTGAACTATACCAGGCCACATGCCCTCAACATGGGGGTGCTTTGAGGTAGCGGGGATCCTGACCCAAATCACTTTGTCCCAATATTGATGGGGACAAGGGCCTCTTCCCCACAACTCTGTGGGGGTCTGTAGGTGGGGGGGCCTATCGGCATTTGGAAGTCCCCTTTAACAAGGGGGCCCCAAGATCTTGCCCCCATTCACCAAAAAACTGTAAAAGTCAGTAAAAATGCAGTTTTGAGAAGTCCTTTATTTGAAAAAAAAACCCTAAAAATAAATGTCCCCCAAAATAGATCTAATGTCAATCATGACAAACTCTGGTCGCCGACCTGAGAAAAAAAAGATCTCCCACCATCTGACAGCTCCACTGTCTGACAGTTCTTAAATAACTAAGGGGCAGGGGACACCCAATGACATCATTAGGTGACCCCACGCCCTTGTGATGTCATTGACCAGCATGCCCCCGGTCGATGATGTCAAAAGTGGGCAAGGTCACATCGGGTGTGGAGCTCTTTTTTTATTTTTCTCCAGGTCAGTGGCTGGCATTCACCGTGTTTGACGTTGGATTTACTTTGAGGGACATTTATTATTATTTAAATTTTTTTTCAGTAAAGGACTTGCTGTGATTTTACTCACTATTTACACTTTTTTGGTGAATGAGTAGGCCTACTCATTCACTAGGTGACTTTCAGATTCTGATAAGCCCCCCCACCCACAGACCCCCCACAGCCCAGGGTTGTCGGAAAGAGGTCCTTTTCCCCATCAACATGAGGACAAGGTTCTTTGGGGGGGGAGCCCCCCTACCCCAAAGCATCCCTCCATGTTGAGGGTATGTAGCCTGGTATGTTTTGGGGGGGCGTTTGCTCACCCCCCCTTTCCTGACCTGCCGGCCTGCATGCTAGGATAAGGGTCTGATATGGATTTAGGGGGACCCCACATTGTGCTGTTTTTTTTTTTTTTTTTTGAAGTGGGATTCCCCTTAAAATCCATACGAGACCCAAAAGGCCTTGTATGAATGGGAGAGGACCCCACGTTGTTTTTTTCTGTATTTTTCATTGCCAGAATTCTTTTGTCTACATTCAGCTGTCAGTGGGGAAACCCACTCGTGCGGACTGGTGTGTTTATGATCATTGTCCTGCTGCATAATCCAAGGGCGCTTGGGCTTGAGATCACAAACTGATGGGCAGACATTTTCCTTCAGGATTTTCTGGTAGAGCGCAGAATTCATGTTTCCATCAATTATGGCAAGTCATCCAGGTCCTGAAGCTGCAAAGCAGCCCCAGACCATTACACTACAACCACCATGTTTGACTGTTGATATGATGTTCTTTTTATGAAATGTTGTGTTAGTTTTACACCAGATGTAACAGGACACAAAAACTTTTATCTCAGTCCACAGAATATTAGCCCAAAATTCTTAGGGATAATCAAGATGTTCTTTGGCAAATGTGAGACGAGCCTTTGTGTTCTTTTTTGTCATCAGTGGCTTTCGCCTTGGAACTCTCCCATGGATGCCATTTTTTCCCAGTTTTTTATTGTTGAATCATGAACCTTAACTGAACCAAGTGAGAACTGCAGTTCTTTAAATGTTGTTCTGGGTTCTTTGATGACCTCCTGAATGAGTTATTGTTGTGCTCTTGGAGTAATTTTGGTAGGTCAGCCACTCCTGGGCAGGTTCACCACTGTTCCAAATTTTCTCCATTTGTGGATAATAACTCTCACTGTGGTTCACTGTGGTTCACTGGTATTCCAAAGCCTTAGAAATGGCTTTGTAACCCTTTCCAGACTAATACTTGTCAATTATTTTGTTTCTCATCTGTTCTTGAATTTCTTTAGATCACAGCATGATGTGTTGCTTTGTGAGATCTTTTAGTGTGCTTCGCTTTGTCAGACAGCTTCTATTTATGTGCTTTCTTGATTCAAAAGGTCTAGTAGTAATCAGGCCTCGGCGTGGCAAGTCAAAATTTAACTCCGCTTTCCAAAAAATGTGGTTAATCACAGTTCTTTCATGATTTAGCAGGGAGGGGGCAATTACTTTTTCACATAGGGCCAGGCAGGTTTTGACAGCTTTTCTTTATCTTAATAATTGAAATCATAATTTTAAAAGCTGCATTTTGTATTTACTCGGGTTGTTTTTGTGTTATATTAAAATTTGTTTTATGATCTGAATTATTTAAATGTGATACAAATCAGGAAGGGGCAAATACTGTTTTTTACAGCACTGTAGATGGTTACATTGTATTTGTTATGTTTATGGGTTGATGGCTACAGAAAAGCAATGCTAAGTGAATTCTACTCAAAACAAGAAGTAAATGGCATGAAGAAATATTATCTGCCTAAATTCATTAATGAAAAGTCCATAAAAAATTCATAAAAGAAGTCCAGCATCAATGCAATGATACTGTGTAAGTGTCAAGCAGGTGGTAAATATAGCATCAGCGACAGAACCCTTGAAAATGTAGCATGGACTCTGTAGGCATATAAGGGAAAACATAGAGGGGCGCCAGACTAAGTGCAGCATTAAAACATCTAGGTCAGTTCGAGTTCGGCGCCATCTTGCGCTCTACGCTGGTTATCATGGCAGTCGGCTGCTTCCTGGTCTTTCCATCTCTACCACCCTACTGCCTTTTCATTTCAACAAATATGTGAGTTATCAATTATGAAGTTTAATAAACCTAGGAGTTTTTAATGCTGCACTTATTCTGGCACCCTTCTGCATTTTCCCTTACTCAAAACAGGAGTGTACTCTACCCTGTAAAATCAGAATCTGATTTCAGCCACTGCTACTGATACTATTTCAAAACTCTTCCAAAAACATTTGAAATGTAGATAGCAACTCCCAGGTACAGGAACCCTAATATATATAACAGATGTTAAAGAGAATCTGCACTGTAGAAGCTTTGCCCAGAAAAGGCAAGCAGAGGACTAGTCACCAGTATTGCCTGTAGGCTCCCCGCACCTGATCTTTTCCTTATTACTGAATTACCATGCCCTATTCTATATGGGGGCTCTTTGTATAGGTGGCCATCTTGGTAGAGTTGATGGGCTTTGCTTCTTCATGTCACAGCTAGCTGACTCCCTTACCCCTCCCATAATTAGTGATCCAATTACTGATATGGTAATGATCAAGATGCTGCAGGAAAGGTGAAGAAAACACTGATCCAGGAGGACCTGCAGGAGCAGAGAGAGCCTAGCCCTGCAGGTCATCAGGTACTGATTTTTCAGCAATGAAGAGAACATTGAGCAGCATAGTAGAGACTTTACCAAATATCACTCAAAATCTTGTCAGACTAGCAGTCTGGGAAAACAGTGCCTTAGCTCAAGGGTCTCCAAACTACAGCCCGTGGGCCAACTCCAGTTCACTTCAAGACTTTATCTGGCTGATGTAAGAGGGGATTCTGATAGGACACTGATGTAATGGGGTACTATCATGTAAAAGAGAACTCTGATGGGACCCTGATGTAAGGAGGACTCTCATCTAAGGAGGATTCCAGTGTAAGGGGGAACTCTAATGGATTCTAAGTTTATATGGAATTTCTTTGCTTTGTCTTATGGAGATTTTTCTGTTGTTCTAGCTCACATTATGCTGGTTACAAAAATAAAAAAATGTAAAACCTACTCATTCATTTATATTTGATTTATTCATTTATAAAGCTTATTAGTTTTGGCCCATGTGTATTTGTAAAAAATATACATTGTGGCCCTCGTAATTGAAAGTTTGGAGACCCCTGCCTTGGAATATGTCACACAGCAGATATATGGCTATAAGGTTTTTGAACATATATGGCCAGGCACAGTCAGATATCCAGCAATCACATATCAACAATTTAAAAAGCCATCCACAACTCGCCCCGCAACTAAATCACTAACCTAGTCTCAAAATACCAACCAAATTGATCTCTTCCTTCCTCTCAAGACCTCCTGCTCTCTAGGTCCATTGTCACCTCCTCCCATGAACGCCTGTAGGTCTTCTCCCGAGTCCCTACCCCAATCTGTCCGACTATCTCCTACTCTGTCCACTTTTAGGAGATCCCTGAAAACTTTTCTCTTTAGAAAAGCCTAACCTGCCTTCACCTAACAACTATTCATGTATTTTCTCCATCAGCTCATCCCCCCCAGTAATTATGGCCCCCAGCTACATCACTAACCTAGTCTCAAAATACCAACCAAATTGATCTCTTTGTTCCTCCCAAGATCTCCTGCTCTCTAGGTCCATTGTCACCTACTCCCATGCTCGCCTGGAGGACTTCTCCTGAGTCTCTTCCATCCTATGCAATTCCCTACCCCAATCTGTCCGACTATCTCCTACTCTGTCCACTTTTAGGAGATCATTGAAAACTTTTCTCTTTAGAGAAATCTAACCTGCCTTCACCTAACAACTATTCATGTATTTTCTCCATCAGCTCATCCCCCCCAGTAATTATGGCCCCCAGCTACATCACTAACCTAGTCTCAAAATACCAACCAAATTGATCTCTTTGTTCCTCCCAAGATCTCCTGCTCTCTAGGTCCATTGTCACCTACTCCCATGCTCGCCTGGAGGACTTCTCCTGAGTCTCTTCCATCCTATGCAATTCCCTACCCCAATCTGTCCGACTATCTCCTACTCTGTCCACTTTTAGGAGATCACTGAAAACTTTTCTCTTTAGAGAAATCTAACCTGCCTTCACCTAACAACTATTCATGTATTTTCTCCATCAGCTCATCCCCCCCAGTAATTATGGCCCCCAGCTACATCACTAACCTAGTCTCAAAATACCAACCAAATTGATCTCTTTGTTCCTCCCAAGATCTCCTGCTCTCTAGGTCCATTGTCACCTACTCCCATGCTCGCCTGGAGGACTTCTCCTGAGTCTCTTCCATCCTATGCAATTCCCTACCCCAATCTGTCCGACTATCTCCTACTCTGTCCACTTTTAGGAGATCACTGAAAACTTTTCTCTTTAGAGAAATCTAACCTGCCTTCACCTAACAACTATTCTTGTATTTTTTCCATCAGCTCATCCCCCATAGTTATTACGGCCCCCAGCTACATCACTAACCTAGTCTCAAAATACCAACCAAATTGATTTCTTTGTTCCTCCCAAGACCTCCTACTCTCTAGGTCCATTGTCACCTCCTCCTATGCTCGCCTGCAGGACTTCTCCCGAGTTTCTCCCATCCTATGCAATTCCCTACCCCAATCTGTCCGACTATCTCCTGCTTTGTCCACTTTTAGGAGATCCCTGAAAACTTTTCTCTTTAGAGAAGCCTATCTTGCTTCCACCTAGCGACTATTCTTGTATTTTCTCCGTCTGCTCATCCCCCACAGTTATTACCTTTTGCATCTCTTGACCCTACCCTTTTAGATTGTAAGCTCTAAGGAGCAAGGCCCTCTGATTCCTTTTTTATTCAACAGTACTGTAACTGTACTGTTAGCGCTCACTTTGTAAAGCGCTGCACAAACTGTTGGCGCTATATAAATCCTGTATAATAATAATAAGTGCACTGGGAAATTCATCTGGGAAAAATAAACACATTTTGAGGCACAAGGTCTCTGAACACTGCAGGAGTGTCATGGACATTTGTTATAATTCTTCTTCAGTTGCCTTAATGTTTCCATTCATGACCCCTATTCTACTAGGGCTGAACAGAAAATAAAGAGAAAACTAGATGCTATGGCTGCTCAAACATAGAGGCCCATTTTCTTCTTTTCCGTCTCCACTGCTGAAGCTTGTCATACAAAATGCTTCAGTTGGAAGCAAAGGTTCTCTTTGTCCATTGCATTGCTGGTCGAGGGATGCAAGCAATGAAAAAGAGAAATGGTGCTCTCGGTTACGAACCTCCAGGTTATTTATTTATGTGAGGACTAAAGATGGATGGGATTTTCACAGACTAATGACTGGGATTTGTTCTATTTAAATGATTTATTGTAAATGTTTCTTTTTAATCCAAATGCAGCACGCTGGCACTTGATTTGATGACAAATGCCATGTATCAGAACAATGAGTTGAGCAATGTAATAATAAGGAAGAGATGCATCGATAATAGGACTCCAGGAAATGAGAAAGCAAAGGCCTGAGGCTCAGCTGCAGCCATCGCACCTGTGGATTTAGGGATTAATGGAAACTGTGAAGAGTATTTATTCCATGCTAGAAATAGATGCAGCTGTACTAGGTCATTTGAATGCATCAGTTACAAATCACAGAAAGAAGGCAGATTATTCCATGCTGAGCCTGATGTGCTGTACTATGTCATTGATGACAGATTTAACGACAAAATACTTCTTGGCACACTGGTTTAGAAAACGCCAGGACAATTAATTGTTGTCTTTGGCTTAAGCAGCTCTGCATGTGACTAAGAAGGATATTAAGTATTTTATCATATAAACATGCTTTCAAGGCAGATGTATCTTGTTCTCCTTTTAGAATTGTGTTTATCACGTGTGTACTGTTATGTTTTTAAAGAGTTTTTCTCATGACCCTTAAGTAATTTTTAGCTACATTTTCCTTCTGAAAAGGACAGCCTGCCTTCAGTGTTACTTTCATGTAAAATAAAATCCAGCAATAAAAAAAAATAATAAAAAAATGTAATTAAATTATATATATATATATTTATATATATATATATATACAGTCAGGTCCATAAATATTGGGACATCGACATTGTCTTTGGCTTAAGCAGCTCTGCATGTGACTAAGAAGGATATTAAGTATTTTATCATATAAACATGCTTTCAAGGCAGATGTATCTTGTTCTCCTTTTAGAATTGTGTTTATCACGTGTGTACTGTTATGTTTTTAAAGAGTTTTTCTCATGACCCTTAAGTAATTTTTAGCTACATTTTTCTTCTGAAAAGGACAGCCTGCCTTCAGTGTTATTTTCATGTAAAATAAAATCCAGCAATAAAAAAAATAATAAAAAAATGTAATTAAATTATATATATATATATATATATACAGTCAGGTCCATAAATATTGGGACATCGACACAATTCTAACATTTTTGGCTCTATACACCACCACAATGGATTTGAAATGAAACAAACAAGATGTGCAATTTTAATTTTTTCAATTACAATGAGCAGATAAAAGGTCCAGAGTTCATTTCAAGTGTGCTATTTGCATTTGGAATCTGTTGCTGTCAACTCTCAAGATGAGATCCAAAGAGCTGTCACTATCAGTGAAGCAAGCCATCATTAGGCTGAAAAAACAAAACAAACCCATCAGAGAGATAGCAAAAACATTAGGCGTGGCCAAAACAACTGTTTGGAACATTCTTAAAAAGAAGGAATGCACCGGTGAGCTCAGCAACACCAAAAGACCCGGAAGACCACGGAAAACAACTGTGGTGGATGACCGAAGAATTCTTTCCCTGGTGAAGAAAACACCCTTCACAACAGTTGGCCAGATCAAGAACACTCTCCAGGAGGTAGGTGTACGTGTGTCAAAGTCAACAATCAAGAGAAGACTTCACCAGAGTGAATACAGAGGGTTCACCACAAGATGTAAACCATTGGTGAGCCTCAAAAACAGGAAGGCCAGATTAGAGTTTGCCAAACGACATCTAAAAAAGCCTTCACACTTCAGGAACAACATCCTATGGACAGATGAGACCAAGATCAACTTGTACCAGCGTGATGGGAAGAGAAGAGTATGGAGAAGGAAAGGAACTGCTCATGATCCTAAGCATACCATCTCATCAGTGAAGCATGGTGGTGGTAGTGTCATGGCGTGGGCATGTATGGCTGCCAATGGAACTGGTTCTCTTGTTTTTGATGTTTTGATTATGTGACTGCTTACAAAAGCAGCAGGATGAATTCTGAAGTGTTTTGGGCAATATTATTTGCTCATATTCAGCCAAATGCTTCAGAACTCATTGGACGCCGCTTCACAGTGCAGATGGACAATGACCCAAAGCATACTGCAAAAGCAACCAAAGAGTTTTTTAAGGGAAAGAAGTGGAATGTTATGCAATGGCCAAGTCAATCACCTGACCTGAATCCGATTGAGCATGCATTTCACTTGCTGAAGACAAAACTGAAGGGAACATGCCCCAAGAACAAGCAGGAACTGAAGACAGTTGCAGTAGAGGCCTGGCAGAGCATCACCAGGGATGAAACCCAGCGTCTGGTGATGTCTATGCGTACCAGACTTCAGGCTGTAACTGACTGCAAAGGATTTGCAACCAAGTATTAAAAAGTGAAAGTTTGATTTATGATTATTATTCTGTCCCATTACTTTTGGTCCCTTAACAAGTGGGAGGCACATATGCAAACTGTTGTAATTCCTACACCGTTCACCTGATTTGGATGTAAATACCTTCAAATTAAAGCTGACAGTCTGCAGTTAAAACGACATCTTGTTCGTTTCATTTCAAATCCATTGTGGTGGTGTATAGAGCCAAAAATGTTAGAATTGTGTCGATGTCCCAATATTTATGGACCTGACTGTATATATATATATATATATATATATATATATATAAATAATATGCAATTGCTACATAAGCCATGTTGAAATGCAATGTTATTAACCACTTGCCTACTGGATACTTATACCCTCTTCCTGCCCAGGCCAATTTTCAGCTTTCATCGCTGTTGCATTTTGAATGACAATTGTGCAGTCATGCAACACTCTACCCATATGACATTTTTTTAATTTTTTGCACACAAATAGAACTTTCTTTTGGTGGTATTTATTCCCCACTGGGTGTTTTATTTTTTGCGCTATAAACAAAAAAAGAGCAAAAATTTGGAAAAAAAAATGTTTTTCTTTGTTTCTATTATAAAAGTTTGCAAACAGGTAATTTTTCTCCTTCACTGATGTGCGTTGATGAGGCTGCACTGATAGGTAGCACTGACGGGCACTGATGAGGTGGCATGGATAGGCAGCACTGATGGGCACTGATAGGCTGCACTGATGATACTGCACTGATATGCAGCAGTGATGGTCACTGACTGGCGGCACTGCTGGGCGGTACTGATGGATGGCACTGCTGGGCACTGGTGGGTGGCACTGCTAGGCGGCACTTTAGGGCACTGATCATCAGGGCCAATCTTCTCTGTGACAGTTGCTGATTATCAGCAGTGCTTTCCTCACACTGTGACAGCGTGAGGAAAGTCCTGCAACTGTATTTACTCTGTGATCTGCTGTGTCATTAAACACAGCTGATCACATGGTAAAAAGCTGCTGTGATAGGCATTTTACCTCATCACATGATCAGCTGTGTCCATAGGACACAGCAATCACTGAGATCGCCGGGTGCGCACTGCTGGGGGAGATCGGGAGGACACGTTCTGGGAGGACATTATATGACTCCCTCCCAGAACTGGACAACCATCATTCGGCTATAGCGCGTTTAGCAAGTGGTTAAAAATTACTTTTTCTTTTCAATCTTCAGCCGCAGTCATTATCTGTAAAATGCAATATGGCAACCTGGAGGCATTCTGTACAGCATTAGTGTACAGAAAGTCCCACAAAAATGCCATTTACTGCCTGTGTGATTGGCTCACTGCTTCTCCCAGAAGTCTGCACTAGGATGCAATTCAGATTTTAGGCACCGCCTGCAACACGAATCTCAGTTTTGGTGAGATATTTCCCAAAGGTTAAATACTTCTAAAGGGCTGCAGACCCTGTGGCTTTTATCATTAAAACACTGAGAGTGTACCAACTGATTCTAGGGAACCAGTCCCTCCCATTTAGAAACAGTTTGAAAAGGGCATGATGAAGCAAACTGTTCTTTCTCCAGAGTAACAAAAGATAGTAATATGCTATGAAGAGTGCTAAAATGCCTGCAAAGTACTTGATCACCTAGAGGGGATTGCTTTTTTCTCAACAAAAGTGAACTTACTCTTTAAGATTAACACACCAATGTGTTTTTTAGTGCTTTTTGCTTTTAGAAGAAGTGCACTACAGTCCATTTAACATGGTTTCCTATGGAACATGTTCACATCTATGCTTTTTTGAGCTGATGTGTTTTTGGAAAGGGTCAGGGACTTTTTTAAAAGCAAAAAGCTACAATAGAGTTCAATGGAGAAGCTGCTGAAATGCACGGTAGTGTATTTTTGCAGCGTTTTTCCATGTTTTGCATTTTTAGTCTACCCAGAAAGAAAAAGAAATTCCACTTTAACAAAAAAAAAACAAGAGCTGCACAAAATGCGGTAAATAACATGGGTAGAAACATGCAAAACAAACTGCAAAAAGCACCGGAGAAAGCATCAAACGTAAAATGCATTTATGTGAACCAAGCCTAAAGCAGAACTAAATTTCACTGTATGAGGGTGGGCTCTATGCAAATGTGAAAGCATGCACAGTATATAGCGCACATTGCCCTCTTTCTGTGATGCCAAGTGCTGGCGGAAGTCACCGCTCTGTCTGGCGCCATCTCCCTTGCTACTTCTTCCAGGTCCAGCAACACTACTCTTCACCCGCAGGATGGTCACTGATGATGTAGGTCTTGTGCATGCTCACAGGACTTACACCATCCCTGGCTCTATTTTTGAGTTGCGGAGAATGAACTGGGATGTACATTGCATGCATGCATGGGATAAAGCTTTTTTGGGAAAAGAAATATTGCACAAGGTATTGCACAATTTCAAATGTTTTTAGTTTTAACTAGACAGTGCAGTTATTTTCTTTGTGTCATTTGTTTGCCTTACCTTTTAATAATGAGCTCACATGTTGTGGCTGCAGTTTGTAGTGTCATGGCTGATTGATTCTCCTGTGTTCATGCAATTAATTCACCTAACTTGTTCCTATTCACCAGAGGGACATGCAACTTCTTGTTCCATATATGAAGAAAAAAAAAGAGGGCACACGGGCCTAGCGCATTACCTATAAAAACGAGATTTATTGATATAAAGTAAAATACTCACAAAGGAATAACATAAAATGAAGGGCATGTCACAAGAAATGCAGCGTGGTCCAATCACCCTGAAGGATGACTGGTGGGGGACTGTAGACCTCTAGGTGGTTGTTGACGTGTTTCGAGGCTGTGCCTCTTCCTCAGAGACAAACTTCTTGTTCCAGGTCACATGGTATCCAGTGCAAGCCTGTTTTTTTCTGTGTTGCGTTGCAAATATGTGAGGGCTAATGCAATGAAAGCATATCCCTTTCAGCATGGTAACCTCTGTTAAATGTTCTCACCTGCAGAGCACTAGACTAAGAAATCCAGGGATTGTGGGATATATAGTTTTTTCAACAAGGAAGTGTCAGTTCTTAGACCACTGACAGAGATCATGCATTAACCTGTGCAGTGCCATGAGACATGCCTCATGTTTGAACAAAAACAGAAACCCCTGACATCGGAATGTGAAGATTTACTCTATTATAGGCTGTGCATACAGAGCAACAAATGACACCATGAAGCTACATGATCAATGCACATCTTATACAGGAGAAAAAAATGACGTTGCAGGTAGGAGGGTTTATAATAACAAGAGAACATGAGGCCATGCATATTTATCATTATCGCTGGATGTATATTATCTGCCAAGTAACCAAAACCAAACAGCAAAATAAGGGGTGTGTGAAAAGAATTCACAAGAAAAGCGGTTACATCATGGACAGAAAGCGATACCCAAAAATTTCTCAAAAATTATGCTGTGTTGCAAAGTATGCACATGTTAGACATTTAGGTAAATACCACAGTTAGCCGTCACCACAAGTTGAGACAGTACAAAAAAGTATGACCTAAAACACAAGTTATTAAAAGCAAGAAGTCATGACCGGCCATGAGTACAGTTGTGCTATAAATACAATGACATTAGGTCTAGTGTTTATACAGCACAGGCACATTGGAAACACCACCATGTAGGGGATGTATGCAGAAATTGTAACCTTAAAAGGCTATACACCAAATATGCAATTGTATGGACATTGGAACCAGTATAATATGGACTGAGGAGCCCGATTAAACAATGCTTATATGCTAGTGAAAGATCCAACTCAGGGCAAGGATCCAAAAGAGACATATGCAGCACAAAAAATTGGATTGCTAATGTAAGCACCAGTAACCTGATGCTGTAATGTGTTAACACACTCTTTCATGTAGAAAAAATATATAGCGCTTTCAACAGGGATGAGGGGTTTTTGACTGATGAATAGACAATAATGTCCAGAGATAACACAATGGAAAAAACTTAATGACAATTATGACTTCTCCATATGACATCCGTCATCTGTGGTTGAAATGGCAGGGCCCTGCCAGTGTAATATAGGAATTCTTCACCGCCAGCATGTGGACTAGATGTCTCCTTAATATATATCTGTTATGTAGATTATGGGAATATCCATGCTGTATAGTGAAAAAAGGGTGCTGTGCACCATCTAAGAAGTATGGCATGATGTCCCCATCCTGTAGTGAGTAAGTGACATAAGAGATAGTCAATATGGTAGTCACTAAGTAAATCAGATATTGACGGCCATAAGGCCGTAATTTCTTTTCTGTATTTGCAGTGTTCCACTCACTACCTGTTCAATGAGTAAAGAACGGTGCATAATCTCTCTCGTTAATGGATTCAAGCCCGGAGTCCCGGAGGCAGCCGCCAGCATCAGGACTATGGAAAAATGGGCTCCACTTCCATCATGGTACACGTGCAGATTAATGAGCGCCCAGCATAAGTGTGTGTTTTTGTGTCCCCTGCAAAACTAGGTGTATGGCGCTAATGCATCTGACTGGTAGTGGCGTCACTGATGTGGGACGTCAGTGCGTTTCGACGACGGGCGTATCTTACTCAGCTTTGTCAGGACCAATAGAATGCACAGCTCAAGACTCCATTTATATCAGGTGGATCTCCGCCCATATATGCAAATACACATCAGGCAAAGCATCTCGTTGGAAAAAAGGTAAAAAAGTGGTCATTATAGAGAAACTTATGAATACCTAGCAATAGACACAATGGGAAACAATGGGTAATTCTATACCTCAGCAATACCCATAGAGGAAACCGATTTAGAAATACCTTGTTCACAGAGGGGAAAGTACCATATAGTCCAATATAGCTTCTTATACGTCCCTATTAATGTAAAAACACTTGGAGATCGAGTTCAACATTTAACCCTTTAGGAAATAGAGTATCAAGCTTCTACTGTATATCCAATATTTTTCACGTTTTAAAAGCTCTTTATCAAAATCAGCCCTTCTCTGCGGGAAATTAAGGGCATAGATTCCTTTAACCTTAGTACCCTCTAATTTACCTCCATAATACCTTGAATAGTGTTGAGCTAAATTACTTTCTGGTTCATTGGATTTGATGTCCCTAAGATGTTCTCCTTTAAGTTGCCTTTTAGTTTTACCAATGTACATTTTTTTTTACATGGGCAGGTTAACATATACATATTATATTACCTGGTACCAATGTTCATATAATTGCATATTTGGTGTATAACCTTTTGAGATTACAATTTTTGCATACATCCCCTACATGGTGGTGTTTCCAATGTGCCTGTGCTGTATATACACTAGACCTAGTGTCTTTGTATTTATAGCACAACTGTACTCATGGCCGTCATGACGTCTTGCTTTTAATAACTTTTGTTTTAGGGCATACTTTTTTATACTGTCTCATCTTGTGGTGATGGCTAACTGTGGTATTTACCTGAATGTCTAACATGTGCATTCTTTGCAATAAAGCATCATTTTTGAGAAATTTTTGGGGATCGCTTCCTCTCCATGATGTAACCGCTTTTCTTGTCACCCCCCCCTTTTTTTGCAGGAGGGTTTATAATGCCTTTAATGTTAAAGGTTACATTTTTTTTATGCAATCACAGCATTAGGGTAAAAAAAAAGTACTTTTACTACCCCAGGGGCGGACTGACAACTCATGGGGCCCCCGGGCAATAGGGGATCATGGGGACCCTGTGTCCTTGCCCAAACTCAAAAAAGCCTATGAAAAAGGTACCAGGGGCATCTCATGGGGCCCCCTACTGACCCCGGGCCCTCAGGCATTACCCGAGTTTCCAAATGGTCAGTCTGCCCCTGTACTACCCCCATCTTAAACATTTACCTGATGTCCTTGTCATTACCACGAGGTGCAGGAAATACAGTCAGGTCCATAAATATTGGGACATCGACACAATTCTAACATTTTTGGCTCTATACACCACCACAATGGATTTGAAATTAAACAAACAAGATGTGCTTTAACTGCAGACTGTCAGCTTTAATTTGAGGGTATTTACATCCAAATCAGGTGAACGGTGTAGGAATTACAACAGTTTGCATATGTGCCTCCCACTTCTTAAGGGACCAAAAGTAATGGGACAATTGGCTTCTCAGCCGTTCCATGGCCAGGTGTGTTTTTCCCTCATTATCCCAATTACAATGAGCAGATAAAAGGTCCAGAGTTCATTTCAAGTGTGCTATTTGCATTTGGAATCTGTTGCTGTCAACTCTCAAGATGAGATCCAAAGAGCTGTCACTATCAGTGAAGCAAGTCATCATTATGCTGAAAAAACAAAACAAACCCATCAGAGAGATAGCAAAAACATTAGGCGTGGCCAAAACAACTGTTTGAAACATTCTTAAAAAGAAGGAACGCACCGGTGAGCTCAGCAACACCAAAAGACCCGGAAGACCACGGAAAACAACTGTGGTGGATGACCGAAGAATTCTTTCCCTGGTGAAGAAAACACCCTTCATAACAGTTGGCCAGATCAAGAACACTCTCCAGGAGGTAGGTGTATGTGTGTCAAAGTCAACAATCAAGAGAAGACTTCACCAGAGTGAATACAGAGGGTTCACCACAAGATGGAACCCATTGGTGAGCCTCAAAAACAGGAAGGCCAGATTAGAGTTTGCCAAACGACATCTAAAAAAGCCTTCAAAGTTCTGGAACAACATCCTATGGACAGATGAGACCGAGATCAACTTGTACCAGAGTGATGGGAAGAGAGAGTATGGAGAAGGAAAGGAACTGCTCATGATCCTAAGCATACCACCTCATCAGTGAAGCATGGTGGTGGTAGTGTCATGGCGTGGGCATGTATGGCTGCCAATGGAACTGGTTCTCTTGTATTTATTGATGATGTGACTGCTGACAAAAGCAGCAGGATGAATTCTGAAGTGTTTCGGGCAATATTATCTGCTCATATTCAGCCAAATGCTTCAGAACTCATTGGACGCCGCTTCACAGTGCAGATGGACAATGACCAAAAGCATACTGCAAAAGCAACCAAAGAGTTTTTTAAGGGAAAGAAGTGGAATGTTATGCAATGGCCAAGTCAATCACCTGACCTGAATCCGATTGAGCATGCATTTCACTTGCTGAAGACAAAACTGAAGGGAAAATGCCCCAAGAACAAGCAGGAACTGAAGACAGTTGCAGTAGAGGCCTGGCAGAGCATCACCAGGGATGAAACCCAACGTCTGGTGATGTCTCTGCGTTCCAGACTTCAGGCTGTAATTGACTGCAAAGGATTTGCAACAAAGTATTAAAAAGTGAAAGTTTGATTTATGATTATTATTCTGTCCCATTACTTTTGGTTCCTTAATAAGTGGGAGGCACATATGCAAACTGTTGTAATTCCTACACCGTTCACCTGATTTGGATGCAAATACCCTCAAATTAAAGCTGACAGTCTGCAGTTAAAGCACATCTTGTTCGTTTCATTTCAAATCCATTGTGGTGGTGTATAGAGCCAAACATGTTAGAATTGTGTCAATGTCCCAATATTTATGGACCTGACTGTATAAGTGTTGGTACACAACATTGTACAGTGAGGAAAAAAGCTACTGCAGAAAAGGCTGGTTTTGTTACTTTATCTTTATATTTTAATGGGCTATTCATTTTCATCTTGTTTTCTGGATGCAGTTCTGCTTTAAGTAATTTAAAATACCTCTGAAATGCCTCTAGCATCGGTTTGTGTTTCAGTCATGTTGAAATGAAAACACTTTTGTTAAAACCAACATTTGTATAGCGTGTAAAATTGCTATACAAACCATTTTGTAGCTTGTTATTCCAAATTATCTCTCCCTTTCAATCAGCAGTCACAGCAATTTTCCATAAATGTAAGAAAAATGTAAATGCAGTGCGGCTTCCTGGAGGTGTCCCTTGCTAGTACAGGGTCTGCCATTCACAAGCACAGTTCCATGCACAGCAACAATACAGGCTTAGCCTAGGGGTTGTCTTTTTTGGAATTTATTGCTGAGTAACTTGAAACAGGAGAGGGATTCAGGGGTTCAAGATACCCCAAAACAATCAAAAGGAGGAGGACAAACTTGTACCACAAATTCTTATAGCTGCAGACACACATGAACGTCCAACAGTAGGCCTTACTCACAATGTCCCAGGAGTTGGATGCCACCCAGCTTCCACAGGTAGTTTCTCAGCAAGGGAGGCAAAATATTCTCCTCCAGAACAAGACTTCAGGACAGTAGCATCAAGCAAAAATCCATTAGTAACCCTCTCCAGACCCTCAGCCCAGCATCTTCTGAGGCCCAAACTGCAATTCTTGTCTCAGTATAGCTGTCTCCCAGGAGCAGCAGTCCCAATAGAGCTGGAAGCCAACCCCCCCCCCCTTCAGCAGTGGAAGAACACTCTGGAAAGGACCCCCCAAATATTTATTGCCTCCCTAGCCATCTTCTGGATACTCCCTTCAAGGGACTGGCAAAGGCATGATAAATATTCATCATTGGATATCTGACCCTCCCTGCCCTATATTCTTGAAGCTTCACACAGAAGCTGGTAGGAGATATCAAATACCCAGCTAAGAAACCCTGACCAGTCAAAACAATAAATCACTGCTCTACTGACTACAGTGAGGCAAAAAAATAAATGCACTTCCTGTGCATGTGTGTAGTAATGCTTCCAAACTCCTTTTGAGAAAACACCCAATACACCCTGCAGCTGACCATAGATGGATTGAAATTTGGCTTTGGTTCAACAGGGACCAGCCAAATTTTGAACCATCTATGGCTGTTCCTGCTCAACAGAATTAGTTCTAACAATTGGCTTTTGTCAAACGTAATGTTGGGGAATTTTTTTTTTATCAGCAATTGGTTGCAATGCTGATCAGTGTATTTTGACAGAGGAGGCACCTCTGCTATCATAATACAATAGCATAGTGGGGAGGATTCCACCATCCACTTTGCTTGTGTGGATGGAGGAATTTGTTCTTTTTTTTTCATCAGGCTTCTGTCTAATAAAAAAAAAAAATGACCTTCCTATGGTCAGCTATAGTGGTTAGTGGTGCTCCATCCAAATGAACCAACTCTCACCTTTTTGAGGTGGACCTTAAATAACGAATAAGGTCAATAAACATTTTTAGCCACCATAAAGGGTTAATAAACAGGAAAGATCTAGCATGGTTAGAATACCTCCTAAGGTTACATGGCTTATTACAAAACAAAGACATACCAATGTGCTTTCTACATATATAAAAACAAATCTTTATTAAAATCCATAAAAAAAAAACACTCACATGCAATGTTGTGCAGAAACTCAAACACGCAACAAAGTGCTACAGTCAGGGAATACCAGGCTTGCAGGGATGGTGGTGCTGCAGGAACTTCTAGTTGTGTGCCATTGCTTTGCCCACTATGATGACATCACCGTAGTTGGATGGCTGGCTGAACAAAGAAAGATCCTTGCTGCAGCACTTCTTAAAAAGAAGTGCGGAAATGCTAAATAACAAACATTTATACTTACCTAGATGGCTGCTGCATTGATCCCATGCACAATATACTACATAACCGACCTGATACCCAAATACTACCCTACCTGTGCCTTTCGCTCCTCACAGGACCTCCTACTCTCTAGTTCCCTGGTCTCCTCCTCCCACGCCCGATTGCAGGATTGCTCCAGGACTTCTCCCATCCTCTGGAATTCCCTACCCCTATCCATCAGACTGTCACCTACCCTCATCACCTTCAGGCGCACCCTGAAGACCCACCTCTTCAGGGAAGCCTACCCCACCCTCACCTAACAGCTGACCTCCTCCACTCCTCCCACCACTTCATTCCCCACAGCCACTTCCTCCTGTACCACTTTCCCCTCCCTCCTATATTGTAAGCTTGAAAGAGCAGGGCCCTCGAACCCCTCATATAGTGTATTGTTACTGTCTTGTCTCATGTTCTGTCCCCCTTGCTATTGTACAGCGCTGAACAAACCCTTTGGCGCTATATAAATACTGTATAATAATAATATACAGTGTAGCTGCACTCAGTAAATGTAAATGTGGCAAAGCTTTATTTTGTAAAGAATACCCATCAAGAACAAGGAAGAAAAAAAAAAAAAATTTTTGCTTGCACATGATCGGTTGATGGCAATCAGTAGAGCTTTACCAAGTGTACAGTCTATTTTTCTTCAGTAAATTAACCCCAAAGAGCACTTTTGTTTAATCAAGTGACCAAAAAACAATACTCTTTAGAGAGAAATTATTCTGTTTTCCAGCCAAAAGGTTGCTTTCACAATTTGATTGTCCGTCTGCGCGCATCTCATTAATACTTATATCTGTCATGTAAGGTTCGGCTTGCTCGCTGCCCTCTCTCTCTTTCTCTAGCTTGCATTGAAAATAGAGAAAGAAACCAACCACAAGACTTGCACAATCTTCTGTTGATAAGCAAACCCGGGAAAAGCTGCAGATCCATAGTCCTCATGCACACTGGAAGTTTTGATAACACTGGTAATGTTAGCTGTGTAAAATTACGTTATAACCATGATTTTTTTCAGCCTTTTTTTAGCATTTCTTACATTAGCGTTTAGCAGCGTTTTTCTGCATTTGTGTTTTTAGTGGGTTTTTTTACCAAAGAAAATTTTTTTTTGGTCAAAAAGCCCCAAAACGCCAGTTTGCTGTGTTTTACTGCATTTTGCCGCGTTTTTCAGCATTAGAGTGTTTTTACAGCTAAAAACTCTAGAAACCCACTAGTCCTGGGTTTTTTTATTTTTTCAACCAAAAAACGTCATAGCCAAAAGATGTCGATTACAGTCTATATGTGCATGGACACATAGAATAACATGCTGGGGGGTTTACTAGCTGTAGAAACGTCAAAAGCCAAAAACAGCCACTGTAAAAACATCCAGTGTGCATCAGGACTAATTCTAAAGCCTGGTACGCATAGGAAGTTTTTTTCGTTCAGTTGTTTTGTATTAGATCGCTGTACTAGCACAAAGAATGTTAGTGCGGCAATCTCCCCTGCTCTGCTATTGGGTTCTGTCAGGGGGAATCACCCCATGCCAGAACACATTGGTCAACGCTCGAATTGGCTGTAAGTGCTGATTGGATGCTGGTCAGTGGCTGGTTTTCGAACATGCATGTTTGACAGAAGCCGGTCGTGAGATCAGCTTCTGTCGGACAAACAGCTGTACACATGGGCTGAAAGTCAGTCGATTTCTACTGTAATAGAAATTCGGACCGTGTATACGGGGCTTTATGCTACCTAAGACCACAACCCTAGGGTTGGCACCTCATCCCTTTAAAACCAATCACATATTAATTACACATATTACTTATTACATATTAATTCTGTGGCTGATTAAGGTGGAAACTAAACTCACTGAGTACCGTATCTGCAATTAATTAGCCTCAGAACCTGTGTAATTAATATACGTTTGGTTTTAAAGGGATGAGGTGGCAACCCTACACAACCCTGAAGCCCATAAACTAAAGCTTCTGGTGTATAATCCTCCTAAACTAAAGTCCTAAACCTTAAGATCACCAAACTAAAGCCCTCACCCCATAACCTTCTAAATGGAAGCATCCTTATATTCCACCCAATCAGGTCCACTGTTTCATTTGGCGTATCTGTCCCAGCTCCACTAACTGCTGTTGGGCTTAGAAAGCCATAAAATGGTATCATGCAATCTCAATGTTTAGAACACCTTGTGGGGTAGGGTCCCTATGAGATGGAATGTACCTAGTCCAAATTGAGTAGACAGCTAGGGTATAGTCATCTTGATTTCTCATTGCAAGTGTTTCTGTGGTTCATTGGGTTTCCTCTAAGATCAGACTATTGTTTATTTCTTCCTGTTACTGGTTTGTGTTCTCCATATATTGAAATAAACAGTAACCACCCAAAAAGACATGCCTCATTTGCATGGACCCTGCCCCAGGCAGGAGTGCCCCTAGTCTAAATTTTGTGTTGCTAATACAATGTAGTCAGCCTGAGCTTGAATTTGATACAATTCAGCTTTCTTGGGTTTTCCTGAGTTCAGATTATTGCTTAATTTTGCCTGTTGCTAGGGAGTTTCCCTGGCAATAGAGCAAGAAGTAAAATATGAAGAGTTATATCTCACTGGCCATTCACTAGGGGTTTTGTTGTCAGTGATGCAGACTGGGGAAGGGGATAAAAATTTGTGGTGACCTTCCAGAATGGTCTTTTGTCTCCTGAGCTGCTGCCAGTGGTAGAGTGTCTTCTCTCACATGCTGCTGCCTGGAGAAGATGCCAGTGTAAGGCTTGGTTCACATACAGTGAAGGAAATAAGTTTGATGGGTGTTCCAGCATGACAATGACCCAAAACACATGGCCAAGGCAACAAAGGCGTGGTTCAAGAAGAAGCACATTAAGGTCCTGGAGTGGCCTAGCCAGGCTCCAGACCTTAATCCGATTGAAAATCTGTGGAGGGAGCTGAAAGTTTGAGTTGCCAAATGTCAGCCACCAAACCTTAATGACTTGGAGAGGATCTGCCAAGAGGAGTGGGCCAAAATCCCTCCTGAGATGTGTACAAACCTGGTGGCCAACTACTTGAAACATCTGACCTGATTGCCAACTAGGGATTTGCCACCCAGTACTAAGTCATGTTTTGTGAAGGGGATCAAATACTTATTTCCCTCATGAACATGCAAATCAGTGCATAATTTGTTAGACGTGCATTTCTTTTGAATTTTTTGTTGCTATTCTGTCTCTTAGTGTTACAAGACACCTACCATTCGATTCTTAGACTGATCATTTCTTTGTGAGTAGGCAAACATTCAAAATCAGCAGGGGATCAAATACTTATTTCCTTCACTGTATATGCATTTTGCATTGATGCTTTCTTCAGTGCTTTTTGCAGTTTGTTTTGCGTTTTTTTACACTCATTTTTTATGCATTTTTTGTGTGTGTTTTGCTCAGCTCTTTTTTTTTTGTTAAAGTGGATTTTTTTTGTTGCTGGGCAGAATTAAATGCAAAACGTGGCACCATGCATTTCAGCAGCTTCTCCATTGAACTCCATTGTAGCAAAAATGCTGCTTTTTGCGTTTAAAAAAATCTCTGACCCTTTCCAAAAACGTAGCAGCTCAAAAAAGCATAGATGTGAACATGTTCCCATAGGAAACCATGTTAAATGGACTGTAATGCATTTCTGCAATAAAGCAAAAAGCACTAAAAAACACATTGGTGTGAACGGAGCCTAAAAGGAGTCTAGTCTTTGGTTTCCAGGCCTGCTGCCTGGGGAGGTTGTCGCTGGGTCTGAGGTTAGGCATAACGGAAAAGAAGTTTGCCTGTGTCTTGGAGCCTGGCTGATTTTTGATGTCCTCCTTTGGGGTACATCTAAAGGGAGTGGAGTAGGAAGCAGCCTGTATGGAGCATTTTAACCTTCCTGGCGGTAATCCCGAGTGTAACTTGGAGTTAATTTTTGTACAAAAAGCGGTAACCCCGAGTAACACTCAGGATTACACTGCAGCGATCCCTCGAGCCTTACCTTGATCCCACGAGGTTCTTCCACTGTGTCCCCCAGGCATGTCTGCCGGCCGATGCCTGCATCCGTCACCCGGGTTCCGTTCCCTGCAAGAGTAGGGACATACGGGGGGCGGAACTGGCGGGAGATTCAAAAAAGTAAACATTTGACATTCACTCAATACACTAAAATCTTATAGTATTACATTACTGTATCAAACCATTTCACATACATTTTGTCCCTAGTGCTTTGTCCTGTGCCCTGCCTGCACTTTTACCATTCTTTCTGCCTGGAAACTGAGAAACGTCCATGGCATCCAAAAAGCGTCCCTTTAGGACAAAAGCGGTTTTAGACCAGTTAGAGAACAGCGATAGTAAATTAGAATCACTTGCAGAATTGAGCAATAGTGATTCGTGGGGAAATTAGTCATCAGACACTGAAAACGATTCTGCGACTTTGTTCAGTGATGTGTGAACTTGGTACTCTATTTCAAATTTCAGTGTTTTTAGTTTGATTACCTTATTGAATTAAATGTATTATTTATTAAATTATTATTTTTTATAATTATTTATTATATTATAATTTCTGATTTCGTGTTTCAAACTTTATCATGCCCGGGATGTTTACTAGGCTCTTGTTTGGACAGATTAAAGTGAGTTATTCCTAAAAATTACAGGCCTACAATATAAAACAACAAATGTCCATGCAAACAATGTACTGCTTTGACATTCAAAAATATTGATTAGTTAGACCACCAGGGAGGTAAAAAGGAGGCTTCTGTGCTGAAGAATGTCACGGAGAGCTGAATAGAAGCTTTTGCTGGTGGCCATTGCAAATGGCTCTCATCTTTTTGCTCATCCAATAAGGTTCCTTGAATTCGTTGTATAGTACCCGAGATCTGCTTGGCTGCTCCTACAGGGTTAACTACCTACTTTGCTAGAAGAGAAGCCTGGAGCTATATTTTTGCCTGTTTTGATTATACTGTGCCCTAACCCTCTCTCCTGTTTTGTTATGCTAAATAAACTCTTGAGTTGAAATGCTAGCCCACTGAGACACCTGGGGTCCCCCTCATCTGCTTAGCAGTAAGGGGGTGCTGCAGTGGAATACGTAAATCACTAGGAAATGCAGTTGCAAGAGAATGACAACAATATAAGGCTGTTCTCAGAGGAGGCAGGAGCACACTTTTACTAGGAAATCTTACCAAGGTCTCTGAGAAATGTAAGATCCAGCAAGTGGTTCAGCTTATTGGTGCCCATCCAAAACTTAAAGTTGTTGTAAAGGCTCAAGGTTTTTTCCTTCATGCATTCTATGCATGAAAATAAAAAATCTTCTGTGTGCAGCAGCCCTCCCAGCCCCTTCTATTACTTAGCTAAGCCCTATCCAAATCCAGCGGTATGTACAAGAGCAGCAGCTCTCTGGGGTCTCTCTCATCTCATTGGCTGAGACAGCAGTGGACAGCCAGTGAGCCAATGAGGAGAGATCAGGGGGTAGGGCCGAGCCACTCTCTGTGGCAGTAATTGATAGAAGAGGGAGCAAATGACTTCTTCTGCTGTATCTAAGCCAATGAGGAGGCAGAGATCCGGGACAGCAGCTGCTCTAGTGCACGTTGCTGGATTGGGATCAGACTCAGGTTGGTATTATGGGGGCTGGGGGGAGAGCTGCATAGTGAAGGATTTTTACCTTCATGTATAGACTGCATAAAGGTAAAAAAGCTTCAACCTTTATCTTTTGTAATTGAAATGTTTTAAATTCTACAGGTATCTTTATAAATGGAACACACCTGGTGACCCTGCACCAGGTCCACATGAAGATCCACATTCAGGAATTTAAAATTACGGAAGAGACAATGCTTAATCTTTGTCTCCCTACTGTGCTCCTGTGTTGTCACCTTTTTAGATGTGTTTTCAGCTCAGAGGCTGTGCCAGTGCTCTTTGCGCAGACACGTTCTTCCATTGCCATTTTCAGGAATCCCTCCATGAGAAACTCCATACAGCCACTTCTGGAGTGCATGTGGACAGGTGACTGAAAGGACTGAAGGAGATAAGCAGCAATGAGATTTAAAAATAATGAAAAAAGGTGTATTTTAATGATTGAAGACTTTTCATATACTTTAATAGTATGTTACATAAAATGACAAAGTGAAAACAGAATTCCACTCAAACGTTCAAGCTTCGCTTTTCTGCCTCCTCCCCCTCTCCGCTGCCACATTTGTCACCTTTTGGGGGGAGCAGGTACCTGGTTTTCACGGGTACCTGCTCCCACTTGTAGGTGAGTTCGCCATGGCGAGCTGACCCGAACGTTCGGCACCCCCTCAGCCCTCTCGTACACTTCCAAGGTCTCAGAGGACTGCAGCCCTATTCATAAAGCGCCACGTGCTTTGCACATGTGCAGTAGGTGACTGGCGGTGAAGCTGCAAGGCTTAACTGCTGGTTTCCCTTAGCCAAGATGGCAGCACCAGCACCCAACAGCCAATTGAAGAATGGGCTCAGGATGAGGACACCGCTGGATAAAAGTCAGCAGCCACAGTATTTGTAGCTGCTGACTTTTACATTTTTTTAGGAGGTGGTGGGGGCCAGAACTCTGCTTTAAGTAAATTTGAAAAAACACACAGTATTTCATATTTCAGCACTTTGCCCTCTTCACCACTCTGCTGTGAGTCGACACACCTTGTAAATTAATCTTGGTCTGTGAGTCATTGATTAGCTATTGATGATATTTAATTTAGTTCAAAGAAACAGCATGCAGCGCCAGCTTATAACAAATGCAAAACATTCACAGAAATCAGGGCCTCTGGCTGGTATGCACTAGTAAACACTTAAAGGAAACCCAGTAAAATAGAAAGTCATAGATAATTGATCATTGAAAGTCATGAAAAATGATACTTACAAAACCCTGGTGGATTTTGTGCCAAGATGACAGGTGCGTCCTAACAACTAACCAGTATTTCCGACTAGGCAGTCATACAGTACTAATGTAATGTGCATTTAGATCCATAGAGAACACTTGGCTGAATTTCCAAATTAAAATGCTAATTTGTGTTTTTCTTTCCTGATCAATTTTACCTTTGTGGCTGTGGTACTTATCATATTTTGTCTACAGGTGTGAAACTCCATGAGGTAAAAGAGCATTCTCTTCAACCAGATGGCAACACTTACAGAAGATGTTAAAATGTGACAATTTTAGGAAAAACATGAATCATTTTTTCATCAACATAACTATCTCAGGAATAAAAAGGAGATATAATTGTTTATACCGGAGTCAAAAATTTGCAAATATGTTGGCATTGATATGGTATTTCCAGCCATTTGTGTGCTCATGGTAGTTTATTTATTACAGATACTTATATAGCACCATCAATTAAGCATTTAACATATACAGTAGATTGTTCATTCACATCAGTTCCTGTCCTCAAGGAGCTTACAATCTAAGGTCCCTAATTCACATTTATACATACACATACTAGGGGCAATTTAGACAGGAGCCTATTACCTACCAGCATGTCTTTGGAGTGGGGGAGGAAACAGAAGTACCCGGAGGAAACCCACGCAGGCACAGGGAGAACATGCAAACTCCAGGCAGATAGTGTCATGGCTGGGATTCAAAATGACAACCCTAGTGCTGCCAGGCAGAAGTGCTAACCACTTAGCCACTGTGCTAAATTCTGAGTGTCCTGCACCAGAGCTAGATTAACCACATCCCGTCCGGCCGTTGTATATAAACGGTCGGACGGTGGCACTGCAGGATCGGGTGGCCATTTATAAACGGCCTCCCCGCACCCTGCTTGTGCGCGCTCCCTGGGAGCTCGCAGCACTACGATCCGGTGCCCACTGTGTCCTCCGGACACAGTGAAACACTGACCGTCAGACAGGACCTCTGTACGAGGTTCCGATCATGTGATCACTGATTGGCCAATCAGTGATCACATGCAAAGTAGTAAGCAAGATGTCACTTGTGACATCATTGCTTACTACGTGTGAAATCTGTGAATGATCACAGAGGTCATATGGTACAAGGCTATTCACAACAGCCTTGTACCATGTGACAAGCTGTGATCAATCACAGCTCACTCAGTAGTTCTCAATGGCTGCAAGAATGCAGACAGACAGAAAGAGAAATGATTGCTTTTACATCCTATATGGGTGTACAGTAAAAGCAATCAGTGTAAAAAAAATAAAAATTCTTTATCACCCCCCTACAAGTAGTACTGTGTCACCCTGGTGACACTGTCTTGCTAGGGTTACAGTATATAAAAAAACCCCATAAATAATAATATAAAAAAATAAAATAAAAATGTTTAAAAATTATAATTTTTGGTTATAAACTAATTTGGCTTATTTTTATTTTTTTTTACTAAAAAGATAACGGAATAAATTTTGGCCAAGATTTATGATGAAATATTATTTATTCGCAAAATTTTATAAGAAAAACACTTTTTTTCAAAATTTTTGGACTTTTTCATTTACATAGCAAAAAAAATAAAATGCCACCAAAATAAAGCTTTATCTGTCTCAAAAAAATTCATATGGGTACAGTGTTGCATGACCGCGCAATTGTCATTCAAAGTGTGATAGTGCTGAAAGCTGAAAATTGCCCTGGACAGGAAGGGGGTAAACGTTTCCGGACAGGAAGTGGTTAAAGATTAGCTACATCACCAACCTCATCCGCAGATACTGCCCAAATCGCCCACTCCGCTCCTCCCCAGATATCTTCCTCTCTAGCTCCCTCATCACCTCCTCCCACGCTCACATCCAGGACTTCTCCAGAGCCTCTTCCATCCTCTGAAACTCCCTACCACAATATGTCCAGTCAGCCCCCACCCTGTCTGCCTTTAGGCGATCTTTGAAAACTCACTAATTCAGGAATGCCTACACTACCTCCACCTAAGAACTGTACTTGAATCGCCTCCACCAGATCATCCCCCGTAGCTATCACCTTTTGTATCACCTCCCCCTTCCTTTAGATTGTAAGCTTCACGAGCAGTGCCCACATATTCCTTCTGTATTGAAATGTACTGTAATTGTACTGTCTCCCTTATATTGTTAAACTGTTGGCGCTATATAAAACCTGTATAATAATAATATTAATAATTAAAGGCAAAGGGCCAAGGTAGCAACGCTGAACCCTTTTTCTTACTAATATCACATCATCCTTTGGGTGTATATGCACTGTAATGTGTCCAAATGCATACAATGTGTTAAACTGTGCCTAAAATGTGACAATGCGTGCTTTTAAATGACAAAAGTGTAAACGGACCTTCGACATGACAACCGTTAAAGATGTGAAGAGTCTGAATAATAGTCAATAGTGAAGCATTTTCTTCAATAAAACCAAACCTGAGAAGATGGGGACATTTCTGAAAGTAGTAAAAAATAAAAAAAAATTACGGTAGGTTTGAAGCCCAATTGAAGTCCCACAACTTTTTGTCCCTTTTTTAGTCCTTTACACTAACCACCAACATGGTGTAATTTGTGTAAAGCACTGCAGGTAACACACTGTAAATGTGTGTTGCCATTCAAGTTAAAGTATATGTGAACCCTTACCCTGTAAAACAACCCATTTAGTTTAAAATAAAAATGCAAAATACGTGTGTGTGTATGTATATATATGCAGCATCTCACAGAAGTGAGTACACCCCTCACATTTTTGTAAACATTTTATTATATCTTTTCATGTGACAACACTGAAGAAATGACACTTTGCTTCAATGTAAAGTAGTGAGTGTACAGCTTGTATCACAGTGTAAATTTGCTGTCCCCTCAAAATAACTCAACACAGCCATTAATGTCTAAACCGCTGGCAACAAAAGTGAGTACACCCCTAAGTGAAAATGTCCAAATTGGGCCCAATTAGCCATTTACCCTCCCCGGTGTCATGTGACTAATTTGTGTTACAAGGTCTCAGGTGTGAATGGGGAGTAGGTGTGTTAAATTTGTCGTTATCGCTCTCACTCTCTGGTCACTGGAAGTTCAACATGGCACCTCATGGCAAAGAACGCTCTGAAGATGTGAAAAAAAGAATTGTTGCTCTACATAAAGATGGCCTAGGCTATAAGAAGATTGCCAAGACCCTGAAACTGAGCTGCAGCACGGTGGCCAAGACCATACAGCGGTTTAACAGGACAGGTTCCAGTCAAAGCAAGCCTCACCATTGTTGACCAAAGAAGTTAAGTGCATGTGCTAAGCATCATATCCAGAGGTTGTCTTTGGGGAATAGACGTATGAGTGCTGCCAGCATTGCTGCAGAGGTTGAAGGGGTTGGGAGGGGTCAGCCTGTCAGTGCTCAGACCATACGTCGCACACTGCATCAAACTGGTCTGCATGGCTGTCGTCCCGGAAGGAAGCCTCTTCTAAAGATGATGCACAAGAAATCCCGCAAACAGTTTGCTGAAGACAAGCAGACTAAGGACATGGATTACTGGAACCATGCCTGTGGTCTGAGGAGACCAAGATAAACTTATTTGGTTCAGATGGTGTCAAGCGTCTGTGGCGACAACCAGGTGAGGAGTACAAAGACAAGTGTGTCTTGCCTACAGTCAAGCATGGTGGTGGGAGTGTCATGGTCTTGGGCTGCTTGAGTGCTGCTGGCGCTGGGGAGCTACAGTTCATTGAGGGAACCATGAATGCCAGCATGCACTGTGACATAATGAAGCAGAGCATGATCCCCTCCCTTCGGAGACTGGGCTGCATGGCAGTATTCCAACATGATAACAACTCCAAACACACCTCCAAGACGACCACTGCCTTGCTAAAGAAGCTGGGGGTAAAGGTGATGAACTTGCCAAGCATGTCTCCAGACCTAAACCCTATTGAGCATCTGTGGGGCATCCTCAAATGAAAGGTGGAGGAGCACAAGGTCTCTAACATCCACCAGCTCCATGATGTTGTCATGGAGGTGTGGAAGAGGACTCCAGTGAAAACCTGTGAAGCTCTGGTGAACTCCAGGCCCATGAGGGTTAAGGCAGTGCTGGAAAATTATGGTGGCCACACAAAATATTGACACTTTGGTCCCAATTTGGACATTTTCACTTATGGGTGTACTCACTTTAGTTGCCAGCGGTTTAGACATTAATGGCTGTGTGTTGTGTTATTTTGAGGGGACAGCAAATTTACTCTGTTATACAAGCTGTACACTCACTACTTTACATTGCAGCAAAGTGTCATTTCTCCAGTGTTGTCACATGAAAAGATATAATAAAATATTTACAAAAATGTGAGGGGTGTACTCACTACTGTAAGATACTGTATATAATGCCTCATCGTTTGATGGAAATGAAAATGATCAACTTACAAAGAACTGAATTCAAAGACACCCCAAAAATCAAAGTGAAAAAATTATGCAGCAGGCTAGTCCATTTGACTGAAATTTCATTGCAGCAATTCAAAGCGGTTTGTATGGCCCCCACATGCTTGTATGCATGCCTGACAAAGTTGGGGCATGCTTCTAATGAGACAATGGATGGTGTCCTGGGGTATTTCCTCCCAGATCTGGACCAGGGCATGGCTGAACTTCTGAGCATACAAAAGAAACAGAGCAGGGTGCCAGATTAGTGTATGGTTAAAACAACACTGTAATGCTATTTCTTACTTACATCTGAAAGACCTGTAGACTGTTCCAGGTGGATGGAGCCAAATGTGGGGCAATCTTAGAAGAAAACCTGTTAGAGTCTGCAAAAGACTTGAAATTGGGGGGAGGTTCACTTTCCAGCAGAACAACAGCCCTGAACCAATAGTCAGAGCTACAATGGAATGGAGTGGTGTGCGATATACAGCTAATAGGGCTGCAGGGCACAATCAGGGACCCGCTGTAAGATGGTAAATTGGCGGCATCTCTCCTCTCGATCACGACACTAACAGGAAGGAAGACAGGAGAATGTGAAGGGCTGTAAGGTGGGGGTGGGGTGGACCGCAACACGTTTCTGAGGTCCTGCCTCCTTTTTCAAGCTGCTCAGGGTGAACCTGCTCTCATCTGTGAAAGGCACAGAGCACCAGTGGTGGACCTGCCAATTCTGGTGTTCAATGGCAAATGCCAATCGAGCTCTATGGTGCCAGGCAGTGAGCACTGGGCCCAAAAGAGGACGTCAGACCCTCAGGCCACCCTCATGAAGTCTGTTTCTGATTGCTTGGTCGGACACATTCACACCAGTGCCCTGCTGGAGGTCATTTTGTAGGGCTCTGGCAGTGCTCATCCTGTTCCTCCTTGCACAAAGGACAGATACCGGTCCTGCTGATGGGTTAAGGATCTTCTACGGCCCTGTCCAGCTCTCCTTCGGTAACTGCCTTTCTCCTAGAATCTCCTCCATGCTCTTGAGACTGTACTGGGGGACACATCAAACCTTAGTGGCAATGGCACGTATTGATGTGCCATCCTGGAGGATTTGGACTGCCTGTGCAACCCTGTCAGGGTCCAGGTATCGCCTCATGCTACCAGTAGTGACACTGACTCTAGCCAAATGCAAAACTAGTGAAAAACGTCCAGAAAAGATGAGTAGGGAAAAAAATGTTCTGGCCTCCACCTGTAAAACCATTCCTGTTTTGGGGGTTGTGTCATTGTTGTCCATCTAGTGCACCTGTTGTTAATTTCATTAACACCAAAGCAGCTGAAACTGATTAAAAACCCCCTCTGCTACCGAACTGACCAGATCAATATCCCAGAAGGTTAATTGACTTGATGCTATACTCTGATTATAAAGTGTTCCTTTAATTTTTTTGAGCAACATATATATATATATATATACAGTGCCTTGAAAAAGTATTCATAGCCCTTTAAATTTTCCACACTGTCATGTTACAACCAAAAACTTAAATGTATTTTATTGGGATTTTATGTAATAGACTAACACAAAGTGGCACATAATTGTGAAGTGGAAGGAAAAGGATAAATTGTTTTCACATTTGTTTACAAATAAATATCTGAAAAGTGTGGCATGCATTTGTATTCAGCCCCCTTTACTCTGTTACCCCTAACTAAACTCTAGTGGAATCAATTGCCTTCAGAAGTCACCTAATTAGTAAATAGAGTCCACCTATGTGTAATTTAATCTCAGTATAAATACAGCTGTTCTGTGAAGCCCTCAGAGGTTTGTTAGAGAACATTACTGAAAAAACAGCATCATGAAGGCCAAGGAACACACCGGACAGGTCAGGGATAAAGTTGTGGAGACGTTTAAAGCAGGGTTAGGTTATAAAAAAAATATCCCAAGCTTTGAACATCTCATGGAGCACTGTTCAATCCATCATCCGAAAATGTAAAGAGTATGGCACAACTGCAAACCTACCAAGACATGGCCAGCCACCTAAAACTGACAGGCTGGGCAAGAAGAGCATTAATCAGAGAAGCAGCCAAGGGGCTCATAGTGACCCTGGAGGAGCTGCAGAGATCCACAGCTCAGGTGGGAGAATCTGTAATGCAGTTTGCGAGAAGCCATGTGGGGGACACAGCAAACATGTGGAAGAAGGTGCTCTCATCAGGTGAGACCAATATTGAACTTTTTGGCCTAAAAGCAAAACGCTATGTGTGCCGTAAAATTAACACTGCACATCACCCTGAACATACCATCCCCAACGTGAAACGTGACGAAATTTGATTTTTTACATTTTTTTTTACTGGACATGTTTAATAGCAAAAAGTCCAAAATATAGTTTTTTTTCTCAGAATTGTCAGTATTTTTTTTTTCATAGCGCAAAAAATAAAAACTGCACAGGTGATCAAATACCACCAAACAAAAGCTCAATTTGTGGAAAAAAAAAAGAATGTAAATTTAATTTGGGTGCAGCGTCACATGACCGCGCAATTGTCAGTTAAAGTAACGCAGAGCCGTAATGCAAAAAATGGCCTGGTCAGGAAGGGGGGTAAATCCTCAAGAGGGGGTGGTTAAATAGAGTCTGAGTTGACTTACATAGCACAGAATGAGGCAGTTATGAATAGGAAATGTACAGCACATTATTTGTTGAGGTACATTATGGGGTCCGAGGCCCACCAGTAGATGTTGGGGCACCTGTTCAGGGGTTAGTAGTAGGTGACTTGCTTACTACTAACCACTGATCTCTGCCTCAGTAACTACTGACCCCTGAAGTCTGGGTCACTTACTACTGACCCCTATGTCATTTAATACTGACCTCTGAATTCTTTGTCACTTACTAGTGAACTCTACGTCACTTTCTACTGACCTCTACATCACTTACTACTGACCTCTGAACTCTGTGTCACTTACTACTGATCCCTATGTCATTTACTACTGACTTCTGAATTCTGTATCATTTACTAATGAACTCTACATCATTTTCTACTGACCTCTACATCACTTATTACTGACCTCTGAACTCTGTGTCACTTACTACTGATCCCTATGTCATTTACTACTGACCTCTGAATTCTGTGTCACTTACTACTGATCCCTATGTCATTTACTACTGACCTCTGAATTCTGTGTCATTTACTAGTGAACTCTCAGTAAGTAAAGGCACAGTAAAGGCACAGAGTACTGTATAGCCAAACAGCCCTCCTCTGCACAGTTTACTGCTGTTCTCTTTTTCCCTAGACTAATCATGGTACTGCAAATCCACTTCGACAACTCCTCCTTTGCCCTGATCTTGTAGGCAGGGTTAAATGACAGCCCTGCTATGGGGACATACCCCTACCCTCCTAGCCAGTGCAGTGCAGTTACAGCATAGATACAGAAGGGGTAACTAATTTTTTTTTAAACTACTATAAAAATGGTCACTCAGAAAGCATAATGCATAACAGTGCTGTATATAGTGTTTGCTTTTGTCTCAATTGTTTGCAATGTTCATTTAGAAGAAGAAAGAAGTGGTAAACAGCACAAGGCACCCCACAGGTTATCATGGCCAGTCTGAAAGTCCAAATTCAGTTCTCTCTCTCTCGTTCTGCCTTACACCTATCACCTAGTTATAAAGTGGAGAAAAGTTTGCCCCACGGATTCACCAGAGAATAATATTTAAAAATTTGCTATTAATACCTGTGTCCCCTTTGTGAGGATATTTCCCTTTTTGTTGTGGATTTTTCCACTTTCTGTTATGTATGACACCCAACAGATATATAGTATGCATGAGTTAATCTCCCCAATGAGCAGGAGAAAGCTGCCAGAGCTTCTAACTCTTCCCTGTTCTACTGAAATCTAAAAAAAAAAAATTGGCTGGACTTAAGGTTTTATTATTTAGATAAGGATGTGACTGGAGTCATTTTCGTTATTCTTGTTAAATGTTGAATACACAGTTGGATGCAGCAAGCATTCCTTCTGATTCCTGCTTCCAGATAGCAATCCAAGGCAACACTGAAACAAAATTTTAATAGGGTATGGGGGGTTTTAAATATGTCCTCAATCCCAACCCTAGCTTGTAAAGAAAGTCAATAAACAGCCACATAGTAAATCATTGCATACTTGAGAATGACAGGCTATATTGATTAGTCCATAAATAATATCATTTTCTATTGCATTAGGATGTTCGAGAAGTCCACATTTTTCAACTATCTAAGTAAATAAATAAAGAGCAATTTTGCAAATGTGCATTGGAGCCTGCAAAACATTTCATGTCCTAGCACCTTCATACTCTTCCTCCAGCTCAAGTCCTTAATGAGTATCAATGGACTACAAGTGTGATGATGTCATAACACTTGTGCTATATTGAGAACTAAGAATCAATCTACCATGGTGACAGATAGGGCTTACAGTTTTTTCATTCACGGATCCCCCTAAATATGGGTTTAACTTGAAACATAAGCTTAGCTTTTCAGATATAATTGTAAAAGTTTGGAAATATTTTAGGACTAAAAATATAACAATTGCACAATATAAATAAAACCACAGCAAAGCTTTTTTATTACAGTGTTGAAACAGGTGATTGTTAGTAATGGCTGGCAGGTGTGGTAGTATTTATAACACAAAACACTAATTGGTTGCAATTTATGGTGACAAGATGTTCCACCACACCTTACTACTCATTGTCTTCGCAGAACTGTCACTTGATGCTTTAAACTAGGAAATAACTTTATCAAAGTATAGTTTTGTAGAATAAGAATCAAATTGCTAGTGTTGAATAACCTCCCATGCCAAGAAGTGTCTTTTCACTTTTTCATGTTTTGGCACAGTACCAGCTGCTTTTAGAAATGAACCAGTCTACACAGAAAAGGACATAGTTTTTTTTTATTTTAATGAAGTTTATCAAGCAAATTGTATCCAGAATTTAGGTATCTGTGACTTTCCTAATGGAGCCAAGGCACTCATTATCACACATGGAAACTTTCCAACCAGTTGAAGAACAGGCCTGATCCTTCATTCTGCACAGAAGTAAAAATATTCAAAAAAGTGTGAGTCTTTGTTGAAGGGGTAGGTGTTTAATGGTGAACCTTCTTCCATGTTCCCCATTAACTCGTTTGGTGCCAAGTCTGGGACACATGCGAGGACTACCCTCGCGATGTGTTCTTCTGGGCTACGCTAGGCACCTATAACAGGGTCACTGCCTCACACATGGGGTACCTTTATTATCTGTCTTTTCCATCAATGCCCTGAGACAAGGCTGAGGCTGCCTTGGAGGAATACTCAAACTTAAGGTGGGTCTCTACTTTTAGAGATGAACATACACCGTGTACACTTGCACACCACCTGTCCCTTGCTTAACTCTGAGGTGCCCGTGTCAATGTACACCTCTCATAGTTTGCAATCAGGAGGGACATGCTTAGCTTATGTCCACATCCAGCTTTGCAGCGTTTGCCATTGTCTCTCCCCAGTAGCAGAATGGTGCCCAACTGTGCGCCTGGCCCAGGCTCCCTGTGCGCACTCACTGAAATCTTAACTTCCCATACCTTTGTGCAAGATGAGGTGAGTCTGCTCCCATTGCTATGTGAGACGGACCGTTTGCGGAGTACAGAACATCTCCCTTGCCGCTAGAGGCTTTCTCACCTGACATAGGTACACGCTACTGATAATCTGCTTTAACTGATTGTAAACTTGGTATCCATATGTAGTGCTGCGATTCTTTAAGTGCTGACTGTTCAAACCCCAATGTTCCTAGTGACCCAAAAGCTGGAGACTATGTGGTGCCAGTTACTTGCATTACACTCCTTACACTCCTCTAGAAAGGTGAAAAGATGACACAGTCCAAATGTACAAGAAACAGATCTTTTTCCTACAGCCCTAATCCCTAACTCAGGTTGTATGCTGCCCCAGCATACCTTTACAGGCAGAGTCCATGCTGGTTTCTTCAGGAGGAGTACAGGTCTCCATGGATGTTGGCAGGCTCCTCACAGCAGGTATCTCCAGTGGTGACAGAGAGCAGAGAAGGTAGCTGAAGCTGAGCAGAACCCTCCGGGCTGATGGTTTGCTGGAGAATTGGGTTACATAGCAGCTGTCAGCCTGTCTTCTTCCCACATGGTTGGAACTCATCTGGGCAGAGCTCCCTCCTGATTTTATATGCACAAGGAGGGGGCAGATCCCAGCAGCATCCACCAAAAGCAGAGACCTGAGAAATAAGCACTTTCCAACCTGCTTACATGCTGGAGTATTAAAGCAGAGTTCCAGTCTCCTCTGCACTTTTCTACAAAAAGCACCTGCATTATTCTGCATTATTCAGATTGTTCTGAGGGTGGGCATTGTGTGGCAAGGATCATAAAAAAAAGGGTGGAACTCCGCTTTAAACTCAAAGGCAGCTATACAGTGTTTCCTATTTTGTGAGCTTATCACTCCACCCATGAGATGGTTCAATGCTAGTACTGATATAGTTCCATACAAACAGAGTGAAGGCACACAAGACTAGAGAAAACATAAGTGGCAATGTCTACCTTCCCTGTCCTCGTCTGATAGCCATATATAAACCTTATCTGCAGCCATACCTTTTTTTGGGGATCCTTACCCCAGTTTCACTCTGGACACCAGTGTACTGACAGTGTACTAGTTCTCCTGCTCTCAGTTTCAATCACTCAGTCCCATTGCTTACTTTCATCCCCCTTTCTTCCACAAATTGTTCTGCATGGTGCTGCTGAGACCAGAACGGCATCAATTTGCAAAAATAAATGGAGGATGCTCTGGTATAACATCATAATGTTCACATTTTTCCAGAGTCTTTTGAAGCAGGCAGAATGCACTTTTTCTACAAAAGAGTCTCAAAAAGACACCTCTGTCTCCCAGTGAGTTGAATTTTTCCTGGGGGCAGAGCTTTTTTCAGTGGAAATTTGGGGGAACACAGTTTTGTCACCTCCAGCACTGAATGTATGTAAGGGCAATAAGTGCTGGGGTGTGCTGAAAGGTCCGTTGATGCTGGCTGCTGGGGAATCCATTGTTGCTAGTGGGGATCTATTGTTGCTGGGTTGATCTATTGTTGCTGGATGGATCTATTGCTGTGTGGGGACTATTATTGCTGATGGGGAATCTATTGTTACTGGGGAGGGGTCTTATGATGCTGACTGCAGAGAGATCTATTGTTGCTGATGATGTCTATTGTTACTGGAGTGAATCTATTGTTGCTGGGAGAATATTATGTTGTGTGGTGGTCTATTGTTTTTGGGGGTATCTATTGTTGCTGGGGGGGAGATGAGCTGACTACAGCATATTACACTATTCATTTATTTATTTTTCTTTGGTTTTTAACTTATTTTATGTCACTGAATGACATTTCTCTCTTGTTGATTCGAGGTTTATTAATTTTGTGATGTGGTGTAAGTTGTGATGGGCTGTAGTGGATGTCCCTTTTTTTCTAATTCAAACCATTGCAGTGCAGTGGTGTGAACTGAACAATTTGGCTTGTGCATGTACTGGGACTCCGCTGAGTAACACTGCCCAGCCCAGCTCAACGTGCCTGGTGGTAATAGGCCCTGAAGTAGCATCACTTTATTCTCAGCTGGTAATCTTGCCAGCAGCAAACTTCCTGTCCTTGGGCGATAATGCTCATTCAATGGTCTGTAACTGTGGAGGAGACGAGTTGTTACTTTAGAACAGGAAGTGTGCTAGGACTAGCGGCTACCGGCTTCTACTCTTTCTCTCTCTGACTGCGCTGCAGGAGGATTGGTTCTATTATCTGCACCCTCTTCCACCTGCTGCCAAGCCCTTCTACGTGCCCCCCGCAGCACTGCCAGCTTTCCTTTCCCGCCACCTGTTGTGGGGCACACAGATGATATTTCAGGATGGAGAGTGGGGGAAGGGGCAGGTAATTATGTTATATTTCCTTTCATGAATGAACATAGTGAGCAATTGGTACTGATCACTCCTGTGTCCCTTTATCACTGAAGAATAGTAGACTGTGTTTACTATGCTTCAGTTTTTAAATGAACAGGAAGCTTCAGAGTGATTCCTATTTATTTGGACTGATTAATCTATGTCTTCAGTCTCTTCCTCTGTCTCAAATGTGAGATGTCAGATTTAGACCCCTGACATTTCTCCAAAGCTCCCCCCCAACAGGGCAGTTAAAAAAATAAATAATACAATTCTAGAAAAAAAAAATCTAAAAAATAATAAAAAAAAAAATTAAGGGCTCATTCACAAGTGTTTTGATGTCTGAAGAGCAGCCTGCATTTGCGTTGGTCTTCAAAGAGCATTTGGCAGGAAGCGAAGAGGCATATTGCCTCCTCCCTGCCTGCTTCAACCCCACATCTCGATTGCTTGCTGTGCATGCGGTTGAGGGGCACTTGCAGAGCAGCGCTATTCACTTGAATGGGTCCTGTTTGAGGGGGGTTTAATTTCTGCCATGGCTGTGAAGCATAGCATCGCATCTATGGCATTTTAGTGAAAATATCATGTGATATTTTTGGATGGTGGGGGGGCAACTGTCAGATAGGCTGTATGGGGCACCGTTATTTCTAACAGCAGCCCTGCTTACTATTGACCTCATAGGCAAGGGATGAATAAGAACACAAAACTGGCCAAGAGTGGCGATACCTATATGGTTTTCTTATGTCTGTATAAAGCACTAAGGGTGAGAAAATCTACTACAGACCTTGTTCAGCCTTTTCATTTTAAAACCTGTTTTTAACTTTCATTCACCATGGTCATATGAGCTGTCATAAAACAATTCACGATGATTGATCTAAATGTGCAATTCTGTTTTATGACAGATCATAAGATCCATTGTGATGGAGAACATGGACCTAGTAGACGATTAAAAAAAAGGTTTTAAAAAAGCTTATGAATAAGGATGAGGGAACTGATTTACATGCAATCACATGACATGGATGCATCTATATTTTATCAAATCCATCAAATGATAAATAAAAAATCATTGCATAAATGTATAAGCCTGCAAAAAATATTTTTAAAAATAAAACTGAACAATTTTTATACATTCCCTTTAGGGCCCTTTGACTATTTAAAACAAACTACTTGGTTTTTAATCTAAACAGTATAACAAACAAGATATCAGAGAGGGTAGCAATTAGATCACTAGCAAAAGGTAGGCAGGTAAAGGATGAAAGTTGTGGGTGAAACAGGGCTGGTTTTAGATGAAATGCCACCCTAGGAAAGTGGAGCAACTTAAGCTGAAAATTTGTGCGGTGTGATGGATTAGGATGCTTAAAGAACATAGAATGGTGAGGTTGCAACTGCGGGAAAGGCAAAACAGCTAAAATAGTTTTAGATAGCTTAGTAACCAGCCACTGCTGAGACAATAAATAACGTGGTCAGGAGTATGCAACATATAGCACTGTTTACAAGGCATGGAAGTCCACATTAAAAACTTACAACATAGTGTATAATGTACAGTAGTTAGGTGTATACAGTGCAATCTTAAAGTGGTAGTAATCTGCAGTCAAAAAAAAAAGAAAAAAAAGTCCCCTGCAAGGTAATGGAACAATGTGCTAGTATGCATTGCTTACTAGCACATTATGTAAAACTTACCTTAAAACAAAGCCCTCCAGTGGCGTGTTGTCACCGCTATAGAGACTTCCATCTTCACCCGTCTTCCTTCTGGGTTCACAAGCTCTGGCCTTCTGACAGGTCGGGCCACGATAATGTCACTTCCGCACATGCGCAAGGAAGTCCCAGGCCACGGCACACAGCATTCCCATGCCCTTCCTTCAGAGTTCATGTGCCGGATTGAATGAAGAGAGAATATCCCCTAAACAGTGCACGTTTAGAAGATATTCATTTTAAAGATTAAAAAACAGAGTTTACAACCACTTTAAACATAATATAGAGTGCAAGTATTGGGTATGTAACATGCAACATAATGCATAGAGAGCATCAGGGGTATGTGTTGTACAGCATAGATAAACCTAACCCTTTCACTGCTCACAGGCCAGGCTGTATCTTCCTTGATTCCCTGCAATCCGTCGGGTTCCAATGCCCTAGAGTCCACTCTTTCTTCACTGCAATCCACCATCCAAATAATGGGCTGCACAACAAAGACGTTCAACTTCAGCCAAGGTTTATTGCAATGACAGCACACTCCCACCCAAAGCCATGGGAATGATTAAGCCCCGCTGTGGGTGAAACATGTTGGGGGTGGGAGAGAGCAGTATGTTGTCATTGCAATAAACCTTGGCTGGAGTTGAAGATCTTCAGTGTCCAGCATGTTATTTGGATGGTGGATGGTATTGTACAGCAAAGCTTAACAGAACTCAGCATTTAGGAATATGCAACAAAAAAGAACATCTTACAAAGTCCAGCTGTCTGATCTATGTAAAAGAGGTTAGAGTGCAGGCACCAGGAGTATGTAGTGTAAAACATGGTGTTCAGTGGTAGGAACAGTGCCCCAACATTGATGGTCAGTGGTTACCATCCCGAGGAATTGCATCATGTCCCACATCACCGTTGGCTCTGACATCAGAGATTGAAATATGCAGGCAATATTGGTCAGGGGATCAATCTGCACTAGACAGTCTGCCCTTATAGATCTTGGAAGTGTCAGGAGCGTGTTAAGCTTCTGCTCCATCACAGCTGCTGGCTTAATTTCAGCATCCTGGTTTTGGTGGTGATACGTTCTCCTTGTCTGTCTGTTCACCTGCAAGGTGATTGCTGCGGCCAGTCTTTGAGTGGAGACCAAACCTGATTTAAGCCAGCCAAGCCTGCAGTCTCATGCTTGTGATAACATGTGTAATACGTACTCAAACTCCCTGCTCTGCTGTTTGGATTCTCGTTTATGACTTCAGATCTGATATTTTATTCATTTATTTAGTTCAGGTGCTTATATAGCGCCGTCAATTTACGCAGCGCTTTACATATATATATGTTGTACATTCACATCAGTCCCTAACCCTCAAGGGGCGTACAATCTAAGGTCAACTGTTCTCTGAAGTCTGCCTGCCTTTTTACATGGATTGGATCCTGACTACTCTGAATCTTGCTTGCCTTATACCTGGACTGTCATTGAACCACTCTGCCTGTCTGCAAACCGTGAGTACCTGTTTGCTGTGTTCAGTTTGTGCTTGCCCCTGAATGGTAGCCAGGCACTATAGAATTGTAAATAAGTCCTGGGGGCAACTGAGTACCAGTAGGCCTGCTTACCTTATGGGAAAGGGGGCTTCTATAGGATTACAGAAGCAAGCTATAGTGCCTGACCACCTGCATTAGAGGTAAGCGTGACAGGAAGGCACTCAGTGCCACTCTGTAGACTGGGGTCCTATGAGACTGTGAGAGCATCGGGAAATTTCTTAGTTTGCTTTCCCTATCACCAGCTCTTGGTAAAGAAATCTTACAAAATAGTATCAGTTCAGCACCCTTAAAATTTAGAATTATTAGAATCCTACATACCCCTGAGATTTTTAATGAAAGCATCATGCTATGTTTTAATATAGCTACGCTGAAACCATTTTTACAGGATATAATAGATCTTTTTTGTTTTAAAAAAAACAGAAGTGTTAAACCTCCTCAGTTTATTTTTTGCTCATTGCATCTCATCGTGGAGATTTTCCTTCACTCCCTGTCCCAAGAACATAATAGGAACCGAAAAGAGCTTTTTCTACAAAGCGAGAAGAATTCCCCTCTTAGCTGTTACCAGAACAGGTGGTCTCATTGAATGATTTACTATCACTTCTTTTTACAATGACAACTGACAAATTTTGGATTTCTCGTTAGATTCTGCCCCAGTGACAATAGTCACCAGGACAAAAGCAGCAAGTTAATTCACATGGGGGGGGAGGGGGGGCAAAGACAATAATAACTAACTAATAACTAAAAATAATAACTTATTTAAACAATACTCTTTATTGCATAAGAAAGGTGATACATAAAATTGTGTGAGTTAAGCATGAGTTTGTAAAACGCTTGCACAACATGTTGCGGTAGCCTAGCCATGACTGTACTGCTGAACTCATGAATATACTCATTGACTCATAGTCAAGGTCACAGCTTGCAATGCTGGGGCAACAGACAGCCCACATTATACAGAGGAAATTACAGTCTGGGATGTCACCTTTCATATAGCCTTTCCAGTTAGAGAAGATTAATTTTCACAGCAATTAATCAGTAACACTGAGAAGGATGAATGCCACTAATATATTACAGTATAGCCTAGAGCAAATGTGTTACCAGAGATAATTCACACAACACACATCATGTTGCAGGTTAACACACAGCAAAAGATAATGTGAGTTCCCTGGCTTGAATGTTCAATGAATGAAAGGAGTAATTAAAGGAAAATAATAGAAATAGTATTTTATTAAAGCCAAAAGGAACCCATATTATTTAACACTGTAACATTACAGCAAGGCTGCATATACTGTACTGTAATAAATATTCATCTAGTTTACTTTTTTTGCCTGCTATTAAAATGCCCAGTGCTGGCAGCATGCAGAAGAGTCGGACCACTGCTCCCATACACAAGCATTGTTCCAGCTCTCCACTGCTCTAATCACTGGATTGCATCTAATGAGGCCAGTACTGTGATAAATAGTGAGGGTTTAAATTGTTTACCAAATAAATACCTATATATACCCAATAAACTACAGTACATTGCAAGAGATAATTTATTATAAAACCCAAAATAGATATTTAGCAATTTTGCACAGTTGCCAGCAGATTAATATCTGCAAATGAGTTTTTGGGTGCATCCATCTGCTTTTATAAGAGCATTCCCGCTTTCAATTAAGCATTCTTTCATTTATTTTTGTGAAGAAACTTTCTCAAAGAATAATTTCAATACAGTAGTACTTCACATGCAGTTGAAATCTGTTTTGTTTGGCTTATTTTTCCATCTTCATGCTGGGTTTCAAGAGTTTCTGTTACTTTATATATAGGCTTGCTTGATATTTAAAAAAAAAACAAGTTAAACATCGGTATGCAGAGAAGAGATATTAGTGTCATTGATGGCTGTCATAAACGTCAAGACGTAAACATGATAAAAGGCAGCAGTTGATCAGCTACTCCTGAGGCTTCAATGCAGAGTTTTGCAAATGCTCATATTAGTCTGAGCCTGCATGTGATGTGCAAAAGTTACCTGTTCTGGTAAAGATTGTCCTGACTACCAGCATCCCTTGGTTCCCCAGCACCTCAAGTCTATAATATTGATCATAGACACTTGAAGAGTCTTCCCTCTCCCCATCCTTTAAGTCCTGAACTCAAAAAGTGAAGCGTTAATTGTGCCTACGCAGTACTGTATATTTGCAGCATGAGATAAGTGTTAGACCCAGAAAATTTGGAATAAGATTTGGTGATGCCACTACTGTCCTAATCACTGTTCTTGCTAGAGGTTCTGACTAACAAAATGGTCATTTCAACACAGAGACACAGTGGAGAACAAGACATGATAAGTCATTAATGGGGAAAAGATCAGCTGCAGGAAGACCACAGACAATATAGGTGCAGGGAGAGACTGAAAGAGAAGGAGGTATGCTGAAGAGCTGAACTAAGCTGAGGAGTTGGAGAGAGCAAGAGCAGAAGAGCCTACTAACTACCCGTTCTGCCACACTGCCCTGAAGGCCAATCTGACAGCAGACCAGATGGGATGCTGAGTCTGAGCCAGAGAGTTCATGGACTGACCCCATTTGCAGAGAGAGAGAGAGAGAGAGAGATGGACTGATGCGATCTGCTGGGCTACTTAATCAGATGAAAGAGACCCATGCATCCACTAACCAAGTGAATACTGACAGTTTGCCACCCCAGCTATCTACATACACATAGTTGTGAACAGTACATATAATTGCTTCAGTTTGCGGCCTAGTTCTCGCAGCTGCCATCATTGAGATACATTTGCAATGCAGTTTCTCGTACAAGCCGATTGCAGGACATGGATACAGCAGTGTCCACTGAAGCAACAAGTTTCCAATCCTCAACAAAGCAGGATTCCTGTTACTGTTATCTTTTCCCTTTGATGTACAAAAGGAGCTGTCTTTGTCTATAGACATTTATGGCAATTATTGCTATTCATTACTTCAAGCCTGCCCCATGTTTAGTGCTTTAATGGGGACCCTGCCTTAATTTGCTACCATCAAGAGGAAAAGTGTTAATCCTCCCCTTGTTCCTTTACTAACTCTGTGTCATCATCTAAAGGAACTATATCTCACACCTCAGCTCAACTTTATATCAACTGGGCCCCAACGAGCGTGTAGAAGATGTTGTTGTGTTCATAAAGGGACAGTGCTCAATTTCAAATGAGAATTCTCTTTTCTTCACATTTAATCCTTGTCATCTAGTGCTGAGGACCCACAGTGAGCTTACCTGTTTCTTGATAGTTGTTTTCTGTGTGAGTTCATTTTGCAGTCATGATTTACTTTGGTAAAGAGAGCACAGTGATGTCAGCAGAGGTTTGGCTTTCAACAAAAAGTTCAGATTGACAGAGAACCCAAAACAATTACTAAGCAACCTTTAAGGGGGTAGTGCTACATTGAGAAAAACTAATATAACTGCTTTGATTAATAAAAATGGTCAGCAAGCCCTGAAAACTTACAGCGGAGAGTGAAATGTCCTTCTGGGTGTAATCTGTTTGAAACTGAGCTCATACAGCATATAGATTTGAACATTTTCACTGGATAACCAGATTGGTATTTTCCCTTTCCTGAACAAGGCTCTTTTTGCATTAAAAAGCCTGTTATAAAACTTGGCAATTCAAACCAAGTAGTTGATAAAAATGCATAAGTAGAGGTTACCCTCAGTGAAAAGCACTGAAAAAAAATATGTATGCAAATTTAAACATGTAAAAGCTTAGCTTGGAACTGTCTTTCTATTTGGCCACCCACCATATAAAGCAGTGGTCTCCAAACTGTGGCCCAGGGGCCGGATGCGGTCCTTTGCATGCTTTTATCTGACCCCTGTAGCACTTTTCCTCCCACTGATAGAAGACACTATTCCTACTGACACCAACAATGGGGCATAATTCCTGCTACGGACATCAACAACCGGGCACTATTCCTCTCATTGATACCAACAATGAGGCACTTTTCCTCTCGCTAACATCAATGATAGGGCACTATTCTTCCCACTGACACCAATGATAGGGCACTATTCCTCTCACTGACACCAATGATGGGGCTCTATTCCTCCCATTGACACCAATGATGGGGCTCTATTCCTCCCATTGACATCAATCAATAATAGGGCACTATTCATTCTACTGACATGAATGATAGGGCACTATTCCTCCCACTGACACCAACAATGGGGCACTATTCCTCCCACTGATACCAACAATGGAACACTATTCCTCCTGGTGACACCAACGATGGGGAGCTATTCCTTCCCCTAATACCAAAAATGCATTGTTTGCTCCCACTGATGCCAGGATAACCTCTGATCCCGATTGTGACGGAACGCGGTGCCCAACCATTGCCCTTCTCACCAACTCGTGACAAAGGACCAGCGAATCTCACACTGCGCTTTCACTTGCGCAACAATGCCACTCTCAGCTGCACCCTGCACAAAGATTTCCAGCTCACGGGACCAATCTTGTGTGCCACCATCCTGAGGAGCGATTGTAACTGGGTTAGGTTAATTACGCAATTAACCCTTCACACTGCCACCACCACCTTTTTACAGAGAAGGAGGAAACTCACAAATCTTAGCAATAACACTATGATAGTAGCATAAGCATCTGCAATACACACTGTCACCACAAATAGGTATATTCAGAGGATTATTACATACAATAGCACTTTTCAAGAGACAATAATTCTTTAGTTTGCATTAAAAGCTTTAGAGACAGTTTCAACACTTTTCAAAATAGGGTTTATTACTAAAAAGGTCAAAATGGTGCAATTAAAATATTTACAGAAAAATATGTTACAAAGACATAAAGAGAAGCAAACAGAGAGATAAAGCAACAGAGAAATAAAAGAAAGGAATTAAGAAGGCAGAATACTTGCAAAGTCCTGTTTTAGCAGAGTCCAATTGTCCGAGCAAAAATGATTGCCTTGGCTATCAAGTCCATTAAGATGTTTCTTGATTGATGTTAAATGAGAGCTCCCTTCACCAGGCCTGTCAGCCCTTTTCTATGATATTAAAGGGGTGTCGCCTGAGGACAACTGACTAATCATCCGGTTTAGGGGATGGGTGCTAGGAGTTCATCAAGTTTATAACCAAGTCCCAACTACAATTTCATACTAATATTAATAACCTCCAGTACATGCAGGTGGTATTCTAGCAACTGGCAGATTAATATTCTGAATTATATTTCAATCCCAGGGATACCAAATACAGTGTACCTTTGTCACCCAGGAGGGAGGAGACTGCTTTCTCTCCGTTCCTACGTGCTAACATAGTCATGTATGACCTAGATTTGTTCAGTATGAAATGCTGTATTCAAATATATACCTAATATTAATGTGTCCTGTTCCTGTTGAATTCTGTGAATTGTATGGGGAATTGTTACATGTGGAATAGATGTTTTTTATGGCACGCTCTGCATTCCTAGAACTCTAATGGCCTAACAGGTCATGTGTGATGGCTGGACTGAGTTATTGTTTTACGATAGGGCAGAGGAAAGTGTCTTTGCCAAATAGACATCCTGCCAAGACTATGTAGTGGTTTACAACTCTGGAGATGGCCTCTATTTGTGTTTTATTTAAGATAAGAGGCTTGAAGTTTGTTACAACTCACAGCCACAAATTCCATTTTCAAGAGGAGGGAGGAGGTGAGAAAGATGATTGTTCATTAAAAACAAAATGGTTGAGACCTTAACAAGATGGCTGTTGCATACAGCTTCCATGTCTCTATTGCGCATAATCATTACACCGATGACCACAGTTCGGCCCCCCAAACACCTGAAGGATAGTAAACTGGCCCTTGTTTAGAAAGTTTGGAGACCCCTGATATAAAGGACCAAAAAGGGCAGAGCCAAGCTTTGCATGTTCAATCAATATTTGCAGACCATAAAGCTCTGAGTCAGTCTGCTTCCGGACCCAGGTATACACTATGATTAGGGCAGTACTGAGTGCAACCTTGGCTCATAACCTGTGGGAAGCTTTAATGCATAAACCTATCTCAACCTTGACCAGGAACCAAAGGAGACTGGTAGGCATTGTCTCTCTGGCAGCTCATCAGATGTTGGCCAAAGCTTGGAGGAAACAGTTTCTCAATCATACCAAAGTCCAACGATGCCTCATGGCAATTATGGTGCATGAGAAGCTCACTTCCATTTTGAATAATACCCATGCCAAATTTTTGAGGGTCTGGGACCCATGGATCACATACAATGATATCTTGAACCTTGACTGCATCTTACTTTCAACCTGATGGGTCCTTTAGTAGCCCCATTTAATGCCATTATGACTTAACCCTGTAGGAATTGCCCATTTCCCCACTTCTTCCTCCTTCCTCCTCCTCTTCCTTTCCCACCCCCTCTTCTTCTTTTCTTCTATCCTTTTAGCTCTCTTTTGCCTCTGAGCCTCCTTTTGCTTCCCCATTTTTTTATTTTTGCCTCCTGGTTTAACCGTTGGCATTGAGGCCATTTCTCTCACTTTTTTTTAGAGCTTACAGAAGCCACTCAAGAGGAGCAGACCCTGATGAGCAGGGCTGTTATCCTACTTTTGGAAAATCTTCCAATTTGTTGTACCCTATATTTATGTTGCTTCCATTGTACTGACCTCTTTTCTTTACTTGTTCTCTGTAAGCACTTAGCCATTTGCTCATACTTTGTCTAATATACCTTCCAATGTGATAATGTGCTGTCTAAAAACAAAAAATCTTTAATAAAATCCTTTGTAAAACAAAATAGATCTGAGCATCTCTGGGTCTACAGATCATGTTGATTCTCAGTGAAATCTTCACTGAAGGTTATGTTTGCTTAAAGTGTATGCATGACCAAAGCTATCATTTTACATTTTGGATATGGAAGTGCGGGTATAAAACTAATCTCAGTTTATTCTTTGGAGTATGTGTCCCCTTGGGGAGATGTTTCTTCACTTCCTGTCTTAGAGATGCAGCAAGAAAATATCTTCACATTAAAGTGTTAGTAAACTAAAGACCCTGCATTCACTATATCTGGTCTCCAACAGTACACAGAACATGAAAATGCAATTATTTTAGTAAACATAAACTGCTAAATACCTTTTTGTCATCAGCAGTTAGAGCAGTTTTGTGACTTCTATCAGTCTTCAGCAGAGCACTGGTTAAAGCTTGTAAGAGGAGTTTTCTCTAGGAGGATGCAGAACCCTTGACCTCTGTCTGGGCAGTGCTGATTGGCCCTGTGCTGATCACATGCACTCCCCCTCCCAGAAAAAACTCTCTAGCATTACACACCAAATAGAGCATGTGCAGGATGTCTTCACATGATATGTCTTATCAGGAGATAAGAGGGGAACACTGGAAGAAGGTGAGGATCAGAGAAGTCCAGATCAAACCGCGTTTTTACACAATGCAGAGGATTAACCCCTTAGGTTCCACAGTGAATATAACAAGCATGCTTTACTGCATATACAGACTGATTTTCCTGTTGTGGGTTTAGTAACACTTTATGGGAAATCTCCTTTGCAGTTGCTATTAAAACAAGTAATCCCATTGAAAAATGAACCCTTACCTCTTTTTCTGTGACAGCTTTAAAATTTAGGATTTCTATCTTGCTAACAATAGTCACCAGGATAAACAGAGAGGGTGAATCTACTTAGTGGGGACACCAACAGCAATGAACATTTGACAGAAGTTGTAAATCCCCCCTACTGTATTGAAAAAAATGTGTTGGCTATACATACACATTACGCATGCTTTAAAGTTAAATTTAGTTTGAATTGGCATTTACTTTAGGGCACCCCTGTCTTGTTATAATTTAGATGGCATTCATTTTCCCAGTTCTGAAAACATTACGGTTTATGAAAAACAAAAGCTGCAAAGACTGCTGACTGGGCAAATTGTGGCAGTTTAGGCACCTGGAACAGTACATTGAAATGGCAGCTGTTGGAAATAGAAAAATATCAGGCAATATGCATAGAGGGCTTCCTGTGCCGCTGGGTCCCTGATTTGGATCACAATAGATTTTTATATCTGGGCTATAATTTATTCCTGACAAAAAACATTTTTCTCTAGAATTTTTCTTATGTTCTACTTTCCATGCTTAACATCTTAAATCTGAGAAATGTGGCCTCACATTTTCACATTAAAGAGGAACTCTGAACAGCAGGTTTCTAATGGCAGGACTGTTTTAATCTCTAAATGGGCTCAATTATGTGTGCTTTTTTCTGGATATGATATGGTTGCTATTATTCAGATTGGATAATCTTGTCAATTAGGCAACCAGAATATTTTGCTGTAGGGATTTGCCTGGTTTAAAAAAAACGAAAAAACTAGTACCTGAATTTATGCAATAATTTGAGTGATAAATCCTGGATTATTTTAATTGTTAAAGCAGAAATCAAGGAAAAAAATTCCCTTTCAGAGGGAATCCTTCAAATGTTCATTTACTCTTATGGTACCAATAAAAAGGACTTTTTTTACCTTATCCCTTGTTCCCCTGGCATCCGGAGCTCAACCCTTCTTTCTAATGTGTTGTGGGGTGTCCCTCTGCACCCTCACATACAATGCAAGATTATTGGGTTGTTGTACTGGATGATGTCAAAGTGCCTGCGACAGACGGCGCACCTTACAGAAGAGACTTTGGAGGCTGGTCTTATAGCATGGGGAAAGCCTGTGGGAGCAAGGGATTAGGTAAATAAAGTTCCCTTTAACTTATGCCTTAGGCATAAACAAGCATTTAACCCTTCCAGTACAGGGGGAAACCCACTGCAAGGGATTTTTCTTCAATTCCCCCAGAATCCAGCTTTAAGTGCTTGGCCTCTCACATTACATAGTTACATAGTCTGGCTGAAAAAAGACAAAAGTCCATCCAGTTCAACCATTAAAAAAAAAAAGTTATAATCCTATACCCACAGTTGATCCAGAGGAAGGCAAAAAAAAACAGCAAAGCATGATCCAATTTGCTCCTGCTGTGCAAAAAAATTCCTTCCTGATCCCCCGAGAGGCAATCGCATATTCTCTGGATCAACCTTACCTATAAATGTTAGTATCCAGTTATATTCTGTGTATCCAAGAAAGAATCCAGGCCTTTTTTAAAGCAATCCACTGAGCTGTCCAGAACCAACTCTTGAGGGAGTCTAATCCACATTTTCACAGCTCTTACTGTTAAGAAACCTTTCCGTGTTTGGAGATTCAATCTCTTTTCCTCCAGATGTAAAGAGTGCCCCCTTGTCCTCTGGTGACCTCAGGGTGAATAACTCTACACCGAGTTCACTATATGAACCACTGATGTATTTATACATGTTGATCATATCCCCCCTTAATCTCCTCTTCTCAAGAGAGAATAAATTCAGTTCCTCTAATCTCTCCTCATAGCTGAGCTCCTCCATGCCTCGTATCAGTTTGGTTGCCCTTCTCTGTACTTTCTCCAGTTCGCCAATGTTCTTTTTGTGAATTGGTGCCCAAAACTGAACTGCATATTCCAGATGAGGTATTACTAAACATTACACATTACATTTGAACCTCTTGCATCTACACATTAGCAAATCCGGCAAAATAGGCAATGTATACTTTCTTAGTATAACCAATGTGCATACATTGCTCATGATGGTATGTACAAATATGATAGCATATATTAGAGTTAAATCACTACACACACTACAACATATGCTCCAGCATCTGAATGCATGCTAGATCATGGAAAAACACAGAAAAAATCTGCTTGAAATTGGAAATAGCTTTACTACATCAGCTTTAATATACACTCACTGGTTATTTTATTAGGTACATCTGTTCAATTGCTTGGTAACACAAATTGCTAATCAGCCAATAACATGGCAGCAACGCATTTAGGCATGTAGAAGTGGTGATTACGACTTGCTGAAGTAAAAACTGAGCATCAGAATGGGGAAGAAAGGGGATTTAAGTGACTTTGAACGTGGCATCGTTGTTGGTGCCAGACGGGCTGGTCTGAGCATGTAAAAAACTGCTGATCTGCTGGGATTTTCACGCACAACTATCTCTTAGGTTTTTAGATAATGGTCTGAAAAAGAGAAAATATCCAGTGAGCGGCAGTTGTGTGGACGAAAATGCCTTGTTGATGTCAGAGGTCAGAGAAGAATGGGCCTTTGATTTCAGCTGCGACATTCAGATGGTAGAGTCAGAATTTGGCGTAAAGAGCATGAAAGTATGGATACATCTTGCTTTGTATTAATGGTTCAGACTGCTGGTGGTGAGGCATTTGTGTGTACTGTATATAAGATAAGATAGAAAAGGATAGACTGTATTAATGATGTTTTTATATCTGTCTTCAGTTCAGCTTTAAAGATCTTGATGCTTCCTTGTTTTAGGCTCTGTAAGTTAAGGTGTGCAAATTTTGTCAAATTCATATATAGCTATATACTGCATGTTGCAATGCGTTTTTCATATATTACAACATATATGAAAAATATTTTTTAAAATATTTTTTTAAAATATATTCTTCAGATTTTTTTTGAACATATAAAAAAGTCATTTTAACATATCATTTTACATATATTTGTAAATGCACTCTCAAAATGTAGATTTGTATCTTTAAAGACATACAGTATATTTGAAAATATTTTTTAAAAAATATTTTTCATATATTTTGTAATAAAAATGCATTTCAACATATAGTATATAGTGTATGTGTGTATGTGTGTGTATATATATATATATATATATATATATATATATATATATATATACTGTAGGTTTAGATTGGATACAGGTCTATTTACATATGTTTGTTTACACCCACCGCTCCATAGAGGGCAGTGTATGGTCCGATTGGGTCCACCTAAAAACGGACAGGTGGACCCCATCAGTCTGCCATTGTAAAAGGGCCCTAAGTGTTCCACTTTCTTCTTTTCTAGTACTGACTCACAGGGTGTAATCGGGGTAGGAAGTGAGAGAAAGTGTACTAGCTGGGGACACAAAGAGCAATAAAAACCTGACAGAATGCCTAACCCTTATCCATTCTTCCTAAAGGTGTTTTATTACTGTATGAGATGTTTCTTTGCATTTCCTGTCAATTAAATAAAATGTGAAGGGAAATCTCTCCAAAAGGATTACAGATGACAATAAAAACTTGACAATGTGATATTTTATCTTTTTGTGCCCCGGGTAATCTATCCAATATACTGTGCCGTAAAGCAGTATTAAACCCAAAATAAAATATTTAATATATTGCAGCTTACCAATTCTTGGATGTGATGGTTGTATTAATTTCCTTTTTTTAGTCTTTCTTCTGTTTTCATCTGGTGAACCAGCCAGCAAGTCTGTTCCAGATCACCAGGTGAAAACAGAGGGAAAAAGCCAAAGAAAAGAAAACAGATGCAACCACCATATCTAATGATTGGTAAACTGCAATATAATGCATTTTTGATTTTGGGTTTAATACTGCTTTAGGCCTCATGTACACTGCTACTCCTAAATGTGAATTTAGGAGCTTTTGGAATTGTTTGCCAAAGCCCTTGAACTCGACTCAATAAAAGCCTATGGGCTTGATTTACTAAAGTTAAATATACTGTGCACTGTAACTGAGTGCAGTTGCTTTAGATCCGAGGGGAAGCTCTGAAATGACGCAAAGCCCTGCTGATTTCTTTCATTCAATTATGTGAAAACAAAAATGCTGTTTTTTAATTTTCCTTGCATGTTCCCCTCAGATCTAGAGAAAATGCACTTTCAGTGCACAGCCTATTTGCTTTTAGTAAATCGACCCCATAGACTTTTACCAGAGGTTAGGAGCAGCAGGGTTTAGGGGCAGGTAAAAGTTCCTCTCCTGAACGCAGAAGAATCATGTTCAGGCGAGGAATATTTTGGCCAAAAAACACTACACACGGCAAAAACGTGTCGCGTTTAGTGCTTGGGCGTTTATCCATGTCAGTGGCCAATCAAATGAATAAATGTCCAAGTGCTAAATGCAGCTAAGCGTAGATAAACGCGGCTACACGCGTTACCGCATTTACACGCGTTTTTGCTTTGTTTAGCATTTTTCTGCTGCCAGGACAGCCTAACGTCTAGGGGACCATGTGTACATGGGGCTTAAAATGACTAGCTTGTGTGTAAGCTGGTGTGATTTTTATTATGTACACTCCGTACTCCTGCTATATTCCTCTCCCTTAGGATATGAATAAAGAGGCAGACTAACTGTAATAGTTTAGAGATTTAACTTCACTGAATATACAGTCAAACATAGTTTCTATTATACAAATGTGCATGTGTGTTTTGATGCCTATCCTGTTCTCTGGTATTATACAAGATACAACTTTATCTGCTGTTATTTGAAGATATATGTCACTACCTTGTTGTGTTACCCAGTCGTGTATTTTATGACTACACTCCTTATATGTAAAATATTGGTCCATAATATGTATCTTAATAAATGTATTTTTAAAAAATGGTGACGTTCTAACCCTTTTCCTGTCCTATCCACACAAATAAAGCAGTTTGGCTGTAGCTGGTATTTGACTTCATAAAAAGTATGTTTTTTGTGCAATAAATTGAGTATAAGGAGTTTTTTGTCAATGTAGATATACAAAGTGCTAAACTTGGCTGTTCTGAGAATTTGTGTCTGTTTTATTATAGCAAGTGGAAGACAGACTTGGTAAAACTGGTATGACAATAGAGCAAGCATCCTGTAAAACTGGAATGATGACAGTAAGGATAAGACAGACAGAGCCATTGATAACTATATATAGTATCAAGAAATACAAGTGTCAATGACAGCTGTCAAGAACTAGGAGGAAATATGGTGAAAGGCATACATACACATACATATATACATAGTGATATTTGGGGTAATTAGCTCAGAGAATTTTTAGTGAGTCCACACCGGTCCGAACTGTGGTTCAATGTTCGCAGCTCACTTTTGTTAAACAAAATTAAAGTTCAACAGAAGCAGTTGCCTAAGCAGGGGATTTTCACCATAAAAAACAAGTAAAGAAAATAATAATACTATTTTCAGAAGCTTAGGCCTCAAACATTGGCCTATTGCTTCTGGTCCCCTAGACCATCTTCCACAGTCCCTTTGTGTTCATTCTGCTTTCCCAGCTCTCCTGGCTCTCCAAGCCTTTTCTGTTGACGCACCCTGCTGCCTGGGCCCACTCCATGGCCTCTTAACAGGGGATCTCTTGACACCCCAGGCTCTCTCACTCCTCTGAAACCTCCAGATTCTATCAGTCCCCTCAATCCCGTCTAGCCATCTCTACTCTCTCAGCCTTATGGAAACGGAATCCCCCCTCTCTAGAATGAAGTCCTGTTTTTTTGTTTCAATAGTTTTTATTGTTATTAAGTTCAGCAACAATAAGAGACACTGCAGCCATCTTGGATTCTGGAATACGAGTTGTTTATATGATGTGCCTGATTGTCATCTTTTCATTGTAAGTGCATTTACCACATTAAATTGGTGTTTCAATCGGGATCACACTATGGAGAACGTGTCTTTTTTTTTATGATACCATGTACAATTGAGCATATATGCACAGTGATCTGATATAACACAGCAGTACCATCGTTTGAAAACATGAAATGATCGTGCCGCGCTTCTCTTAAAATAAATATAAAGTTATGTGAAAAAAATTATACAAAATAAATGCAGAAAGCTAATGAATAAAGTCCATCTCCATATCGTGATTCTTTCAATATATAATGATGATTTGTGCCATTCAAATCTTCCTTTTGACATATACAATCTGCCTTCACCAACACTAGTTGTGCTATCACCTGAAATATTTAACCGCACAATTAAGTTTGGTCAGAAATGGCTTGCGCCCATTAAATGGACATATATTAGTGGTTAGACCTCTATCAGGATTCTCCTTCACTGCTGATTCAGCTCCTTCCTTCTCCTCCACTCAGCACACTGAAACAGGATATGGAAAAACAGTTGGATCCTAAGATTTCTTGGCATTACCATGAATGTTGCCAAATTCCACAAGCAATGGTATCAGGTTCAGTAGGGAGATCAATGGATTGGAGAGATCATGCACCATCTCATCCATAGGAGATCTGAAATCTTGTTAGTTTATTTAAATTTTTTAAATGATTTCCAGATTCCAGTACCATCATTTGACATGTAATTTGAGGAAAGCTGGATATCTTCGATACACAAGAGCCGGTTGACCACTCTTAATTGGGGGTCATATGATTCTGGTAAGCCTCCTTTTGTTGTACACCAAGGTGCTGTGTGATTCATCATTAAGAAGTTTTGGTGGCGTTTGGTATCCACATATTTAACTTCCCTCATAATCGAAGAACCACTGAGTTCACAGTTTTTGGCTTCACATTTGGATTCCTTTATTTTTTCAATTTGTGGTGACACATGAGAGTTTGACATATTTGCATTGCACTATCATATTGCACATACATTTTAATTTATCTTAGCGCTTCACTATTGTTTTGTGATGTTCATTATGCTATGTATTATGGTATCGTACTAGCTGCTATGTTTTTTGACATCCAACGGAGTCCTAGCACTTTTTTTTTGTTCTCAATAAGAGACACTGCAATATGGCATGTACACTTCCATATAAATCACATTATGAACAATTACCAGCATAAAATTAACACATTAAATTTGGACACTTTCAGCCCCTTCCAGTCCAGGTCATTTTTCAGCTTTCTGTGTTGTCACACTTTGAATGATAAATCCTCCATCATGCAACACTGTACCCAAATTACTTCTTTTTTTTTTTTAGACAAATAGAGCTTTCTTTTAGTGGTATTTGCTTGCCAAAAATGCCAAACATTCACAACACATTTTTCTTAGTTCCTTAGTTTTATTTTGCAAATAAATGAACTTTCTTCATAAATTTAGCTGAAAAGCTATTCTGCTACATTTCTTTGTAAAAATAACCCAAATCAGTATACAGTTGTGCTTAAAAGTTTGCACACCCTTGGAGAATTGGTAATATTTTGTACCATTTTTAAAGAAAACATGAATGAGCAGGCAAACCACATTTATTTTATATCTTATGGGTCATAACAGAATGGCACAATGATAAAACAAAACATGGCAACAAGTAAACAAATGAAATGACCCCTCTTCAAATGTCTGCATACCAATAGTTTCTAATATGGCCTATTGCCCCTTTTAACATTAATGAGCATCAATGACAGTATGCAGTCTTTTGTAATAGTTGTCTATGAGGCCTCAAGTTCTTGCAAGTGGTATAGCTGCCCATTTGTCTTGGCAAAATGCCTCCAGGTTTGAGTTCTCCCCATAGTGGCCTTCACCTTTTTCTGCTGTAACCACTGGAGTGTCAGCTTGGCCTTGTGCTTAGGGCCATTGTCGTGCTGGTATTGGCACAGTAAAGGCTTCTTTCTGGCAACTCGACCATGCAGCTCATTTTTGTTTAAATATCTTCGTAATATGCTCCCTGAAACAAACACACCATCTTTTTACAGAGCAGCCTGTATTTCTAATGAGGTTACTTGTGAGTTTTTCATTGTATCTCGAACAATTGTTCTGGCAGTTGTGGCTGCAATCTTTCTTGGTCTACCTGATCTTGGCTTGGTATCAAAAGATCCTTGAATTTTCCACTTCTTAATTAGTGATTGAACAGTACTGACTGGCATATTCAAGGCTTTGGATATCTTTTTATATCCTTTTCCATCTTTGTAAAGTTCCATTACCTTGTTACGCAGGTCTTTTGACATGTCTTTTCTACTTTTCTTTTTACTGCCCCATGGCTCAGTATCTAGCCTGCAAAGTGCATTCTAGTGAGAGCTAACAAACTCATTGACTATTTATACACAGACACTAATTTCAATTTAAAAAGTAACAGATGTGGAAAATTACCTTTAGTTGCCATTTTTTACCTTGTGTGTATCACCCTGTTTGCCTGTACCAAAGCCAAACAATTCAGGATATGTAAACTTTTGATCAGGGCCATTTGGGTGATTTCTGTTGTCATTATCATTTAAAAAGCAGCCAAACAACTATGTGGTAATGCATGGCTTCATATGATCACTATCCTTAAATAATTTTTTTTGCATAAGTCATATTTTCAATATCAATGCCAACATTTCATGAATTCTGCCAGGTTATACAAACTTTTTAGAACAATTGTACAGTATATTGTACAGTATATACAGTATATATACCTGTGTGAAAGGTATAGTGTCTACAAACTATGATATATATATATTTGAAAATTGATCAGTTCTGATGTACTGATTGCCTATCTCATTTCTTGGGGCCCTAAGACGGTCCAAGGTATTTAGTAAGAGGCATGGTGAGATTTTTGAAGTAATTTTTTTGGCACAATTTTTTGCAAAAATTAAGAAATTAAATATAATCTTTTACAAGTTATTTCTCACGCACAACATAGGCATGCCTATAATTACACCCCAAAACACATTCTACTATGCCACCCAAGTATGGGAATACCACATCTGAGACATTTTCACAGCCTAGATGCATAAAGGAGCCCAAAATCCAAGGAGCACCTTTGGGCTTTCAAGGAGCTTAAATTAAGCATAAATTATGCATCTAATTTCCTGGCTACCTTTCACATTTTTGGAGGCCTTGGAGCACCAGGACAAAATACCCACAAAATGACCCTATTTTGGGAAGCAAACACTCCAAGGTATTGTCTGAAAGGCACAGTAAGTCTTTTAATAATGTAATTTTTTGCCACAAGTTTTTGGAAAATGCAGGAAAGAAAATAAAAAGCTTTTATATAGAGAGTTGTCAATTGATAAGACATTTCTAACACACAAAGATGAGCATACTAAGAATTACACCCAAAAACACATTCTGCTACTCCTTTCAAGAATGATGATACCACATGTGTGAGTGTTTTTTTTACTGCCTAGCCACACAGCAGGGCCCAGAATTCAAGTAGCACCTTCAGACATTCCAGGGGTACCCACAAAATGACCACATTTTTGGAAAACAAATATCTCAAGGTATTTTCTACCAGACTTGAAGATAGATCAGTCCAGGCACAGATGGAGACATGGTCAGGAAACAGGCAAAGGATTAGTCCAGGCAGCAAACAGAAACATGGTCAATAAACAGGCTGGGGGTAGTACAGGCGACAATCAGGGACACCAACAGCGACTGGCTGCATTATTAATGCTTATTCATGTGTGAAGTTGAGGGGGAGGGGGTAAAACCTTGTTCATTCACCATTCAACCATTCACCATTATCTATGACAAATAGACTTTTATCAATGCAAATGGGATGGATGAGGATTTCCAAGACCTGGTGACTGCTATTCTAAGTGCCAGGAAAATGAACAGGATCAATTTTTTTGAGTATTTCTGTGCCTCCTCTATGGATTGTTTCAAAAAGGCATGCAAGGGTAGAGGAAAAGAGAGCTTGCTTATGCCATTCATTGGTATTCAGGTCCTTTTGTTCCCATCTAGACATATAAAGCAGATTTTCAGATTTTGAATTGAACAATTCATATGTTACTGAGATATAACCTGTTATCTTGTTGATATTCTTACACAAGTACTCTATTGCTTTCATAGTTGTTATATCAGATTGCCGTTTCAAAGCCTTTAAAAAATGGGTCATTTGGGTGTAATGATAATTCCCTTCAGTTGGCAATTTTTCTTGCATCCATTGTCTCGACAAGATACCTTGATTGTTACAAAAATCAGCTATACACAAGAGGCTTTTGTTAGACCACCAAGTAACGTTTCAGGGAGACCCAAGGTGAAAGCTGAATTACAGAGAATCGAGGCTATGGACTAAGGAGAGATGTAAATTTGTGAACTGAGCCCAAGCAGTCCCACAAGTTCAAAGTGAATGATAAAAATAGGCACACAGGTCTGTCTTTGATCAAAAAACACATAAGGTGATTAACTTCTTTCAGCATACCAGAGGAAGATTCTATTTGCACCCAGAAAGGTGTAATTGTTTTAGGTGAAATTTAAGTAGACGTGGGAATTGTACCGCCTGGACCCCATGGTGAATAAGCAGACCTAAATATCACATGGGTATTAGAGTTCAAATACCTCACACGGTTTTTAACTCAAAATCAGTCAATTCACAAAAAAAGTGTATTTTAAATACTATATGCGTTACATTTTTTATTTTGCAGTATGAAACATATTTTTTTTTCCTTCTGTTAAAAAAAAACCCAAAACATATTTTTTCCACTTTATTTTGCCTCAAACCAGATCTCCGGCTGCAGCTGGAACTGAAACATTTGGCAGTTGTATTTATATCACTGCTAAATGTGACAATTGAGCTCAGGGATGCTGGTTGTTAAGGAGTTGGCACCTTATTATTATTTTTATTATTATTATTATTATTATTATACAGGATTTATATAGCGCCAACAGTTTGCGCAGCGCTTTACAAAATAAAGGAAGACATTAGAGTTACAATACAATTTGGTAGAAGAGGAAACAGAGGGTCTTGCTCATTAGAGCTTACAATCTAGGAGGAGGGGTTGAGTGATACAAAAGGTAATAGCTGTGGGGTGATGAGCTGATGGAGGAAATAAATGGCAGTTTACTAGGTAGAAGCAGGATAGACTTCTTTAAAGAGAGAGGTTTTCAGGGATCGTCTAAAGGTGGATAGATTAGGAGACAGCCGGACAGATTGGGGTAGGGAGTTCCATTGGATGGGAGAAGCTCGGGAGAAGTCCTGGAGGCGAGCATGGGAGGAGGCGACATGGGAATTAGAGAGCAGAAGGTCTTGGGAGGTTCGAAGAGAGCGGTTTGGTTACAACCATGACTCATCCCTGCTGACAGCAGAATGTAAACAAAAGAATCGAGAAAAAAAAAAGTGTGCAGTTCTCCCCTCAATTCTTACCAGGCCTTTTGGGTTTTATATGGATTTTAGGGGGACCTCAAGCCAGATTCTTATCCAAGAATGCAGGAAAGGGGGGGGAACAAGTGTGGCCACAGCCCTCAACATGGGGGGGTGCCCTCTTGGCAAAGCACCTTGTCCCCATGTCAATGAGGACAAGATCCTCCTCATCACAACCCCGGCCCGGTGGTTGTGGGGTTGGGTAGGGGGTGGCTTATCGGACTGTGGAGGCCCCCTTTAACAAACCCTCCCTATGTGAATGAGAAATGTGAAAATTAACAAGTTTAAATTAAAATACCACACAGGTTTTGACATGTCCTTTATTATAGAAAAAAAGTCCCTAGATGTACATCGATCATCAATCATCATGAACACCACCCACTGCCTGCATGAAAAAAATCTGTGGCCTGCTGAAACTATCATTCTGTCTCATGGCTCCCGCTGACTGACATGTCACTTTCCCTGCCGATGAATAAACTAAGGGGTGGGGTCAGGGGTGGACTGACCATTTGGAAATTCGGGCACTGTCCGAGGGCCCGGGGTCAGTAGGGGGCCCCATGAGATGCCCCTGGTACCTTTTTTATAGGCTTTTTTGAATTTGGACAAGGGCACAGGGGCCACATGATCTCTATTGCCCGGGGGCCCCATGAGTTGTCAGTCCGCCCTGGGTGGGGTTAACAGCTGATGTCATTGAACATACATGGACACATCTACAGTATATTTGGTCAATGACTTAATATGAGGGTAGGGTCACCCAGTGGCGTCATTGACCAAATATGTATGTGTCTGTCACTCACTGGTTGTTATGGATGCTGGCGGGTGCCGTCTTGGGCTCTGCAAAGGAAACCATGTGCTGGAGGAGGAGAACAGCCCAAGTTACTGCCTGGTGTCCCCATATGTGACTGTGTGTGGCCCTGCGGATGGAGTGCATTGACTGATATTCTGAATTGGTGATACAAGAATATCAGGAGAACCTCTTTGAAATACAGATGGGCTTTAGACCTCTCAGAAATACAACAAAATTGTGGTGCATGGGCTCCTGCTGGCAACAGGATTATGACATATCCCCAGGAGGTGGTATGGCTGTATATATGGTGACGGCTGAAATACTTCAGGATTACGTACAAGCTTTGAGAATGGACAGTGGGATCTGCTAAGAGACTGACCTCCTAAACCTCTGAGCATCCTTGCAAGGTGCCAGAGATTGGAGATTATAACCAGAATCTTGAACCGAAGGTGACGTACCGGAGGTGGACGGGAGTCTGAAGAAGGTGAGAGGTGGATGTAACACTTTCACTACATCTGGTGGCACACTGTTCATGTGATGAGCCTTTTATTATATCCACTTGTGAGTGGCATTTTATTTTAATAAAGAGGAGTTTTAATTTTTCTTCACTATTGGGACTGTTCTTTTTCTTTTCATGTGATAATACCATCTGAGCTGCTTTGTAACAGGATAAAATGGAGGAGTGATATACCAGCAGCTCCAGGGACCTAAGGGTGATTTCTAGCATTTTTCGCCAGTCATGTAAGTGAGAGGCATGGATGTCTGGTGAGTTTCAGCCTAGAGGGAGAGGTGGTTCACATTCACATGTGGTGATTACAAGAATACTGCATACCTTCCAACTGTCCCTGATTTCGAGAGACTGTCCCTGATTTGGAACAAAGTCACTCTTTACCTATTTCCTCCTCATTTGTCCCTCATTTTGGTCTGATTCATATAGTTGTATATAAAATGCACTTTTTAACTTTCAAAAAAATGTTTCCCAGTGCTAAACCTCTCATCCAATTTCTAATTTGCTGCATTTGTCAACTTTAAAAGCCAGTATAAAGCAATAGTAGTGGTTAAAAAAAAAAAGCATTTGTGGGTTTAACTAATAATTTTTTTGTATAATTCTCCTTAAAAGGGGCGTGACAAGGGGTGTGTCCTATGTCTACATACATTTGCTAATAGGTGTCCTTCATTTCCATCTCAAAAAGTTGGGAGGTATCATATTGGGTGGATGTCTGAGCAATCTTCATCACAGTATTTGGACTTTTTAATTACACTATTCTCACTATATGTGGGATATTGGTGAATATTTTGTATACCACAGCGCTGCTTTAAAATTGCAGTGGCAAAAAGTTGTATACTTTTTTAAGTCTATTTGTGGTATTTTTTTAAAGCAATTCTAAAGGTTCCTTTTTTGCTTTTTTTTTTGGAAACAACAAACATGTCTATACTTACCTGCTGTATGGAGTGGTTTTTCACAGAGCAGCCTGGATCCTCCTCTTCTTGGATCCCCCGGTGGCTCTCCTGGCCCCTCCTTTCTGTCGGGTGCCCCCACAGCAAACAGCTTGCTATGGGGGCACCCATTGCTCTATGTGTTCCTGCCCCCTCTCTCTTCTCATTGGCTCACTGGCTGTGATTGACAGCAGTGGGAGCCAATGGCTACTACTTGCTATGTCAGCCAATGAGGGAGGAGAGACCTGGGACAGCCGAGGCTGTCATTCACATTGCTAGATCACGATGGGGCTCAGGTAAGTGTTGAGGGGGCTGGGGGCACTGCTGCACACAGAAGGTTTTTTACCTTCCTGCATACAATGCAGGAAGGTAAAAAACCTTGAGCCTTTACAACCACTTCAATGTCAGTACCTAAATATAGCAATGTCCACATCATACAGCCCCCTGTACAGCAAAACATTTGAGGGAGGGCCAGCATTAGGACCCAATGAGGTGTGCTGCATGCACATAAGCAAACAAGGAACATGCTGATAGGAGGGGACAGCAGTGTGAGCAGAGAAGGGGACCAATTTCTGCTCAACTCAGCTGAGTTTGTGCGTGTTTAAGCTCAAACTGCCATTTGCTTGGAGTTCAGTCTTAGACTCCAAATACATTACAGCCAAAATAAGTGGATACATTGTATTCAGCATTTAAAGATAAAAAATATAGTTCATTTACAGCAAAGAGAACTTGCAAATATTAACATAAGACTAAATCTAACATTTTTTGCAGTTTAAAAATACCTGGGTTTATGAAACACACAACCTAGATGTCCAATTTTGTCTTAGTTTTCTTTCAATGGAATCCACAGGCTATATTGCAATTTAACCATTGTTATACAGAGCAGAAATACACCATACTGACACCACAGCTATTAATGTTCTTTGTCACCCAGCTGATAAATTGGCTGCTGTGCACACAAAATTGCATTGGTAGTATTCTTCCTCTGCCTGTATCTATGCATTTGCTGCGTTATGAAGTATTAATGGGATAGGATATTTTCATCAGCTGGAGATTGTTTGTATAATGTACTTTAAAATCACAGCATGTATGGGCCTCTCCGATTCATAGTGCCTGCAAACAGTGTGTTACCGTGTAATTTATTACATGTGACAAGTGTTCAGAACCAGAAGATTATTATTTAGAATATCTTTATGATATCTGTAGTGCATGAATGGAGACGTGAATATGTGTTCTTGCATGGAACAGATAGCAAGCAACATTTATTAGAGAGTAATGTATTCAGCTACATAACAAACAAATAAAGGGCATAAAAGAAATAATATTGTATGAAAGGGAGTAATTCATAGGTTATAGCAAAGGCCAAGGATTAGGCTTTTTGAAATTTAATATAAATATTTATTGGATGCGAAAAACATTAGTTTGGGATGCTTATGTGAAGTTTGTGTAGAAGAATTTGATTCCTTATTTCAGGATTTTCCACCCTTTATTTTGGAATGACAAAATGTCACTTGATGCTCCATAATGTATACGTTATAGGAAAAAACGGAAATATAGAAGAATGACAGCATAGAAGAACCTAGCGAGAATGCCTTAAAATCAGAGGGTTTTGGAATGGACTTTTTTCCTTACTCCTGCAAGTTACGGGGCTCTGTATACAGCAACAACCTCAAATAGCTTTACTGAATGAACCTTTTGCTGATGCCCCTCACAGCCTACAGAGGCTGATATTCTTTATCCTTCTTGTAGCTAAAAGGTTGATACCAGAAGCAGGAAAAAATCTTCAATTACTTTGGCCCAAGCCAAGCATAAAATCTTGTGGATTATGGTTCATGAGAAGATTGCCATTGTGATTAATGATATAGTAAAGCAATCTGAAAAAAAAATTGGGACCCCTGGGCTCAATATATGCAAATCCAGCTCAACACTTATCCTGCTTCAGATTCAGTTTCTACTAGGGATCTCTAGGTCCATCTTCTTTTGCTCTCCTTCATTTCCTCTTCTTCCTTTTTTCCTTGGCTCTTCTCTTAATCTTTAATTTTTTTTAGGATAATGACTTTATAGTCTCCACCATCAACAGGGATATCTCAATATCATATTATTTGTTTATATGGATTTGACTTATGATTAGATTCTGAATGAGTTCCTATATACTTTACCATGGATTCTTTTCCTAATTATACAATATGTACAGTACATTATCTATGCAGATTCTTCTCTTGAGCTATTGATGTAATCCCTGTTCAAAGTTGACGTACATTCTCCCTAATACTTAATAAAAATATTTAATGCAAAAAAAACCCAGTGGTCCATCAAGTCTGACCCTTTTTTTTTGTTTGTTTTTTAATCATTTTGTCTAGATTATAGTAACAATCTACAGTGCTCAGAATAAATTAGTACACCCCAAAAGATTTGTCAGAAAAACTTTACTTTCCTTTCAGAATCAACATTTTCTATGGGACACTATACTACAAAATACTCCCATTGATTGCAAACAAGATTTATTAATTTGCGCACACAAAAAACTTTTTTTCCTAACAAATGCATTCAAGACCATGCTGCACAAATGAATACACCCCAATGAAGGTCTGAGGCTCCATGCACACTGGGCATTTTAACCACTTCAAGTTCGGACACTTTCACCCCCTTCCAGGCCAATTTTCATCTTTCAGCGCCATCACACTTTGAATGACAATTGTGCAGTCATGCAATACTGTACCCATATTAATTTTTTAGCATTTTTTTGAGACAGATAAAGCTTTATTTTGGTGGTATTTATTCACCACTGGGATTTTTATTTTTTTTTTGCTATATAAATGAAATGTCCAAAATTTTTTTTAAAAAGTGTTTTTCTTATAAAATTTTGCAAATAAATAATATTTCATCATAAATCTTGGCAAAAATTTATTAAGTTATCTTTTTAGTAAAAAAAAAATAACCCAAATTAGTTTATAACCAAAAATTCAAATTTTTTAAAAAATGTTTTACATTTTTATTTTATTTTTTATATTATTATTTATGTTTTTTTATATTGTTATTTATGTTTTTTACACTGTCACCCTAGCAGTACAGTGTCACCATGGTGACACTGTACTACTTGTGGGGGGTGATGAAGTTTTTTTACACTGATTGCTTTTACACCCATAAAGGCTGTAAAAGCAATAATTTCTCCTTCTCTCTGGCTGCATTCTTGCAGCCATTGAGAAATACTGTGTGAGCTGTGATTGGTCACAGCTTGTCACATGGTACAAGGCTGTTGTGAATAGCCTTGTACCATGTGACCTCTGTGATCATTCACAGATTTCACACGTAGTAAGCAATGATGTCAGAAGTGACATCTTGCTTACTAATCTGCATGTGATCACTGATTGGGCAGAGGTCGCTTACGACGATCGCCGTTGCACTGTGTCCGGAGGACACAGCGGGCACCTGATTGTGGTGCTGCGCACTCCCAGGGAGTGCACGCAGTCCAAAATGGCGGGCGCCGTTTATGAACAGCAACCTGCCCCTGGACTGCCACTATCTGGCCATTTATATACAGCGTCCGGAAGGCAAGTGATTAATAACGATGGTATCTTATTTGATGAAGTGCAGGTGATACTCCTCCCGGACCTCTCCCGCCAGACTGTAACCATGTGCAGGGCCCTGCGACCTCTCATTCACCTGTTACAAGAAAGGCATATTTGTTACCAGCGGCAGTTCCCTTTCCAACTCAGAGCTTCACAGAATGGCAAATCTGCACAGTTCCGCACCCTCGGGGACTTACCCATATTTCTCGGCACGTTTGAACTGCCCCAGGTGTCCCTCCCGCACTGGCCCTTCCAATTCCTAACTCCCGGCCTTCCATTTCCCCCATCCTGGCAGCGGTCCGATCAGAAGAAGAAGACGCATTCCAGAACCTCCTCCCTGAAGATCCCGGAGGGCTGATCTCCTATCCACATAAATTGGGAGGTCTCTCCCATTCTACTTTTTTCTCAAAATTTGTAACACCCCGGACCTTTCTGTATGGTATATGGTCCCGGGAAACTTGCTGGTTTTTTGCTCTTAATTTTATTGAATGCACACTGTTTGTTATTCTAGTTTAGTAGATGATTTTTATTTGTGCCTGTCCTTTTATGCCTTCGGCCATAGTCTCATGGCCTTCCCCCTGTCTGACCCCTCCACTCCTTTTTTCTTTTTTTAGGTGGAGGATACTTCCCCCTTGTTAACAGGTTATGTTCACTTGACGGGGGAGATGGCTTATTTTTTTCTTTATCTGTTTGAGGGTTCACTGAACACATTTTATAGAGAAGGATCATTCTTACAGTAGAGTGACCTCCCTCATGGTTCATGTTTCCCTGCGGGAGGCCTGAGTCGGGACCGGATACATGCGCCTCTGACGTTCCCCACCTAGGCCTTCAGTGTATTTTGTATTGACACACTGTATGTTATTTAGCCAGTTTATCTGTCTCTTAGTTCCTTCTTCTTACTCTCCCCCTTCTTCTGATCCTCTCTTCTCGGCTTTATTTCTATTTTCTGCTAGTGCCTTATTTGTTCTCCTTTTCTTTCTCCCTCTTAATTTTTTTTTTTCTTTTCTCCTCGGGAGTCGGGGGCTGCTTGGTGAAACATTGTCAGTGACACACATTTTCCCTATCTTGCTTTGCTTCAGACAAACATGACTCCGATTAATCCTTCCTCTGTTAATTGCAGGGGCTTTAACACTCCAGAGATGCGGAGCCAGATGCTCTACCATTTTCACAAACACAGATCGCAGATTTTGCTCCTCCAGGAGACTAATTTCCGCTCAGATGGTATCCTGGTCCTCCTCAATCGCTACTATACTCAATGCTATCATAGTACTAACCCGTAGGCCAGGTCTAGGGGGGTGTCGGTGGCCTTTCCATCATACCTTTGACCCAGAGGTCCTGGACTCCCTCGTTGATCCAGCTGGTTCGTTACCTTTTACTTAAATTCAAACATCATGATTTTGTTTTTACAGTGGCCAACATTTACACTCCCAATCAGGATCAGGGTCCATTTCTCATGGCGTTTTTTTCCGAGCTGTCTGCTTTTAGTGGTCCTTGTTAACATTGTTGGATGGGACTTCAATACAGCTCTTTCTCCTGGCCTGGACACTTCCGCAGGTAAATCTTCTCTCTCCCCATCGATATTGACTCAAATCAAGTCACGTTTCCGTGAACTGCACTTAGTGGATGTTTGGCGTGTCCAATACCCTTCGGAGGGAGATTATAGCTTTTATTCAGCAGCTCATGCGTCTTACAGCTGTTTAGACTATTTCTTTGTCTCAAAGTCCTTTCTTGATTACCCAGTTTCATCCTCTCTTGGTCATTAGTTATGGTCAGACCATGTCCCAATCCATCTTATGGTTCATGACCGACCAACATCTTCACATCACTTTTCGTGGTACTTGAACGATTCTCTGCTCAAAGACTCCTTATGTGTTGCGGAGGCCATGAAGACTATCCAAGACTTTGTTCATGATCATGCCTTAGATACCACAGGCCCCCCTTACTCAATAGGAGACCCTTAAATGTGTTATTCGAGGGGTATTTTTCAAACATGACTCTCGCTTAAAGAAGGCTCAGACGGAGGAGATGTGTTGGCTCTTCTCGCTCATTGCGAATCTGGAATTCTCCCACAAACACACGTTGAACCCAGTGCTCACTGTAGACTTATCTAACACCTGTAGAGACTTACTCCAACTCTTAGATTCTTCCTCCCTTGTTGCACGAGACAAAGCATGCAACACTCATTACTCCTTAGCTAACAAATGTGGCCAACATCTGGCACGTGCACTTCACCCTCGACCGTCCTGTCGCCCGATCCAACAAGCGCCTGACAATGCTAAACTTTACCACAACAAAGGAATCTCTTCCGCGTTTGAACGCTATTATTCTCAACATTATAATCTGTCCTCGGTGAACTCTGCTGCTCCTCCTGATCCCTATCTCCCGACTATGTCCCAAAATATCGCGGAGACAGCGTTACCAGTCCTAAATGCCCAAGACGTTCTGGACCTTTTCTGTTATGGAAATTCTTGGGGCAATCAAGGACCTTAAAACTGGTAAGCGTCCAGGCCCGGACGGGTTTACCCCAAGATTTTACAAAACATTTGCCACCCAATTGGCCTCGTTTCTAGTCCAAGCATTTAATATTATCAACGACTCTAACGTGCCCTCTCCGGCCTTTTTGTCCGCCAATATTTAATCTAAGCCAGGTAAGGACCCTTCTCTTTGTGGTAGCTACTGTCCAATCTCTCTACTTAACCTAGATGTCAAGCTTTTTGAGAAACTTCTGGCGAACCGCCTTTCACCCTTTCTACCAGATTTCATCCACCATGATCAGGTCGGCTTTGTCCCCAGTCGAGAAGCTAGGGATAATACTACTAAACAATCCACCTTATCTCTTATATCAAGCAACATGGCCTAAAGGCTTGCCTTCTTTCATTTGACGCTGAGAAGGCATTTGATTGCTTTGACTGGCGTTTCCTACGCCTTACCCTAGAGCAGATAGGTCTGGGCTCACAGTTTCTCGCTAAGGTTAAGTCCCTCTATTCTCACCCTACAGCTTCTGTCCTGGTGAATGGTACGGTTTCTTCATCCTTCCCCATATCGAACGGGACAAGACAGGGTTGCCCCCTCTTTCCCCTTCTTTTTGTTTTGGTTCTGGAACATCTCGCGAGAGCCATCAGAGCTAACGGCTTGATCATGGGCATCCGTACTCCCTCCTCACGTCATAAACTATCTCTATATGCAGATGACCTTCTGGTTTACATACAACAGCCACTTATCTCACTCCCTAGTCTATTTCACGAGTTTCACAGATTTGGTTTATTCAGTAACTTTAAACATAACATCTCAAAAATGGAGGCTTTGAATATCTCTTTACCTGATCATGTGTTGGCGAACCTCTAATTTCTCTTTTCAATGGCGACCAAAGGCCATTACGTATCTTGGCGTTTTGATTTCCTCCTATCTTAATGCTCTATATTCCCTTAATTATTTACCCCTTCTCTGGCTCTGCAAGGCGCTTCTACTTTGCCCTGGTTTGGACGCATCAACACCCTTAAGATGGATACCTTACCTAAGTTACTGTACGTTTTGCAGACTATACCTATCTCTGTACCCAGGAGCTTTTTCCTTTCTCTATGTTCTCTTTCGATCAGATTTATTTGGCATCGAGGGTTCTCAAGGTTAAAGTATAGGTTACTTACTTATCCAAAATTCGGGGGAGGGATGGGTTTGTCTGACTTTGAGCTATACTATAGAGCCGCGTTACTGGCCCGGATGCTTGATTGGTTCCCAAGACCCTTCCGTAAAGCTTCTTGCATGATAGAACAAAATCTATGTCAGGTTGATCTTCGAGCCTTACCATGGGGTTATGGCCATGACTTTTAGCGTTTCTCTGGCCTGTCCCTGTTAACTGTGGCTGTGTTGCGGCTGTGGTATAAACAAGGTGTCCTTACACTTCTATCTTCTGATCCCTCACCACTATCATCCTTGTTCAATAATCCCGCTTTTCCACAAGGGTTGGAATCCTCTGCTATCGGTCCCTTTTTGCGCACCTCGTGGCCCATAGCTTGGGACTTTATTTGCCCCAGACGGGTCTTCCACTTTTTCAGGGAGGTCCCAGGGACTGGTTGACCACCTTACATTTATCTTCATTCTGTAAACATTTATATTCTACCTCTCATACTCATCGTTCACTCTCTGAGTTTGAGTGGTTGTGTTCACACTCTGAACCACCGAGACATGTTTTGGCTTCTCTCTATAGAATACTACATGGTGCTCTTCACTCCGAACTTCCTCCCTTTACTACGGCGTGGGCTAAAGACCTGGGCAGAGACATATCGTCAGAGGACTGGTCTAGATCATTCCATTTCACTCATAAATCATCTATTTCATGTTATTCACAGAAAAAGAACTTTAAGCTCCTCTCTCGATAGTACAGGGACCCCCTCTCCATTCCTTCTACATCCAATCTTTGCTGGCGCTGTACTAAAGCTGTCGGTACACAGCTCCACATTTGGTGGGATTGTGACCTGAAACAACCCTTTTGGAGTCAAGTTTTTGATGTATGTAACAGGAAATAAGAGTCCTTGGCTTCCTCACCGGAGATTGCTCTCCTCTCTATATTACCGGATTCACTGGCAGCGCAGAAGAAGTGCTTGTTGCATTTCTTTCTATCTGCGGCTCGCCAATTGATACCCCTCTTCTGGAAAATGGCTAACCCCCACCTCTTCTGAGGTGGGTTTCTGCGGTTAATGATATCATGCATATGGCAGAAATGATGGCGTTTGCTAATGATACCTACAATAAACACAAGTTACTATGGTCAGTCTAGCTCCATTTCTCCTCCTCTTCGAATCTTCCAAGAATTGTGTTCCCCTGTTGTGTTCTAATGGAGTTGAGTCTCGTCTGTCCGGTCCATTGTGTTGAGACCACCAATTTGACCTTACCACCCATGCCTGACTGAGAGCCAGTGGGTTTCGCCAATGGGGTCCCGGTGGTGGACCACTTTGATTCTCCCCTTGCCGTCCCCACCTCCCGACCCCTCTCTCTTCTTGTCCTTTACTATTTCTAACACTAGCTTCTCTCTTTTCTTTCTATACTTCTTTATCTTTTTTCTTGTTTGGGTTTGTATATTGAATTATACGGAGGTATTTATTTAGTTCCCCATTATGTTTTTGACATCTCCGTAACAAATGCGGTTGATCCTGTAATTTTTCCACTACATAGAGTTATTAATATTACTCTCCTAGATCATCTTCCTGTTCGAGATTTCTGTACATTTACTTACTTGTATATGTTTTCACTATCTCTTATGTTCTGTTTTGTAAAATTTGATGTAAAAATGTAATAAAGACAAATTTGCCTTTAATAATGCTGGTAACGTTAGCTGTGTAAAGTCACATTAAAAATGTGAGTTTTTAAGCGTTTTTGCATTAGCATTTAGCAGCAAATTGCGTTTGCGTTTTTTACCAAAAAAGTCCTAAAAATCCAGTTTGCCGCATTTTGCTGCGTTTTGCCACATTTTTACAGCTAAAAAACTCCTCTAGAAACCCACTAGTTCTGGGGTTTTTTTCCAGTCAAAAACCCCCCTGCCAAAAAATGCTGATTAAAGTTTATGTGTGCATGGACACATAGGGTAACATGCTGCGGAGTTTACTGGCTGTAGAAAAAACACCAAAAGCTAAAAACAGCAGCTGTAAAAACATCCAGTGTGCATGAGGACTGAAGAGCAAAGCTACATTTTAGACAACAAAATACTAGTTAGCAAGAATTCAACTACAGGTGAGTCTAATTATTCATTAAAGAGGTGTCCAGCAGACAGATGATTATAAAAGGGTATTACTAAACAAAGAAAACCTATTCCAATTTCATGCTGTCAGCAATGGCACCACATTGAAGAGAAATGTCACAAGGCCTTAGAAAGAAAGGAATTTCTTTACAAGGCTACAAGAAGATCAGCAAAGCTTTACTTATCATTCATAATACTCTAGCAAAACTGATAGCTATCTCACAGAGATGTCCAGGATGTCCACGGAAGTTAATACCTCGACAGGAGATTGTTCTGCTGAGACAGTTAAAAGAAAATCGCCATGCAATTTCACTGCAGTTAGCTAAAGAAGTAGAAAGCCAAACTGGGGTGATTGTTTCCTGGGACACAATACGGTGTACACAGCAGAGAAATGGCATGCATGGGTGTTGTCTACGAAGGAAGTCTCTCCTAAAGCCCATGCACAAAAAAGCCCCCCCAAGAATTTGCCAGGGCCCATGCTGAAAAAGAAGACTACTGGGACTCTTTATTCTGGAGTGATGAAACCAAGATAAATGTTTTTGGAGCTGATGGCTTCAATTCTGTATGATGTCGCAAAGGTGAGGAACACAAAGAAAAATGAATGGTGCCTACAGAGAAACATGGTGGTGGCAGTGTCTTTCTGTGGGACTGCATTAGTGCTGCTGGTGTTGGGGAGCTGCATTTCATTGACGGTATCCTGAATTCACAGATGTACTGCTCTATATTGAAAGAGAAGATGCTGCCATCAGTTCGTGCCTTTGGTCATTGCGCACTTTAACAACATGACAATGATCCAAAACACACATCTAAGGCCACTGTTAAATTTCTGAAGAAGAACAAGGTGAAAATGATTTAGTGGCCAAGTATGTCTTCTGATCGAACACCTATGGGGAATTCTGAAGAGACAAGTTGAGCGTCACTCTCCATCCAGCATCCAGGCTCTAAAAGAGGTCGTTCTTGAAGAATGGAAAAAGATAGATGTTGCAATATGTTGCAAATTTGTTCATTCCATGCCTAGAAGACTTGGTGCTGTCTTTACAAATCATGGATGTCATACAAAATACTAGATGTAGTAGTTTTTGTTGTTGGGTGTATTTATTTTTGCATCAACTAATTTGACTAAAACTGAAGATTTTGTAATCTAAGTTATATTATTAACCTTACTTTCATGTAATGAGCTAAACAAATGTTCTATAAAACTCAGTTTTGTCAAAATTTTGGAAATTGTGGTTGTGTTTATTTAGATATTGATTATAATTGTACTCATTTATGCTGAGCACTGTATGTTTGTCCCAAGCATGTCTAAATTTGCTTACTGTTGACTTACTCACCACCTCTGCTGGAAGTCAGTTCCAAGCACCAGCTACTCTTTCAGTAAGATGGACTTTCTAACGTTGGTAACTTTTTTCCTGCTAGTTTCCTCTGGAAACAGCAAGGGGATCTGCTCTCAGGATGTTTGTGATCGGGGCCAGAAAGTTAGTACCCAAGTTAAGAAAATGACACACAGGGGTTTATTTACTTCGCAGTAATACTGGTAGTAACAGGCACAGTAACACTGATGTGCAGCGGTAGAGCTTCAGCACCACAAGGTATCACTCAGGCATGGCCTACATTGCTGGGAAAACATCTGCAGGAGAGGTGGCTGACTGGTAGGGTTTTGGCACAAGCAGCACTTGAGGAAACTGACCAGGTTCTAGAGACTGGTAGTAGTAAGGCATTAAGTGATGTCCCTAATCTATCCCAAGTCACACAGGAACTTTTCCACAAAGCTATCTTTGTCCCAGCATGGATCCCTTCCCTGTCCACTTGCAAATCCAGCAGGGCACTAGTATTTATTAACATGTTATGTGAAACAATAGTCTCAAATTGCAAGGGAATGGCAGTATCTTAGTAAAGTAGTCTAGGAACACCTTTGCACCAAAAAATGAATAATACAGACATACATACACAAGCAAATATCCATTAAGGAATTTTCTTACCCACTTTATTGTGTCAAACACATAACACAAAAGTCTTCTCTCACAAGGTGATATCAAGCAAAAACACAAAATTCTAGAGCCTCGGCAGCACCAACCCCTACTCTCTAAAAGCTCCACTTTTTCAGGCACTTAGCCAGACTCAGGACCCTCAGCTTACAGTGGCGGGTTGGTATCAGAGTGCCAGGAGGACGCCCTCCTGAGCATGTGCAGGAGAGACTTCATCCCCATCAGTCAATGAAGAGGCCCAAAGACTGGCACTCGGAAGAAGATTCCGGCACTAGAGCAGAGTTCTGCTTTAAAGTCAGTCTACTCTAAACCGATGTTTTCTTTTTGGCAGATGCTTGAGAGGTAACCCTGACAATTTTTCTTTTTTCCTCAAGAACAGTATTGGTAAGATTTCTGCCCTGGTTTCCTGGGTCAGCTCAACTATTGTGGCCATTATGAGGGTTTCCACTCTCACTGTTGAATTAATTATACATTTTACATTATGAAGAATATTACAGAAGTTCTGGAATATACAGTGGACAACCCAAAAATGTGCACAGGAACAGAGTTTGAAATAATGTCAACTGGGCTTTGCTGATATAGTGTTTAAGACATATAAGAAGCCAGTAGCTTTAAAGTAAACCGCAGGAAAGAAAAAAAAAAAGTCCCTTGCAAGGTTATGTCATAATGTGCTTGCCAGGCAGGCCTAATGGTAAGGTAATGCAGTGACTGATGACAGCCGCTACTCACAGACCAGAGTCCCTCAGGGTGCGGAATCTAAGCCCCAGGCTGCCCTTCACCAGGGCCCCTGATGGTGGGGATGGACTTGATGCAGTCTGAGACCAGGTCGCGGCCCCCGAGTAACCCCAGCTGCGGTAACGACTGCCGCCAATGGCGTACAGCTGGTGGGAGCCAGATGGAAAACGTATAGCGTGGTCGGACAGGCCGGGTCGATAACAACGGAGCAAACAGTACAAGACGGTAGACAAGAATACTCATGTCACGGGCTGGGTTCAGCAACAGGAGGTCAGGTAATGGGATAAAGCAGAGAATAGTCTTGTCCAAGCCGAGTCGGTTACCAGGAGAGCAACGAGAACAGAACAAGAGCTTGCTGCAAAGGAACATACAGGACACGAATGCAAAGAGCAACTGCAGACAGCAGGCTTAAATGTGATCAGCCACACCCTCCTGGAGGAGGAGCCGCAGAGGCCTGAAAGCATAAAGGCTCCCACCATGCTTTGCAGGAACTTAAGATGGATTCCAGCACATGGAGCAACACAATCTCTGAGGTAAGGTAGGACCTTGACACTGTAGTTTATCAGTCATGGTGAAACTATCAGTCATTTGGGTACCACATGCATTATTTATTTATTATTTATTACAGACACTTATATAGTGCCATCAATTTATGCAGCACTTTACATATATATTGTACATTCACATCAGTCCCTAACCCTCAAGGGGCATACAATCTAAGGTCCCTAACTCACATTCATACATACACATACTAGGGACAATTTAGACAGAAGCCAATTAACCTACCAGCATGTCTTTGGAGTGTGGGAGGAAACCAGAGTACCCTGAGGAAACCCACGCAGGCACAGGGAGAACATGCAAACTCCAGGCACGTGGTGCCATGGTTGGGATGAGGAGATACATGAATCTACACCACAAAGCTTGGTGTAATAAGCTTCCCAATTATTCTGGTCAGCAGAAAAAGGCCAGCACTTCTTCTCCTTATTCCTTACTTTCCAACTCTCCCGACTCAAGAAGATTTTTCATCTGCACCTGTTGTAATATCTGCAGCCTCAAGCAAAGAGAGAAGTCTAACAGGAAGATTGAGAGGCTAATATTACAGGACATCAAACAGGGAAGAGGTCAGCTTGGGATTATGCTTAGCAGAGGTAAGCAGAGGCTTGATCCTCTTCATAGGTCTTCTGACCCTACTCCACTGTCCACGACAGCATTCTTGAGCAGGCAGGGGTTTGTTCTGCAGCAGATGTAATGGAAGAAAATAATGTGGGCAGCACAGTGGCCAAATGGTTAGCACTTCCGCCTGGCAGTACCCTAGTCTTTGGTTTGAATCCCAACCATGGCACCATTTTCCTGGAGTTTGCATGTTCTCCCTGTGCTTGTGTGGATTTACTCCAGGTACTCTGGTTTCCTCCCAAATTGGCTCCTGTCTAAATTGGCCATAGTATGTGTATGTATGAATGTAAGTTAGGGACTTTAGATTGTACACCCCTTGGGGGTTAGGGACTGATGTGAATGTACAATATATATATATATGTAAAGTGCTGTGTAAATTGACAGCACTATACAAGTTCTTGTAATAAATAAAATAAATAATAAATGTCCCCTAATCACTCCCCTGCCCATCATTTCAATGCCAACACGGCAAAACTGCTGGCTTTAAAGCTGCTCCCATTCCAGCTGGTGGAGGTGGCCATCAGCCACAAGCTCATGGCCTGTGATGCAACACAGTGGCATGGGTCAGCCACCCATTTTTATGCCCAGAAGGATATCCTTTGCCTCCAGCAGCATGTGGAAGGTAATGTTTCCATGCAGCTGGACCACATTGTCAATGCCAGGGTCCCCATGACCCCAGACACAAGATCCAGCAAGTATGAGCAGGGACATTACATTACCTTTATGGCCCACTGGGTAAATTTGCTGGCATCTGAGAAGGATACAGGATAGGGCACAACGCTGGATCTAGTGGTACTACTACATACATGTCCTGCACCTTAGTGATGGTGACAGTGCAGACACCTCCACCTCCTCAAAGACCTCATCCAATTGCTCATTAGAAGTACCAGTCCCCCCCAAGTGACCCAGACCCTGTGCCACACTGTTTTGCAGCTGGTATGCCTGGGGGACAGGAGCCATACTGGGCCAGAGAGTTTAGAAGATCTGTAGGAACAGGCTGATAGGGAACTGACCCCACACCATCTCGTGCTAGGCACCCTTGTGAGTGACAAGGACATCAGCATGCTAGCTGCCCTTCAGATGGGAAAGTTCATAGATTCTGGTTCTGCAGCATGTCTCTATGTCCTACAAACAAACAAGAAGAGTGCACACTAAGTGAAGTAAAGCTGAAAAGATTTAATGTTAAAATAAAATGCAAATTGACCACTCAAAAAATTAAAATAGAAAAAACATGTACTCAACATGGGTGTTTCTCTGTATTTATACTTATAGTACTAGATAGCAGTGCTGTCAGATGGAGGAATAACTGCAGCTGAAGGACAGACCGGAGCTTTGTACACAGGCACAGCGTGTTGCAGGAAATCTCATGTGGGTGGAGCAGTGGGCATGGCTACACTTTTCAAAGGACCCCCTTTCTTTGTCAAGCCACTGCAATACTGCACTTAATGTGCACTCTTCTTGTTTGTTTGAATGCCATTTATAGATTTCCCCAATCTTGTGAAGAGCAACACTTAAGACAGCAAGAGGTGTTTAATTATTGTTGATGCCTGGACCAAGGATTTGTGGTTAAATCAACTTATGGACAAGTATTTTGAGTGCACTAAAACGTTTTTGGCTTTATGTCCATGTCCTGAAGCAGGCCAGAAGAGTGTGCAGCCACTTTTGTCAGTCATTCCCAGCAAGTGTCTGCCCGAATTACAGCTGCAGCACAAGCTATCTGCCAACTCCCTGATATTCGCATACACACATGCTGGAACTCAATGTCAGCCATGCTGTGGTGGTTGCACCATCAGGACTAGACCATCAACAAGTATCTGTGCATCTATGGGATGAGTACAGACTCTGAGAAGCAGGGGTTCTTTTCACCACATCATTAGTTTCTGATTCAGTGACATGTGCAAAACCTTGTCAACAAGCAAAGAAGTGACTAGAATGGTGAACTGTTGGTGAGGAGGAAGTAGAAATGTGGCAGGCTTCAATGGAGAATGTCACTTCTCCCAAACCCTGGAATGTGCATGTGGGAGGAGTGAGATCATTGGGGGCACTGTTGTCCTCATTGAGATAGAGGGCTCAAGGTCCTCTGTTGCATACCATTCCAATGGACTCATTCATGTTGAAATACCTGCACAAGGACACAAGGATTTGGGCCTTAAATTAGAGAGATGATTACTTGATAGCCACCATTTTGATTTTCCCAATACAAGGAGAAAATGGCAGATCTCATGTTGCCATGCCAGAGGGAGCAACAGACCTGACCACAGGCAGCAGTCACAGGCACTGCCTAAACCATATGGTTGGAAACTGTCAAGGTCCTACCTTTTCCCAGAGGTTATGCTGCTCCATGTGCTGGCATCCATCTTGGGTTTCTGCAAAGCATGGTGGGAGCCTTTTATGCTTTCAGGCCTCTGCGGTCCATCCCCCAGAGGGGTGTGGTTGAGCACATTTAAGCCTGTTGTCTGTACTTGCTCTTTGCATTCGTGTCCTGTTTGATAGTGTTGTTGCAAGCTCTTATTCTACTCTCGTGGCTCTCCTGGAAACTGACTCGGCTTTGTCTAAGACTATTCTCAGCCTTATCCCTTTATCTGACCTCCCGTTGCTGAACCCGGCTGGTGACCCGTGTATTCTTGTCTATCGTTCTGTACTGTCTGTCCCGCTGTTATTGACTCGGCCTGTCCGACTACGCTATCGTTCTTATCTGGTTCCTACCAGCTATACGCCATTGGTGGCGGCCATTACCGCAGCTGGGGTTTCTCGGGGGCGGCGACCTGGTTCCTGGCTGCGTCAAGTCCATCCCCACCATCAGGGGCCCTGGTGAAGGGCAGCCTGGGGCTTAGATTCCATGCCCTGAGGGACTCCGGTATGTGGGTGGTGGTTGTCGTCAGTCGGTGCGTGACCCTGCCATTAGGCTCGCCTGTCCATTCCACAGCTCCTGCCCTGACAGAAACTAATTGGGGTCCAGGGCTGAACACTTTTCAAAGTGAGAATCCTATGGACTATTGGGTGTTCAGTTAAAACCACTGGTCATTGCTTAAAAAAAGTACACACTTTAGCATCTGGCTTGCCCTATTGCTAATGAGCTGTCAAAGAAGGCCTTCAGTGTAACGATACATTTTGTGACAGAGGGTCTGCCACTATGAACCAGTCCTGGATCAGCAATGGCTACAAAACTCTTGCAGCTGATGTTCCTTGTTAAAATTTTCTTTGTAATCCAGCCCCCCCCCAATGGTGTCTTACAATATTACCAGCATCCACCACATCTGCTTGCCTGTCATCTTTACCATTCTGTGCAGTCTTTGCTAGCCTACCTGGCTGGTGCTGCCACTTTTGCGGCCTGTCACTATTACCAGCTCTTGCGACCTACACTGGCCTGCCAACATTAACAACTGCTGCCATCTATCCTGGCCTGCCACCATTACCAACTACTGCTACCTCTCCTGGTGTTACGATCTAGGATCAGGCTCAGAAGCAAATGTCTGTAGCAGGAGAGAGATTCACAAGTAGTCAGCAGGAAATATACCAGCAGATCCTCCTAGTGTATGATGTGTGTTCACTCGAGGAGCGGGGACTAAGTAATAGCTGGTATTCACCTGAGCTCCTGATTGCAGAGATGGATTTTGCTTGTGGTCTTGGTCCTTAGGATCGCCCCATCAGGACGTGAGCAGGCTGGGGTCTGGCAGCAGATGTCACAGGTAGGAATCAAGCAGAAGCATAGTCAGTATACAAGCCAAAGGTCAGTAACAAGTAGTAGCTGAATAGGATCAGATGGAAACGTAGTCAATGAACAAGCCAAGGTTCAATAACAAGTGGTAGCAAAGATACGTACAGCTGCAGGAATGCAAGAAGCAAAATATTGGAGAGAGCACAATAATCTGTCAAACTGGGAGTGCAGAGACATGGCTTAAACAGGAAGTTCATGGGAGGAGCAAAGGGTTCAACGATCACTAGAAAGAAGACACAAAGCAAGGTTGAACAAGGAATGAGACAGGGAGCTGTCCAGCATCCCTGTTGGCACAGCGAAAAGAGACACAGCCAGAAACCACAGAGGGTCACCTTTTTAGACTCATATCCTGACAGCTGACCAGGAGCTGCCACCATTATCAGCTCTGCCAACATCTGACCTGCCACCATTATCAATTCCTTGCAGCCTTTCCTGGCCTATTCCAATGTTGGAGCTGAAAAGGTACCACATGTATTGTTTCTACAGCTGGGCTATAAAATTCAAAATGTTTGCTGCAGAGTAAATCATGCTCTGTGTCACCTAGTTTGCAGCCTTTTCCAGTGCTATGGTACTCAAAATTGTTTGTGGTTAAAACATACTTCATCTATCCCCCTTATATCATAGCCTACTCTCTTCTGAATGTACAGTATTTTTGGCATTTGTCTCTAAAATAATAAACTCTAATTTTTATTTCACAATAAAACCTGCCTCATTTCTCCCTTTTGAATTTCAGCCTTACCAAGCTGCTTACACATTTTCCAGTGAATATACAATATTTCTGGATATTTACTCTGATACAAAATATTTTCATTTTTGTTTCATGATACAACTTGCTTCATCTCCCTGTCTTAAATTGTTGACTAATTAGGCTGCTTACATACTGTCCATAAAAGATACAGTATTTCTAGATATTTTCACAGAAAAAAATATAGTACATGTTTTATTTCATGATAAAGCTTGCCCTATATCTCCCTCTTACCGTTTTTTAAAAACTGATGCTAGAAGCTGCCTCATCTGACCCTCCTTAATTGGGGATTAATTAGTATGCTTATATGTTCTCTAGAAAATTTACAGTATTTCTGGCTATTTTTTCTAAAAGAATACACTCTAATTTTTATTTAATAAAACCAGCCATGTCTCTCCCTCTTACATTGTGATTTAATAAAGCTGCTTACATACTCTCCATCGAATGTACAATAATTCTGACTATACTCTCTGAAATAACACTCTAATTTTTACTTCCTTGTCTTCCCCCCTTATATTTCAGCCTTAACAAGCTGCTTACATACTGTACAGCAACTGTACAATATTTCTAGCTATTGTCTCTGAAATAATACACTTCATTTTCTATTTCATGATAAAACCTGCTTCAACTCTCCATCTTAAATTGCCGGCTAATCAGGCTGTTTACAAATTTTGCATTTTTTGCTCCCGTTTGGTGTGTTAAATATACCATGAAAGTGTGGTGCAAAAATACCCCATGATCCTGCCAGAAATCTAGTGAGATGATAACTTCATGAGCTGCACTCCTATCAGTTACATAGTTCTCAGCTATATCTGTAGACTACAAAACACCCCCTCCATGTTATGGAGAAGTTCTGTCCTGGAGTGAATGTTGTCAGCCTTTAACCAGCAGTGTGCTACTGGCATGATCACTAAATAAAAGTAAAAGAAAAAAAAAGTTAAAAAAAGAAAACTAATGAAACCACTACATCTAAGTGACTGGTAAGTTGCAGTGTATTACAGTTTTTGCACTTGGGTTTAGATATGCTTTAGGTGAGGTGAAGTTCACTTTCTTGACAATCGGTTTTTATTAATCTTTCTAACAGTGTTTCTTTATCTCCAGTATCCCATAGATAATTTAACAAAAATGAAAAACGTTAGCATTTTCTAATGTAATTTTGCAAAACATAAGAGCACATATTGGACAGATCTACTGTAAAATAATTGTCAGCTGGTGCCATGTGGAAATGGATAGAGAGAAGCTGACAATTCAGCTGAAGGTATTATTTTCAACACTGCTGTGCACTTTCCCTAAGTAGAATAGCTTAAAAATATATTGTCACGAAGGACCTCCTGCTCAGCAAAAAAGGCAGGTGGAATAAAAATGATAATGCTCTGGGATCCTTGCTAATGAAAATATACATAAATCACTTAGATAACATATTCAGAGCGTTGCTGTGAAATTCCACATATTGGTTTGGCAATGCAAAGACTGATTAAATTGCTTTTTCTTAATTAAAAAATAATGCATATGTGAGGACTCTTGCGATATATTCATACTTGCCAAGCTGATGGCCTATTCTCACCTGTGTGGTATGTTTCATTATCATGTGCACTATTGTAATGCACAATAATGCATGTTTCATTTTGAATGACATCCAAATGCACTAAGGCAACACAGCTTCAGTGCACAGTATTGCACACACTGCAATGTGTTTTGGACCACTGTGTTTTCAATGATGGTGCATGTCAATGATGGGACATTGTAGTGCCTTTGCCAGCTCCTTCAGTTTAATGGGTGGCATTAATGTAATGCACTTTAACACATGAAAAATGCACATTCCTGCATGTGAGTTACCACACAGCACTGTGTAGGTGTAAATGGGTCCTAAGGGCCCATTGACACTATTGCAATGCCCATTTACACTGCACAATATTTTGCTCATTAATGTCCTGTGTGTAAAGGCAACCCATTTATTTGAATGGGCTGCCTAACGCACCAGAATACACCAAAAAAGGTACATTTTTGGCAGCACACCACAACACATGTCAGCAAGATGCTTTAGGTGCCATTCATTGGGAATTCATTCTGAATGGACTGGAACTGTATCGCACAGTCACATGTAATGTTCATTGCGGTAACAAAGGCATTAACTTACACTTTACCACAGCGCAATAATGTGAGTGGGCTTACCCTACTCACATTACTTATGTAAAGAGAACAGTGAAGCTTTTCAGGTCCCATTAACATTTCTGCATTTAAAAAGCAAAATAAAAACACATTTTTTTTAAGAGAGGGAATGTGTCTGGGCCCTAATAGTGACAGATGTTTCAGCGAAGCATAGCCTAAAATTGTATTTCTTTTAATGTCTAAAGATACATTTTCAGGCAAACACCTAAATAACACAGACATGGCCTGTTTTATCTACTGAAGGATTTGTGTTTGGTGACCTGACTTTTCTCTGCTGTGGTTAGGCAGTACAACTAAGCATCTCTCTGCTACAGCCTGTGATTGGACAATATAGGAACAGCAGAATACTGATAAATCATTCCTGTGCTCTCTACTGTTGGCAAGTTTCTTGTCAGCACACATGCAGCAAACCTGATTGGCAGCTAGTACTGGTACTCTCTCTCCATGTTTGAGTGTGCTGTTCAGGGGATATTTGGAAGGCTGATATTAAGTCAATCTTAGCTACTTACACTGGTTAATTTTAAAAATATACTTCATGGCGTTTTAATAAATTCACTTCTATGTTAACTGGAGTATTTTCATATCTGCTTAAAGTCCATCTGTAAATTTAATCTGTTTATTGTTCATATTGTGACAAACAGCCCAATAAATTAAAAAGAACAAGGTTAAACAGGTATCTTTGTTGAATGATGAATGAGTTCTGAGAATTTTTCAACTGGAATTTGCAACACTGCAACTTTTGCCAATCACAACCAGTAATGAAAAGTCTGATATGTGTTATAGATTTATTTCTCATGTAACTTTCAAGGTTTGAATTTATGTATGGGTGTGAAAAGTGGATGCTTCGTAATGTGCACCAAGCACTGGTATCCAGGGATCAGTGTAGACAGTACCTCCACCTAATAGATGAGCTAATAAAAATAAGCATGTTTATTTTTCTTTGTGTTTGCTAAGTCTGAACATGCCGAGAAATTAATGTGAGAAATTATTTTGTAAACTCCATTTGTGAAGGTCCATGAACGCATAACTTTAAAGAGCTACCAAACCCAAAACACTGACTGTCCTATGTAGATAAGCTATTAAAGATATGTATTTTTACATCCATAGCAGCTGTTCAAATTTAAAGGACTAACATCAATGAAATGGAAAAGCACTGAGTAGATTACTAAGTGTTCTCATCTTGACAGAGATGCGTGTTTTTACATTTTTATGCAGCTCCTCACAGGTGTCAATCACTGGGCCCCAGCTTTGTGACATGCAGTTATATATCAGTGAGTCATGCATCGTCAAGCCTCCACCACTACAAACCCAATTGGCCGCTGGACTAAGGAACCCGTCCTCATTCCGTGAAGATACATTGATACAAAAGCTGCACGTTGATGTCGTCATTCAGCTCAATACATTTTTATTTAGCCATACAAACAACACAGTTCATCCTGGCCTGGAGACCATCCCTGTCTGACATGTTTCACCATTACGGGTTTAGTCATAGAGTTCTTCTTTATGACTTAGCCCATAAAGGTGAAACATGTCAGAAAGGGGTGCTGCCCAGGCGTGGATGAGAGGCACTCATCAAGAGTGCCCTATTATGCCTACAATTTCTATGTCTCTTATGCTAAATTTTTTAAAATTTTGTCTAAACCTAGGCTTAAAGACTTTGAAACAGCATCCAGGTTTTACTGCCAAAGCATAATTGAACAAGCTGAGGTTAAAAGCTGATTGGCTACCATGCACAGGTGTACCAGATTTTAGTAAGTCTCTCCCACCATGTTTAAAACAGATTTCTCTCCTTCCATTGGATGTACTATAGTTCATTTGGTTGTGGGCTATTTCAAATCCTGGTGCTGGAACTACAGATTATCACTTGCTTCTGAAGAGCTGTGCAATAAATATAAGATAACAAAAAGGATTTTTTGACTCATCACCATATGTAGATGTAACTAGGAAACCTCTCAGTGTCAGCTGAGAAATACAGTTCTAGTCCTTCCTACCCCTCCCTTTCTATCCCTCTCTTCTTTCGAGATACACTGTTTTCTCCAATTGCTCTGAGGATTGTAGTGATTTATCGGCCTCCTGGACCAGTATCAAACTTTTATGATGACGTCTCTGCCTGGCTACCCTACTTTCTCTCCTCTGAAATGCCCACTATCATTTGACCTAACACAATGGACACACACTTCCACGGTAATACCTTTGTATACTAATATACCTTATATTCTCCCAACTCTGCATTCATGGCAACCTTACCAACACCCCCTTTTCTTTCTCTGATCACAACCTCATCACTTTCACAATATCCTTATCTCCAACCACCTATCCCTCCAAGCAGCAAATGATTACTTGTAGAAACCTTTACCACTTTAACCTTTCTTTTCTCTATACTGCTACTGACGACCTCTATGACAAAATCTCTCCCCTTTCCTATCCTAACCAGGTCACCTCTGTCTACAACTGTTCACTCTCATCTTCACTGGACGCACTTGCTCCTCTAACTACACGAAGAATCAGGCCCCAACCGTTACAACCTTGGCAAACTGACAACACCAGAAATCTAAAGAGACATTGTTGTGCTCTTGAATGACTGTGGAATAAAATCAAATCCCTGCAGGATTTCACCCCATATAAATCTGCCCTCCTAAAATACAATTCCTGCCTCCATGCTGCCAAACAAACATACTTCATCTCTCTTATTAATACCTTGTCATCCAGTTCTTGTTGTATCTTTACTACCTTTAACTCTCTGCTTTGTTCCCCACCCCTTTACCTACTTTAACTCACTCACTGCCCAAGAGATTGCCAATAATTTCAAAGACAAGACTGATACAATACATGAGGGCACATCCACTACACAAATATCTTCCCCACTTAACATACCTTGTCTAACAGCACAGTCAACACTTTCCTATTTTGAACTGGCTACTACTGAACAGATTACCAAACTTTTCTTAGATGCCCACCTAACCAACTTTCCTCTGGATCCTTTTCCCTTGTAACTACTACAGTCACCCTCTTCTTCTATCCTATACTCTCTCACTCACTTCTTCAATCTCTCCCTATTTACTGCCATCTTCTCCTTCCCCTGAAAGCATGCACAGATCATTACCATACTTAAAAAGCACTCACTGGACCCCACCAACTTGAAAACCTTAAGACCCATCTCGCTGCTTCCATTCAGCTGTAAACTTTTAGAATGCTTAGTCTACATCTGTCTTAGCACCTACCTCACTGAAAACAACCTTCTTGACCCCTTACAGTCTGAAATTCGCTCGCAGCACTCCACAGAAACTCACTAACGATTTACTAACTGCTAATACCAATGTCCACTACTCCATACTCTTACTGCTAGACCTCTCTGCAGCCTTTGATATTGTTGACTACCCACTTCTTCTCAATAAACTCAGCTGCTTTTGTTCTCCTCTATGGAATCCTGATGGTTCTTAATCCACCTCCACCCAGGCTCATTCTCCAGTGAATGTATACAAGAAGTTGCCTAGACACAAGATGCCACACTTACTCCTAACACAGGTGGTCAGACACTATAGCTGGCTTCTGTGTCTTTCACCTATAGCAGTCCTCCTTCCCATAAGGCAAGCAGGCCTACCGGTACTCGGTTGCCCCGAATTTATACACAATGCTGTAGTGCCTGGCCACTATGCCAGGGCAGGTGCGAACTGAGCACAGCACACAGGTAATTGTGGTTGACAGACAGGCAAAGTGTTTCAATGACAGTCCAGGTACAAGGCAGGCAAGGATCAGAATAGTCAGGGTCAAATCCGTAGTAAAAGGGCAGGCCAAATTCAGAGCGTAGTCGATATCCAATCCAAGGTCGTCAACGAGGGAATCCAAACTAGCAGGCACAAAAACAGGGCAGACAACAAGGAACTTGGTGCACTTGTTACAAACACAATATCACAAGCATGGGACTGCAGGCTTGGCTGGCTTAAATCAGTTTTGGTCTCCATCCAGAGACTGGCCACATCAATCACCTTGCAGGTGAACAAACAGACAGGGAGAATGTATCATAACCAAAACCAGGATGATGAAATGAGACCAGCAGTTGTGACGCTACATGCTCCTGACGCAAGCTGAGGTTTGACCAAAATACTGTTAATGAAATCTGCCACCACCAACTGACTGCAATGCAATAGAAGAGAGATATTCCTGACAGACCAATTTCCAGATTTCAGAGCTGTCACACTTTGAATGCCAATTACTTAGTCTTAGGCAATACTGTGCCCAAATTATATTGTATCATTTTTTTGAAACAGAGCTTTCTTTTGGTGGTATTTAATCACCACTGGGCTTTTAATTTTTTGCTATATATATATTTTTAAAAAACAAACATGTTTTTCTCTGTTTCTGTTATATAATTTTGCAAACAAATAATCTTTCTTCATAAATTTAGGACAAAATGTATTCTGTTACATTTCTATGTCAAAAATAACCCAACTCAGTGTATATTATTGAGTCTGTGTGAAAGTTATAGAGTCTACAAACTCTGATATACTGTATATATACTTTATATTTGAAAATTGATCAGTCCCAGTCAGGGGCGGACTGACCATTCGGAAACTCGGGCACTGCCCGAGGGCCCGGGGTCAGTAAGGGGTCCCATGAGATGCCCCTGGTACCTTTCATAGGCTTTTTTGGGTGTGGTTTGAGTGTGGGCGAGCACACAGGGGCCCCATGATCCCCTATTGCCCGGGGGCCCCATGAGTTGTCAGTCCACCCCTGGTCCCAGTGTACTGACAGCCTCTCATTTCTTGAGGCCCCAAAATGCAAGGACAGTAAAAATAACCTCCAAATGATCCATTTTTGGAAAGTAGACAATCCAAGGTATTTAGTAAGAGGCATAGTGAGTTATTGGAAGTTGTAACTTTTTGTCATACATTTTTGGAAAATGAAGACATTAAACATTTGTTTTTTTACTATTTTTATAAAACATACTGTCACCAGAGCAGCATAGCATCAACATATAAATGTTGTGGTGGTGATTAGGGACAATGACTGGTGACACTATGGTTGTTTATTACATTGATGATCACTGTTATAGGCAATTATTTGAATGAATAGCATCCATTCATGTGCCATTGTATACAATTTTGATAGCTGTGATTGGCCACAGCTATCACATAGTACAGGTGCACTGTGATTGTCCCTGTCTATACCATGTGATCACTGTGACCAATCACAGAGATCAAAATAGTACACAATGAATGGCTTTGAATTAAAGCCAGTGTGTACAATTGACATGTGATTGATGTGATTGGTTGCAGCAATTATATGGTAACAAGGTACCCGGTACAATGATCTGTCTTTGCGTCAGGTCACGCGTGAGGCACGACCGGAGGATGACATATGACGTCCACACAGGATAACGGTGCACCAGCCCTGCCATTTTATTAACCGGCTGGGTGGGAGGTGGTTAAAACTGAACTCCAGTAAAAATTCAAAAGTACTGCAAGGGTTACATGCTCATTTTTATCTAGGGCTCCTTCAAAGCCTCATTCACACATGTGCTGAGGCCCATACACCATGAATTGGTCATCTGTTTATTCTTCTGAAGCCGCCAGGTGTTGCATGCAGGCAGCCCATGTAACACACACTGCGGTTGATTTACTAAAGAAAAATAGACTGTGCACTTTGCAGGTGTAGTTGCACTAATTTTTCCCAGAGCTTAGTAAATGAGGTAAAGCTCTGATGATTTCCATCATCCAATCATGTGCAAGCAACAATGCTTTTGTTTGTTATTTTCCATGCATCTGATTGGTTATTCTTTACGAGGTTACGCTTTACCACATTGCATGTTTTACACTATCCCTTGCTCCTGCAGGCTTCCTCCTCATTGTGCAACCAGTCCCCCAAAGCTGCTTCTCTTCAGCAGTCCTGTATTGTAAGTGAGGACACTGAGGGCCTACTCCAACCCGGAGCATTGGAGAGAGGAAGAAAGCACTGGCTACCAGAGGGCCAAAGGGATAAGGTAAGTAAAACTACATTGTAATAATACCCTAGATAAAAACAAACATTTAATCTTTGCAGTGCAGGGGGAGCCCTGTTGCAAAGGTAGGTTTGAGTTCAGCTTTAAGGGGTTCAGGAATATCCTAATGATCACAAAAGAAACTTGGGAGCATTTCCTATAATAATTGGGCTTAAATGACCCAGTAATTAAAATCAATGCCTTTGATTTGAGCTTCACTTGAATTATTCTGGTTTTGTATTTTCCTCCAAGGGTGATAATGAGCACCCACAGACAACAGCCATGCTCATTATTGTACACAGACATTTGCCAAAGTGTTACAAATTCCTGTGCGAGCTGGACCTGACTCTTCATTCTTCTAAGGAGAGGAGGGTAGGGTGTAAAATCTTACGTCAGTCACTGTCACTGCCAACCACTGTCAATGTTATCCGAATATTGTGGTTGAATCCAGATGCTACAGTGAGTGATTTGAAGACATGCAGACATTGTATTGCTTATCATTCTTGGGCAGATAATCTTCCAATTTATGGGCACCCAAATGGTTAACTGGATGAGTTTGAAAAATAGAGCCATAATTCCTCTTAAGACATGCTGGCAGTTCTATTTCCAGATGTACGCAAAACACAAATGGCAAGATTCTAAAACAGGCAATTTTCCACCATTTGCAGTTCCCAGACTTCAACAAACAAGAATCATTTGCTGTAACCACTCATGAGGATTATTTAAAGGAAAAGATAAATTTAGGAAATTATGTAGGCACCGCTTTTGTTTTCACAGAAGTATTTCAGGACATTTCACTGGTATAAAAAAAAGTTTAGCCTTTGTGGCATACTTTATAACTGTCTCTTGTAAACTATGATATCCACTTACTGAATGCTAATTAGCCAGCATATTTACATAAAAGTAAAGTTGCTTGAAATACTGTATATATATATATATATATATATATATATATATATGCACTCACCGGCCACTTTATTAGGTACGCCTTGCTAGTACCAGGTTATACCCCCTTTACCCTTAGTTCTTTGTAGCATAGATTCAACAAGGTGTTGGAAACATTCCTCAGAGATTTTGGTCCGTAATGACATAATAGCCTCATGCAGTTGCTGCAGATTTGTCGGCTGCACATCCATGAACCGTTGATACAAGGCAGAATGGATCCATGCTTTCATGTTGTTTATGCCACATTCTGACCATACCGTCTGAATGTCGCAGCTGAAATCGAGACTCATCAGACCAGGCAACGTTTTTCCAATCTTCTGTTGTCCAATATTGGTGAGCCTGTGTGAATTGTAGCCTCTGTTTCCTGTTCTTAGCTGACAGGAGTGTGGTCTTCTGCTGCTGTAGCCCATCTGCTTCAAGGTTTGACGTGTTGTGCGTTCAGAGATGGTATTTTTCATACCTTGGTGGTAATTAGAGATGAGCGAATCGAACTAGGCGAACCGGAATTCGAGTCGAATTTCAGGAAATATTCGATTCGTGTCGAAACCGAAATTTTGCCTACTTCGGGTGCGCGAATCGAACATTTCCCGATCAGCCGGCAAAAGTGTCCCTGCAGTGAGCTCCGCTATTTCTGACAGTTCTCTGACAGAAGGAACACATGTTTAGCGGTTGAAACATTGTATCTATTAGTTTACATTTAGGATACAGATGTTTCAACCACTGTACATGTGAAGAAGTTGTGAGAGAACTGTCAGAAATAGAGGAACTCTGCACATACACTTTTTGCCGGCTTGGAATTATTCTTCTTTTCATCCTACTTCTTCTTCTTCTTCATCCTCAGAAGAAGAGGATGAGGATGAGGATGAAGAAGAAGAAGAAGAAGAAGAAGAAGAAGAAGAAGAAGTAGGATGAAAAGAAGAATAATTCCAAGCCGGCAAAAAGTGTATGTGCAGAGTTCCTCTATTTCTGACAGTTCTCTCACAGCTTCTTCACATGTACAGCGGTTGAAACATCTGTATCCTAAATGGAAACTAATAGATACAATTTGTATCTATTAGTTTCCATTTAGGATACAGATATTTCAACCGCTGTACATGTGAAGAAGCTGTGAGAGAACTGTCAGAAATAGAGGAACTCTGCACATACACTTTTTGCCGGCTTGGAATTCTTCTTCTTTTCATTCTTCTTCTTCTTCCTCATCCTCATCCTCATCCTCTTCTTCTGAGGATGAGGATGAAGAAGAAGAAGAAGAAGAAGTAGGATGAAAAGAAGAATAATTCCAAGCCGGCAAAAAGTGTATGTGCAGAGTTCCTCTATTCTGCAGATACACTTAGAGGAGCTCTGCAGATACACTTAGAGGAGCTCTGCACATACACTTTTTGCCGGCTTGGAATTAATCTTATTTTCATCCTACTTCTTCTTCTTCTTCTTCTTCTTCTTCATCGTCATCCTCAGAAGAAGAAGAGGATGAGGATGAGGATGAAGAAGAAGAAGAAGAAGTAGGATGAAAATAAGAATAATTCCAAACCGGAAAAAAGTGTATGTGCAGAGCTCCTCTAAGTGTATCTGCAGAGCTCCTCTAAGTGTATCTGCAGAATAGAGGAACTCTGCACATACACTTTTTGCCGGAAACCGCTGTATGGAGTGAATGTCCCAGAACTGTCAGAAATAGACTATTTATGACAGTTCTGGGACATTCACTGCATACAGCTGTTTTAACCGCTGTATGGAGGGAATGTCATGGAACTGTCAGAAATAGACTATTAATGACAGTTCTGGGACTGTCCTTCAATGCAGCGGTTGAAACATTGTATGTATTTGTTTCCATAAATGGATCCATTTATGGAAACAAATACATACAATGTTTCAACCGCTGTATGGAAGGACAGTCCCACAACTGTCATTAATAGTCTATTTCTGACAGTTCCATGACATTCCCTCCATACAGCGGTTAAAACAGCTGTATGGAGTGAATGTCCCAGATCTATCAGAAATAGACTATTTATGACAGTTCTGGGACATTCACTGCATACAGCTGTTTTAACCGCTGTATGGAGGGAATGTCATGGAACTGTCAGAAATAGACTATTAATGACAGTTCTGGGACTGTCCTTCCATGCAGCGGTTGAAACATTGTATGTATTTGTTTCCATAAATGGATCCATTTATGGAAACAAATACATACAATGTTTCAACCGCTGTATGGAAGGACAGTCCCACAACTGTCATTAATAGTCTATTTCTGACAGTTCCATGACATTCCCTCCATACAGCGGTTAAAACAGCTGTATGGAGTGAATGTCCCAGATCTATCAGAAATAGACTATTTATGACAGTTCTGGGACATTCACTCCATACAGCTGTTTTAACCGCTGTATGGAGGGAATGTCATGGAACTGTCAGAAATAGACTATTAATGACAGTTCTGGGACTGTCCTTCAATGCAGCGGTTGAAACATTGTATGTATTTGTTTCCATAAATGGATCCATTTATGGAAACAAATACATACAATGTTTCAACCGCTGCATGGAAGGACAGTCCCAGAACTGTCATTAATAGTCTATTTCTGACAGTTCCATGACATTCCCTCCATACAGCGGTTAAAACAGCTGTATGGAGTGAATGTCCCAGATCTATCAGAAATAGACTATTTATGACAGTTCTGGGACATTCACTGCATACAGCTGTTTTAACCGCTGTATGGAGGGAATGTCATGGAACTGTCAGAAATAGACTATTAATGACAGTTCTGGGACTGTCCTTCCATGCAGCGGTTGAAACATTGTATGTATTTGTTTCCATAAATGGATCCATTTATGGAAACAAATACATACAATGTTTCAACCGCTGCATGGAAGGACAGTCCCAGAACTGTCATTAATAGTCTATTTCTGACAGTTCTATGACATTCCCTCCATACAGCGGTTGAAACCGCTGTATGGAGTGAATGTCCCAGAACTGTCAGAAATAGACAGAAACTGTCACAGAACTGTCCTTCTTCTCATCCTTCTCCTTCTTCTCATCCTTCTTCTCATCCTTCTTCTCATCCTTCTCCTTCTTCTCATCCTTCTCCTTCTTCTCATCCTTCTCCTTCTGCTCATCCTTCTTCTCATCCTTCTCCTTCTTCTCATCCTTCTCCTTCTCCTTCTTCTCATCCTTCTCCTTCTCCTTCTTCTCATCCTTCTCCTTCTCATCCTTCTCCTTCTCCTTCTCATCCTTCTCCTTCTTCTCATCCTTCTCCTTCTTCTCATCCTTCTCCTTCTCCTTCTTCTCATCCTTCTCCTTCTCCTTCTCATCCTTCTCCTTCTTCTCATCCTTCTCCTTCTCCTCATCCTTTTTCTTCTCATCCTTCTCCTTCTCCTTCTTCTCATCCTTCTCCTTCTTCTCATCCTTCTCCTTCTTCTCATCCTTCTCCTTCTTCTCATCCTTCTCCTTCTTCTCCTTCTTCTCATCATTCTCCTTCTTCTCATCCTTCTCCTTCTTCTCATCCTTCTCATCCTTCTTCTCATCCTTCTTCTTCTCATCCTTCTCCTTCTTCTCATCCTTCTCCTTCTCCTTCTTCTCATCCTTCTCCTTCTTCTCATCCTTCTCCTTCTTCTCATCCTTCTCCTTCTCATCCTTCTCCTTCTCCTTCTTCTCTTCCTTCTCCTTCTTCTCATCCTTCTCCTTCTTCTCATCCTTCTTCTTCTCATCCTTCTCCTCCTTCTTCTCATCCTTCTTCTCATCCTTCTTCTTCTCATCCTTCTCCTTCTTCTCATCCTTCTCCTTCTCCTTCTTCTCATCCTTCTCCTTCTTCTCATCCTTCTCCTTCTTCTCATCCTTCTCCTTCTTCTCATCCTTCTCCTTCTTCTCATCCTTCTCCTTCTCCTTCTTCTCTTCCTTCTCCTTCTTATCATCCTTCTCCTTCTTCTCATCATTCTCCTTCTTCTCATCCTTCTCCTTCTTCTCATCCTTCTTCTTCTCATCCTTTTCCTTCTTCTCATCCTTCTTCTTCTCATCCTTCTTCTTCTCATCCTTCTCCTTCTCATCCTTCTCTTTCTTCTCATCCTTCTCCTTCTCCTTCTTCTCATCCTTCTCCTTCTTCTCATCCTTCTCCTTCTCCTTCTTCTCATCCTTCTCCTTATTCTCAGCCTTCTTCTTCTCATCCTTCTCCTTCTCATCCTTCTCCTTCTCATCCTTCTCCTTCTTCTCATCCTTCTCCTTCTTCTCATCCTTCTCCTTCTCCTTCTTCTCATCCTTCTCCTTCTCCTTCTTCTCATCCTTCTCCTTCTCCTTCTTCTCATCCTTCTCCTTCTTCTCATCCTTCTCCTTCTTCTCATCCTTCTCCTTCTCCTTCTTCTCATCCTTCTCCTTCTCCTCATCCTTTTTCTTCTCATCCTTCTCCTTCTCCTTCTTCTCATCCTTCTCCTTCTTCTCATCCTTCTCCTTCTTCTCATCCTTCTCCTTCTTCTCATCCTTCTCCTTCTTCTCATCCTTCTCCTTCTTCTCATCCTTCTCCTTCTCCTTCTTCTCTTCCTTCTCCTTCTTATCATCCTTCTCCTTCTTCTCATCATTCTCCTTCTTCTCATCCTTCTCCTTCTTCTCATCCTTCTTCTTCTCATCCTTTTCCTTCTTCTCATCCTTCTTCTTCTCATCCTTCTTCTTCTCATCCTTCTCCTTCTCATCCTTCTCTTTCTTCTCATCCTTCTCCTTCTCCTTCTTCTCATCCTTCTCCTTCTTCTCATCCTTCTCCTTCTTCTCATCCTTCTCCTTATTCTCAGCCTTCTTCTTCTCATCCTTCTCCTTCTCATCCTTCTCCTTCTCATCCTTCTCCTTCTTCTCATCCTTCTCCTTCTTCTCATCCTTCTCCTTCTCCTTCTTCTCATCCTTCTCCTTCTCCTTCTTCTCATCCTTCTCCTTCTCCTTCTTCTCATCCTTCTCCTTCTTCTCATCCTTCTCCTTCTTCTCATCCTTCTCCTTCTCCTTCTTCTCATCCTTCTCCTTCTCCTCATCCTTTTTCTTCTCATCCTTCTCCTTCTCCTTCTTCTCATCCTTCTCCTTCTTCTCATCCTTCTCCTTCTTCTCATCCTTCTCCTTCTTCTCATCCTTCTCCTTCTTCTCCTTCTTCTCATCATTCTCCTTCTTCTCATCCTTCTCCTTCTTCTCATCCTTCTCATCCTTCTTCTCATCCTTCTTCTTCTTATCCTTCTCCTTCTCCTTCTTCTCATCCTTCTCCTTCTTCTCATCCTTCTCCTTCTTCTCATCCTTCTCCTTCTCATCCTTCTCCTTCTCCTTCTTCTCTTCCTTCTCCTTCTTCTCATCCTTCTCCTTCTTCTCATCCTTCTTCTTCTCATCCTTCTCCTCCTTCTTCTCATCCTTCTTCTCATCCTTCTTCTTCTCATCCTTCTCCTTCTTCTCATCCTTCTCCTTCTCCTTCTTCTCATCCTTCTCCTTCTTCTCATCCTTCTCCTTCTTCTCATCCTTCTCCTTCTTCTCATCCTTCTCCTTCTTCTCATCCTTCTCCTTCTCCTTCTTCTCTTCCTTCTCCTTCTTATCATCCTTCTCCTTCTTCTCATCATTCTCCTTCTTCTCATCCTTCTCCTTCTTCTCATCCTTCTTCTTCTCATCCTTTTCCTTCTTCTCATCCTTCTTCTTCTCATCCTTCTTCTTCTCATCCTTCTCCTTCTCATCCTTCTCTTTCTTCTCATCCTTCTCCTTCTCCTTCTTCTCATCCTTCTCCTTCTTCTCATCCTTCTCCTTCTCCTTCTTCTCATCCTTCTCCTTATTCTCAGCCTTCTTCTTCTCATCCTTCTCCTTCTCATCCTTCTCCTTCTCATCCTTCTCCTTCTTCTCATCCTTCTCCTTCTTCTCATCCTTCTCCTTCTCCTTCTTCTCATCCTTCTCCTTCTCCTTCTTCTCATCCTTCTCCTTCTCCTTCTTCTCATCCTTCTCCTTCTTCTCATCCTTCTCCTTCTTCTCACCCTTCTCCTTCTCCTTCTTCTCATCCTTCTCCTTCTCCTTCTTCTCATCCTTCTCCTTCTCCTTCTCCTTCCTCATCTCCAAGGGCATTTAAATTAAAGGTACAGTGTTCTGCACTAATTTAAAGGCTCTCTGAAGCCTAGAAACCCTTTAAATAAGTCATCTTCGTAGCGGAGAAATTCGCATCGAATCGAATTTCACACTGGAATTCGCCGAATCAGCCGAATCGAATTTTTCATTTCTTCGCTCATCTCTAGTGGTAATGAGTGGTTTTTTGAGTTACTGTTGCCTTTCTATCATCTTGAACCAGTCTGCCCATTCTCCTCTGACATCAACAAGCATTTTCATCCACACAACTGCCGCTCACTGTATATTTGCTCTTTTTAGGATCATTCTCTGTAAACCCTATAGATTGTGTGTGAGAATCTCAGTAGATCAGCAGTTTTTCAAATACTCAGACCAGCCCATCTTGCATCAACAACCATACCACATTCAAGGGTACTTAAATCCCTTTTCTTACCCATTCTGATGCTCAGTTTGAACTTCAGCATGTTGTCTTCTCCACGTCTAGAAGCCTAAATTCATTCAGTTCAAGCAATTGAACAGGTATACCTAGTAAAGTGGCTGGTGGGTGTATATATTGTAACATTTGGGTATGTTTAGCTCAGTGGTAGATGTGTTTGCAAGTGAGTTCATGCCAGTCAGGAGCTATTAAAAGTGAAAAAAGGAAAGTCCAAAACACAATGTTTCCCACGCAGGGGTTCTTCTCCAGCAAAATATACACAATGCAAATGAAAATACTAGCACACCTGACTACTGTTCAGCAGCACTGCTGCTATAGTTACTGGTCCTTCTGACCACCATTCTTTCGGGGACACACAGCTTAGAGCTGAATACACAACTCCTCTGGCCAACTCCTCAGGCCATTAACTCAGACGCACACAGCTCCTCAGGTCGTTAACTGTCTCTTGCAGACCTTCATACTTCTGCTGCCACCTGCAGACCTCCTGTCTCTCTTGGGTGGAGCCCTGAGATATTCCTAAACCTCCATTCATTATAAGGTCTGTGTGCACCTGGGCACACACACTGCTGTTCCTCCATAAAACCTGGACGCTGGGTTGCAGATTCCAACTGCAAAAGCAGTTTTCTCCACTCAACAGCTATACTCTATAGTCCTGCACTCAGCCAATGTGCACACCCTGTGTTCTTTAACTGCACACCCTGTGTCCTTTAAATTTCACAGTGACAGAGTATCGTCCTGTCACTATATATATATATATATATATATATATACACACACATGAACAAACTATTTATATATATATATAAGTTTTAAAATGAAAATGCCACTTTCATTAAAAAGGAAATCATAATTGCTGTGTGCATTATTTTGTAATTTACAGTCATTAAAAAAGACCTTTCTTGAAAACTTTACTATAATCAGGTTTTAAGATGAAAAAAAACAAAACTGGAATGTTTTGCTCTAAAATGAAGCAATCCAGCACTGTAGAAAGAAAGAAAGAAAGAAAGAAAGAAAGGGAAAAAAAATAAAAATGAACCTTTAAACATACACTATATTGCCAAACATATTCGGATGCCTGCCTTTGCACGCACATGAACTTTAATGGTATCCCAGTCTTAGTCCGTAGGGTTCAATATTGAGTTGGCCCACCCTTTGCAGCTATAACCGCTTCAACTCATCTGGGAAGGCTGTCCACAAGGTTTAGGAGTATGCCAATGGGAATGTTTGACCATTCTTTCAGAAGCGCATTTGTGAGGTCAGGCACTGATGTCAAAAGAGAAGGCCTGGCTTGCAGTCTCCACTCTAATTCATTACGAAGGTGTTCTATCGGGTTGAGGTCACGACTCAGTGCAGGCCAGTCAAGTTCCTCCACCCCAAACTCACCCATCAATATCTTTATGGACCTTGCTTTATGCACTGGTGCGCAGTTATGTTGGAACAGGAAGGGGCATCCCCAAACTGTGCCCTCAAAGTTGAGAGCATGAAATTTTCCAAAAAGTCTTGGTATGCTGACACCTTTTAGAGTTCCCTTCACTGGAACTAAGGGTTGTGCTAATCTGAAGACCACACAATGTTTGGAGGTTTTTAGCTATTGACTCTGCAAACAGTTTGCGACTTCTGCGCACTATGAGCTTCAGCATGTGCTGACCCAGCTCTGTCATTTTACGTGGCCTACCACTTCATGGCTGAGTTGCTGCTGTTCCCATTTGCTTCCACTTTGTTATAATACCACTAACAGTTGACCATGTAATATTTAGTATCAAGGAAATTTCACGGATGGACATATTGCACAGGTGATAACCTGTACCGGTACCACATTTGAATTCAATAAGCTCCTGAGAGAAACCCATTCTTTCACAAATGTTTGTAGAAGCAGTCTGCATGCCTAGGTGCTTAATTGTATACACCTGTGGGCAAACTGAGCAAGAAGTTCATCCCCCCTCCTTTCCCCCGCAGCCTTCTGGGACACTTCACAAGTCCCAGAAGACTGCGGCCCATTCACTGGGGCCCATTTACGCATGCACATTAGGAGACCAGCTGTGAAGTCGCAAGGCTTCACTGCTAGTTTCCCTTAGTCAAGATAGCGGCGCCAGCACCAGATAGCCGATTGAAGAATCAGCTCAGGGTGAGGACACCACTGGATCCCTGGACAGGTAAGTGTTTGTAGCTGCTGACTTTTAATTTTTGGGAGGGAGGGTGGAACTCCACATTAAGAGAATATTCTCAAGGTGAGCCCTATTTATTTTTTGATGAGATTAATATTGTGTTTCCAGTAATAAAAAACTTGGGGCAGTGCCAGAGGACAAAAAGGTGAGTCTCTAAAAGCCTCATGGAGAATGAATAACTTGGTAAGTCCCCTAGCTGTGGAAATGGAGACCATAGGAGTGTATTGTGGAATGATTTCCCATTGGTCATTAGTAATATGGACAACATCTTGTTTCCAATTAGATTTACATGGAAGAGGAACAGAAAGCATTGGTGAGCAAAGCTAGATAGCATAGATATGTAATATAGCTCATTTGTCAGGATAGCCATGGTCAAGACTGTGCTCAAAGGAATTCTCATGTTAAAGGAATACCTATGCTCAAAAGAATGCGCATGCATGCAGAATGGTCCATAGAAATGTGCACCTTAGAAGTCTATGCACACTTAGGACCCTGTGCTCATCTACACGAGCCTTATTGTACTTTGCCTGCCTATGTGTGTGAATGTGCTTGTTTGATGGATTTTGGCACCCAATGTCCTATTTAAAAGTCTTACAGCACTCAGGTTCATTGCTGAGTGGTCGTCAGCAAATTCTGCTTGTGACCCGATCCTGTGCTTATCAGTATCTTGACCTGGCTTGCTGATCCTGCTAGTTCCTGAATTTCTGGTTTGTTGCTGACTCTGGCTTGTGACCCGACTCTGCTTTCTGCCTGCTGTTCCAGTATGTCTTCTGCTCACGTGATGCTGACCTTGGCCTGGCTCTGACTCTGCTCCTAGTTTCTGACTCTGTACTCCTGTTGCCTGGTTGTTGCTGACCTCTGCCCATCTGACTATGCATCTGAGATCCAGTACTGCTGGCAGCTGGCCTGCTTCAGCTCTGTCTCTGCTGCCAAGATTCTCCAAACCAGATATCCTACAAGCACCCGTGCCACTCTGTGTCATGTTATACCCTGATATCTCCCCCCAGGGGAAACAGGACCACAGGTGTAAGGGAAGCCCTCTCTTCAACGCAGCCTTGACCAAGTATGTGACATCCTCTCTTCGTTAAGTTTGTAAATATGCTAGTGAGATACTCAGGAGTCAGAGGAGTCATTTGTGTTGCACTTGGATTACATGTTTGAGTTGTATAAAAATGTGATTTAGGAATTTGAACTTCATCCTGCAACTTTTGAAAAGGTTTTAAAATATAATTGGCAAAGATCTGGTAGGTGTGTGTGAACACCAATGCTGACCAGACTGTAAGGGTTCCTAGTTTTTATATTTCTGGGAGGGATGCAATGTCTCATAAGGGAGGGTTATTATTGATATAGCCCAACAAGCTTTTAGTTGTTTTCCAAATTTTTGTACCAGAAGTAAGGTGAGGGAGTAATGGAATTTTAGGAAGAGTTTTGCTTCAAGTGAAATGGTTCGGAGTCTGAACCATGGATATGCAACATGAGGGTTCGTGAAGGGTCTACACTGTTGGTGTCAGCAGGGCCATAGATATTTTTTTTCTTGGGGGAGGGGGGCAGTCTTGGGAATAAGTGGCAGAATTGTGATAACAGTAGGAGGATGGGGCATATCGCACAGAGTATATTGGTCAGAAGGGGTTAGAAGTGCATAGTGAGGTCAGGGGTGCATATTCTACAGAGTAGAAGGCTCAAGAGTGCAGACTTAGGTAGTCAATAGCGCACAGAGTGCAAGGGACAAGAGTTTATAACACACATAGAGCAAGGGTCAGGAGTACTTAACACACAGAGTGCAGACTTCAGGAGTAAGTAATGCACAGAGTGCAGGGTCCAGTAGTGAATAAGGCACAGAGTGCAGGGGTCAGCAGTGCATTGTGTACAGCAGTCAGGAGTTTGTAATGCACAGAGTACAGAGGATAAGCAGTGCATAGAGTGCAGGAGTTAGGAATCTGTAACACGGAGCTCAGAGGTCAAATTCTCTAGCCTTTTCCTAGCTCGCCCTCTCTTTCATACCAGTTCACAAACTGGCAGAAGAACTCAGTAAGCTTTGAGGAGATGTGGTTGTATTCCCCTAAAACACTAATGCATCATTCTCATAGGGAATACATTTTTCCCCAGAGGCACCCTTAATGAACTCTATATTATTAGCAGAATTCAAAACTGCTAAAAGATGGAATGGCAACACAAATAAGAGGGGAGACATGGGACAGCCCTGTCGGTGCCTCTAGTGGGGTACAAAGGATCTGAACTCTCACCATTTATTATCACTTGTGCAGATGGCATAGAGTACAGTATTATTTTCTTTTATTTTTGGTAGGCAAAAAACAAAAAGGTTATCCAAAGAACACACACTGTAAAATAGACAGAGCAGAAAAATTAAAACAAATATACACGTAGGGACTTACTTCACAGTGCATAGCACAACAAAGACCATTATCCATCAAGTTATCCATTTTGCCCGGTGACAGGAGCTCTGCCAATAAAAACATATGGGGGTAAGAAACAAACCTCATTTAGGATGTTTTTTTAATAATTGTACAAGCAAAACCTTAAGTATGAATACAAAAGAAAGAAGTAAGAGAAAAATAAAAATGGGGGGGAGGTGGGAAGAAGGTGGGGTTGGGAAGGGGAGTACTCCTTTAAACCTCTACCCAAGGGGGTCTGTGGTCAGTAAGTCTATGTCTGTTGTGGAAAACTGGAATTGTGTCCAATAAAACCATATCTAACATAAGTGCTCTTTTTTTTTTTTTTGCATAGACATGGTAAAGTCTTCCATGGCACATACTTAGTTTGACTCATTGGGTAATCAATAGGGTTTGTCCAGTCTTTCGATCAGATGGGATACAGAACTTGGCAGCATTTAGGAGGTGATTTACCAAAGATTTACTGCATTTTCACTTTGAAAGAGGAGGTAGAGGGGGCACACTGCAGGATCATTTGCCAGGGAAAAAGCTTGTAATGTCCAAGATCATCTCTCATACCTTGCACCAAAAGGGACGGATCAAAATATACAGAAGAGAGTGCCTGTGGGCCTCCATATTTCCAACAGTTAGGGGAAGCATCCGGGAACATTTTATGTAAGTTTGTCAGGACTCTGTATCATTTACAGCGGATATAAAAAAAAGTCTACACACCCCTGTTAAAATGCCAGGTTTCTGTGATGTAAAAAAATGATACAAAGATAAATCATTTCAGAACTTTTTCCACCTTTAATGTAACCTATAAACTGTACAACTCATTTGAACAACAAACTGAAATCTTTTAGGTGGAAATTATTTTGTACCCTTCTCCTGACTGATACCTTTTAACAATGAGATCCTTCTGATGCTTTGGAAGCTCTCTGCGGATCATGGCTTTTGCTGTAGGATGCGACTAAGAATATGTCAGGAAAGACGTACTAGAACAGCTGAACTTTATTTGGGGTTAATTAGAGGCACTTTAAATGATGGCAGCTGTGTACTGACTCCTATTTAACATGATTTTGAATGTGATTGCTTAATTCTGAACCCAGCTACATCTCCAGTAATCCAGGGAGTCATGGTTGTTAAGGATGCTTCGGCCGCCCCCTCCTTCACAACCAGCCATTCATAATGAATTTGAATTAAACAAAAGAATCAAATGCATTTGTTAATTTTATTATAACTTTTTTTCAGATTCGTTGACATTCACTACTTTATTCATTCAGAAATTCGGATACATCTGAATCTCCAAAAATATAATTTGCGTACGAAAAACTAATCAGAACAAAACAAAATGCACATGTATAGCAGTGATCAAAGACCTATAATTCCTGCTGGGGACCCAAATCAAAGCATTGTGGCAATGGCATGTGTACACCCACAGCCACTGCCTTTGCAGCAAAAGGCTGATCAATGGGGGGGGGATGTGGCTCAACTTTGAGTTTTTACTGCCCCCCAGTTGCAAATTGTAGATGAGACACTACTGCTGCATTTTACAATACAAGTCTGAGCCCTGACACCCTGAAGCAGTATTTCTGCTATAGGGCTGCGGGACAGTGGTTAAAAGAATTGCTCTTGTGAATGTACCATAACCACAATGTAGGGCCGATATGTTCATGTTAGTTCATTGATATACAGTACTGTACTACTGAGATACCCAGTTAGGTCCAAACATATCAGCCTCAGTGTCAGTTGTACATATAAAAGGGTATAACTTGGTTTTCAACCAAACTTGAATTTCAGCTTTACTTAAAATGATTTTGTGGCTTGAAACACTGAAAACAACGTGCTGTGACTGACAGTAATTTTTACTATAAGGAATAAGAAATGACCCCAGTAAAACACAGGTGCTCCTAGACCTTGTAACCAGACATGGCATAAATTGCTCTTGTACTGTTGTTGGTAAATTGAATTCTCTATGACATGCTTCAGTGGAAAGAAAACACATTTAACAAGAAAGCTTTGTGACATTTTTCACACATGGTGCAATCACAAGACAAATCATACATTTGTCCCCGGGCTTATGCTAAAGAAATCATATTTAGCTACATTTATAAGATATTATGTCTCTGTATCAGCTCACTTGGACAAATAACATATCCTTAGGGAATACAGTCTCTGCTCAATCAGGCTGTACAGACATACCATCAAAACCATGTGTTTTATTGTAATAATTCATATATATATAAAACACTGAGGTAAAACAAAAACACAGGTAAAAAATGAGATTAGCAGCACTCCCTTTAAGAGGTTACTTCTAATCTCAGCTTGTTACCTGTATGAAAGACACCTGGTAGCCAGAAATCCTGCTGAATGATAGGGGATCATATACTTATTTCCCTCATGAACATGCAAATCAGTGCATAATTTGTTAAACATACATTTCTTTTGAATTTTGTGCTGCTATTCTGTCTCTCAGTGTTACAATACACCTACCATTCGATTTTTAGACTGATCATTTCCTTGTGAATGGGGCAAACATTCAAAATCAGCAGGGGATCAAATACATATTTCCTTCATTGTATATATGTATGTACTATATATATATATATACAGTGGGGATCGAAAGTTTGGGCACCCCAGTTAAAAATTTGTATTACTGTGCATAAAGAAGCCAAGGAAAGATGGAAAAATCTCCAAAAGGCATCAAATTACAGATTAGACATTCTTATAATATGTCAACAAAAGTTAGATTTTATTTCCATCATTTACACTTTCAAAATAACAGAAAACAAAAAAATGGCGTCTGCAAAAGTTTGGGCACCCTGCAGAGTTAATATCTTGTACTGCCCCCTTTGGCAAGTATCACAGCTTGTAAACGCTTTTTGTAGCCAGCCAAGAGTCTTTCAATTCTTGTTTGAGGTATCTTTGCCCATTCTTCCTTACAAAAGTCTTCCAGTTCTTTGAGATTTCTGGGCTGTCTGTCACGCACTGCTCTTTTAAGGTCTATCCATAGATTTTCAATTATGTTGAGGTCAGGAGATTGTAAAGGCCATGGCAAAACCTTCAGTTTACGCCTCTTGATGTAATCCCCCGTGGATTTCGAGGTGTGTTTAGGATCATTATCCATTTGTAGAAGCCATCCTCTCTTTAACGTCAGCTTTTTCACAGATGGCATCAAGTTACCATCCAAAATTTGCTGAAATTTTATTGAATCCATTTTTCCTTCTACTCGTGAGATGTTCCCTGTGCCACTGGCTGCAACACAACCCCAAAGCATGATTGATCCAACCCCATGCTTATCAGTTGGACAGAGGTTCTTTTCATTAAATTCTGTGCCCCTTTTTCTCCAAACGTACCTTTGCTCATTCCAGCCAAAAAGTTCAATTTTAACCTCATCGGTCCACAGAACTTGTTTCCAAAATGCATCAGGCTTGTCTATATGTTCATTTGCAAAGTTCAAACGATGATTTTTGTGGTGAGGACGTAGAAGAGGTTTTCTTCTGATGACTCTTCCATGAAGACCATATTTGTACAAGTATCTCTTTATAGTGGAATAGTGTACCACAACTCCAGTGTGTGCCAGATCTTTCTGGAGGGATCGTGCAGTCAAATGTGGGTTTTGAATTGTTTTTCTCACAATCCTGCGAGCTGTTCTGTCTGATATTTTTCTTGGTCTTCCAGATCTTGCTTTAACTTCCACTGTTCCTGATGACTGCCATTTCTTAATTACATTCCGAACAGAGGATATTGACATCTGAAAACGCTTTGGTAATTTCTTATAGCCTTCTCCAGCTTTGTGAGCGTCAACTATTTTCAGTTTCAGTTTTCTAGACAACTGCTTAGAAGAACCCATGGTGCTGATTGTTGGGGCAAGGTCAGATGAGTCTGGGCATTTAAAACCTTTGAGCTTGACATCACCTGGTCTTCCCAGATGATGATTGAGAACAATCCATGACACTGGCAGGTCTCAGCTTGGCAAAGGGGGCAGTGCATGCTATAAATTCTGCAGGGTGCCCAAACTTTTGCAGACGCCATTTTTTTGTTTTCTGTTATTTTGAAAGTGTAAATGATGGAAATAAAATCTAGTTGTTATTGACATATTATAAGAATGTCTAATCTGTAATTTGATGCCTTTTGAAGAATTTTCCATCTTTCCTTGGCTTCTTTATGCACATTAATACAAATTTTTAGCTGGGGTGCCCAAACTTTCGATCCCCACTGTATATATATATATATATATATATATATATATAAAATAACAGATTTAGCTATGACAAAGGATTTTTAAGCATGTGTTCTTTTTAAAGAGAGCACACAGCACACGTTGTTTCCTTTTAGAGTCCCTGTTCTTGATTTCCACCTTGGACAGCATTGTATGAATAGAAGAGGAGTGGGGAAAGAGTCATTGCTCTGATTTATTAAATTATGTGTAAATTTTAACTTTAGCTACTGAGCTTTTCAAACAAAAGAATTTTTAACAGAAGAGCTAAGGAGACCCTGGGAAATGTAAAAAACAAACAAACAAACAAAAAAAACAAAAACAGAGAGCTTCATCTGTGTGCCACTTATGATACCACAAAATATCCACATATTCAATATAATTTGCACTCACTTAGGTATACCTGTTCAATTGCTTGATAACACAAATTGCTAATCAGCCAATCACATGGCAGCAACTCAATGCATATATGCATCTAGACGTGGTGATGATGACTTGCTGAAGTTCAAACTGAGCATCAGAATGGGGAAGATAGGGGATTTAAGTGGCTTTGAACATGGCATGGTTGTTGGTGCAGACAGGCTGGTCTGAGTATTTAAAAAACTGCTGATCTACTGGGATTTTCACACACATCCATCTCTACGGTTTACATAGAGTGATCTGAAAAAGAAAAAATATCCAGTGAGCGTCAGTTGTGTGGATGAAAATGCCTTGTTGATGTCAGAGGTCGGAGGATAATGGGCAAACTGGTTGATGCAACATTCAGATGGTAGGGTCAGAATTTGGCATAAACAACATGAAAGCATTGATCCATCCTGCCTTGTATCAACGCTTCAGGCTGGTGGTGTAATGGTGAGGGAGGTATTTTTTTGGCACTAGCAAGGTGTACTCAAAAAAGTGAGTTTATATTGACCTGTTTAAAAAAGTGTCCTGGCCATAATAAATCAAAAAAGAAAATACTGTATATAAAAAAACACTATACATTCTCTTTAACAATAGAGATGAGCAAATCAGAATGGGCATAAAATGGTGTTGGTCCGTGCAGCCTACATTAAAATTGTGTATGTTCTGTTTATAGTTTGATCTAGCCTTCAGGTTAGGATAAAATGGAGAAGGTCCCTGTAGCCTACAGCAAAATGGTGCACATAAATCACGTTGCATGCACAGGCTATTTATGGGATACGAGCGGGTTGTCAGCAGGAGGATGTGCATGCGCAGGAAACGTGTCAGAGCGGGGCCTACGTGCTGATGTCACACCGCTTGTCCACGTTTGGATCAGTGGCCATCTTTGTAAGTCTGGACGCATCTGTTTGTTTTTCTTTTCCACATGGATATGTTTTAAATCTGTTTTAATTGGTATTTATTAATAAAAAATACTACACTATATACTTCATCTTGGGCTCTGTGATCCTGCCCAGATTCGAGGAGTGACCAGGGGATGTCTATGCCGGTTGGATTGCCATATTAGGCTTTTTATGGTTTACTTTCTGGTGAGTGCATATTGGTGGTGGTTTTACGAAACGGAAGATTTGTCACGCCGTCTGGATTCAGTTCTTGTACCAAGTGGAGATGCTTGGTTTTTTTGTTCCTCCTCAACATTTGGACTTTATTAAGGAACCAACACTTTATTCACTTATATTGGTGTAATAATTTAATTCTGATTTTTATTCATATTTATTTTCCATATTTAATTATTCAAAGTATTCATATTTCTATTGTTACATGAATTTATATTTTCATTATATTTAGTTTATATTTAGTGTTAAGGTTGGTTCACTTTTAAGTGGCAGCAGCTATTATTTCTAAGCGTTCACTATTTTTTCTTTATTCTGTTTTCAAATTTTGAAATTAGTTCTGGCCGTTTTCAAAGCAAATAAGCAAGATAATGTCAAATAATGGGTAAAGGGAACTGGAAACTGTCTTAGGGGTAAGCTACAGCAGGGAAAATGGTCTTTTTTTTTAAAGGCAACATGGGAAAAACATCATTCTTTTTGATTACATATATGAGCCTAGCAGTTTGTTGTGTTACAGAACAGTGCAATTCTTACAAACAGAAAACCATATTCACATATTGGATAGTTTTTTTACTGTTACATTATTATTTGGTTTAAATACAGCAGCAGTGTCCCAATATGTTTAATTTTAACTTTAAAATAATGTTTTCTTTATAGTTTTGTCTGTGACACCAGTAATTTTTTTATCTAGCAGTAATAGGCCTGAATTGAGCAGTGGAAATAGCAGCCACAAAAGATCTAGAAGCTATAGGAAAGTTTACAGTTACAAAAAAATGAAGAGAGAGGAGGACCGTGCAGGCAACCCGGTGGGATTTATTATTCCAGATGAAGCGGAGAAAGGATTTCTGGAGGGAGCGTAGTTTAGACATGAGTATGGGAACAGGAAGTGTCTCAAACAGATAAAAGAGTTTAGTCAAAATGGTCATTTTTAGTACATTTATCAGGCCAAGAAAAGATATGGGAAGATTATCCCAAGATTTTAAGGATTGGGAAATTGCATGAAACAGAGGGGAGAAATTAGCTTCATAAAGGGAATGATATGAGAAAGTAAGGTTGGTACCTAGGTATTTCAGGGCATGAATGCACCACCGGTATGGATAATTTTACTGACATGAAGATACAATTGTAGAGGGTATATGAAGTGGTAATGCTTCAGTTTTAGACGCGTTAACCTTATATCCCAACAGGGCACTAAAAAGCTGTAAAGTACGATACAGAACAGGTAAAGTGGTGCGGGATTCCATCAATGTTAGCAAAATGTCGTCAGCGAACAAGGACAGTTTGAAGTCACTATTATGAATGCGTAACTCATGAATATCCGGGTTGGATCTAATGGCTATGGCCAGAGGTTCTAAACAGAGGATAAACAACAAAGGGGAAAGTGGACATCCCTGGCGCGTACCATTGGACATCCTGAAGGAGGGTGATAAAAACAAAGCCAGTTTTACTTGGGAGGTGGGGGTTGAGCAAAGAGCTTTCAAAGCTGCCAGAAACGGACCACTAAACCCAAATTTCTATAGGACCAGAAACATATACGGCCAGCTAAGTCGGTCAAACAGTTTTTGGGCATCTAAGCTCAACAAGAGAGTGGGGGTTGAGGACTGGTTAATGAGGTCGATCAAGTCGATGGTCCACCAAGTATTATCCGCTGCATGCCTAGCCAGTACAAAGCCCAACTGGTCTCTATGTATAAGCTTAGAAATGCACTTGGCTAGCCTATTAGCCAGTATTTTTGTAAATATCTTGTAGTCAGAATTCAATAAGGATATAGGGCGGTAGTTATCCGGAAGGGAATGATCCTTATCCGGCTTAGGGATCACCGAAATGTGTGCGTGCGTAAAATCATTGTGCGGATACGACCCCTTCAAGAGGTCTTGAAACAGTGACAGGAGGAGGGGAGCCAAAATTCCAATAAAAGTCTTGCAATAGGAGTAGGGGAGATCATCCAGTCCCGGCGATTTGTGTGAAGGAAGATGTTTGATAACATAATTATAAAGTTTTTCATAATAAATCCCATATACAGTGGCCATTACATGAGGGTCATATGTGGGCTTGACATCCAACTGGAATAGATGACCTGGAAGAGAAGAGGACATTTGGGATTTGAGTCTGTTCACAAGCATGCAGTGCGGTTTGTTGGAAAACTCATAACATTTTTGTTTAGCCCAAGCCATGGATTGGGCAGTTTTGTGCAGGTCAAGGGCTTTGATTTGGTCGTGTAGTCGGACACCTTCTGAAGCCAAGGTATAGAAGGATTGTCTATTAGTCGCCGTTCAGCTAAGGACAGTTGGCATAAAAGTGCTTACCTGGAACAGGCAGAGGCCTTCTTTAAATGAGTGCCCATTGAAATACAAAGGCACATGAAGACAGAGGGTTGAAGGTGAAGCTACAGAGCCAACATTGTATTGGAAATAGGCGTCTAGACCCTGGGAGAGTTTCTCCTGGAGGTGGTCAGAACGCAAGTAACTCTCATTGAGGCTCCAATGACAGACTTTAGAGGATGAGTTAGGAAGAAAGAGACTGAGAGACAGCAAGGCATGGTATGACCAAGTTATCAGGTTAATTTCAGAGGAGACCAAAAGAGGAAGGAGAGGAGCGGTGACAAAATTTTATCCAAGCGAGAAAATACACGAAGTGGAGTAGCGTAAAATGTGAATTGTCTATGGAGAGAATGTTTGACCTGCCAGGCGTCAAATAGGCAATTCTCCCAGATTAGTTTACGGAAAGCTGTTGAGGAGGAACATAACTTTTTCGACGACGTAGATGTAAAGAGGACCTTCCTATCCTTATGAGGAGACATAATCAGGTTAAAATCCCCTCCTACAATCATGCGTGCAGCAGAAAAAGAGCATCATTTATCCAAAGTTTGAGAAAGAAACAGTAGTTGACCAGAATTAGGTGCATACAAGTTCAAAAGCACAAATGCGGAACCTTCGTACATACATTCTAATAAAACAACGACCAAGTGAGTGAACACGGGAGGAGTAGACCCATAGGGAACAGTTTTTCCGTGTCAAAATAGCCACTCTGGCTTTCATGGAGGGGTCAAAAGCCGAGTATGACTGTGGAAAATTCTTAGAGACGAAGCAAAAAGAACCATCCTGTTTAAAATTAGTTTCCTGAATAAATATGATGTCTGCTCCCGAGGATCTGAACTGCTTCAGAGCCATCCACCATTTTTGAATAGAGTTAAGACCTTTGACATTATATGACAACAGCTTTAAGGCCATCATGGCTCAGTAACAGGCATATCAGCTGTGTAACCTGAACATACAAGAACATTCTAATCGATGAGGCAAAACAGGAAACAATAAAGATAGAGAACCAAGTAATTATCAAAGCAACAGGCCTATTACATACAAGTGTATCACTCAAAACAAGGGCCATAGGGATTATGGCTAGAAACAAAGATATCATCACAGATATGCACCTGGGATATAGGGAATATCCCACGTCATCAGAACCAGAGCCCTGACACTCCACGGGGCAACACGGTAGCTGACCCAATTTGGCAGAAGCTGAGCTCAGAAAAAACACAAAACTGTTGTAGTCAAGGCATAAGGCACACATGAGAACAAAAGGACCCAATTACGGGGTGGAAGACCTTACATGGAGAAGAGTCAGGTGACAAGACACACCAATCCAGGGATTCGTGGGCGCTGGGGAGTGTGAGGATCTCGCTTTCTTCCAGGCTTAGCAGGTATCCAGATCTTGTGTGGAGTGGCAGAGGATCCCGATGGGGTAGGAGGTGTTGAAAGGGCCTCATCTGGTAGGGGAGGGAGTCCCAGCTGCTTTAGGAAGGAGTCTGCTTCATGTAGGTCACGCAGTATAACTTGGGCGTTGTCCTTGGAGACAAGGGGAAGCCCCATCGTTATGGGATATGTTGTTGCTGGAGGTGGGTAGTGATTGGTTTCAGGACCCATTTTTTTTGCCAAGGTGATGGGGAATAAATTGTTAACGATCTGGAGCTTGTCTCCTTTAAATTCCAGAGAGGGCTTGTTACAAGTAGAAGAGAGCAGGGCTTCTTTACTGTCAAAGTAATGAAAGTGGATGATCACATCTCTAGGCCTGGCACCCTCAAAAACCTTTGGGCCTAACTAACTGTGAGCCCGAGCCATACTCCAATCGGCATCCGGGACATTGGGGGCCAGAGTAATGAATAGGGATAGCAAGTGGCAGTGAAGTTGAGAATCAGAGACCGATTCAGATATGCCTTCCAGATCTTCCTGCTGAATTTGTAACTGGGACACGAAATGTTTCAGACTCGCATTTTCCTCCTCCAGAACATGGACATATTGTACCAGTTCATCAAATTTAGACTCAAGGTGGTCTGTATAGTCCCCTATTTGAGTAATCTTCCCCCTAAGCTCCTGGGCCAATTTCCCGACATCCGCTGCAATAGTACTGGTACTGTTATGTAAGAATACTTGCAGTTAGCTGTCCAAGGAATCCACCGCTAAGGGAGGGACCACAGGTGAAGGATGTGAAGCAACAGGGGAATCTGCAGCCATCCCCTCCATCTCTGTGGATTCTCTGGAACTCCCGCTGGGGCTGCCGCCACTACTCGAGGCGGGGGATGCAGGCCTAGTAAAGAAGCAATCCAGCCTGAAGTCTGGCGGAGGCGGGTTCCAGCACCCGATCTTTCCCATGGGGGTGCCAAAGAATGCCCCGTCCTAGGATAGGACACTCCCGAAGCTTAGGAGGCGGTGCACAAGGAACAGGAGTGCGTTAGGGACTGAGATCCTGCGGAGCTCCATCTTCAGGTCGGCCGCCATCTTGGACCGCCGAGCATGCGCCCTTGTGGTCTTCTTCTATTGCAGTGCCACACTGTATTGTATTAAAAGTTCATTACATGCATTTACATTACATGCATTTCAAAACCACAACCCCACATTCCAAGGATAAGGCAATTCCTATCCTTGAAAAAAAATGTAATGTCATATTTCAGAGACAGAAGCCACACAAATAGCACAATGACTGGATAGTATTTAAGCAGCTTCATTGGGCTGAAAGAGGGAGAGAGCAGCTTTTATCATGATGTATTATTTTAGAAAAGTGGTTTCACTAGGGAGAGACGAGGTAGGTTTTACCGTGAAATAAAATTTAGAATGTAATTTTTCAGAGACAAAAGTGAAAAATATTCTCTATCAACATTATGTTAGCCACAATTTCAGTGACAGAGATCAGTCAGGTTTTAACATGAAATAAAAAAGTGTTATATTATAGTCACAACAGCCAGGAATGTTGTACAGACATCATATACAGTGTTTAAGCACATTTAGTAGGCCATAATATGAAAAAGACACACAGAGGCTGATTTACTAAAACTGGAGAGTGCAAAATCTGGTGCAGCTCTGCATAGAAACCACTCAGCCTGCGGATTTTCAATACTTAATTAAACAGGCTGAAGTTAAAAGCTGATTGGCTACCATACACAGCTGCACCAGATTTTGCACTTTCCAGTTTTTGTAAATCAACCCTACAGCATATAACATTTCAAAATCCACAATAAAGTGTATATATTTTATAGAAAAAAAAGCCTGAAATAAAGTACCATCTCCATAGACAGCTTTTATGCAATTGGAGTAGGCAGCATGCAGCTTTTCATCTAGAAATCAACATTAGAGTGTATTTATTTCACAGGAAAAAAAGATTGAAATATTCTTTCAACTCCATAGACAGTATTTACACACTTGGAATTAGACACATTTTGCAAAGGACACACGGCAGGCAGCTCTTTATCACTTTTTATCACATCAGGCTTAATTTTCCACAGGAAGGAAAACAGTCAGCTTTTAATCCCAAATCAACACTAGACTGTACTTATTTCACAAAAAGAGCAAAATATTGCGCTCACTCAATACACATTGTTAAAACACTTTTACCTGTCTGCATTTTAAACAGAAGAGACACAAGGCAGCTTTTTATTTAACAAAATCACATCAACCTTAAAGTGTTTTATTTCAGTGAAAAAGGCCAGAAAAATATTGTACTGACTCCATGCACAGTATATAAAATGTAAAAAACAGGCTGCACTTCAGTGTAAACAAATAAATATCAGACAAATAATATCAAAATGTGCAAAACAAGTAAAAAAATATATATATATGTAGAAATAAATCAATAAAGTCCAAAAAAAAAAAAGAAATGAATGTCCAAAAACTAATATCACCAAGTGAATCCACCACCAAAAACGGTTAAATCAAACTCACCAGAGCAATATGCTGATATGTAATACACCAGCATAACACGCTTTTTGCTCTGGGAGCAGTGATTAGTATGATGACAGGAACAATAGGAATTTTGCAGGGTGAATTCCAAGAAGTAATAATCTGCAGCACTGAAAATCCACTTCACAGTTATCGATATCCTCAATAAAAGATGTTCAGACCACCACTGAGGAGAGAAAAGGACAGACTCATGGTGCAATATATCATAAAAACATTGTATCTTTAATAAAAAAATTCACTCACGAGTATGGTGTCCAGACTGACACCAGTAACAACAGCGTGTGTAAAGCAAATGAGACCAGCTAAGCTTGCACATGCGCCGTGCAAGCAGACCAGGAACGTGCTGACGTCACATCCAAAAGCTCCGCCCTACACGTTTCGTCATAGACGTTCCTCACGGAGCGGATGGATGTGAGACATTGGCACTTCATTAACTATTCACTGCACCCGGCGAACAGCTGACAGGTAATTAGAGAGGACCGCCCGCCCAATCCAATCACAGGATAAAGTCGTCACATGGAGCAGAAGAATGTAGTACCATAAAACCAAGTACTGGAATGGCATACAACTATATCATAGGCAAATACAAAAATGTATACATTAAAGGAGACAGTAATAATTTAGGAAAATCTGTCATATAACAATATGGCAATATAGATATATGTATCATAAACAAAATACAGTAATAAAAATGGAAATGTTAACGCTAAATAGTAAATGGCATCTCACACTCTGATGTTACCAAATAGAAGGTGGGTACTGAAGAAAATAATCTGTCATATAACAATATGACGATATAGATATATATATTATAAACAAAATACAGTAATAAAAGGGAAAAGTTAAAGTTATATAGTAAATGGCATCTCACACTCTGACGTTAACAAATAGAAGGTGGATACTGAAGAAAATAGTCCAATCAAAAAACAATACCATAAAAAAAAAAATTTAAAAATATGAATTAAAAAGTGTAAATGAAATAAAAAATAAAAAATATTAATATTAAATCACGAAAAAAAAAATGAAATTTAATTAACAATTGGTGGGAAAACAATTTAAGTCAATATCCACATTCATTCAATGAGGTTTGAGGGTATTCAGTTCGTAAATCCAATAGGTTTCTTTCTTAGAAATTTCATTAATTAAATCTGTGCCTCTCCAATGTGGTTTCATCAAATCAATAGCATAAAATGTCAATAGGCTGGGGTCACAATTATGTTTTAATTTAAAATGCCTTGAAACTCTATGTTTCTCAAACCCTTTTTTTATATTTCCAATATGTTCTCCTATTCGTGTTTTCAAACATCTCCCTGTCCGTCCCACATACTGAAGGTGGCATGGACATTCTAAGATATAAACCACATTAGAAGAGTTGCAGGTAATCAACGATTTGATCTTATAATCCTTCTTGGAACAAAATGAGCTAAAGGTTTTTCTTTTTTTTCTTAGACTCTTTACAAACTGTTCTGCAACATATACATTTGTTACAATAAAAGAAACCTTTTAGGTCTGGAAATAAATCTATCCTTTTAGGAGGATCTAAAACATTCCGAGCTATCCTAGTTCTTAATGATTGATTCTTCCTATAAACAAATCTCGGTTTATCGGGGAGGATTTTTTTCCAAGTATCATCCTGTAACAAAATCTGCCAATATTTTTTGAAAATGCGTTCGACATTCTTGAATTGCATGTTGTAATTAGTGATAAAACTGATGTTACTATCAAACTTCTTAGAAATCATGTTGTCCAAAAGGAGCTCTCTATTCTTCTCATCAATAGACTTTCTTTCTTTAAGAAGAAAGGTCCTCTCATAACCCTTCTCCACAAATCTCTCAATAATGGTATCAGTTTGATTAATATAATCTATATTCTCACTGCAATTTCTTTTTATTCTTGTAAACTGTCTCCTCGGTGTATTGAAAAGCCACCTAGGATGGTGTCCACTTGTAACAGGAATGAAACAATTTTTATCGACTTCTTTAAAGAAGGTTTTAGTCAAAATACCACCATTACTTTTATATAACATGAGGTCCAAAAAGTTTATCTAGTTCAAATCACTTGTCACCGTAAACTTGAGTCCGTACATATTATTAATGTGTTCAATAAAATTGTCAAGATGTTCTTGGGTGCCCTTCCATATTATGATGATGTCGTCAATGTACCTTCTATATTGCACCATCTCTGGCCACCTATCAAAGATACATTCCTCCTCCCATTTATCCATCACCAAATTAGCCACACTGGGGGCATACTTGGCCCCCATTGCAACACCCCATGCACAGTATGTAAGCATTTTTATTAGACTGAAGTTTCAGAGGGAGAAATCACACTGATTTTAATCATGAAACAACAATTAAAGTGCAGCATTTCAGAGAGATAATATTCTCAAATAGTTTTGATTGCTGTTTGAAAATTTTATGAGGGTGGAGGAGGCAAAGGATGCAATGAAGTGCTGAGACATATAGGCAGCCTTTGACCAGACTGGCAGCCCAAACTCCCAAATGCGGTCTAATTAACACAAAGGTAAAATTTATCATTTAAATGAGATGAAAAATAAAATTATATAGATAAATTAAACATAAATACAAAGTATAAATAAAAATGACAGTTGATTATGTCAGAGGCAACAACCAGAAATATTGTACAGACTCGAGACACAGTATGTAAGCTCTTTTACAAGGCCGCAGTTTAAGAGGGAGACTTAAACTAGACAGGTTTAAATAAATAAAAATTGGAGTGCATTATTTCTCTGAAAAATTCCAGAAATAATAGACAGACTCAAAACACACAATGCAAGCAGCTTTCGTAGGCCACAGTTTAGGAGTGAGACACATGGCAGGTTTTAATCTAGAAACCAAATTAGAGTTTATTATTTTACTGAAAAGAGACAGCAAAAATGTTCACTCCATGAACTATATGAAGTCCATGTTGGGGCATATATAGCAAATTAGCAATGGATAAATTAAGAACAGCTGTACCTGGAGGCATCATATCTATTACTATATATGCTCCAACATGAAAACTTTTAAGCATTCTAGTTAGAACCACACTTTACAGAGGGGCCTGGATGAGGTGTGGCTTCCACATGTATTGTGCAACCAAAATTGCTGTTTTAATGCAAATTGTTAGGCAGCGTATTTTTTATTTATTTATTTTTTGCTAGTAAGTGTGCTGGGGACACTTTTATTTTTTTGTGCTGTGCAAAGCACTTACATGTACATCTTACTTTAAAAGCTAGTTATAAAGTGGGGTGGTTGTCATTTTTGTTTAGCTCACTTCATATCCTATGGTATCTTGCTATCTGCAAGCCATGATTCTTGTACTGACTCTGTAGTTCAGAAGGCTCTGTGGAATGTGTGAAACAGCCAGGCCCAGACTGGCCATAGGGCACACCAGGCATTTGCCCAGTTGCCCTGGGCCACCAGGCTTAAGATGATTGGGCCACACAGTGGGAGGTAAGCGGTGATCGCGGTCTGAACAGGGCTAATACAGACCGCTATGCCCAAAGCAGGGCCGACAGGAGGAGCTGCAGTGACAGCTCCTGAAGACAAGCAGGAAGCGCCACTGACCCAGGGACACCCCCTCAGCCAGCCGCTGCAATGAAGGGAGAACGGCAGCCTCCGTTCTTCACCTGTGGCTGCCGCCACATTGTGACAGGTGTGTAGCGGTGGTGGATGGGGCTGTCTCTGCTGGATGGGCTGTCTCTTTGCTGGATGAGCATTTTACTGGATGGGCTGTCTCTTTGCTGGACGGGCTGTCTCTTTGCTGAATGGGCTGTCTCTTTGCTGGAGGAGCTGTCTCTTTGCTAGATGGGCTGTCTCTTTGCTGGGCGGGCTGCTTTTTTGCTGGACTGGGCTGTCTCTTTACCCAGTTGGGTCCAGCAAAGAGACATCCCAATCCAGCAAAGAGACAGCCCAGTCCAAGAAGGGACATCCCCATCTAGCAAAGAGACATCCCTGTCCAGCAAAGAGACATCATATCTTTGCTATATGGGGATGTTTCTTTGCTGGATGGACTGTCTCTTTGCTGGACAGTCTGTCTCTTTGCTGGACTGGGCTGTCTCTTTGCCCAGTTGGGTTCCAGCAAAGAGACATCCCAATCCAGCAAAGAGACAGCCCAGTCCAAGAAGGGACATCGCCATCCAGCAAGGAGACATCCCTGTCCTGCAAAGAGACATCCCCATCCAGCAAAGAGACAGCCAAGTCCAAGAAGGGACATCCCCATCCAGTAAAGAGACATCCCTGTCCAGCAAAGAGACATCCTGTTTTGCTATGTGGGGATGTCTCTTTGCTGGATTGGGCCATCTCTTTGAATATATAGGGGGCACTTTGATTAGATCTCTAGGGGCACTGTAATGTAAAGGGGCACTGTGATATAAAGGGGACTGTGCTATAAAAGGGCACTGTTTTTAATACAGTGCCCCTTTACAGTACAGTCCCTTTTATATCACAGTGCCTCCTTATAATACAATATGGAGGACCGACTCTGTGAATATTTCATGACCAACTGCCCCCGCGAATGCCTTTGCACCACCTCACCCCCCAGGAAATTGGCTGTTCAGTCTAAAATGCCTGGGCCTTTTTTTTGTCCCAGTCTGGGCCTGGACACAGCAGTACCTACTCACAAGTTATACAGAATACATATCACAGAATTCATATAAGTAAATGTGTGGGGATCTATATAAAGTAAGTTTACAAACTTCATGTTCATTAGGAATAATAGGAATAGGATAAAAATAATTGACATACAATGTGAAAATGAATATAAGATTTTACATTTTGACCATATATATGCTTTACTATAGGGGTTCCAGCTATCTGCATTTATATTTTGGCTTCCTTGTCTTTTTAGGCTTTTTCCTACTGCCCACTTAGTCACAAGTATGTCATATGTTGAAATATTACTGCTCAAAGATACAAAGCAGCCTACTTTTTATTTAACCTGACACTGCTCTGTTAATACCAGTGGATGTTATTCTGTAATCCCTTTGCAGAAGAAGCTATACCGTAAGCCTCATTTACATTAATATATGTAAATTGATAGAGATAGTAGGTTATCAGTACAGAATAGATAACTAATGTTGCTAAGAAATAATAAAAAATTCTAAAGAAAAAAAACCACATTGAAATGTTTGATTTTCCATAGGGAAACTATGGTGTACAAATGTTGATACTATACAATACTGTATTATTGTATGTGTCACTCGTGCAACATTTAATTGAATGTGCCATTCTTGTAACATTGCTTCACTTACTATAATATGACACTAATCCTTTTACTAATTTGCTGTTTTATGTTATAACAATGGAATGTCATGTACACATTTGTAGAATCTCTCTCCAATGTCTGTATTGTTGTGCGTGCATTCAACTATAAATGAATGAATGACCATAGATTTGGTCTAAATAATCTTTCTAATGAAAAGAACCAATTGACACACACTCACACACGCAAAATATTTGGTTCACAATGTTCAATTTTTCCTTTTGAGGCCCTCTTTTACTATTATTAATATTATTATTATTATTCAGGGTTTATATAGTACCAATAGTTACAATTACAATTTAATACAGGTAGAATCAGAGGGCCTTGCTTGTTAGAGCTTACAATCTACACTTTTGTGTGTAGAACACATAACTCGCGTTGCTTCGCCATTCATTCTGAATGGCACTTCAGTGTACTTTGCTGATGGATGTGCATTGCAGCTCAGAGCAACACATTAATATATACTGCAACAGCTAAACTGATGTTTTTAGGAGCAATTGGGCCTTTTTTCGGAAGCCCTTGAACACTCCTCCTTGTTATCCTATGGAGGAGATTTCCTAAAACTGGTGCATTCAGAATCTGGTGGAGCTGTGCATGGTAGCCAATCAGCTTCTAACTTCAGCTTGTTAAAATTAAACTTCCACATAAAATCTGGAAGTTGATTGGTTTCTATGCAGAGCTGCACCAGAGTTTGCACTCTCCAGTTGTACATGTATACAGGTGAAACTCGAAAAATTAGAATATAGTGCAAAAGTTCATTTATTTCAGTAATTCAAAAGGGGCCCATAGAGAATCTATGGGGCATTGCCAAGAGAAAGATGAGAGACATGAGACTGAACAATGCAGAAGATCTGAAGGCCGCTATTGAAGCATCCTGGTCTTTCACAACACCTCAGCAGCGCCACAGGCTGATAGCTTCCATGCCACGCCGCATTGAGGCAGTAATTGCTGCAAAAGGGGCCCAAACCAAGTACTGAGTACATATGCATGCTTATACTTTTCAGAGGTCCGATATTGTTCTATGTACAATCCTTGTTTTATTGATTGCATGTAATATTCTAATTTTCTGAGATTGTGGATTTGGGGTTTTCATGAGCTGTAAGCCATAATCATCACAATTATGACAAATCACGTCTTGAACTATCTTGCTTTGCATGTAATGAGTCTATCTCATATATTAGTTTCACCTTTTAAGTTGCATTACTGAAATAAATGAACTTTTGCACAATATTCTAATTTTATGAGTTTCACCTGTACATGGCAGTTGATTTAATAAAGGCAAATAGGCTGTGCACTACAAGTGCACCGGCAGTGCACCTGCATGTGCACTGTAAGTGCAGTTGCTTTAGATTGAAAGAGAAGCTCTGAAATGAGGTGAAGCTCTGCTGATTTCTTTCATCCAATCATTTGCAAGCAAAAATGCTGTTTTTTTATTTTCCTGGCATGTTCTCCTCAGATCTAGAGCAAATGCACTTTCAGTGCACAGCCTATTTGCCTTTAGTAAATCAATCCCAGTGTCATTTAGAGGAGTTTACAGGCAGCTGAGTTTACTGGCATTTCTCTGAAAGCACAAAACTGTGTTTAGAACAAGAGTTTAATGGCATTTAAAATGCCAAACACGCCTAAACGCTAAGCTCGTATAGCACTTCAGCATTTATTCATTTCAATGTCCACAATGAATTAAAATTCTGGCTAATGAAATAAACTCCCAGACATCAAATGCCGCTAAACTCTGCTAAACTCACCTAACCTGGTTTGTAACATGCAGCTTAGGTGAGTTTTCAATGCTGATTTTCTCCTGTCAGGAAAAACGGCATTTACAATAAACCAGTGTGCATGTGTGTCATCCTTGCAGTGTGTTGCCAAAAACACTACAGTCACCTTTTTTTGGTATCTATTGGTGCGTTAGCCAGCCCAGTGGTCTGAATGGACCGTCAATGAAAATTATTGTGTAGTGGTCCAACCACCCATCTAATGAAATCAGTTTCTTAAAGATACAATCCTTATTTCATTTACTATCTTGAACAATCACATTATTACATGTGTGGTCAGCACTAGAACCTGTGTTATTAATATGTGGTCGCTTTTAAGGGGATGAGGTGGCAACTGTCATGGAAATTTTGTATTGTTGGTCGAACTTTAAATGTGTCATATATGAGTGTTATTCATATGTCTCTCGTGTGGCTTAATTAAAGCTCTGAAGGCTGCAATTGGGCCATGCGCATGTACAATGTATGTATTACAGTACTCAGCTTGGTAATGGATGAGATGGCAGATCTGCGCTTATAGACCGGCGTGTATACCACCACGGCATTCGATGCGAATGTTGCTGGCAGTAGACCGTGGGCCTGTATCCACATATCAGCAGCATAGTACCACATGGGCTTCATAACGCAAGGCGCCAAGCGGTGTGAACTCCACGTGTAGGCTTATGCATATCTTACAACCCATTACCAACTTGAAACTGTATCTTGGATGGATGTGTTTTAATAAAGATCGTATCGGGCCCATCCAGGTACAGACTGGTGTTTAGCTTAGGGAATACTTGTACAAAGGATTTGCATGCCAATGGGAGCTAGTAGGACAGGAAATATGACCTCAGATGGCTCATGGGGGGGGGAGGGGAGGAAGTCTGCTGACCTCAGAAGGCTCATGGGGGAGGACCAGTGATAGATAATAGGAAAGGCTATGCTCCAATCGGAATGTACATCCTGTGTATAGGCACTCCCCATTGCATTGTTCGGTGGGAGGGGATTGACTTTATTCATGTGGGGGGCATGTGTGTATTTTTAATAAAACCAGGGGCTGAGTCTGAAACCAGCCCTTATGTGAATTCAACCATCATCCTGAGAGTGTCGTTTGATCATTCTAGGGTAACGGAGCTCCATCATCCCCACATTTCAACAGAAGCTAAAAGTAGTTGGATGGGCAGGAATCGTGTAGTTTAGCTACAGTCGTGGTAAGCGAGATTCACACAGCTTTATGGGGGATTTCTGCGCATCCAACTGCGAGTACTCACGGTAAGGAGAAATTCGTTAAAGCGAATTTCCAAGACAGTTTGGCGAGCCTGGTGGATACTAACGCGTATTCTTGCATAGCTAACCAAGCACGAGGGGGGAATGGGCCATCATGAACTAGCAAAAAGTATGCCGGCACATTTCAGGTCTCTCTGCCATTAAGAGGATCGCTTTTTGCGCGTTCGTGTGGCTGATTTCGTTCTCTGTTAGCTAACAAGAATTACTGCTTAGCAAGGACCTAGTTTTTTTGTCCTAAACTCTTGATTTGTGGGTGAAAGACGAGGGTTTGTCTCTGCGGAGAGCAGCAGAGGGGTGGGTTTGGTTGGCTGGATTTGGTCAAGTTTAAAAATCTTCCAACCAAAAATTAAACGGGTATATGTTTTAGTGGGTAAAAGTTGTTGCATGTTTAGGTAAGTATTTGCGGGTTGTAGGTACTGTGGTGATTGCTTTACCCCCCTCCACGTGAGGTCGTTATTACAGTGCTGAAAGGTTTAGGTTAATTGTTAACTGTTGTAAGATCTTTGTATGTAGTCTGTGCAGTGTTTTGTGGTACTACTAGCTCCCATTGGCATGCAGCAGGGGGTCCTTTCTGTTACATGTGCATGTTAGTGTGACATGTTGGTGTTTTATATCTGTTCTGTGATTGTGCCAAATTGTGTTGTATGTGTACTTCATATTGTTGTGCAATTGTCCGGTGTATGTTCTGTCCAAAAGTCTGTTTTATGTAAGAGGTTAGAGGCAATTTTGAGGCTAGAGTCTGCCATGTGCTCCTCTGTGGGGGGCCATTCTAGTGTTACCATGTGCTTCCCTGTGGGGGGTCATTTTTCTTGACTAACCACATGTACTCCTTTTGTTTGGTGGCCATTTTGTTAATGACCATGTGCTTTCCCTGTTGGTGGCCATTTTGTTGAGTACCACATGTGCAGTAATCTCTATGCAATGTGCATGAAGTTTCCTATATGCATTTGACCCATATTGTGTTTTTAATCCAAATTTTTTACAGTTTCATTTGTTTGCTTTTAGCTTTAAATTTGCGTATTGCCGGCCAATTTAAAGTGTGTTAAGCGAGTTTTCCCCTCACATGTTCCACATTTAGTGAGCGCAGTGAAGTCTGGGTTTTTGCACATAGATTTCTTGTATAGTGATTATGTTTTTCTTGTGTTTTTCTTGTTAAAAGTAGTTCCTTATTGTAAAGCGGGTTTGTTTTAAAGCTGCTGCGTTGCGTGTTTCGCGTCCAGCAGACTTTTTGTGTAAACGGTTTTAGGTGGTTGCAGTGAAGATCGCGTGTGTAGCGCAGATCGTTTAGCGGCGCTGATAGGATTGATTTTCGCGTCAGCAACGGGTTATTCTTGGCGCAGTTTTTTGGGTCACCTCTGTGTAATTGTTTTACTGTGACACGTCCCGTGTTTTTCATAAGGATCCACTTTGTCCTTTTTAACAGTTTTTCAGGTTGAAAAAGGGTTTTTCTGTGTGTATTAGGAAAGTTTTTTTCTTTACACAAATTTCCTAAAGGTCAGTTAGCAGGTTCCCGGCCAACCAGTGACCCCTAAGTAACATCCAAGAACCCCTCTTTTTGTTTTGACTTGTGTTAGCTACTGTGTGCAGGGAGAGAAAAGCCACTTTCATCATTGTGCGGTGTGGCCTGCCAAACACAGTGGGTGATGAGAACCACATAAATTGCGCTGTGCGAGTGGGCGGTCCAGGGAAGTATAACACTTAGCCTGGTTACCACAAACACTTCGGGTGGTCAGGATCACATAAATTGCGCTGTGGGAGTGGGAGGTGTGCTCTCAGTCTGACCGCCACTTGATGCGCTTCGGGTGATCGATAAGTATCACATAAATTACGCTGTGCTGGGAAAGTGGTGGAATCAGGCCTCTCGGTAGGATCCCACCGAGTGCTCCAGGGGGTAAACAGGTACCCGGACGCGGGATATATACCAGTGACTAGTCACGATGGGCAGTAGTCAGTCCATGAAGAGAGAGGGGGAACCAGCCCTCTTCAGGGTAAGGACAGCTGCACAACTGATGAAGGTGAGTTTGGGGGGGAAGTCTACAGAACCCCTCAAAAGGTGGAATAAATGGTCGAAGGGTACCAGATGGGAAATTCCCCGGGAAGGTACATTTGACGCATGGAGGTGGGAAAAATTCATCTCTGAATTTGGACCACGAATGCAGGCGTCAGAACTAGAGATCGCACAGCTATGGCTTCACAGGTCAATCCGATTAGGGAAGCAGGGCATACATAAACTGGTGTCTGTCCGGAAGAACCAGGTGATGTATACCTGGCCTCCAGAGGGAATAAAACAGGAGGATCCAGTGTCAGAGGTGGAGGAAGCTCTTTCAGGGCTGACTCTACTAAGGCAGGCAGGATCAGGGTCTGCTGGGGTTCCCCAACAACCAACAGTGGCTGAGAGAAGTATAACTGCACCTGTCTCTTCTGTTAGTGACGTCACTCTTGATGTACCTTCTGTGTCTTCTGTATCTATGCCTCAGCCTCTACCTCTACCTCTCCCTTCTTCCTGCTTCACCCCAGCTCCTTCTGTTTCCAACTATGAAGCCTACTCAACAACCGATTTGCAGACTATCTGTGAATCAAGGGGAATAGACACCCGGTTAAGAAACAGGGCGGATTGCATCAAAGCGCTACGAACCACTGATCAGACCCCTGCCCCCCAGCTATACCCTGATCTGAGGGACCTCAAACCTGAAGGTGCAGTAAGCGAGGTGGTTAATCTAAGCCCACCGATGATGCTGGGTCAGCCCTTGCACTCTTCCCGGACCGAGGGCTATCCAGTCAGGGTGCAGCAATTTGAAGGTCCTCCCAATGCACAGGGGGAACGGACTTTAGGGGAACGGGTAGTTTGGCATGTCCCCTTCACCCCGGCAGAGATCCGCACTATTCTGGCTGAGCTCCCGGACTATCGAGTCAATCCGAGAGGATTTGCTCGAATGTTTGGACAAAACCAGTTCAGCTATGGTATGAGCGGGTCAGATTGTGCGCAGATCCTGCGGGCTAAGGTGGGCATGGAAGTGGCCAGTACAGTGATTGCAGGGTGCTCTATAACCACGCATGAGGAGATGACTTCAGGGGGCAAAGAGTTCTGTACACAGCTAAAGGCAAAGCTTCCAGAAATGTATGGTGCTACCTCTACTATGGACATGATGAAGCTCACCCAGGGTCCTAATGAGGAAAGCGCCTGCTTCTGGCGCCGTCTCAAGCAGACGGCACTGGATGTGGATCTGGAAGTTGGACCTGATGCTCCAACTGAAGGGGTAAAGGTGACCGCGACGCACATTCTGTTGCGGGCCAAATTTTTGGAAGGCATCAATATTAAAATTCGGGAAAGGCTGGTTCTGGCCCGACCCGAATATAATGAGATGTCTATCCCTGCTATCCTTTCCACTCTTGCGGCAATAGAGAGGGAAATGGATAGAAGAAAACAAGACAAGGCCAAAGTTCTTATGTCCCAGACCCCACACGAAAAACCAAGGGATCTGGGTCACAGGAAGGATAGGCCCCCACCCAGGTGCTTCCAGTGCCACCAAACAGGGCACATGAGGAGGAGCTGTCCCCAATTACCTAAAGGTCGGTGGCAGTTCATTCCTGATGAGTCCTCCGCCCCTATGACCACCATGGTAAGTAACTCCTATGAATCCTCATAGGAAGTTGGCAAATCGGTGTCGGCCCAGATCCATCTTTTTCTCGAGGAATTAAAATATCCCCTCCCTTGCCTCATCGACACCGGTGCAGCCAGAACAGTCTTGCGAAAACAGGACATCCAAGGCAAGGTACCCCTCTCAGGGGAAAGCACACCGACGGTAGGTCTCACAGGTCAAACGGTGTCTCTACAGTCCACCAAACCACTCCATTGCAGGTTAGGTCTGCACACTGAGGCTGTCAGGTCAGTGCTGGTCTCAGATGATGTCCCCATCAATCTTTTGGGAGCGGACATCTTGTCAGACATTCAAGCTGTCATTGAGTTCACCCCATCGGGTGTTGTGGTGAGTAGTGCCCTGTCGGAAGAAAGACTGTGCACATTGTTGGCCCTACCTTATCTCACCGAGGCTACATATTGTCTGGAGTTGGACGTATTGGCTGAAGTTGACCCCAAAGCTTGGGCAGCAGATAAATATGATGTGGGTCTCTTGCCGGTACCTCCAACTACAGTCAACATCAGACCAGGAAGCGTATTACCACAACTACCACAATATCTTTTAAGTGTAGCTCAAATGGACAGCCTAAAAACCCAGATCGACCATTATCTACAGATAAAGGTCCTCACCCCAACCCAGTCGCCATGTAACACACCATTATTCCCAGTAGCCAAAAAGACAGCACCGGGTCAACCGACCACCTACCGGCTGGTACATGACCTGAGAGCGGTAAACAAAATCATCATCAGTGATGCCCCTTTGGTGCCCAATCCACACACCCTGCTGGCAACCGTACCACCCAATGCAAAATTTTTTACCGTCATTGATCTGTCAAACGCGTTTTTCTTGGTACCCCTGGATCCCCAGTGTCAGTACCTTTTTGCCTTCTCCTTCCAGGGCCGACAACTTACCTGGACCCGTCTCCCCCAGGGGGCGGTAACCAGTCCCTCGGAATACAGCTGCAAGCTGAAAATCGTGTTAGATCAGTGGACCCCAATGAATCCAGAGGTGGTGTTGTTACAGTATGTTGATGACTTGCTCCTCTGCTGTCCCACTAAAAAGGATTGTTATCAACATACTGTTTCATTACTCAACCATCTGGCGTCAACGGGCAACAAGGCCAGCAAGGAGAAATTACAACTCTGCCAGGAAAAAGTCATCTTCTTGGGGCATTGTATTTCTCAGGGCACCAGGCACCTAACAACCCAAAGAGTGCAGACATTGCAAGACCTAAAGAGACCCAAAAACCACCGTCAGCTGAGAGCCGTCCTCGGCCTTATCAACTACTGCAGAGATTGGGTCCCCAATATCTCGGGCAAACTTGGTCCCCTGTATGAGCTGACATCCAAAACACCATTTCAAATGTCAGATGACGACTGGTCAACTCTTCAAGATTTGACTCAGGAACTCTCAATAGCACCAGCCCTAGGTCTACCCAACTATGACCTACCTTTCTACCTTTTCTGTCACGAAAGTCAGGGCCATGCAACCGGAGTACTAACCCAACTTCACGGAACCAAGTACCGCCCCATCATGTACCTATCAACCGCTCTGGACCCAGTCATCAAAGGGTCCCCGGGTTGTGTGAGGGCAGTGGCTGCTTGTGCTGTCCTTGTCCAAAAAGTGGGTGACATTGTTTTGGATTCACCCCTCACACTCTACACTCCGCACTCGGTGCAAGAGATCCTAAACCAGGTCCAAACTAAACATCTCTCTGCAGCAAGATTGACCAAATACGAGGTAGCCCTCCTAACTCCTACTAACCTCTCTATCAAACGATGCACTATTCTTAACCCAGCTTCTCTTCTTCCTGTGTTGGAAGATGAGAAAGGGGGGGAGGACAACGACAGTGCTGAATTTTGCAACCCGACTAACAATACTAACACCTCTTCTACTAACATGTCTTCTTTGTCCACTACTAATCTCTCTTCCAAAGGACACAACTGCATTTCTTTGATGGAACTGGAGTCAGCGGCGATCAGCCCAGTGAAGGAAACGCCAATACCGGAAGCGAAAAATCTTTTTGTCGATGGGTCCAGGTACTACACCCAAGACGGTAAGCCACACACTGGTTAAGCGGTCACGACTGAAAGTGATGTTGTGGAAAAGGGCTCTCTGAACGCACATATGTCAGCTCTGGAAGCTGAGCTGTGGGCACTGGCCAGGGCATGTGAGTTACATGAAGGTCAGAGGATTAATGTTTATACGGATTCGAGGTACGCGTTTGGTATTGCACATGACTTTGGTCCCATCTGGAAAGCGAGGGGATTTCTCACAAGTTCAGGTAAACCGGTGAAGCATTCAGAACTGATTGACAGGTTGTTCATTGCTTTCGGCCTGCCACGGGAGATTGCTGTTCTTAAGGTGAAGGCTCATACCACTGAGACTAGTGTGGAGGCATGTGGAAACGCTTTGGCAGATCGGTCCGCAAAGGCCGGTGCACTGGTTCAGGAAAGGGGGGTTCTGATGCTGGCCATCCCTTCAGAGGTTTCGTTAGACAAGTTTAAAAAACTGCAATCGCAGGCGGGTTTGCAGGAGAAGGCTAGATGGACAGCAGCAGGAGCCTCCCAAGGGTCGAATGACATTTGGTGCCTGAACAAAAGATGGTGTTTGCCAAAGTCCCTTTTCCCCATGATGGCCCACTTGGCTCACTACCCTGGGCACCAATCTAAGACGGCTATGTGTGCATTGGTAGACGAGCATTGGATTGCACCTGGGTTCAGTACTGCTGCAGCTACCTTTGCAGCTTCTTGCCTAGTTTGTGCCCTACACAACCCTGGCAGAACGGTAGTAATACCCCAAAGGCACTCACCAAAACCTGAACGCCCCTTCCAACGCATCCAGATCGATTACATCTCGTTACCAAAGAGTGGGTCGTACGAATACGCCTTGGTCTGTGTAGATATGTTTTCAGGCTGGCCTGAAGCGTGGCCCGTCACATGTGCCAACGCTAGTACCACGGCGAAGAAAATCCTGTCTGAGGTTGTGTGCCGCTGGGGTCTACCTGAAACCATCGAGTCCGATAGGGGGTCACACTTCACTGGACAGATCTTTGCAGAAGTATGTAAAGCCCTTCACATCAACCAAGGGCTACACACCCCGTATCACCCCGAGAGTAGCGGTAAGGTTGAACGTCTCAACGGAATCCTTAAAAACAGGATCTCCAAAATCATGGCCGATACCAAAAAACCTTGGCCTGAGTGTCTCCCCATTGCCCTCTATTCCATCCGGAATGCCCCTCGGCAACCACATGGGCTGTCACCCTACGAGGTGTTGTTTGGGGGACCTCCCAAAACAGGGTTGTACTTTCCTCAACAGTTGTCGTCTTTGCATTCACAGCTTACAGGTTATGTGCAATCTCTGCAACGGGAGCTGCAGAAGATACACCATCGGGTTCGCGAATCGCTCCCCGATCCAAATGCAATAACTGGTGTTCTTTCTATTGAGCCAGGTGATTGGGTCGTCCTAAAGAAACATCAAAGAACCGGACTCGAGCCACGGTTCACCGGACCATACCAAGTCCAGCTGACGACACCTACCTCACTCAAACTCGAGGGACGAGACAACTGGGTGCACGCAAGCCACTGCAAGAAGCTTTTCAGCTACACCAGAGAATGAGGGGTGTCATTTTCCTTTTTCTTCTTGTTTGTATGTCATACATGTGTGTGAACGGAGGAAAAGACGGCAGATACCCCAACCTTTTATTTAAAATGCACCTGCGTTTAGCCAGAACCGCCAACAAAACCAACTGTTGGGTATGCTCTAAGCCCCCACCCAGTCATCACATGTCCGCAATGGCCGCTGTTCATGCCCTATATGACATCCGCGTCGGCATGAAAAAGCAAGGGACCCCTGGTCAGCCCCCACGTAGACATTTGTCGGTAGAACTTAATGACACATTTTTAGCAGGTAACATCAGTTTTAGCACCAATATTAGCTCTAGCTCCTGTAGGACCCTCGTCAGTCCATTATGGGTAACTGGACAGCTAGGCAGCCCTCAGGTGTGCTTTAACATCAGCTTTGGCACAGGCAACAAGTTTGTTGGGACTACCACCTGTGAGGGAGGTATAACTGTCAATCTGACTAACCAGACTTCCCTTCTGAGTAACCACACTGACCGACCAGACCACGTGTGTTGGAAGGACGGATGTGATGTGCAGACTGAGGGAGCAATCCCCCAGTCTGTGCAACTGTTGCTCAATGCCAGAGGCCGAACGAGGAACTCCTTCTGCTCTGCTCTGACAGGTCCATACTATTTTCTGTGTGGTTCGGCAGCCTATAGAACATTTCCCCAGAACGCGAAAGGTTCGTGTGCCCTCATAAAGCTAGTCCCCGCATCCTATGTAGTGATGGATCATGAAGAGTTGATGGTCCACAAGAAGGTAAGGATGGCAGGGAGAGTTCGCAGAGAGCTGTTCTCTGAGGGCGACCAGGCATGGGCTTGGTTCCCCTCATGGACAGGATGGGGAATAGAACTTATGAAGCGCCTGAACAATTTTTCTGTCATCGTGGATAGTATGTTTAACGAGACCGTAGAGGCTGTCAGAGAAATTGCCCAAGAACAACGGCAGATGGGAATTTTAGTGCTTCAGGAGAAGATGGCCCTTGATTATCTTTTAGCCGCCAAAGGGGGGTTCTGTGAGTTCATCGGAGAGGATTGTTGTACTTGGATAGAAGACACCGATGACAAGGTCCAGGCCCATATGGACAAAGTTAGTGAACTACAGGGAAAAGCTAGAGCTATAGCTAGTGAGGGTTGGAATCCGTTCAAGGGTTTGGGAGGATTGGGAGATTTCCTGTTCTCCATCGGATCTTGGTTGAAGGAAGTGGGAGTGTATGTCCTGATGCTTCTCTTTTTCATCTGCCTTTTATATGCCGCGGTGAGATGTTCCTGTTGCCTCATCGACCGTGTAAGCCAAGCTCGGGCAGACGACCACATCTCCATGCCCGCTCCTGGGATTCCACTCCAACCACTGATCGGAGGAAGACCTCACCAACCAACCACCTTCTCTACAGATTACGTCCTGGCTTCCCTCTAATTTATCTCTCTGAAGACCACATTCTCCAAGACCTTCAAGCAAGCTTCAAGCCTCATCATGGTTTGTGTCTGCGATTTGGAAAACTGTCTGGGTCGAGACCAGCCTTGTGTGGCCCCGTCTGCAGGGGCAATTTGAGAATCTATTGCTGGATCTCCCCAGACCACCGTGGGATCACAAGCCTTATTCATACCACAAGTCTGTTTGTGGTTTTTGCAAGAGCCTTCCTGTAGTGAAGGTTCCAACGCTCTTGAGGATCATTGCTTCAATCAAGCCTATTTGCGTCGAGTCTGCGTCGGGTCTTGTTGTTTCAGGTACCCCGTGGAGCTTTATTCTCAGGGACAACTACAGGAACTCTTTGAGGTTTGAGACTACACCCATCAAGCTGAAGAAGATCAAGAAGGGACACGAGGAGAATATGATAAAACAGGAGGGAATGTCATGGAAATTTTGTATTGTTGGTCGAACTTTAAATGTGTCATATATGAGTGTTATTCATATGTCTCTCGTGTGGCTTAATTAAAGCTCTGAAAGCTGCAATTGGGCCATGCGCATGTACAATGTATGTATTACAGTACTCAGCTTGGTAATGGATGAGATGGCAGATCTGCGCTTATAGACCGGCGTGTATACCACCACGGCATTCCATGCGAATGTCGCTGGCAGTAGACCGTGGGCCTGTATCCACATATCAGCAGCATAGTACCACATGGGCTTCATAACGCAAGGCGCCAAGCGGTGTGAACTCCACGTGTAGGCTTATGCATATCTTACAACCCATTACCAACTTGAAACTGTATCTTGGATGGATGTGTTTTAATAAAGATCGTATCGGGCCCATCCAGGTACAGACTGGTGTTTAGCTTAGGGAATACTTGTACAAAGGATTTGCATGCCAATGGGAGCTAGTAGGACAGGAAATATGACCTCAGATGGCTCATGGGGGGGGAAGGGGAGGAAGTCTGCTGACCTCAGAAGGCTCATGGGGGAGAACCAGTGATAGATAATAGGAAAGGCTATGCTCCAATCGGAATGTACATCCTGTGTATAGGCACTCCCCATTGCATTGTTCGGTGGGAGGGGATTGACTTTATTCATGTGGGGGGCATGTGTGTATTTTTAATAAAACCAGGGGCTGAGTCTGAAACCAGCCCTTATGTGAATTCAACCATCATCCTGAGAGTGTCGTTTGATCATTCTAGGGTAACGGAGCTCCATCATCCCCACATTTCAACAGAAGCTAAAAGTAGTTGGATGGGCAGGAATCGTGTAGTTTAGCTACAGTCGTGGTAAGCGAGATTCACACAGCTTTATGGGGGATTTCTGCGCATCCAACTGCGAGTACTCACGGTAAGGAGAAATTCGTTAAAGCGAATTTCCAAGACACAACCCTAGGCTGAAATGAGTTCAGCTCGAACTTGCGGGAAGCTGTCATATGGTAGTTAGGTGGCTGGTCTAATTAGCTGCTGCCATAGAATTCCCCACTCTGTAGCCACATGTAACAAAGGGGCTGAGATACTGGTGACATAATTTACTTATGATGGTAACATTAGACATTGTCATTGGCCAAATATGACCATGTGGCCATATTTGGTCAATGATGTCATCAGCATCCGTGCTCTTCTTTTTTTTTTATCAATAACATTTTTATTGAAAGATAAGTAAATACAGCATTTTACAGATCCAGGAAAAAGTTTTAAACATGTTCAGGAATACACAATCTGATTGATCAGAGGTATTGAATTAAAATTCAAGGAGGTCCGGTCACTAAAATTTTCTTCTGGCCAAGGTCCTAATAGGATGTGCCCATCAGTGTGCCCCCTTAAATCAGAGTGCAACTTTACATCAGGTATTCCCATTACATCAGGTGTTACTATCAGAGTGCTCCTTTACATCAGTTGTCCCCATCAGAGTGCCCCCATCACAGTGCCACCTTACATCAGGTATTCCTGTCAGAGTGCCCCCTTACACTCAAAGTACCCCTTTACATCATATTTCCCCATCAGAGTGCTCCATTACATCATATTCCTCATAAGAGTGCCCTTTTACATCATATTCCTCATCAGAGTGCCGTTCCATCACATGTGCCAATCAGACTGCCCCTTTCCATCACATGTGCCCATCAGAGTTCCCCCTTTCCACAGTATGTGCCCATTTGTGCCCCTTTAACATAACATGTGCCCATCAGAGTTCCCCCTTACCATAAAAGATGCCCATCAGAGTGCCCCTTAACATAAAATGTGTCCGTCAGAGTGCCCCTTAACATAAAATGTGCCCATCAGAGTGCCCCTTAACATAAAATGTGCCCATCAGAGTGCCCCTGAACATAAAATGGGCCCATCAGAGTGAGTCTTAACATAAAATGAGCCCATCAGAGTGTCCCTTAACATAAAATGTGCTCATCAGTTGTGCCCCCTTAACATAAAGTGAGCCTATCAGAATGCTCCTTAACATAAAATGTGCCCGTCAGAGTGCCCCTTAACATAAAATAAGGGGCATACTGATGGGCACATTTTATGTTTAGGGGCACTCTGATGAGCACATTTTTAATTAAGGGGCACTCTGATGAGCACATTTTATGTTAAGGGGCACTCTGATGGGCACATTTTATGTTTAGTGGCACTCTGATGGGCACATTTATATTAAGGGGCACTCTGATGAGCACATTTATATTAAGGGGCACTCTGATGGGAGCATTTATGTGAAGGGGCACTCTGTTGGGCACATTCTATGTTGTGCCCATCAGGGTGCACCTTAACATTAAATGTGCCCATCAGAGTGCCCCTGTAAGACTACACCCTACCTTGAGGGCAGACAGGAGCTGTGACGGGATCCTTGCTGAAGGACACTTGTGTACAAGCAGGGAGTGGGAGCCGGAGAGACAGTGAGCTGCAAGGGGCAGGGTGCACACATGATGTCATGTTGCCGTGATGACCGCCCTGCTCAGTGGTGGATCTGTCATTGCGGGCTGGTGGGCTGGTGGTCCAGAAAGGAGCGCTGCTGGGGTCTTTCTTGGACCGCAGCCAGCCATTTAGTGACCGCTGTGATAGATCATGATATAAAATCCACAAATAATGTACAACATGAAGACAGGAGACCAATGAGATCAATACAAGTTCCTGGTGCTAACCAAATTTCAAGTAATAGCAGCCAAACCAAGGTCCAGTATGCACTCTTCTGTTATATGCAGCTTTAGGTGGGGAATTTCATAGTTGGAGCAGAGTGGATTGGAAGCCTGTTATCACGTGACAGTTTCCCACGGGTTCAGGCCAAACTGAGCTCATCCTGAACCTTACCTTATCCCTAGTCAGCTTTATAAATGACTGAAATCGAGAGTTTTTAGTTTCTCAGAATTTCAACTAAAATGGTAGATTGTGGCAAAATAAATTAGCGTCAATTGAAAAAGCAAAATTTAATTGCTTTTGGTGTTTTTTTTAAGGGTGCAAAAGGCTTTACATTGCTCCTGGGTGTTACAGAAGTTCATTTGAACTATTCTGAACCTGCTCTTGTGATAAAAATGGTCTCTAATTAGCTTTATTTACAGAAAAAAAACAGAAAAAGTAAGCAAAAGTAAAACAGAAAATCTAAATTATACAAATAATTTATTAAATGAAAAATAAATAAATAAATAAAATTAAATTAACTGCCCTAAATACCAAGATCATTTTTTTTTTTCAAATAAGCACCTAAGCAAAACTGAAAGTTTACAATTTAGCAAAACTTCATCTAAACAGAAATTGGTCATTTTGCAGGCAAAACATCACCCATTAGTACACCCCCCCTACACAAAACAGTTAAAGTGTTACTAAACCCACAACAGTAAAATCGCTCTGTATATGCAGTAAAGCATGCTTGTTATACTTACTGTGTAACCTAAGGGGTTAATCCTCTGAATTATGTAAAAATGCTGTTTGATCCTGACTTTTCTGATCCTCCCCTTCTTCCAGTGTCCCCCTCTTATCTCCTGATAAGACATATTGTGTGGAGTCACTCTGCACATGCTCAGTTTGGTGTGTATTGCTAGAAAGGTTTTTTTTCTTGGGAGAGTGCATGTGATCAACACAGGACCAATCAGCAATGTCCAGGCAGAGGTCAGGGGTCCTGGATCCTACTATAGAAGAATGAAAACTCCTCTTACAGCTTTAACCAGTGCTCTGCTGGACACTGATAAAAGTCACAAGACTGCTCTAACTGTTGAAGAGAAAAGGTATTTAGTAGTTTATATTTACTAAAATAATTGAATTTCCGTGTACTGTGGGAGGCTATATATAGTGAATGCAGGGTCGTCGGTTTAGTAACACTTTCATAAAAATTTTTAAATCCATACCATTTAGGAGAAAAATCTAATTGAATTTTCATTACCTCATTTCTCTAATTCAAAAAAATAACAGCACCTGCTCTGTCATAGAGGAGGTGTAACAGCAGGGATTACATCATATCCTCTCATCTCTCTCCAGTAAAAGGAAACTACAGTTCCCATCAACCACAGGGAATTGTAGTGAATGTGGGTGGGTACACTAGGCCTGTGCATGTTGAATGTGTCTGAGAGTCACGGTCCATCCAGCCCTGCAAGTGGGGCTGAACTATATCAGTGCTTCCTGGACTACAGAAGGCATGTGCCAAGACCAGTGGCTGGGGGAAAAAGGAGGAATAGCAGCCACCGGCCTTACAGACAGGAAACCAAACATAATTAATGGTTTGATTTGAAAATGAATAGGCTATTTCAGAGAAATTTCTGAGTGAACTAGAAGATGGCTGACATGTTTAGTGAAGGTAGGAAAACAACAAGGACATGTAAAGAAGTTATTGCCTGGAGTTCTGCTTTAACATCCCTGCTGAGGGGCTGTTTTGTAAAAAGCATAAGTCACATAGAGGTCAGATCACTAAAGCATAATACAGGTGATATTCTAATTACCGTGGATTATTGCCTTACTATACATTAATAATTAACAAAACACATTTTTAACTGAGTGTTTTCTATTCAACCAAGTCCAGCATTCTTGTCCCTTTGCCAACACCTCTTCTGGGAGCAGGGACTGGTGATGCAATGCTGGAGTCCTGACTTGACTGCTGACCGGTCTTTCTGTCACTATTCTTCAAAACATCATTATGTCACTTTTTTTTTGCACTTTTGCACTGCAACCTGCTTATATGCAGACCCAACAAGATCCTTGAAGACCAGGTCTGCATTGTAAAGCGCTGCGTAACCTGTTGGTGCTATATAAATCCTGTAAAATAATAATATTAATATATGTATACAGACTCTCCCATTTACCAGGCAGTTTTGAAAAGGACATAGGAAGGATTACATCAGTATACCTAGAGAAGTTACAAAAGTGGAACTGCAATAAAATGTTGCATACTTTAATTTACTTTACCCCTGGTTCACATATGTTAGGCCATGCAAGGCACAGTTTGCGCGGGGACAAGAGCCCATTCATTTGAATGGACTCCCATGCCCCGAGATACGCAGGGAAGAAGTCCCAGTACTTGGGAAATCGCGGCCCGCACGGGAATCGAGGTTCCCAGTACGGTTGCGGTTTCCAGTTCGGGCACTGGAATTAATGGCACCCGCCTGCGGGTCCCGCATTCCTCTGTGTGGGTGGTGCGGCTGCAGGTATTTGTTCTGGTCTAAAGATGAACTATAACTATATACAAGTACATTTCAGATATACAGTATCTTGCTGCATAGTGAGATATGAAAAATGTTAATCTATTTTTAAAATATATGATTTATTGCTTTTTCTACTCAGTCTGCACAACTGAATCCTTTTACCATACAGTATATACAAAAATATCTTTGTTCTGTTTGTACATTTGCTGTTTTTTTTTTCTTAGCTACATAGAGTACTCCCAGGGGCTGACACACCCAGAGAGAGGTGAAGAAATTTTGGGTGGCCAGCCTAAAGCAGAGAAAGAAAGGTACGCACAACGCCTTCACACAGGTGGTCTGTCAGTACTTGAGAATACACCCAATAATAAGATTACGTAACATTAAGGTAAATTTCAAGCACAAATTAAAGCATTTCACATCTCTGCATTGTCACAGTAGTTAAAGCTGACCTTTAGGGCCAACTCTTCCCTTTTATTGTTTCTGTTAGATTCTTATTGCTGAATTTGTCTCTATCAGGCAAATTTCCCCACAAGTCCTGTCTCTGTGACACCAGGATAGACTGTATGGGAAAGTTCCTCCAGTGAAGGCGCATAAGTTAAATTGATATTAAAGGCAAGTAATTTTTTCTTAAATAAAATAAAAAGAAGAGGTTTATACTTACCCATTTTGTGCAACTGTATTGCACATGGCCATCTTTTATCTCTTCTTTGGTGGCCCCCTGTCAGCTCTGTCTGCTCCTCCTCTTCTATGAGTGCCCCCATAGCAAGTCATATGCTATGGGGGAACTTGTGTGTGTATTTGCAAGCTGGGCTGTGTGCATCCATAGAAACAGAGAGATAGACTTGGCCCCTCCTTCCCACTCCCTCGTCACAGGATTTGACTGACCGCAGCAGATGCCCATGGCTCCCGCTGCCCTCAGTGAAGAATGTGAATGCAGGAAGAGAGGAGAGCAGGGCTGTCTAATGCTGGATGACATCTGTGCAAGAAATGTGTTGTGTGGTTGTCACCAGGACAGGAAAGCACAGACAGCATTAAATACTTACTGTAATTTTTGTTTTCTGACGAGCTCCATGGTAGCGCAGTTGGGTATGACCATCACCCCCAGCTGTGCTGACATGAAGCCATCAGGGAAATTGGAAAATTGAATGACAGATACTTAACGTAATTTTCCTTTCCTGGCAAGCTCCATGTCACCACAGTTGGGTATGGCCACCACCCCCAGCTGTGCTGACTAGGAACCATAATAGAAAATTGAATGACAGATACTTACCATAATTTTCCTTTCCTGGCGAGCTCCATGTCACCACAGTTGGGTATGGCCACCGCCACAGCTGTGCTGACATGGAGCCATCAGGTAAATTGGAAAATTGAATGACAGATACTTACTGTAATTTTCCTATCCTGGCGAGCTCCATGTCACCACAGTTGGGTATGACCATCACCCCCAGCTGTGCTGACATGGAGCCATCAGGGAAATTGGAAAATTCAATGACAGATACTAACTGTAATTTTCCTTTCCTGGCGAGCTCCATGTCACCACAGTTGGGTATAGCCACCACCCCAGCTGTGCTGATTAAGAACCATCAGGGAAAAAGGAAAATTTAATGACAGATACTTACCATAATTTTCCTTTCCTGGCAAGTTCCATGTCACCACAGTTGGGTATGGCCACCGCCCCAGCTGTGCTGACTAGGAACCATCAGGGAAAAACATTATCTGAAGATCTCAATCTGTTTTTTTCTTCGTCTATGTTTTGTTTGTTGAGATTTCCTTCTCCTGACATGAAGTAACTCTCTATTGCCCTATCCAAAATAAAATGTAAAACATTTGGCTGGAGTTAGGCTTTTACACCCCGGTCACACAGATCCGACTTTGAAATCGTGCAACTTCCAGTGAAGTTGCACGATTTCAAAGTCGGATGTCATTCCGACTTGAGGTGTGACTTTCAAGACATCTGCAGCTTGAAAGACACAGATGTCTATGCAAGTCACACCTGAAGTAGTGCGTGCACAATTTTGGGAATCAGTGTGGCTCCGACCAAGTTGGAATCGCACCTATATGACCACTTTAATTGTAGACAATAGGGTGCGACTTGCCATGTAATTTGCAACTCGCATGGCATGACAAATCACATGGAAAGTAACACCCAGTGGGACAGGGGTGTTAACCACTTGTCTACCAGGCACTTTCACCCCCTTCCTACCCAGGCCAATTTTCAGCTTTCAGTGCTGTTCCACTTTGAATGACTATTGCATGATCATGCAACACAGTACCCAAATTAAATTTGTATCATTTTTCTGAGACATGTAGAGCTTTCTTTTGGTGGTATTTACTCACCACTGGGTTTTTTATTTTATGCTAAGTTTGTTATAAAATTTTGCAAACAGATAATTTTTCTCTTTCACTGATGTGCGCTGATAAGGCTGTACTGATTGACACTGATCTGCAGCACTGATGAGCACTGATAGGCTGCACTGATGGACACTGACAAGGAGGTACTGATGGATGCTGCACTAATGTGCGCCACTGATGGGCACTGATAGGCGACACTGAAGGTCACTAATAGATAGCACTGACTGGAGGCACTGATAAACACTTACTGGCGGCCCTGATGGACACTGACTGGCGGAACTGATGGACAATGACTGGCAGCACTGATGGACAATGACTGCAGCACTGATGGACAATGACTGGCAGCACTGATGGACAATGACTGATAGCACTGATGGACAATAACTGATAGCACTGATGGACAATGACTGGCGGCACTGATGGAAACTGACTGGCAGCACTGATGGACATTGTTGGGACTGCGCTGATGAACACTGTTGGGATTGCACTGATGTCCCCTGTGGCTGCACTGATGTCTTACTGGGGCTGCACTGATGCTCTCTGATGTGTGAATACACTTGCCGATTACCAGTTCACCTCTCTCCTCACGCTGTGGCAGCATGAAAAAAGTGCAAACGATAGCTGGGCGTCGGTATTTGCATTGTGATCAGCTGTGTCAATGGACACAGCTGATCACGTGGTAAAAGGGTGCTGTGATTGGCCCTTTACCATGTCATGTGATCAGCTGTGTGCAGTTTATTGGCAGTGACATTACCAGCACTTATATTAAACATGTTGCTGCTTAACAGTGGTTTTTACCAGTCAGAGAACTACAAGATACTGGTCAAGTGGCAAGACAAAGCTTTTAAAACTCTTTTAAGACTCTAAGCCATCTTCAAAACTTACTTCATAAGACTAACCTAAGGTATTACTCCATAGCTACTTCATATTTCCACGTTTTTAACTATTACTACCAATGGTAACCCATGATACTCCACAATCACATGGTAATGTAAGGAATCATAAAAGTCTTCATTATCTGGCCTTTATTGTTTAGCTATTGCATTGTTATAGCACTGTACAATAATTATCCTGTATGTAATGATTTTTGTGCTATATAAAAATGGTAGCACACTAATTAAAAGGCCTGAAATACACATGGTAATAGTCCCCTGAGGCTGTAGTTTGTTGTAGTTATTGCAACACCATGGATGATCAGTTTGATAACATAAAATGTGGACCCTGTCACTTTGAAGGTGGTTTAAGAATTGACATTACAAGGCTTACATCAGTGTGGATTATCTCTGTATATTTTTATGGTGTGGTGGAAAGTGAGCACAACAAACAGTGCATATTTTCAGCTGGGCACAAAGGTGATCCCACAGCTGGGAACAGAGGATATTTCTCTATCAGGGTGCTGGACAGCTGGGGAGACCTGGCAGGGGATCAAGAACCACTTCATTCCATTAAAGAAGAAAAATCTCTTTTGGATGGTACCACAAAAAATGCTAAAAACCTGGCTGCGAACCTCAAACTACCACTTCCTATTTTATATTAGAAATTAAAATAGAAAACAAACCAAAGTACATAGGTTCTTATATAGAAATACCAATATTTTATTCACGTCAAATTCAACAATAAAAAAAAAAACAACTAAAAAGTGTTGGCCAATAGAGGTAAACTAGCAACACCACCTACACATGGTATTCTAAATTGAGTGTTACTTGTTAACAAATGTCAACGTCAAGCACAAATGTCAAAGAAAGATTAGTGTACTGAAGGCTTATCCTAGTGATCAACTGAGTCGAATCCAGAACATTTCTCCTCTTACCCTAGGATCACACCTAAGCGTTTTCTGCAGCGTTTTGCAGAAATGTAGTACAGTCCATTTAACATGATTTCCTATGGGACATGTTCACATATGCGCATTTTCACCCAGTGCACTTTTTGGAAAGGGTCAGGGACTTTTTTTAACACAAAAAGTTGCGTTTTTGGTTCTATAGACTCGGAAAAGACTATGGAAATGCTGAAGAAAAGCATTTATTGTTTTTTTGCTGTGTTTTTGCAACGTTTGTAATGTGTTTCACATTTTAAATCTGTCTAGCAACAAGAAAAATTAAAACAAATGAAAAAAAATAAAACATGCAAATTTTAAATTGTAAATGTTCTCATCTACCCTGGATGCAAAGGCTAAAACCACTTCCCTTGTGCCTATCCATAAAACAAGGATGTACCTGAACCAAGACAATATCTTAGACAGGTACACCAACTATGCTCCCCCTTCCCCCACCATTGAACAACCAACTTTGGTTTCCCCAACCCAGGGAAAGTATGGTTCCTTTGGCTGTGCTTCCCCTGGGGGTGATTAAGCATGCCTCTTCTATAAGTAGAAGAGGCAGGATCATTGATCTTGCATGCTCCGTAACCTAGAGGAAATTTTTCCTGAGGACACACCATCCAAAATGTAAAACCTACACTTGAAATTTGAAATGGAGAATGGATGTTGTTCAATCTACACACAATAACATTTATTAAAAGAAAGTTTGAAAGCTGACTATGGTTCTGTAAACATTATTCCTTCTAGGTCTGCAGGTTATGAGAACAACTTTAGTGGGAGAAGGGGGTTGACACAGTCTACAGAGAGGATATATTTATTGAGACCACTGAAGTAGCAGCAATGGCCATAATACTTGGGTGTTGTTGACCAGATGAAGCTGTATATTGGAAGTTTCTCAGTTGCTCCTGAGAAGCCCAAAAAGACATGGGTAATCTTCTTTCTACTTGGGAGAGACACCAGTGGAGCGCTGATAAACTTGTGTTCTAGTGATGTCCGTGCCTGTGAGAAGCTGGAGAGGCCTAGTGTACAGAAAAAATGAGGTCCTGTTCATGGGGAATAAAAGCAGAGCTATGGACATATCAAGAGGAGTGTGGGACCCAGTGAGTTTGTGAGTCCTATCTGGGGAGCTGCGCTGGGAGACATTTGCAGTGAAGCATGAAAAATAATTTTCACTCTGTTGTATTGTAGTTATCATTAAATTAGACTTTTCCTCTGCTGTATGGTCACCCCCTCTTCCCCCCAGAAACCAAAAGGGATATGTACTAAACACCCATTAAGGTTATATGTTTATCGTCATGCAGCTTGGTCAGATTTCACCAGTAGGTAGTTCTAAACAGGGGCGGACTGACCATTTGGAAACTCGGGCACTGCCCGAGGGCCCGTGGTCAGTAGGGGGCCCCATGAGATGCCCCTGGTACCTTTTTCATAGGCTTTTTTGAGTTTGGGCAAGGACACAGGGGCCCCATGATCCCCTATTGCCCGGGGGCCCCATGAGTTGTCAGTCCGCCCCTGGTTCTGGAGTTATAATCTAACTGTATTTCTAGTCACAGTAAAATCCATGAACTGCGAGGAAGAAAAGTAACCTGTATATGTTTTGTTAATAAAATTCTATTCTGCAGGAACATAGTACTTATTTGGTCAAAGTGTATTATTAGCATCCAGAATAAGTAGCTTGTGTGACGTTTCATTTAGCCTTTCGTCTTTTCCAGTGTCAGACATATGAGTCAGGATAATTTCCCTGAAGGGAATGTTGCTACAAGCCAAGCTTAGTACTTGCATTTGCCTAGAAGCTGCCTGATTAGATTGTGAATATTTCTCCCACTATATCAGAAGAGAGGAGTCATTTAAATAAAATGGTCAAAAGAGATCAGGTTAGCTTTCTGATTATCTGATGATGTTTGCAGTGTGATCCTAGAATTGGGTCATGATGTAGCCAGGAGCCTTTCTGCCTCAACTAACTTAGCGGTCAGACTCACATGTTTACTTAATTTTACTTTGATCTTTGCAAATATGCTGAAGGCACAAAGAGTGCTTTGTTGGTATCATTAATTGTATGCTAAAAACAGCCAATGCACCACTTGACATTGGTCTAGTCAGTCAAAAGGGATGACTTATAACTGGTGCTATAGGATGTTTTAGAAGAGATGCCTTTAACCATTTGCCGCCCAGCCTATAGCCGTTTGGCGGCCGCAAAAATGCATTAGCTTTCCGGGGTGTACTCCATTTGGCGTCCTCCCGCACATGCGCAGTTTGCGCAGTTGCAGAGCCGCGCATTGGCGCGATCTATCACCGGCCGTGTACCTCGGACACGGCCGATGACAGATCTGAGTACCGGCCCCTGTTGCCGGTACCATGTGACCTGCTGTGACCAATCACAGCAGGTCACATGACAGTTGTATACAATGGATGGCTTCATTCATGCCATCCATTGTATACTAGTGTCTAGCTGTGAATGGTCACAGCAGGTCACATGCACATGTCATGTGATTAGCTGTGGCCAAATCGCAGCTAAGCACAAAAAAAAAAAAAAAAAAAAAACCTGAATGAATCAATGTCATTCAGGTAAATGCTTGCTTATAGCAAAGTAATTCTTTGCTATAAGCAAATTGTGTAAAAATAAAAAAAAAAATACTGATCACTTCCCCAAAGTAGTACAATGTTACTATGGTAACATTGTACTACTTTGGTCATAGTAAAATATGAAAAAAAATCTTAAAAAAAATTTAAAAAAATGTACCGTATTTTCCGGCGTATAAGACGACTTTTCAACCCCTGAAAATCTTCTGAAAAGTCGGGGGTCGTCTTATACGCCGGTGCGAGCCGGTGTCAGGGCGGCACTTTTTCGAGGGGCGGCGCGGCGCCGTCCCCCCTCCTCCTCCAACAGACACAAAGTACAGGGGTGGGCAGAGGGGCTGCTGTCTCTTACCTGGCTCCGGTCCCACGACGATCCGGTCCAGGAAGCGCGGCTGCTCCTTCTTTCAGTTCGGCCGCTCGATGGTCACGCGGCCGCTCGGCTCCGCCTCCTCACCGGTGATTGGGCGCCAGCACTGGAAAGGCACACAGGCGACCAATCACCGGCGAGGAGGCGGAGCCGAGTGGCCCCGCGAAAATCAAGCGGCCGAACTGGAAGAAGGAGCAGCCGATCCTCTCCCCCACTGACACTAACGATGGGGCAATATTCCTCCCCCACTGACACCAACGATGAGGCACTGTTCCTCCCCCACTGACACTAACGATGGGGCAATATTCCTCCCCCACTGACACCAACGATGAGGCACTGTTCCTCCCCCACTGACACCAACGATGAGGCACTGTTCCTCCCCCACTGACACCAACGATGAGGCACTGTTCCTCCCCCACTGACACCAACGATGAGGCACTGTTCCTCCCCCACTGACACCAACGATGAGGCACTGTTCTTCCCACTGATACCAATGTCGGGGCACTATTCCTCCCCCCACTGACACCAATGATGGGGCACTCTTCTTCCCACTGATACCAATGATGGGGCACTATTCCTCCCACTGATACCAATGATGGGCACTATTCCTCCCACTGATACCAATGATGGGGCACTATTCCTCCCACTGACACCAATGATGGGGCACTATTCCTCCCACTGATACCAATGATGGGGCACTATTCCTCCCACTGATACCAATGATGGGGCACTATTCCTCCCACTGACACCAATGATGGGGCACTATTCCTCCCAATGATACCAATGATGGGGCACTATTCCTCCCACTGATACCAATGATGGGGCACTATTCCTCCTACTGACACCAATGATGGGGCACTATTCTCCCCACTGACACCAATGATGGGGCACTATTCCTCCCACTGATACCAATGATGGGGCACTATTCCTCCCACTGATACCAACGATGGGGCACTATTCTCCCCACTGATACCAATGATGGGGCACTACTTCTCCTCCCCACTGACACCAACGATGGGGCACTATTCCTCCTCCCCACTGACACCAATGATGGGGTACTATTCTCCCCACTGATACCAATGATGGGGCGCAATTCCTCCCACTGACACCAATGATGGGGCGGAATTCCTCCCACTGACACCAATGATGGTGAGGAGGCGGAGCCGAGTGGCCCCGCGAAAATCAAGCGGCCGAACTGGAAGAAGGAGCAGCCGATCCTCTCCCCCACTGACACTAACGATGGGGCAATATTCCTCCCCCACTGACACCAACGATGAGGCACTGTTCCTCCCCCACTGACACTAACGATGGGGCAATATTCCTCCCCCACTGACACCAACGATGAGGCACTGTTCCTCCCCCACTGACACCAACGATGAGGCACTGTTCCTCCCCCACTGACACCAACGATGAGGCACTGTTCCTCCCCCACTGACACCAACGATGAGGCACTGTTCCTCCCCCACTGACACCAACGATGAGGCACTGTTCTTCCCACTGATACCAATGTCGGGGCACTATTCCTCCCCCCACTGACACCAATGATGGGGCACTCTTCTTCCCACTGATACCAATGATGGGGCACTATTCCTCCCACTGATACCAATGATGGGCACTATTCCTCCCACTGATACCAATGATGGGGCACTATTCCTCCCACTGATACCAATGATGGGGCACTATTCCTCCCACTGATACCAATGATGGGGCACTATTCCTCCCACTGACACCAATGATGGGGCACTATTCCTCCCAATGATACCAATGATGGGGCACTATTCCTCCCAGTGATACCAATGATGGGGCACTATTCCTCCTACTGACACCAATGATGGGGCACTATTCTCCCCACTGACACCAATGATGGGGCACTATTCCTCCCACTGATACCAATGATGGGGCACTATTCCTCCCACTGATACCAACGATGGGGCACTATTCTCCCCACTGATACCAATGATGGGGCACTACTTCTCCTCCCCACTGACACCAACGATGGGGCACTATTCCTCCTCCCCACTGACACCAATGATGGGGTACTATTCTCCCCACTGATACCAATGATGGGGCGCAATTCCTCCCACTGACACCAATGATGGGGCGGAATTCCTCCCACTGACACCAATGATGGGGCGCAATTCCTGCCACTGATACCAATGATGGGGCGCTATTCCTCCCACTGACACCAATGATGGGGCGCAATTCCTGCCACTGATACCAATGATGGGGCGCTATTCCTCCCACTGACACCAATGATGGGGCGCTATTCCTCCCACTGACACCAATGATGGGGCGCTATTCCTCCCACCGATACCAATGATGGGGTGCTATTCCTCCCACTGATACCAATGATGGGCCGCTATTCCTCCCACTGACACCAATGATGGAGCACTATTCCTCCCACTGACACCAATGATGGGACACTATTCCTCCCACTGACACTAATGATGGGACACTATTCCTCCCACTGACACCAATGATGGGACACTATTCCTCCCACTGACACTAATGATGGGACACTATTCCTCCCACTGACACCAATGATGGGGCATGATTCTTCCCACTGACACCAATGATGGGGCACTATTCCTCCCACTGACTAATGATGGGGCACTATTCCTCACACACTGACACTAATGATGGGGCACCATCATTGGTGTCAGTGGGAGGAATAGTGTCCCATCATTGGTATCAGTGGGAGGAATAGTGCTCCATCATTGGTGTCAGTGGGAGGAATAGTGTCTCATCATTGGTATCAGTGGGAGGAATAGTGCTCCATCATTGGTATCAGTGGGAGGAATAGTGCCCCATCATTGGTATCAGTGGAGGGAATAGTGCCCCATCATTGGTATCAGTGGGAGGAATAGTGCCCCATCATTGGTATCAGTGAGAGGAATAGTGACCCATCATTGGTATCAGTAGGAGGAATAGTGCCCCATCATTGGTATCAGTGGGAGGAATAGTGCCCCATCATTGGTGTCAGTGGGAGGAGTAGTGCCTCATCACTGCTGTCAGTGGGAGGAATAGCACCCCATCATTGGAATACCATACTGAAATAGCATACCATATTGAAATCAAATCTGATGTTTTTTCATTTTTATTTGGTGTGCGTTGGAAGAGGGGTAGTCTTATACGGCGAGTATAGCTCAAACCCTATATTTTAACAGGAAAAGTAGGGGGTCGTCTTATACGCCCAGTCGTCTTATACGCCGGAAAATACGGTAATAAAAAATGTAAAATAATAATAATAAAAAAATATATATATATATATTTTTTTTTTCATACTGTCACCAGTCAGTGTCCCTGTTCACCGCCATGCCAGTTATATGATGATGCTGTACTGCACTGGTGACAGCATGTAAAAAAAAAATTGTGAAAATAATTTTTTTAATTTTCCGAAAAATTATGACAAAAAAATACAACTTCAAAAAACTCGCCATTCCTCTTATGAAGTACGTCGGACTGTCTACTTTGCAAAAAGGGGTCATTTGGGGGATATCTGTACTGTTCTGACATTCTTGGACCTCAAGAAATTAGATTGGCTGTCAGTACTTCAGGATTGATCAATTTTCAGATCTATACCATAGTTTGTGAACTCTATAACTTTCCTACAAACTAAAAAATACATCCTAATTTGGGTTATTTTCACCAAAGACATGTAGCAGAATACATCTTGGCCTAAATTTATGAAGAACAATTATTTATTTGTAAACTTTTATAACAGAAACAAAGAAAAACGTGCTTTTTTTCAAAATTTTTGGTCTTTTTTTGTTAACTTAGCAAAAAATAAAAACCCCGGCGGTGATTAAATACCAGCAAAAGAAAGCCCTAGTTGTGTGAAGAAAATTATAAAATTTAGTTTGGGTACAATGTTGTATGACCGCGCAATTGTCATTCAAAGTGTGAGAGCGCTGAAACCTGAAAAATGGCCTGGGCAGGAAGGTGTAAAATTGTCCGATATTGAATTGGTTAACTACACCTGACACCTAGAGCCAGATTTGGACCTTGGGGGGTCAGAGGCGCTTCAGGTTTGGGGAGGCCCTCATACACAGAGTTGGTTTACATTCTCAATGACAGGCACACTTTTTTACAATGTATGACATAACGTCATTCTGAGGTCACACGTGCACACATACAAGCAGTCATAGACCACCTTCCTTAAAAGCGTAAGCACTCTACGGGGTTGATTTACTAAAGACAAATAGACTGTGCAATTTTCAACTGCAGCTGCGCTCATTTTCATCAGAGCTTAGTGAATGCAGTAAAGATCTGCTCATTTCCATCATCCAAACCTGTGCAAGCAAAAATGTGTTTTTAAAAAATGTCCTTGCATCTGATTGGGTATTCTTTGCAAAATGAAGCTTTACCACATTTACATTTACTAAGAAAAAAGTGCAACTGTACTTACAAAGTGCACAGTCTATCTGTCTGTAATAAATCAACCCCTATATGTGGTTTGTAGAGATGAGCGAATTATTCAAAAATTCGATTCGGCTGATTCGCCGAATTTGCGGGAGAAATTTGATTCGATGCGAATTTATTCGCCGCGAATTTAACTTATTAAAAGGGTTTCTAGGCTTCAGAGAGCCTTTATATTAGTGCAGAACACTGTACCTTTAATTTAAATGCCCTTGGAGTCTGCTGGGGAAGAGAAATAATACTGTCAGTCAGTATGACATGCAGATGAGTGCCGTCGATCTTAGAATCACAGCACACTTCACTCATTTGGGCAGTCACGGGGCACGACGAAGAAGATGATGAAGAAGAAGAAGAATGAAAAGAAGAATGAAAAGAAGAAGAAGAAGAATGAAAAGAAGAAGAAGAAGAATGAAAAGAAGAATGAAAAGAAGAAGAAGAAGAATGAAAAGAAGAAGAAGAAGAATGAAAAGAAGAATGAGAAGAAGAATGAAAAGAAGAATGAAAAGAAGAATGAGAAGAATGAAAAGAAGAATGAAAATAAGAAGAAGAATGAGAAGAAGAATGAAAAGAAGAATGAAAAGAAGAATGAGAAGAATGAAAAGAAGAATGAAAAGAAGAAGAAGAAGAATGAAAAGAAGAAGAATGAAAAGAAGAATGAAAAGAAGAAGAAGAGGAATGAAAAGAAGAATGAAAAGAAGAAGAAGAATGAAAAGAAGAAGAAGAAGAATGAAAAGAAGAATGAAAAGAAGAAGAAGAAGAAGAATGAAAAGAAGAAGAAGAAGAATGAAAAGAAGAATGAAAAGAAGAAGAAGAAGAATGAAAAGAAGAAGAATGAAAATAAGAAGAATAAGAATGAAAAGAAGAATGAAAAGAAGAAGAAGAAGAATGAAAAGAAGAAGAAGAATGAAAAGAAGAAGAAGAAGAATGAAAAGAAGAAGAATGAAAAGAAGAATGAGAAGAAGAATGAAAAGAAGAATGAGAAGAATGAAAAGAAGAATGAAAAGAAGAAGAAGAAGAATGAAAAGAAGAATGAAAAGAAGAAGAAGAAGAATGAAAAGAAGAAGAAGAAGAATGAAAAGAAGAATGAAAAGAAGAAGAAGAATGAAAAGAAGAAGAAGAAGAATGAAAAGAAGAATGAAAAGAAGAAGAAGAAGAAGAATGAAAAGAAGAATGAAAAGAAGAAGAAGAAGAATGAAAAGAAGAAGAAGAAGAATGAAAAGAAGAAGAAGAAGAATGAAAAGAGGAATGAAAAGAAGAAGAATGAAAAGAAGAAGAAGAAGAATGAAAAGAAGAATGAAAAGAAGAAGAAGAATGAAAAGAAGAAGAAGAATGAAAAGAAGAAGAATTAAAGTACAGCAAAAAATGTATCTGCAGAGAGCTCCGCTATTTCTGACAGTTGTCTGACAGTTCCTTCACATTTACAGCGGTTGAAACATTGTATCTATTTATTTCCGAATAAAAACATCTGTATCCTAAATGGAAACAAATAGATACAATGTTTCAACCGCTGTAAATGAACTGTCAGAACTGTCAGAAATAGCGGAGCTCTCTGCAGTGACACTTTTGCCGGCTGATCGGGAAAAATTCGATTCGTGCACCCGAAGTTTGCTAAAATTCGGATTCGATGCGAATCGAATTTTTCCTGATATTCGAAACGAATTCCACTTCGCCAGGTTTGATTCGCTCATCTCTAGTGGTTTGCTTGAGCTGCCAACATTATTTTTTTAAAACAATACAATATACCATTCCAAACGTTTTCCCATGATGGCAGGCAAAGATTTATTTCATAAGATACATTTAATAAAATAATTTTTTTATTATTATATATTTTATATTATTTCACTATTATTTATTTTGTTATTTTATATAATTTTAATATTATTTTAGATTATTTTTGTATCTGTCAGGGGGCCCAGGGCAGTTGCCCCTTTATAAATCCTGCACTGCTTACAGCTTTGCTGAAACTGCCTTTAAACTTTAGCGGGCATGTATATATAAAGCAGTGAGGTTAACTTTCACCAAATATTCACTACAGGTGTCTCTTCCTGTTGCATGTATTTTAAATGACAGTGATTATTTCACCCCCAGTGAAAGTCACATGTGATATACAGTAGTGTATTGCCAGATTTTGGCTACAGAGGCTACATTAGTTTTCCTTATTTTTGTTTGCCTTCTTTCTTAACCTGGTAATAATGCAAATAACACACTTCCTGTCACTTTGGGGTTTATTTACTAAAGCTGGAGAGTCCAAAATCAGACTCCCTTCTGCATAGAAACCAATCAGCTTCTAACCTCAGCTTGTTCAATGAAGCTTTGGCAATGAAACCTGGAAGCTGATTGGTTTCTATGCAGAAGGGAGTCTGATTTTGGACTCTCCAGCTTTAGTAAATAAACCCCTTTGTGGCTGAGCCTATTTTACCACTTTTTCTGTGGAAGGAGCTATGGCATGGTTGTTGCATAGGCTAAACATATTTATTTATTTCAGGTACTTATATAGCGCTGCCAATTTACGCAGTGCTTTACATATATATTGCACATTCACATCAGTCCCTAACCCTCAAGGGACATACAATCTAAGGTCCCTAACTTACATACACACACATACTAAAGCCAATTTACACAGGATCCAGTTAACCTACCAGCATGTCTTTGGAGTGTGGAAGAAAACCAGAGTACCCGGAGAAAACCCACGCAGGCACAGAGAGAATATGCAAACTCCAGGGAGGTGGTGCTGTGGTTGGGATTTGAACCAATGACCCTGGCATTGACAGGCAGAAGTGCTAACCATTTAGCCACTGTGCAACGTCTGCCCTTGTTCTTCTCCATTACATGGTGGATTTATGGGGCTAGTAGTTTACAATACATGGTATAACTATAGATACATTTCTCATTTAGGTAGCCTGTGGATGTTGCAGTGACATAAGCAAGGTCTGACAGAAAATGAAGTCACTCTTGTTCATTTTGAGAGAGAATGACTAGAGGTGAGCTGTAGATGGCTCATTGGTTGATAAATAGAAGAGAGATCCTGAAGACATAGGTGTCCTAATGAGATGACAGAAGCTAGCACACAGATAAAATCGTGAGTGACTCTAAAAACCATCTAGTTAGATTAAAAGAAGAGGTCTTTTCTGCTCTTTTTTTTCTCTATTGTCTTCTCTAATAAGTATTTTATTTTGGCAGAGATTTGCTGAGTTCACATAAAACTGCTATGGGTTTTGGGCAATCTTTTGTAACTGTACGTTCTTATTTATCCAGTTAACAAAGTAGACTTTTAGTGAACTGATTCATATGATTCTTGGATTCGGTCCATCTAACCTAGCAGTGCGCACTGGGATGGCTCGAATCAGCAAAGATTCACAGTTAATTGATTAAAAATGTGCATCCTTATCTCAGCATATGCATACTGTTATTGAAAATTGACACACAACCTCTGCTTCTAATCTTCCCACTCTAACAATCCCTTTGGTAGGTAAATGATATAAACTACAAAGATTTTAGCAACCTTTTTTTGTTTTTTGAAGATTCATCCTATTCTCTTTTGTGAAGAAATTGTTGAAGGCTAAGTTCACCTTTATGAAAAAATCAAAAAGTAAATGCACATATGCATATATGCAGCGAAAAAAATTTACATTTATCATTTTTTCCTGATGAGCCTGCAGACAATTGCACCCATGATTAGTAGATTGAGGGTCCATTGTAGGACTCCTGCAGACACAGCTTGCCTACCTGTATCTCCATATGGGCAGGCATTTACAAAGCTGAAGGAAGTGTTAATGACACATGAGAGTGCTAGCCAGCACCCTTATAGTTCATTGAAATCTACAAGCCACCTGCTGTGGTAGAAGACAGGACTTGTAGTTTATTCATTCACAGATTGCTGTGAATGAAAGACAGGAGCCATGATGTTTTTGAAAAGCGACAGTGGTTGTGGGGAGAGGATCTCCTGCCCCCTGTCATGAAGGGGGGGGTGTAGCGGGGGGCAGACCTGGAGCATGTTACATGTTACTCCGCAGATGTAATGTGTAACATGCTCTAAAAAGTAAACTTATGTTTGAACTTGAATGTCCCGTATAGTATGTACTATAAATAAGTAAGTAACGAGTCCAAGGTATAATACTGTGACTTGATATGCCCAGTGCGGGTACTAATCCTGCATTCAGATGTGAGAGTATGGAAAGATTGCCCACTCACCAGAAGCACAATTTTAATGCGCATATAGAAGTCTCGGGTAGCCGGAGGTCCTATATAGGTACAGCCTGGTAATGGGGTGATCCTCAGAAGGTCCCTCTGTATGGTGGTGGGTAGTGGGTGAGCTGGTCTGGTCTAAGGCTTGCTTCCCAGGCCTAAACTGGACATCTGGAATTTTGGGCTGAGGCGTGGAACCTCAGTGCAGAGCAATAAAAATATAGGTGCTCATAGTGTAGTATTCAAATCATTTATTGAGCATAAATATAGGTGATAAAATTGCAGGTAAAAACATACAGGGTGACTGTAAGTAGCAAAGCAGTTTGGACTGCTGAATACACTGACCAGTGTGGTTAGAATGATGGCCGCCGGACCTCCTGATCCGGCGGCGTGACGTCAAGGCGTGCAAGGGCTCCTCCTAGAGGCGTTTCGTGTAATGACACATCTACTGTAGGAGTGATGCCATCTCCCCTACAAAAAAAAAAAAAAAGTTTCTTTGTTTCTATTATAACATTTTTCAAACAGGTAATTTTTCTCCTTCACTGATGTGCGTTGATGAGGCAGCACTGATGGGCACAGATAGACAGCACTGATGGGCACTGATAGGCAGCACTGAAGGGCACTGATAGGCAGCACTAATGAGGTGGCACGGATAGGTGGCAGTGATAGGCAGCACTAATGAGGTGTCACGGATAGGCGGCACTGATGATGGGTACTGATAGACAGCACTGATAGGTGGCACTGACTGGCATCACTGCTGGGCACTGACTGGCGGCACTGACTGGCGCAACTGCTGGGCACTGACTGGCACAACCGCTGGGCACTGACTGGTGGCACTGGTGGGCACTGATGGGTGGCACTGGTGGGTGGCATTGGTGGGCACAGGTGGGTGGCACTGCTGTGCCCAGGTAGGTGGCACTGCTGTGTGGCACTGGTGGGCACTGCTGGGCACAGGTGGTTGCACTGCTGGGCACAGGTGGGCGGAGCTGGTGGGTGGCGCTGCTGGGCACCAATCATCAGGGCACTGATCATCAGTGCCCTGATGATCGGTGCCGATCCCTGCTCTGACAACTGCCGGTTCTCGGCAGTACTTTCCTCACGCTCTGATAGCGTGAGGAAAGTGCAGCCGAGAACCGGCAATTGCATTTCCCGGTGATCAGCGTGTCATTGGACATGGCTGATCACGTGGTAAAAGGCCGCTGTGATTGGCCTTTTACCACATCACATGATCAGCTGAGCGCGTTCTGGGAGGACGTCATATGACGCCCTCCCAGAACTGGCCGGCCACAGTGTAGCCGTCATTCGGCTATCTGGGGTTGGCAAGTAGTTAACCCCTTGACGCCGATGACACACAAATATGCAGCCTCACGGAACTGGGCTTTTTTCCGTGGGGCCACATATTTGCTTACCTGTCTTTGTGCTGGGAGGGCGCCGCACCCGTCAGGGTCCAGGTATCGCCTCCTGCTACCAGTAGTGACACTGACTCTAGCCAATTGCAAAACTAGTGAAAAACAGTCAGAAAAGATGAGTAGGGAAAAAAATGTCAGTGGTCTCCACCTGTAAAACCATTCCTGTTTTGTGGGTTTTCTCATTGTTGCCCATCTAGTGCACCTGTTGTTAATTTCATTAAGACCAACGGAGCTGAAATTGATTAACAACCCCCTCTGATACTTAACTGACCAAATCAGTATCCCAGGAGTTTAATTGGTTTGGTGCTATACTCTGATTAAAAAGTGTTCCTTTCATTTTTTTGAGCAGTGTAGACTTGGCCTTTGCATTATTAAATAAAATGCATAGTGCTGTCTATAAGTGTAATCTGACTTAAAAATAATGTTTTTCAGTAAGGAACATACATTCCACATTAATAATTATGCTACCAAAAATCAGTGTATGCTGTAAATTGCCTTCAGTTTTGTTCCTGTTCCTTCTTGCTGGAGGCTGTCATTTTGCTTTGAGCCCCGGAACAGCAGTAAATCATAAAGTGGAACTAAACCCATCGATTCAAAATACAAAGCACAAAAGACAGTTACGTTCCTGGAATGCTGGGATTGCTACCTTTTACATTTAGGGCTCGTTCACACTTGGCTGTTTTACCAACGCTTGCCAAACGCCCCTATAGCGTTTGGCAAGCGTTGGTCCGGCGTTTGTGGGGCGTTATTAACGCTCGGCAAACGCTCCGCAAACGCCGCATGCGCGGTTTAGTGGCGGTTGCTAGGCGTTTGCCGAGCATTAATAACGCCCCACAAACGCCTATAATACAGTTTGAGTGGTGTTACCGCTCCGCAAACGCCCCGCAAACGCGTCGCAACCGCACCGCAAACGCCGGCCGGGCGTTTGCGGAGCGGCACCATAGACGAGAATAGGAGGCTTCAAAGCCTCCTGACTCGACCAGAGGCGTCCGTTTTGCCGCGACGCAATGCGACGCAACGCAAACGCTCCCGTTAGAACAGCACCATGTGCTGTAATGTGCAGAATTGGCAGAGGCATTTGGGAAGCGGTAAAAACGCTTCCCAAATGCCTCTCTGCCGCCTGCACACAAGGCTAGTGTGAACGTAGCCTTACTTGTGTCTTCAAACTGTCAAACCATCAAATGGCTGGTTTGGCAGTTGGAGATCAAATGGAAGCAGCTTCCTTGGCTGTAAAGGATAGGAGGGTTTAATTCTGGTTTTAGAGCTCATTCACACCATATATGCCTGAAAACTAATGGAAACTGACATGCAGATTTCACTTGCAGAGACATCAGTTTACATCAGTTTTCATGTGTGCTTCAATGAGTTTTATGCACATTGCAGATTCCTACGCAGAAAAAATACTAGTGTCCGTGGTGTGAACAGGGCACATAGGGAACAAGTGATTTTGCTGTGCTCTTGCAGAAAAAAAACTGGCATTTCTGCACCATGGTGTGAACAAGACCTAAGACTGTCAGCAGATTGGCCTCTACAAATTCAGCAGTGCCTAAAAATGCCTAAAATGGAGAGCAACTAAGCATGTGCAGAGCAGGGTGAGACAGTGGGGGGCATTTACTAAAACTGGAGCTTGCAGAAAATGATGCAACACTGCATAGAAACCTATAATCATCTTACAGGTTTAAAGGTGGGAATACACGATTAGAAAATCGACCGATCAGTCATCCGACGACTGAGAGCCGTTCGTTCGTTGGTCGAAATCGTGGCCCACATTAACCATCTAAAAAAATCATTTGTTGGGCAATACGTAGTGTTGACGTCTTCTGTACAAGTGGAAGTGATGTAGCGTGCGTGTAATGTAGCCACGCCCTTCCGGCCAGAACGAGCGATATACCCAACAATTAACAGCAATGAGTATAATATAGTTTATTATTTTACCTATATACATAAATAGTGATACATAAAAATATAATATGCAGAATTCTGGTTTCATTATCTCATTAGGCCAAGCTACTTATAACATTTGGATTTTTGTTCATGTTTACGAAGATTCCTTGGACATAAACATCTGGGTCATCTTCTGTTTCCGCTCATGCATGATTGCGCTCGATAGATTTTTTTCGTACGACCGTCATACCATAGAAAATCGGTCGTTCGTATGCGAAACAACAAAATTTTTCACTGTTGTTCAACCGGATTTTTTTGTTCACAATATCATTATCAGTTAAAACATCCTGCTCATCAACGAAGAGAAAATCGTTCGATCAGTGGTTCTGTGAAATTTTTCACACAATTTTTTTATCGTGTGTATGGGGCATTATTCTTAAAGCTTAATTGAACAAACTGAAGTTAGAAACTCATTGGCTACCATGCACAGCTGCACCAAAATCTGAGTGCACCAGCTTTAGTAAATCCCCCCCAGTGTATTTTACTGGGCTTTAAACAGTAGAGGCACTTATTTTTAATGTTTTACATAGTTATAGCTGCAAAAGGGACCAGCCTGAAATGATCTAGCGGGACCTAATTTTCTGACTAAAGTTCTAGGACTGGATCCGATAATCGTGAAACAGAACAGAAGTTGTGGCATCAAAATTTGTCAGTTATCATTTTTAGCTATTTTTAACCAGGGTTTTTAGTCTTTGTCCCCTTAAGGAGAATTCCTGGAGACAAAACTGGAAGTAGGTGGAAATTTCCACAAATTGAGAAGAAAAGGTTTCCCTATTGAAAGGTTTCCTCTTACCTCCTGCTCCAGTAATTACTATAAAATTTTGTATTTTCCATCACTTTTTGTTCCAGTGACAAAAGTCACATGGACAAATAAAGAAGCTGAATCTCCCCTGTGGGAACACAGATGGCAAATAGAACCTGACAAATGTTCTAACCCTTCCACAATCTATCCACAACTAAGGAAAATAATGTTTGGGATAGAGATACACTTTAAAAACAAATTGACTGTGTGGGTAGGAAAATAATCACAGTAAGTAGGAGAATGATGCTTGCCTCCGGGACTATTTGACCAAACGCTAAACAAGGTGTTTCAGCATTCCATTCTTGAAACAAGGAACATTACACAATTATAGACCTGTATATTCACTATCTGGGCGGATGATTCATGAATTTGACAAGCAGAATGTGCATTCTGTTTCTGAATTAATTACATGTAAATTTGACAGGTAAATTCATATATTTAGTTAAGCACCAGTTATACATAGTATAGCCTGATAAGTAACAAATTTAGCCTTAAAAGTACACACAAATTTTACAAGATGTGATGATACTTTAGTGGTTGGATACAACCCATCTGCCATATTCTTTGTTCATTGTTCCACCCTGTAATTTAACCTCCCTGGCGGTATGATTATTTAAAATTTTTTGTGCTAAAAGCGGTACCATTTTTTTGCATGGAAATATGTAGTTTTTTATTGTAGGCCTGTCATTTTTAGGAATAACTCACTGAAATCTGTCCGAACAAGAGTCTAGTAAACATTCCGGATATGATAAAACTTGAAACACGAAATCATAAATTATAATTTAATAAATAATCATAAAAAATTATAATATAATAATAAATTTAATTCAATAATATAATCAAACCAAAAACACTGAAATTTGAAATAGAGCGCCAAGTTCGCACATCGCTGAGCAAAGTCGTAGAATCGTTTTCAGTCTGATGACGAATTTCCCCACAAATCATTATCACTCAATTCTGCAAGTGGTTCTGATTTACTATCGCTGTTCTCTAGCTGGTCTAAAACCGATTTTGACCTAAAGGGACGCTTTTTGGACGCCATGGACTTTTCCCAGTTTCCAGGCAGAAAGAACAGTCAAAATGCAGGTAGGGCACAGGACAAAGTAGTAGGGACAAAATGTATGTGAAATGCTTTGAGACAGCAATGTTTTACTATGTTTTATTCGTTTTAAAAAAAATTACATTTTTTAAAACTTTCAAATTTGCCGCCGGTTCCGGCGCCTGTATGTCCCGACGTCACAGGGACTGGAACACGGAAGCCGGATGCCGGCATCCGCCCGAGGAGATGGCCGGGGACGTTGCAGGAGGGACATCGTGTGAGCGAAGGACAAGGTAAGCGCTGCAGGGAATCGCTGAGCAACGCTGCATGGTAAGCCCGAGTGTAGCTTGGGGTTACCGCTTTTGGTACTGAAACTTTACCCCGAGCTACACTCAGGAATACTGCCAGGGAGGTTAAAGGAAACCAATCAGAGATAGGTATTTGTAAGTCTCTGATGCTCCAACTAGTACCTCTTATCCACCAGGGACATGTGTATGTGCAGTTGTCCAAATGTATTTTCTTCTGCTCAGAGCAGAAATTATAGCTCAATGTTTGACTAGAAGGCCATCATGGAAGCCAATCTGTTTCCTACCTGAACGCAAGCCTTACACTGTGGGGTTGGTTAACTAAAACTGATGTACTCAGAATCTGGTGCAGCTGTGCATGGGAGCCCATCAGCTTCAGCTTGTTCAATTAAGCTTTGAAAAAAACCTGGAAGCTGATTGGTTTCTATGCACCAGATTTTGCACACTCCAGTTTTTAGTAAATCAACCCCTGTTTATGGGCTGTTAGATAAAGGCAAAACAGTAAGTTACCAAAGCGTTTAGCTTTCTTTCATGTATTCCTGACAGTTCCTCTGGTATTAGACAGGTATCATTGCCTTTTATCAGCACTAAGCTTAAGCCTGGTACACACAATCAAAAAATTGTACGAAAAAAATACCACTTTCGAAGCAATCGCATGATAATCTGATTGTTAGTACACAGCTTTTGCCTGAAATTGTTCAGAGGGGAAAGCACAAAATTTTTTCTCCAATGATACCAAATCATACAATTTTTGTTTAATCAGGAAGTTTTGTTTGACAATATAATATACATTACATGACTTTCTAATTTTTATTCCGTTGCACAAGAATTTTTGTAACTTTAGTAACCTCTTCACTTTTGATATTAGACTAACATGCAAAAAAAACCAGACGATCAATCATCAGATATATTGTGTGTACAAGGCCTTATGCAGCAGATAGGACAACATTACAGACCGATCAAAAATCAAATAAATCCTAAAAGATAAGGAGGAGCTAATAAAACAATTCAAAAGTGGTTATTCAGATTATTTTAGATGATTATTGGTAAATGTGTATTTTGTTTTTTTTTCGTTTTTCGGACAAAAACGTCACTTTTGTAGATTTGGATGCATATGAATCTCCGAATGGACATAGTAACGAATGTCAATTAATCCGAAAAAAAAAAGTTATAGCGAAATTAACGAATACATTAATTTCAGTTGTTTCATTCAGAAGACATCACATGATTCGATAGTAGCTTGGGCACATGTGGAAATTAATTCAGTTTTCAAATTCATGCAATAATTCAGATTCGGATAACTAATGCATCCGAATTTTGCTCCATTCAGTAATTTCGATATTGTCCAATCAACTCATGTCATTTCTCTTGATGGGTTGGACTAGTGTCTGAAAATCCACCCAGACCAATGAATATTCAAAATGAATGCTGAAGACGAAAATGATTCGGTTCAACATAACGAATATGAGGAAACAACATTTTTCAATGAACGAATGCATCCGAAACTAAACGAAAATTTCCGGCATGCACATGTCTAGTTATTCCCTGGCACAAACAAAAAACAAATTAACGCTACCATGTTAAAAGAAGAGTATTAATACTTACCAGTCTGCCAGACCTCCACCGGTTGAAAAATATTAAGCATCTGACCTTTCCAAGTGTGTCAGATACCTGCATCCCCTGCTGTCTACTATGATTCTATCTACTACAACACTTCTGCAAGGATACTGTATTGATGTAGTGGGAAGTTGATGGTGGGTAATGGAGGCATCTGACTCACCAGGAAATGTCAGATGCTGAAGACCCTGTAGCCTGTATAGCTCAATATGAAAGCAGACAGCTGTGGTACTAGTAGCCGGACTGGTAAGTATTATTCCTCCTATTTTAAGAGGTAGTTTTTTTAAATGTAAACATTAACAGATCAACCATCTGTATTCCATATTCTGACTGGTCCAATCCCAGTGTCGTCCAGTTGATTAATACCACTTTCTTTGAGGGCTGCAACAGATACAATGACAACAGGGACTTAGGAGAACATGAGGTTTTTGCTGAGACCACATAAGGCCATCTACCTGACTTTTCCTGCTGTTCAATCTTCTCATCAATGCTGACTTACCTTTCAATGTCCTGCCACTATCATTGGCAAATGATAAACTGTAAACAAGTATAGGTAAAGAAGAAAATCTGCAAAAAATAAAAAATAAAACTGGACTCACGAACAGGTGACCCTGAGATCTGGGACATCAACCCTAAGGTCCTGAGGTTCCACAAAAGTCTCAGTCTCATGGACACATTTTACCATTTTCCAGGTGACATAAAATATGGTCTTACTTTATCCATGAATTGCCCAGTGCATTCAAAAAGCTAAATCCGCACATATAAACGATGTTGCACAAATCTTCAGCTGACAGAGACCCACAACTCTTTTAACATTGTTTTATGGTATGTAATAAACATATGCTATAACAGTAGAAACAAGCATCAAATTTAGAGCCTAAAACCATTTGGGTAAGAAGACCAAAAGGTAAACTGTCTCTTGAAGCTATAAAAAAAAATAAATGCCAGCACTCAGGTAGCTAGAACTATGCCACAAAACTAAATACGTTTATACGTTGTTTCACTTAGAACCTACATATAATAGAGAAAATATTGATTTACAGCATGCGTTGCAGTACTATACAATACAATAATATAACTGCAATAAGGAATCATTACTGCATGCTGAAAGTAATTATGACAAAGATTTTAATGATATGCCCAAGATTTTCTGTTACAGTTATGTTAGCCCAACAGACTGTAAGATTAACACATGGCAGCTCTGAAATACTTTTCACTGTGCCCTCATCTATTTCTATACTGTACTGTTCTATAACTGCATATACTATACTAATGATAGGAACACATACTTCACAGTAACACAGAGATGCAATGTCTCACAATCCTACAGTACACGCTGGACTACAAATATTTGCTAAGGAATATTTACATCCGTACTGAAACAATAGAAAAGATTTGCAAGATTTCTTTTACATACTCTTTAGGGACAAAATGTAAACACGCTGCACTAATTCAGCTTAAAGGGGATCTGAACAAAGCAGTCAGCTGGTAGTCTTGGCAAAAAAACTATATAATTAGATCCTGGCCTCCAATTTGCATTTAAATTGCACATCACAGGCTTCATTTATGACAGCTAATGGAGAGTGTGTTATGGGGAAATTGCACTTTACAGCCAATCTGATTCCAGCTTTTATTTTAGGAAAGAATATAAATATATCATAGATCTGATTGGCTACTGGATAATACCAATAATTTTAGTTCAGTTTTCCAAATATGAATCTCTGTACACTACATAGTAACAAACCAGATAGTCAAGTAAGAAATTACACTGATTGGTGGCATCAATGATATTCCATTACCACTGTGGATCTTTATTTTGACACTGAGTGATCCTTTACCAAGCCAGAGGAAGTCTCTCGGCACATTAAACTGACCACCTTAGAAAGAGATGGTCAATACCCGATTGTTAAATAAGTGTCTATGGTTTCTATGGTAGTGAGCCCTTGTAGAAAGCCAACTTGGGGTTCCCCAGCCTGCTTCTTCATCAGAGTCCCTGATGGTGGGGATGGACTTGGAGCAAACTAGAACCAGGTCACGCCCCCCAGGTATGCCCAGCTGATAATGCACAGACCACTCGTGCGTGCAGAGTACAGATGGCAGGAGACAAAAGAGGATCTGGAAAACAAGCTAAAGTCAAGGCGGGCAGCAGGCAAGCGAAAACAGTAGATGAAGCAAGGGTTGATACACAGGAAATCAGTATTTGCCCAAGACATTTTTTTAGTTACTACACATTGGGATAACATGAAATGAAACAGCCATAATAGGAGCTCAATAGTGAAAGATCTAGCGTCTTACATCTACAGTGGAGATCGAAAGTTTGGGCACCCCAGCTAAAAATTTGTATTAATGTGCATAAAGAAGCCAAGGAAAGATGGAAAAATCTCCAAAAGGCATCAAATTACAGATTAGACATTCTTATAATATGTCAACAAAAGTTAGATTTTATTGCCATAATTTACACTTTAAAAATAACAGAAAACAAAAAAATGGCGTCTGCAAAAGTTTGGGCACCCTGCAGAATTTATAGCATGCACTGCCCCCTTTGCAAAGCTGAGACCTGCCAGTGTCATGGATTGTTCTCAATCATCATCTGGGAAGACCAGGTGATGTCAAGCGCAAAGGTTTTAAATGCCCAGACTCATCTGACCTTGCCCCAACAATCAGCACCATGGGTTCTTCTAAGCAGTTGTCTAGAAAACTGAAACTGAAAATAGTTGATGCTCACAAAGGCTATAAGAAGATAGCAAAGCGTTTTCAGATGTCAATATCCTCTGTTCGGAATGTAATTAAGAAATGGCAGTCATCAGGAACAGTGGAAGTTAAAGCAAGATCTGGAAGACCAAGAAAAATATCAGACAGAACAGCTCGCAGGATTGTGAGAAAAACAATTCAAAACCCACGTTTGACTGCACGATCCCTCCAGAAAGATCTGGCAGACACTGGAGTTGTGGTACACTATTCCACTATAAAGAGATACTTTTACAAGTATGGTCTTCATGGAAGAGTCATCAGAAGAAAACCTCTTCTACATCCTCACCACATAAATCATCATTTGAACTTTGCAAATGAACATATAGACAAGCCTGATGCATTTTGGAAACAAGTTCTGTGGACCGATGAGGTTAAAATTGAACTTTTTGGCCGGAATGAGCAAAGGTACGTTTGGAGAAGAAGGGGCACAGAATTGAATGAAAAGAACCTCTGTCCAACTGTTAAGCATGGGGTTGGATCAATCATGCTTTGGGGTTGTGTTGCAGCCAGTGGCACAGGGAACATCTCACGAGTAGAAGGAAAAATGGATTCAATAAAATTTCAGCAAATTTTAGATGGTAACTTGATGCCATCTGTGAAAAAGCTGAAGTTAAAGAGAGGATGGCTTCTACAAATGGATAATGATCCTAAACACACCTCGAAATCCACGGGGGATTACATCAAGAGGCGTAAACTGAAGGTTTTGCCATGGCCTTCACAATCTCCTGACCTCAACATAATTGAAAATCTATGGATAGACCTTAAAAAAGCAGTGCATGACAGACAGCCTAGAAATCTCCAAGAACTGGAAGACTTTTGTAAGAAAGAATGGGCAAAGATACCTCAAACAAGAATTGAAAGACTCTTGGCTGGCTACAAAAAGCGTTTACAAGCTGTGATACTTGCCAAAGGGGGCAGTACAAGATATTAACTCTGCAGGGTGCCCAAACTTTTGCAGACGCCATTTTTTGGTTTTCTGTTATTTTGAAAGTGTAAATGATGGACATAAAATCTAACTTTTGTTGACATATTATAAGAATGTCTAATCTGTAATTTGATGCCTTTTGGAGATTTTTCCATCTTTCCTTGGCTTCTTTATGCACATTAATACAAATTTTTAGCTGGGGTGCCCAAACTTTCGATCCCCACTGTATATCTTAAAGCTGTTTTATTTTGGGTTACCCTAGATTCCCTCCATGGTTCCTGTCCACAGGGCTGTCTTAGTGCATGGACACCCCTGGCCATTCCCCAAGGGGCCCAGGTGCATTGGGGCCCCATGATAATCTTGCATTACATCATACTTGCCAGCTGTCCCGGATTGGCTGGAACAGTCAAGTTTTTTACTAAGCATTCCCAGGATTGCCTTGAACCTGCACTGTGCCCTCCTGATCACAGAATTGTGCCCTCTTGACTTCCCCTGTATGATATTCCATTATTATAAGTCAGGCCAGGGTGAGATTAAATTAAGAATCAAGTGTAGTGTATCTTGCTATAATATGAAGTTCAAAAAAGTAAAATTTTAGCTTTTTTTCCACCTTCATTCTGGGGAGCATCAAGTCGGCCCTTGCCATTATTTTACTAGTTTGTGGTTGTGTTATCCAAAAATGATATAAAGACTGCTATATATATTTTTTATGACAACATTTTAATAGTCAGAGGCAGCATTAAAGTTTATTAATTAACATTTTTTTTCAGTTTTGAATAAGGTAGAGAATGGTTGATTTTTTTTTTGTCCTGTGCCGGTGTGGACATTTCCCTTCACTTCCTGTCCTAGAGTCAAAAAAATAGAAAATAGTACCATACTTACGGTAATTTTCCTTTCCTGGTACCTATGGCAGCATACCTGTGATAATCTTCGCCTTAGACTCCTCCCTCAGGACCAGTGAATATATAAAAAGAAAGGATAAAGGTACCCCCAGCATTCTCTGTAATATATAGAATACCAAGGGTGGGATTGTATGCTGCCATGGATAGTCACCAGGAAAGGAAAATTATGGTAAGTATGGTACAATTTCTATTTTCCAGGTGCCTCCATGGCAGCATACCTGTGATAAATAACTAGCTGAAACGGGTGGGCTCATGCTTAGAAAAAGTTTTATTCAAAAAGTAGGAGGATTATCATTTTGAACAGGCAACAGCCGCCCCGATAGCTTGTCTGCCGAACTCCACAGATGAGAGACCCCCTGGGTCAACTCTGTAGTGCCTCATAAATGTGTGTTGGGATGATGGATACATTTGCCCTGGCTGCCCATGAAGCAGAGACAGATCTGGTTGAATGCACCTTGATTGAAGCACGGGGGTTACAAACCCTTGGCCCTGTACGCCTTAGGAATTAACTTGACTATCCATGAAGCAATTGTTCTTGACAAAGCCTCCTTTCCCTTGTTTTTGCCTCACAGGATGACAAATGGATTAGACGAACCTAAAGGATGCTGTAGCTTTAAGATAACACCTTAACACACTGGCAATGTCGAGCTCATGGAGGGTACTCGATTCCGAGTCTGAAAGGGTGGGCAGAGCCCATGGTTCTGAAAGTATGGAAAATGAAGAGACCTTCGGAACAAATTCGTACAGTGTTCTGAGTTCCACCCTATCTGGGTAGAAAGCAATGTGGTCCTCTTCTTCTCCTAGGGCTTGAAGTTCTGACACTCTTTTACCAGATGATACTGCTATTAGAAAAGCCACTTTAAGAGTCCGATTCCACAAAGAAGCTGATTTGGATGGTGAAAAGGGTTGGCTGGATAAAGCCTCTAGAACTAGACAGATCCCAGGTGGGAAAAGCTCTTTTGATGGGTGGACATATCTTCTTAACGCCTTTGAAGAATTGGACCATGAGCAAATCTTCAGCCCACTTCTTGTCAGTTGCCGCTGAGATTGCTGCCACCTGCATCTTTAAGATGCCCAGGCCTAAACCTAGGTAAAGGCCTGCCTGGAGGAAGTCAAGAAGCTGAGAAGTGCAGCACAGATCTGGATTGAAGTTCCTGCTGGCTGAAAAGGTTTTAAACTTGTTCCAAACCTTGTCATACATAATAATTGTAGATGGTTTTCTGGCTTTGAGAAGAGTTGAAATAACTTCCAAAGAACATCCTAGGGCCTGGAACCTCTGCCTTTCAATAACTGTATGTGAAGATTCAATCTGTGAGGATTCAAATGTGTGTGCTGGTTCTGACAGAGAAGAAAAGTTATGAGTGGGATCTTTATCGGTGAGCGAACACTAAGGTACACCGCTACAGGAAAGCATGCATGTCTCGGCCAGTACGGCAAGACTGCTATCACTGTTGTGACTTCCGTCAGAAGCCTTGAAAGGAACTTTGAGATAAGAGGTCGGGGGGGAATGCATCGACCAAGTCGCATGCCCACGGACTCGAGAGGGCATCTATTGCTTCTGCCTGGGGGTGAGGCAGGCGTAAAATTAACCTCGGCACCTTGGAGTTGTCTGCTGTAGCAAAGAGATCCAGATCGGGAAGATACCACAGATTCACGATCCAATCGAATATTTTGGGATACAGAGACCATTCATTGGCATCCACAAATTTTCGGGACAAAAGGTCTGCCTTCATATTTAGGTGGCCTGGCAAATAGACTGCGGTTAGAGCCATTCAATTCCTTTCTGCCCAAAGGATGATGGGTTCCACTTCTCTCAATAAGGACCTGCTGTGGGTCCCCCCCTGACGCAGGATGTATGAAACTGCAGCCCTGTTGTCCATACGGAGAAGGACTGGCTTGCGCCTGATTTGAAACTCCAGGGCTATCAGAGCGAGAAAAGCTGCTTGAATTTCCAGAATATTTGAAATGAATCTTGTTGCTTGAAAAGCCCATCTTCCTTAAACTGACATCTGGTCGCAGTATTCCCCCCAGCTGATTGCACTGGCGTCTGTGGTAACTATTGTCCAGGAGAGATACCCCAATGGACACAATCTTGTAAGCATTTCTCTCTTCGTCCATCACCGTAGTCCCCTGTGCATTAGACTTGTCAAGCGTATGGGCTGGGATAGGTAAAGTTTAATCCATTGTCTCAGAGATTCTAATTGAAAGTGCCTCAGGTGCCAGTGGGCCCATGAAACCATTGGGATACATGCTGACATCACCCCTATCAGACTCAGGCAGCTCGAGGCTGTCAGGTGGGACTGTGTCCTCACTTTCTTCATCTTCCAAATGATGGCTGTCATTTTCTGAGGGAGAAGGGACTCTGACCCCTTGGAAGTGTCGAACAGGGTGCCTAGATCAATCAATTGCTGTGTTGGGATAAGTATACTTTTTGTTTGAATTATTACCCATCTGGGCTGGATTCTTCGCTAGTAGTAGGAAATTGTCCAGGTAGTGATACACCCTGAGTCCAACCTCCCATAGTGGGGCTAGTACTGCGATCAGTACTTTCGTGGAGACCCTGGGAGAAGTACATAGACCAAAGGGCAAACTCTGGAATTGCAAATTAATCTGGCCAACTGCAAAACTCAGATATTTCTGAAACAGTGGGAGTATGGGTATATGTAGGTACACATCTTGAAGGTCCACTGACAGCATCCAGTCCCCAGTTTGAACAGCGTGGATAACAGTCTGCAGCGATTCCAGGTTTATTACAGGTCTCCAACCGCCATTTCTTTTGGGTACCAGAAATAGGTTGGAGTAAAAACCTGAAAACCTCTCGGATGGAGGAACCAGTATTACCACATGCTGTGCCTGTAGGGAATCCAGAAATTGGAGAAGTACCTCTCTCTTGAAGAAGTCACAAGGTGGCCGGTCTGAGAGACTCTAGAAGTGTTCGAACTGAACTGTCGAGACCACCCAGGGATCCTGGCATCTTTGCATCCAAACTTTGGCAAAATGCCTCAGTCTGCACGAATTAGTTACCCTAGATTAGCACTTCCCACACACAAAGGGGGAATAGGCCTACCCGACATCCCGAATTATCTCCATGCATGCCATCTTTCCAGGATAGTAGATTGGAACACTCATGACACTCTCTCTCGAGGCTTCTTTCTTACCCATGCCTCGTGCTTCTACGCCTTGGTTGCACACTCACCATACCCCTCAAGAAGCAAAGACCCACCCTTTAATTTACCCAACCCTTCACATCTTTAGTACTATTTGCAAAAGTTCCAAATCGATTTCATCAGTCCCAGTGCCTCTTACCTCTCTACGTCAAAACCCCGATTTTCCACCAGGCTTACACCTGCGATTCCTCAAGGACTATTGGCCTTTCAAAAAGATGATAGCCAACCAATTCTTTAACAGAAACACAATTCTTTCCAGGGATTAGCTAACCTCCAACCTAGGAACAAACCCTATACCACCATGGCCATACCTGCTTGTACAACATTACCTACACTCACTTGATAAAAACCGACAGGTGTCTAGACTTCTGACCCCATTTGAGAAATTGTGCTCTAAACAATTACCTCAAAGTCATCTAATCTCCATCATCCACTCTCAACTGAGCTCTGACCACCCTTCTAACAGTGGCACAGCTTGTGCGGCATGGGAAAGAGACCTCTCGATTTCTTTCACTCAAGATGACTGGGAACGCATTCATCTGAACACACTCAAAGGATCGGTAAATGTATCCACCCAAGAAAATGGTTACAAAATTCAATCCCGCTGGTATAGCACCCCTGCTCTTCTCCATAAATTTAACCCAGATATCCCTGACACTTGTTGGAGATGTGAGATGGAGGAGGGAACCCTTCTACATATCTGGTGGACATGTCCTAGAACTAAACGCTACTGGTCTGAAATGCACCAAATTATTTAACGCATAACTACCTAAACTTTAGATTTTACACCCGCTCAGTTCTTACTGCACCATTCCTCTCTCCTCCAGTCGACCTATTTTAAGTCTCTAACCATGCACATGGTTAACGCAGCTAAACAATGTCTTCCAGTTCACTGGGGTCTCCACAACCTCCGACTATAAGAGAATGGCTCATCCGCATACGTAAAATAGCAGAAATGGAAGAACTCATTTTTATTGCCCGAGACTCTCCTGCCAAATTTGCTTCTAAATAGGCTTGTTGGACACATTTCCAGACAACCGAAGAGTTCACTTTATTGATTGACAAACCTTCGCCCCAATAAAGACATTACAGCCCACCTATAAGACCACCCGTATATACCTGGTTCTCTCCAGGCTACTCTTCTCTGAGGAAGGGATTGAACGTTAGGATCCTATCTGGTTGCGCTCCTTCCCATTCACCTCACAGCCTTCTATGGTGTGGGTGGGGGGTGTGATGCTTCGGCATCCGGCGGAGAGGGAGAGACACATGCTACCCCCCTCTGTCATCCTTCATCGATAACTTAAGTTACGTTTCTTAGCACTCATCTTCCCCCCCTCCCGCCTTTCCTACTCTTCCCTCCTTCCCCACTCCTCCCTCCTCTCTCTCCCCCCTCCCCCATTTTTTTTTTCTTTCTCTCTCTTTTCCCTTTCTTTTACTGGAACGGTGCTTCTGGCATGCTAAACTTAACATTTTCATACCTGACCTAGAATCACATTATCAATTAACGTATCGGTCAAGGTCCTACCTTTTCCCTGAGGTTATGTTACTCCATGTGCTGGCGTCCATCTTGGATTCTGCTGTGCATGATGGGAATCCTTTTATGCCTTCAGGTCTCTGTGGTCCATCCCCCAGAGGGGTGTGGCTGATGACATATAAGCCTGTGGCCCGCACATGCTCTTTGCACTTGTGTCTTGTGTCTTGGTGTTACTATTACGCTGTTCTGACTCTCGTGGCTCTCCTGGTATCTGATTCGGCTTGTGACTTGACTATTCTTTGTATTCTCCCTTGATCTGACCCTCTGTTGCTGAACCCAGCTCGTGACCTGTGATTCTCGTCTGCTGTCCTGTACTGTTTTGTCCTGTTGTTGTTGACCCGGCTTGTCTGACTACTCTTTTGTCTCTTCCGCCATTGGCGGCGGCCATTACCGCAGCTGAGGTGTCTCGGGGGCCGCGACCTGGTTCCTGGCTGCGTCAAGTCCATCCCCACCATCAGGGGCCCTGGTGAAGGGCAGCCTGGGACTTAGACTCCGCGCCCTGAGGGACTTCGGTCTGTGGGTAGTGGTTGTCGTCAGCCAGTGCGTTACATTGTTAGGCCTGCCTGTCCGTTCCTCGGCCCCTGCCCTGACATTACACAAGTGCCATGAACCCTGACGGTGCAGGCACGCCTTTGCTCCCAATGCTAGTCGCCAGACTCGATCAACAGGATCACCTGTTGGATCAATTCGCTCAGGCGTTGCAAACCCTGCTTGCACGCACTGCACACCTTGATCCTGGTGCTATTAGGCCGGTAGTCACTCCGGTGGTCTCTCCCGCAGCTTCTCCGCCTATTGCGTCCACCACCTCGACGGCTGCATCAGCGGCGCCCAGAGGTATGACTGGTTCAGCCCCTCTTCCACAGCGCTTTGGGGGTGAGCCTAGTCAGTGTCGTGGGTTCCTCAACCAGGTGGGTATTTATTTTGAATTAATACCCCACGCCTTTCCGTCTGAGAGGTCAAAGGTGGGGTTCCTAATTTCCCTACTCTCAGACAAGGCCTTGGCCTGGGCAAATCCCTTATGGGAGAGGAACGACCCGGTGATTCAAGATTTTTCTGGTTTTGTCGACGCCTTCCGTAGGGTATTCGACGTACCGGCTCGTTCCGCCTCGGCGGCCAAACTGCTCATGACCATGCATCAGGGTTCACGGACCGTGGCCGAGTACGCTATAGAGTTTCGTACCCTGGCGGCAGAGGTCGGTTGGAACAATGAGGCTCTGGTGGCTGCGTTTTCCCATGGTCTTTCTGACACATTGAAGGACGAGATTGCAGCTAAGGAACTGCCTGTGGTGTTGGAGGAGCTCATCTCTTTCCTGATCCTGATTGACACCAGGCTCAGGGAGAGGCCTTCACTCAGGGAACGCCTGCGGAGGCCTTCCAATCGACTGGCACCTGCGTTTTCTGTCCCACCCGTTCCTCCCTCTCCTCCCACGCCTCCTGGGGATAGCTTGTCTGGTGGGGAACCCATGCAGCTGGGGTTTGCTCACCTTTCCGAGGGGGAGCGGGCCGCTCGGCGTCGGGAGGGTCGCTGCCTGTACTGTGGCCTCGGTGGGCACTTTCGGCAGTCTTGTCCGGTCCGTCCGGGAAACGCTCGCACCTGAGATCATGTCGGGGACAGATCTTGGGTGGAGTTTCCTCGTCCCCGGCGTTCCGCAAGGATAAGCCACTGATCACCGTGGTCCTTTCTTGGACGGAGGGCTCGGTGACGGCCCAGACGTTGGTAGACTCTGGGGCTGGTGGGTTGTTCTTGGACAGCTCGTTTGCTGCACAGCACTCCATTCCCCTGCAGGCTCGCGCTACCCCATTGGTTCTCGAAGCCATAGATGGCAGGCCCCTGCAGCCGCCGCAGGTTACCCACGAGACTCTGCCGATAGAGGCAGCCATTGGGGCTGTTCACAGGGAGTTGGCCTGTTTTCAGGTGATTTCTTCCCCACACTATTCAGTGGTTTTGGGGTATCCCTGGCTCCAGAGGCACAATCCAACCTTCAATTGGCAAACAGCCGAGATTCTCTCATGGTCTCCACAGTGTGGGGCCGGGTGCATCCGGGGGCCGGTTAAGGTATTGTGTGCCTCCTCGGACTCTGCGTTGCCCACCGACTATGCGGAGTACCGGGACGTGTTTGATAAGGTACGCGCTGGTACCTTACCGCCGCAGCGTCCTATCGACTGCGCCATATCCTTGCAACCCGGGGCCACTCCTCCGCGTGGCAGGGTGTACCCTCTCTCGGTTGCGGAGAATAAGGCCATGGAGGAGTACGTTGTGGATGCGCTTTCCCGGGGGCACATTCGTAAGTCTACTTCTCCAGCAGGAGCAGGTTTTTTTTTCGTAAAGAAGAAAGGTGGGGAATTGAGGCCCTGCATCGATTATAGGGGTCTCAATCGGATTACCATTAAAAATGCATATCCGATTCCTTTGATTTCTGAGTTGTTCGACCACCTTAAGGGAGCAACAGTCTTTACCAAACTCGACCTTAGGGCGGCGTACAACCTCGTACGGATCAGACAGGGGGATGAGTGGAAGACCGCGTTTAACACCAGAACCGGGCACTACGAATACCTGGTGATGCCCTTCGGATTGTGTAATGCGCCCGCGGTTTTTCAGGAATTCATAAACGATGTCCTTCGTGATTTGTTGCAGCAGTGCGTAGTGGTTTAACTGGATGACATCTTGGTTTACTCTATCTCCATGGAGTCTCATGTCCAGGATGTCAAGCAGGTGCTGCAACGATTGCGTGAGAACGGACTCTTTTGTAAACTCGAGAAGTGCGAGTTCCATCGATCCCAAGTTGCCTTTTTTGGCTACATAATTTCCGCGGAGGGATTTTCCATGGACCCTCAGAAGGTTGCTGCGGTTCTGCAGTGGCCTCGTCCCAATGGCCTTCGGCCCATTCAGCGCTTTCTGGGTTTTGCCAACTACTATCGGAAGTTCATCAGGAACTTCTCCACATTGGCAAAGCCTCTCTCTGACCTAACCAGGAAGGGGAGTAACCCTCACGAGTGGCCATCCGAGGCCATCATAGCTTTTGAGGCTCTGAAAGCCGCCTTTGCTTCGGCTCCGATTCTTTCACATCCCAATCCTGGGTTGCCCTTCGTCCTCGAGGTTGATGCTTCCGAGACGGGAGTAGGGGCTCTCCTGTCTCAGCGTCGGTCGCCCGATGGACCCCTACTTCCCTGCGGGTTCTACTCCAGGAAGCTTTCCTCTGCAGAGTGCAACTACCAGATTGGAGATCGGGAGTTGTTGGTCATCATCCTGGCTCTCAAGGAGTGGAGGCACCTGCTCGAGGATTCCGCGGTTCCGGTCCTCATTCTTACCGATCACAAGAACCTGACTTATCTTTCGGAGGCCAAGAGATTGACACCCCGCCAGGCCAGATGGGCTCTGTTCTTGTCACGCTTCAACTATGTGGTTTCATATTTGCCTGGTTCCAAGAATGTCAGGGCTGATGCGTTATCACGGCAATACTCTGAGTTGTCCAGGGAAGACTCTGAGCCAATCTCACTTATACCTCCAGATCAGATCCTGGCTGCCATTCGCACCAGTCTGACCTCTCCTCTTGGGGAGCAGATTTTGGCAGCTCAAACTGATGCTCCTCCCGGGAAGCCGGAGGGTAGATGTTTCGTACCCGAGGGATTGCGCACCCGCCTGCTGCGTACCTACCATAACGCCAAAACTGCCGGGCATCCGGGGAAGAACCAGCTGTGTTGGGTCGTCTCTCGCTTATTCTGGTGGCCAACCCTCCGTGCCGACATTGCCTCTTATGTAGCGGCATGTTCGATCTGTGCCCAGAATAAGTCTCCACGGCATCTCCCTTTGGGTCTTCTGCAACCCATTCCCAATGGGGAGCTTCCTTGGTCACATCTAGGTATGGACTTTATTGTAGACCTCCCGGTGTCTCGGGGTCATACGGTCATCCTCATGATCGTCGATCGGTTTTCCAAGATGTGCCATTGCATTCCACTCAGGAAATTACCCACAGCGCAAGAACTGGCCACGGTCTTTTCCAGGGAGATTTTTCGCCTGCATGGGTTGCCTAAGGTGATTGTCTCGGATCGCGGGAGTCAGTTCGTGTCCAGATTCTGGCGCTCCTTCTGCTCCCAGTTGGGTATTAGTCTCTCCTTTTCTTCAGCCTACCACCCGCAGTCCAATGGGGCTGCGGAACGTTCCAATCAGGGCTTAGAACAATTCCTTCGGTGTTATATTTCAGACCATCAGGACGATTGGGCCGATCTCCTGCCTTGGGCAGAGTTTGCCAGGAACTCGGCGGTCAACTCCTCCTCCGGGATGTCTCCTTTCATGGCCAACTATGGGTTCCAACCCGCGGTATTACCTGAGAGGTTCTCACCACAGGACATTCCGGCTGTGGAGAACCATCTTGCTGCCCTGCGTTCTTCATGGGGGCAGATCCAGAGGGCCTTGAGGGACTCAGCTCAGCGCCAGAAGTTCCAGGCTGATCGCAGACGGTTGCCCGCTCCTTCATACCAGGTCGGCGATCGTGTGTGGTTGTCTACTCGCAACCTCAATCTTCGTGTGCCCACACCCAAACTAGCTCCCCGTTTTGTCGGTCCTTTCCGCATTCTCCGCAAAGTGAATCCGGTGGCCTATGCCCTTGCCCTTCCGTCTGGGATGCGGATCTCCAATATCTTTCATGTTTCCCTGTTGAAACCTCTGATCTGCAATCGCTTCACTACCTCTCTGCCTCGGCCCCGTCCTGTCCGGGTTGACGGTCATGAGGAGTATGAGGTGAGCCGGATCCTGGACTCTCGATTGGTGCGAGGTCGATTACAGTTCCTGGTTCATTGGCGCGGTTATGGTCCCGAGGAGCGTTCCTGGGTTCCTTCCGCGGATGTCCATGCTCCTGCCCTCCTCCGCGCTTTTCATACCCGCTTTCCTCAGCCGTTGAGCCGTGGAGGGGGAGGGGCCCTTGAGGAGGAGGTACTGTCAAGGTCCTACCTTTTCCCTGAGGTTATGTTACTCCATGTGCTGGCGTCCATCTTGGATTCTGCTGTGCATGATGGGAATCCTTTTATGCCTTCAGGTCTCTGTGGTCCATCCCCCAGAGGGGTGTGGCTGATGACATATAAGCCTGTGGCCCGCACATGCTCTTTGCACTTGTGTCTTTGTGTTGCTATTACTCTGTTCTGACTCTCGTGACTCTCCTGGTATCTGATTCGGCTTGTGACTTGACTATTCTTTGTATTCTCCCTTGATCTGACCCTCTGTTGCTGAACCCGGCTCGTGACCTATGATTCTCGTCTGCTTTCCTGTACTGTTTTGTCCTGTTGTTGTTGACCCGGCTTGTCTGACTACTCTTTTGTCTCTTCCACCAGCTACACGCCATTGGCGGCGGCCATTACCGCAGCTGAGGTGTCTCGGGGGCCGCGACCTGGTTCCTGGCTGCGTCAAGTCCATCCCCACCATCAGGGGCCCTGGTGAAGGGCAGCCTGGGACTTAGACTCCGTGCCCTGAGGGACTTCGGTCTGTGGGTAGTGGTTGTCGTCAGCCAGTGCGTTACATTGTTAGGCCTGCCTGTCCGTTCCTCGGCCCCTGCCCTGACAGTATCTCAGTGTAATTTCTCCACATTCACCAATCTCAAAAGTTTTCTCTAATGTCAATGATTCCATGTTCTGGTCTATCATGAATCTACGCACAATATTGACAATAGGTTCTTATGACCATAGTTACTCAAATCCTCTTTATTTTTTGTCCTTCTAGATTCACATCCTCCTCTTGGTTCTCTAAGTTGTTGTTTGGTGTCTGCCCCCTCATTCTGCTGTGTTCAACTTCCATGCCAAGTTTTTTTTTTTCAGCTCATCTTAAGAAAAGGGCAAAAAAGAGCAGCTATAAGACAGGAAGAGGATTTAGATTACTGTGTTTCCCCCTCCCCCTTTTTTTTTTTTGGGAGAAGAGAAAAAAAGGAAATGATAAAAAGGGGAGAGGGCATGGGAAGAAGGAAGAGGGGGAGAGGGAGAGAAAAAAAGAAAAGAGAGGACAAAAGGAAAAGAAGAGAGGGAAAAAGAAAAGGGAGAGAGAAAATAAAAAGAGAAGACTTACCTCCAGCAAGGCCTCAGCAAGGCCGACCTACATCAAAGCCGTACAAAGTCACACTAAAGTTCCTGGGACTAAATAGTGGAAGGGACGGGGTAAAAGGGAAACAAATTTCTTCCTTATCCTAGAAGGAAAAAAAATGGATTTTAAGTAAGGGCAAAAAAGCCAAGATGCCAGCCATCTTAGACACGGCAGGCATCCGCGCATGCGCCTTGTGGCCGGGAAGACGCCGGGACATTTAGAAAAGCCGGAAATGGGAGCATGCCAGCTCTATAGGGGAGCAGGAGAAAAATAAAGAACAAGCCAAACGGAGGAAAGACAAGCATCTGGGGAGACAGCCAGAACACAGAAAAGCGAAAAAAAAAACCCAGAGGAACAGAGAAGGAGTGCATGAAAAGTCATGGAAAAAGGACAGGTATAGCTGCTCTCTCTGTCCTAAGCTCCAGCAAATGCCATGAACCTGTTGGCAGGTATCGTGCTACTGGATGAACAACAACTGCTGTACCAAAGGACCCCCAGAAGGGACTCCCTATCTTATCAGCCCCTTTAGCTGCCCAAGAGTAGGGACTATAACTGGGAGAGGCTGAACCCAGGTGGAAGCTGCTCATGGGAGAGGTAAGGACGACCAACTTACATTCACGGACCATGCGGTATGAGGAAACAAAGGAGAATGCTGGGGGTACCTTAATCCTTTCTTTTTATAAATTCATTGGTCTTGAGGGAGGAGTCTAAGGCATAGATTATCACAGGTATGCTGCCATGGAGGCACCAGGAAAAGAAGTTAAAGAAATCTCTTCAAAGTGAGACAAAGTACCCATTTAGTTGTTTTTGAAACATGTATCCCTAGTGTAAGATTTAAGTCTTACCTCTGATTCTAGTGACAGCTTTAAATTCTTGGCTTTCCTTGTCTTATATTCAGTCCAGGACAAATAGAAAGAATACATCTCTTGAGCAGACAGTAATAAAAATTGAATAGGGGTTCTATTCCTTCCCTAAGGTGTTTGGGTCCTGATGAAAAGGAGTGGATCAAAGATCTTTGATAGTAATAATACTAGGGATGCACCAATGCCGTTATTTTACCATAAGTCCGAGTATCGATACTTTCAGCCAAGTATTCACCGATACCGAGTACTGATACTTTGGCGGTGGACTTGAGCCCATACAAAATGTATGGACTCAAATCGCACTGCAAAGAATTGCATGCGATTTGAACAGGACTGCTGCCGAAATCACATGCGGTTTCCTGCACAGCTCCTGTTTGAAACCAGGCTTGTCATAGTGACTTTGAGTTCACACAGGTGCAGCACGGGAAACCTCCCTGCATGACTGGTTACACCAGTTGCAGCTCCTGATCCCACTGTGGACATCAGCAGTTGTGACTAGGGCTCCTCCTGCCTCTTGCCACTCTCCCACCAGCCTCCAGCGGCTCTCTCCCTGCAGCCTCCAGTGGTTCCAGTCATCAACTAGACCCCATTGCCCACCACCCCCCTGGTCCCGCTCTACCAGACTGACGATCCCCCACAGTTAGACAATGAAAAGCTGATTCACAAGCCTCGGCCTCTAGGAGGCATTATATTGCTAATAATGTTCTTTAAATGTTTGATCATCGCCTGTCATACTCCTTATTGGTGATTTATTGTATGGCATCCTTGTGCGGGTGAACAGTTGTTTGTACTACTTAGTGTTTCAATACAAACTTTTGACAAAGAAAAGCTGATTCATAGGTTCAGGGATTTGAAATACCTGCTGCTTTCTCATCTCTCCTTGCAAAGCTGACAGTACAGGCTAAATGGTTTCTGATTGGTTAGCGCCATCCATGTGACAGCATTCTTGTTCAAATTGCATGCAATTCTTTGCGGTGCGATTTGAGCCCATCATCTTGTACGGGTTCAAATTGCACCGTAAAGGTATCGGTATTCGGTATCAGAAGCATTTGCTCGAGTATGAGTACTTGTGCAAGTACTCAACATTGGCATCGATCGGTATCAGTGCAACCCTAAATAATACCTAACATACGAAAGGAACCTTGTGTCCCTACAGATTTAAAACCCTACTACTTGCTGGCTGAACAAAAATGTCTGGTTTGTGTAGAGCTAGAGGTTTTTTTAGGAACTGCCTCAGATTTTGATTGGACTGTTTTTTCTCTGTTCCTTGTAGTAAGCTTTGCTGATGTCTCAAGTGTACTGACCAACTCAGAAGCACAAAAATGAACTTGCAGTTTATCACTTTCTCATTTGTAATGATGGCCTTTAGAGGACAATAACACAAGTATGCAATGACTCTAAAATGCGTATGATGATGGGGTTGACACTTTCTGTTTCCTGTTCTTTTATCATTCTGAGAAATGATTGTAAAGAATGTTATATGCTTTAGGCCAACACCTCTACAGTACGAGAATCTTAAACTTGCCAAGCAAGATCTTCTATCTACAGCATGTGAATGTTGCTGAACATACTGTACCACAAGGGCATTAATGTTTTTAATTTAAACTATGTTGCACCATGTAATAAAAGTTTGTGCCCCTTCATGTGAGCAATGTTATCTAAAGTATCACAGCGGATCTAAACTCTCTCAATCAATATTAACTATTTTTAATCCTTATGCTGCTAGCATTAGTAAATAGGAAGGTATATTAGTTTTACTTGTTTAAAAGTTTTAGATTTATTTTTACATTTCTACAATTGCTTCCTGTTTTTTGGCCTGGGAAAAATGATGTCATACATCCCAGGAGTCTTTATGGGCATTTGTTTTCTTTCATCTGCATGCCTGAACTAAGCGCTGGTTGACATCTGTGTGGTCATGCAAGGCACGAGAGCCCATTCATTTGAATGTACTCCCATGCCCCGGGACACACAGAGAAGAAGTCCCTGCACGACTTTGGAAAATGCAGCCCGCACTGGAACCGAGGTTCCCAGTATTGTTATGAATTCCAGTGCGGGTGGCATGCCATTAGACCTTCATTCACTGTTCATCAAATAGCGATATTTTTGTTTGTTTATGAAACTAGGTTTTATTTATAAAGACGTTATATATCACAAGTTAACGACTAAATCTGTGTCTGTAGTGCATGTTCAAACCTTAATACCATAAATAATAACATGTTATTAGATTTTTACTCCAGGAGTATATGAGTTTGGCAATTCTACAGAAATGCTTAAATAATGCATTACAATTTAACTAAACCCATTAGATTTTAGTTGACTAAAATGTACTATGGATTTTAGTCAACTCAAATACAACTAAAACTAAAACAATTTAGATGTCTAAAATATGGCTAAAACTAAAATGGCATTTTAGTCAAAATACTATGACTAAAACTAAATCAAAATTCGATGTCAATATTAACACTGCTGGGCACATCTGGCAGTGGTGCAAAGCTTACCTTCTTAATGTTCACCAGCTTCACACTGTTATTTGAATGAAAGAGAAATGCAGACATGTGACCACGTTAAAAATCCTTAATAAATGTTAAAAATGAATAGATTTTTATTATTTTTCACATCGCATCCTTTATAGAAATGCATTTGAGTGACATTGACCTTAATCTATGGGACTCGAACTTGTAAATTCAAAAGTGCCCATTTTGAAGGCTTCTGCGTTAAGGCTTTACAGATACTCTAACCCCTTCACGCCTAAGGGTAAAACAAATCTTAAAGCCTAAGCACAATTTTGTAATGTTGACATGTGTTAGTAAAACCATCCATATCATCACAACTACTTTGTACATCCAGGTGAATTATACCTTGTTTTTTTTTCAGGACAAATTGGGCTTTCATTTGGTGGTAAGTGGTAATGGACATCTCCTGATTTATTATCAAAGGAAAACTGGCCCAAAATAGTAAAAACAATTTTTTTTTAAATTTAGCTGTGTGTTTGTTACTACCATAACCTACCACCAAAGAACCACCCAAAATAAATAACTAAAAGTACCTTTTTGAAGGCTTATATACAAGTTATTGGCCATATAAGGGGTATGGGGACTCAGGTACTGCCCTAAGGGACCCCATGTTGATGGGGACTAGGGCCTCTTCCCCACAACCCTGGGCTGTGGTTGTAAATAAAACCCAGCTCTTGACGATCGCAGCGATACCATATATGTTTATGTTATTTGTTGTTTGTACCCGAAGTATAGCCCCGAAACAATAGTGCGCATTTTGTTGGGTTTTTTTTTAACCTAAAAACACACTGACACCATTTGTTTTTAAACTCTGACCTTTGACCCTGACCTTTTGACCTTGACCTAACCACTTACCCTGGCATTGAACTAGATCAGACCTTGATCTAGATATGTTTTCTTTATTTTTTATTTTATTTTTTAATATTTATTTATCTTTTTTTTTTTTATGCCAGGAGTTAGAGAGATACAATGTATCTCTCTCCTCCAGTCATAGAGAGAGGAAAAAAAAACAAGGGGGCCGGGCTGTACAGTGACTGATCACTGTGATAGCCAAGCACAGCGATCATGTGACCGGATTGGGAGTCCCGGGTCCCGATTGTTAGAATGGGACCCGGTGCTCTCAGTGACACCCTGGTCTGTGTGCTGGGAGCATGCTGTGCCCCATCGTTGATGTCAGTGGGAGAAACTGTGCCCCATCATTGGTGTCATTGGGAGAAATGGTGCCCCATCATTGGTGTCATTTGGAGAAATGGTACCCCATCGTTGGTGTCATTGGGAGAAATGGTGCCCCATCGTTGGTGTCATTGGGAGAAATGGTGCCCCATTGTTGATGTCAGTGGGAGAAATGGTGCCCCATCGTTGATGTCAGTGGGAGAAATGGTGCCCCATCGTTGGTTTCATTTGGAGAAATGGTGCCCCATCGTTGATGTCAGTGGGAGAAATGGTGCCCCATCGTTGATGTCAGTGGGAGAAATGGTGCCCCATCGTTGATGTCAGTGGGAGAAATGGTGCCCCATCATTGGTGTCATTGGGAGAAATGGTGCCCCATCATTGGTGTCATTGGGAGAAATGGTGCCCAATCATTGGTGTCAGTGGAAGCAATCGTGCCTTGTATCAGTGGAAGGAACAGTTCCCCAAGGGCCAGATGAAGGCAAGCAAAGGGCCACATGCCATGCTGGAGAAATCCTGCTTCCCAGCTGCATTTACCATTATAAAAGAGGTAACTTTAAATTTCTTTTAAGACATTTACCATGCCAAACTAACTTAAAAATGCCTGTTTACTAGAAGAAAATACAGAACACTTTGGAAGGATTTTAAGTTTTAAATGTTCAGCTTTTGTTTTATTTATTTGAAATACAAGGAACGTACAATTCAGTATGTTAAGGTCATGTTTCTACAAAACATGCTATCTACTACATAATATTTTTGTTGCTGTATTTTTTATGGTTTGTATGCTGGACTCCAAGCCAAACATTGTCGGCTTGATTTACTAAGGAATAGAAGCTGTTTAGAAGGAAATGTCCACTTTGTAACGTGAATCTTAGCAAATATGCTAAACATATTCATTTGGAAAACTCAGTCATGTGCTTCAGAATTTTGTTTTAATTTTCCTTGCACACAATTGGGTATTCAATGTTAATGTGGCTTCTCCCTTTTTTGTTTTTTAACTAACTTTCACTTTGCGAGATCAATATATACTTTCTAAAATAAATAGTCACGTTGCTAGGTGACTAGCCTCTACTCTTTTAGTAAATGAACCCTACTGTGTTCTCACTTTAAGATGCATCCATATTCACTTTTAGTGATGTCCTTGATGTTTGAGTCGAATGTAAGTTCATCTCGAACATTGGCCGTTCGTGTAGTTGGCGAACACACAAACGGTAAGGGCTATTCACTTGCCGTGCCCCACAATGCACTGAGCTCTGACAGTGCATTGTGATTGGCCAAAGGTCAGGTGCAATGCTTATGTTAATCACAGCACAAATAGGCGGAGATAGCAGTGATGTCACCACTAGCCTTGCCCAATTGTTTACATCTAAATGACAAATGTCAGCTAGTGGGTGAGGACAGGCCGATGGGCATTGTTTTTTTATTTCAGTGAGTCGGTGTCATCATGACAACGCTGGACGCCATGAATGACTATGGATTACAACGATGGAACCATTTTTCTTTTTTTTTATAAATTAAAGGACTTGTCAAAAGCTGTTGTTTTGTTTTTATTCACATTTTATACTTTTTTGGTGAATGGGTAGGCCATGCTCATTCACAAGGGGGGGGGGCGGGATATAGGGGCCCCCTTGTCAAAGGGGACTTCCAGATTTCAATAAGTCACCCCCTGCAGACCCCCACAACCACAGCCCAGGGTTGTGGGGAAGAGGCCCTAGTCCCCATCAACATGGGGTCCCTTAGGGCAGTACCTGAGTCCCCATACCCCTTATATGGCCAATAACTTGTATATAAGCCTTCAAAAAGGTACTTTTAGTTCTGAGTACAATAGACTTGCTATAAGTTCGAAGTTTGTGGTTGAACTTTTGTTAGGTTGGCAACTTAGAACAGAATACTGCACCAAATAAGCAAAGTTGACACAGCAACAACAGTGATAACAGCAAATTAAAGTATCCAGCAGCTTGTCCTCTGCAACCAGTAGCCTATACCCTCTTTAGGGTACACTCTAGGTAAAGACTATGACGGTATATGCAGTCCTCTACAGAGGAACCTCTGACGATTGGCAACCAGGGTAAAGTTCCTGTATGGTAGAGGGTTGGTATACTGCCATTGGCTACTAGTCTTCAGCCAGCTAGTGTTGGGGCCCAGGCTTTAAGGTAGTGCACATAGGTACAGTCAGGGGCGTATTTACCATAAGGCAAACAAGGCAGTTGCCTAGGGCAGCATTTTTCAGGGGGGCAGAACTGCCCCCTGGAAGAAGGGACACTTGCGGCATGGGGACCAGGTGGGAACTGAGAGACTGCTTGATGGTGTATGCAGAGCCCAACTCTCATTCCCAGTGATGTCTGGAGCTGTAGAAGTGAGTGACTTTCTCTTTGAGTGGGGGGGGGGTAGGGGTGTTATTGGTCAATGTCAGGCGGGGGTTGGGGTCCGATTTTTGTGTTGCCTAGGACAACACAAAACCTAAATTCACCACTGGGTACAGTCCCTTTAAAGTCTGCATGCATTGATTCAAAACCGCTACATAGATGATTAGACTTTTTATTCTCAGCCTCTGCTAGCGGCGGTAGAAAGATTATGGCCCAGGGCACTCCGGTCACAACACCCTGATCCTCAGCACTCTGGTCCTCCCCTGGCCATCATTGGTAGCAGACAAGTGTGCACTCAATGACAGAGATGTGCACTCTCCCTGCAGCAAGACTTGGTATTAAAAAAAAAAAAAAAACAGCGCAAAAAAAAATTATATATATAAATAAATAAATCACAAAACTTAATTGAAAAATATATAAAATAATATATAATGTCCAAATCAAAAGTGCAAAAAAAAAAAGTCCCAATCCAAAAAATGAAGATATCCTAAATCCAATGTGCTCCGCAGAAAAGGCTCACTCCTGGCTCCAATTAGCTCTGGGAGAAGTCATTAAGCTAGGGCCTCACATACTTTTTCCTCCCTGCATTGTGAATGTTTACATGTTATGTGCAATTAAACCATGGCTACATCTAATGTTTGTGTAGTATTATGTTCAGCAGACTGTGTTCTTCTATTGTTGTGACTTAGATGACGTTCAGAGCACATTTTATGCCCAATTCATGCCAAACTCCACGTAATCCCAAGGGGTTCACATACTTTCTCTTGCAACTGTATGTGATTTTAGTGTTTTGAGTGAATGTCACTTTTTGACATTTTTAAATTTCCCGCCGTTCCGTCCCCGTACGTCCCGACGTCGCAGGGAACGGAACCCAGAAGACAGATGCCGGCATCGGCTGGAGGATATTCCCGGGGACACTGCAGGAGGGACATTGCGGGAGCGAAGGACAAGGTAAGTGAAGAAGAGATCCCGGAGCAACGCTGCAGGGTATTCCCGAGTATAGCTCGGGGTTACCGCTTGTGGTGCTGAAACTTTACCCCGAGCTACACTCGGGAATACCGCCAGGGAGGTTAATGGTGACTGAGATTCTTCCAGTGTAGACAACAAAATGTCAGTTACAGCACTACGTGTGTGTAAGCTCTAATCCTCAATCACTGCACACTGAGGAGAAACCACTGACCCTAGCTGGGGGCTGAAGAAAATCTTGTAGCAGGCCAGATGTGGCCCCTCCTTTGTTATATTTGCAGGTGATGAACCTATCAGAGGGCCCGTGTGTTTTCTCCAGCTTGTTATTCCAGGATAGAACCCTCAGACCCTCCACCTTTACAGCTTTCTTCAAAATAAGATGGAGTTCAGGAAATAGTTTTGTGGCGCCTTGGTCAGTACTGGCCCCAGGGACGTCACTACAGGCATAACTTTAGGAAAACACTTTGGGGTGGATTTACTAAAGGCAAATAGACTGAGCACTTTGCAAGTGCTGTTGCTCCAGAGCTTAGTGAATGCGGTGAAGCTCTGCTGACTTCCATCATCCAATCATGTGCAAGCAAAAATGCTGTTTCTTAAAATTTCCTTGCATGTGATTGGATATTCATTGTAAAGTGAAGCTTTATCCTATTTACTAATCTCTGGAGCAGCTGCACTTGCAAAGTGCACAGTCTATTCGCCCTTTATCAACTCCTTTGTGTACAAGACACTGCCAATGGAATTCAGGAAGAGCCGGCTGGACTGATTGGTGGATACCACTGACTCTCTCCTCGTCTCATTCAGTTGGCACTGAAGAGAATACTAATGAACTCTGTGCGCACAATTCACCCCATTTGTCTAAACGTTACCCTGCCCTGAATGTCCCACATCACTGCTACCAATGACTGCTCATTGTCTGCATCGTATTAATAAAGCTATTGAGGAAAAAAAGAACAAAAAAGCAGCCCTGAAAGAATCTACTATAGGACGTTAGTTATTGGCTGCTCTGTGGTCACGCCTTCTTCCTAGGTTGGCGACATACGGCAGCAGTCGTGTACGCCCATTTGGCTGGACGTCACCGAAAGGAGGGGCTGCGGTGGAGTGCGGCTGCGCTCCGGTGTCGCTCTTGTCTCTGCGGTCGCTGATAATAACAGCAGCTCCATCATGTTGGTGTGCAGTGTCAGTGCTGGATACCGCCGTACTATGGGGGGACAGCCTGGGCGCTGAGGACACCGCGGGGGGATTACTGCGACCACCGCACAGCCTCTTCTACCACCGACAGCAGGAGGACGTGCCCGGGCACTGGGGGCTATCGTCTGACTACCAGCTGGAGGGCTCTGCCTGGCCTGGCCTCCTTTCTTCTCCTGCCCGCAGATGTAAGTGAGCGGCACCCAACCCGCTGAGCGCAGGCCAACAATCGCTACACTCTGCCCCCCCCCCCTCCCCTCCTATACAGCCGTGCCCCCCCCCATACTGCCCATTCACTCAGCACTGTGCCCCTCCTCCCTGACCATTCAGTGGGTACCCACCAACATGTGCCCCTCCTCCCTGGCCATTCAGTGTGTACCCACCAATATGCGCCCCCTCCTCTCTGGCCATCCATTCAGTGTGTACCCACCAATATGTGCCCCTCCCCCCTGACCATTCAATGTGTATCCACCAACAAGTGCCCCCTCCTCTCTGGCCATTCAGTGTGTACTCCCCAATATGCGCCCCCCCCCCCCGCCCATTCAGTGTGTACCTGCCAACATGTGCCCCTCCCCCTGACCATTCAGTGTGTACCCACCATGTGCCCCCTCCTCCCTGGTCATTCAGTGTGTACTCCCCAATATGCGCCCCCCCCCCGCCCATTCAGTGTGTACCCACCATGTGCCCCCTCCTCCCTGGTCATTCAGTGTGTACCCCCCAACACGTGCCCCCTCCTCGCTGGTTATTCAGCTGTACCCGCCAACAGGTGCCCCCTCCTTCTTGGTCATTGTGCGGGTACCCACCAACACGTGCCCCCTCCTCCCTGGTCATTCAGCGTGTACCCGCCAACACGTGCCCCCTCCTCCCTGGTCATTCAGCGTGTACCCGCCAACACGTGCCCCCTCCTCCCTGGTCATTCAGCGTGTACCCGCCAACACGTGCCCCCTCCTCCCTGGTCATTCAGCGTGTACCCGCCAACACGTGCCCCCTCCTCCCTGGTCATTCAGCGTGTACCCGCCAACAGGTGCCCCCTCCTCCCTGGTCATTCAGCGTGTACCCGCCAACACGTGCCCCCTCCTCCCTGGTCATTTTGCGGGTATCCACCAACACGTGCCCCCTCCTCCCTGGTCTTTCAGCGGGTACCCGCCAACACACACCCCCTCCTCCCTGGTCATTCAGCGTGTACCCGCCAACAGGTGCCCCCTCCTCCCTGGTCATTCAGCGCGTACCCGCCAACAGGTGCCCCCTCCTCCCTGGTCATTCAGCGGGTACCCGCCAACAGGTGCCCCCTCCTCCCTGGTCATTCAGCGGGTACCCGCCAACAGGTGCCCCCTCCTCCCTGGTCATTCAGCGGGTACCCGCCAACACGTGCCCCCTCCTCCCTGGTCATTCAGCGGGTACCCGCCAACACGTGCCCCCTCCTCCCTGGTCATTCAGCGTGTACCCGCCAACACGTGCCCCCTCCTCCCTGGTCATTCAGCGTGTACCCGCCAACACGTGCCCCCTCCTCCCTGGTCATTCAGCGTGTACCCGCCAACACGTGCCCCCTCCTCCCTGGTCATTCAGCGTGTACCCGCCAACACGTGCCCCCTCCTCCTTGGTCATTCTGCGGGTATCCACCAACACGTTCCCCCTCCTCCTTGGTCATTCTGCGGGTATCCACCAACACGTGCCCCCTCCTCCCTTGTCATTCAGCATGTACCTGCCAACACACGCCCCCTCCTCCCTGGTCATTCAGCGTGTACCCGCCAACAGGTGCCCCCTCCTCCCTGGTCATTCAGCGGGTACCCGCCAACAGGTGCCCCCTCCTCCCTGGTCATTCAGCATGTACCCGCCAAACACGTGCCCCCTCCTCCCTGGCCATTGTGTGTACCTGCCAACATGTGCCACCTCCTCCCTGGCCATTTAGTGTGTACTCGCCAACATGTGCCCCCTTCCCCGTTGCCTGCAGTGCCCACCAAGCCAGTAGGAGAATAGATGTGCCCTCTCCTCCTATAATGTTCCTTCACTCTGCAGAGTGTGCCCACCAAGATGTGCCCCCTCCTCCCTATCCATCCACCCTTCACTGTGCCCTCTCCTATGTTGTGCATTCACCCTGCAGATTGTGCCCAACAAGATGTGCCCCCTCCTCCCTGGCCATTCACCATGCACTGTGCGCTCTCCTCCCATACTGTCCATTCACCCTGCAGTGTGTGCCCACCAAGCCAATAAGAGAATCGATGTGCCCTCTCCTCCTCCTCCTGTACTGTCCATTCACTCTGCAGAGTGTGACCACCAAGATATACCCCCTCCTCCCTGCACTGTGCCCCTCCTCCCTATACTGTCCATTCACCCTGCAGAGTGTGCCCATCAAGATGTGCCCCCTCCTTTCTGCCCATTCACCCAGCACTGTGCCCCCTTCTCCCTGGCCATTCAGTGTGTACCTACAAACATGTGCCCCCTCTTCCCTATCCATCCACCCTGCACTGTGCCCCCTCCTACTATACTGTTCATTCACCCTGCAGTGTGTGCCCACCAAGATGTGTGGTGTGCCTCCTCTTCTCTTTACTGTCCATGCATCCTGTAGTGTGTGCTCACCAAGCCAGTAAGAGGTGTGATGTTCCCACACCTCTTTGTATTCTCTATTCACCCTGCAGTGTGTGCCCACCAAAATGTATGATGTGCCCTCACCCCCTATATTGTCTATGTATCCTGCAGTGTGTGCCCCTTCCCCACTATACTACCCAAGTATTCTGCATTGTGTGCCTACCAAGTTGTGCGATATGTCCTCTCCTCCCTGTACTGCCCATGTATTCTGAAGTGCATGCCTACCAAGAGGTGTGATATGCTCCCCTTCTACTGATACTGCCCATGTATCCTGTATAAGATATGTGAAGGTTCCCTCTTCCTTGTTTTTTCACCTTGCATTGTGTGCCCACTAAGCCATTAATATGCCTGTTGTACCTCCTCCTCCTGTCCATCTACCTTACACTGTGTGCCCACTACATTAAGATTCAGTGTGCAATGTGTTCCCACTAAGCCATTAATATGCCTGTTGTGCCGCCTCCTTCTGTCCATCTACCTTGCACTGTGTGCCCACTACACCATTACGATTTAGTGTGCAATGTGTTCCCACTAAGCCAGTAACTTTTGTGTCATTCTTCCTCTTCCTTGTACTGTCCATTCACCCTGCAATATGTGTGCACTAAACCAGTAGGATGTTTGACATTCCTGCCTCTTCCTTGCAGTCTATGCACTCTGCAGTGTGTGCCCACTAAGCCAGCTGGATTGTTTGTGATGTGCCAGTATTCCATATACTATCCATTCACCCTGCAGTGTGTACCAGACTATGTGCCCCCTAATGCACTAAGATGGGAAATGTGCCACCTCTTCCATGTATTATCCATTAAATTTACTTTGTGCCCATCAAGGCACTGAGAGGTGTGATGTGCCCCCACCACCTTGTTCTTTACATTCACTCTGCAGCATTTGCCAGATTGTATGTCCACTAAGGTACTGAGGTGGATGATGCACCCATTCCCTTGTGTAATGTCATTTTTATTAACTTGCAAAGCCGAGAATTTATCCAGTAGGGTACCAAGACAAGTTATGTGATCATTTTATCTGTGTACGGCCTGTTTACAATGCCGATTACTGTGTGCTAGTTCCACATGCCCACTAGACCACTATGGTGTGTGATGGACCCCTTCCTCCATGTGTTGCTCATTCACTCTGCATAACCCAGTGTAAGGCAGCGCTATGTGCCCATTAGGACACATTTTATTTGTACTCCTACCACTTCTCCATTGCAGAACCTTGTCTGTACTAATATTATGAGCCAACTAGGTCACTAAGATGTGCATTGTGCCCCCTCCTGCATGTACTGTTTATTTAGTATGCAAATCTAAGTTGTGTGTGCCCACTAGGCCACTTAGATCCAATTTACCCCACTTCAATGTACTGCAAAATCCAGTGTGTGCCCACTAGGCACGAAGATGTGGGCTGTACCCCTCCTCCATGTATTATCAATTCATAGTGCAGAATCCTGTGTGTGCCAGTGCTTTGCCCACTAGGTTGTGTGGTGTACCTTTCCTCCATGGACTGTCCATTCACAATGCAGAATCCTGTGTGCGCCACGGCTTTGCCCACTAGGTCATTAAGATATTTGAGATACTACTCCTCCTCCATGGACTGTCCATTCACAGTTCAGAACCCTGTGTACCAGGGCTTTGCTCACTAGGGCAGTAAGGTGTGTGGTGGACCCTTACTCCATGCACTGTTCATTAACCATGCTGGATCCTGTGAGTCTCCGTGATTTGTGCACCCCCTGGGCATAAAGATATGTTGTGTTGACCCCAGTGTTTACCAATAAAGTGTGCCCACGAAAGCCATTAGATGGACCCCATCCTGCTTGTGTTGCCCATTCCCAGTGTGTACCAGTGACATGTACCCACTAAAGCCATGAGGTGGATGACAGACCCCCTCCTCCCTGTGTTGCCCATTCCCCAGTATGTACCAGTACAACGTACCTACTAAAGCCATGAGATGGATAATAGACCCCCTCCTCCTTGTGTTGGCTATTCCCCAATATGTACCCACTAAACCATGAGATGGATAACAGACCCCCTCCTCCCTGTGTTGTCCATTCCCCAGTATAAACCAGTAAGGTTTACCCACTAAAGCCATGAGATGGATAATAGACCCCCTCCTCCCTGTGTTGTCCATTCCCCAGTATGCACAAGTAATGTGTACCCACTAAAGCCATGAGATGGATAACAGACCCCCTCCTCCCTGTGTTGCCCATTCCCCAGTATGCACCAGTAATGTGTACCCACTAAAGCCATGAGATGGATAACAGACCCCCTCCTCCCTGTGTTGTCCATTCCCCAGTATAAACCAGTAAGGTTTACCCACTAAAGCCATGAGATGGATAACAGACCCCCTCCTCCCTGTGTTGTCCATTCCCCAGTATGCACAAGTAATGTGTACCCACTAAAGCCATGAGATGGATAAGACCCCCTCCTCCCTGTGTTGTCCATTCCCCAGTATGCACCAGTAATGTGTACCCACTAAAGCCATGAGATGGATAATAGACCCCCTCCTCCCTGTGTTGCCCATTCCCCAGTATGCACCAGTAATGTGTACCCACTAAAGCCATGAGATGGATAATAGACCCCCTCCTCCCTGTGTTGCCCATTCCCCAGTATGCACAAGTAATGTGTACCCACTAAACCAGGAGATGGATAACAGACCCCCTCCTCCCTGTGTTGTCCATTCCCCAGTATGCACCAGTAATGTGTACCCACTAAACCATGACATGGATAATAGACCCCCTCCTCCCTGTGTTGCCCATTCCCCAATATGCACCAGTAATGTTTACCCACTAAACCTTGAGATGGATAACAGACCCCCTCCTCCCTGTGTTCCCTATTCCTCCATAGACCCCCGTGTAAGAAAAAGGTGGGCGATGTGATCCCCAGTGTGAATAAAATGAGAAGCTGTGGTTGGTAGGTGCTGATCTGTATGTGAAGGGAGCCATCTCCATTCAGATAAGCCATTACACACCCATTCATACAGCAGGTCTCAATTCTTTCGGTGATCTCGGATTAGTATGTGTCATTTCATTCTAGATCTTGCAGGTAAGCCATCGCGTTGCAGGGAAAATCATGCCCGAGGTATGCACAGTCTGATTGTTATCTATGCAGGGAATGTGCCAATAATCCGTGCTATTCGCAGCCCTTCATTAGTCACACCTGTGACACATGTGTACTAAGGGTACATTCACAGGATCCTGCTATGAATGGAATGCAGGCATGTGTGGCTTTGTGTGGAGATAACAGGCATTGGTATTACTGTATCGGTTGTAATGTACAGGAGACGGGGAATGCAGCCGCAGCAGCTTGATATGTAGATGCTGACATCCATGCTTTTATTTAACGTGTGCATATCTTTGCTTATTATGCATGGCCAGGAGCATTTCATAGGTGTGGTGATCACTGAATAGACGAATGTTTACCCTTTACACCCTGAACACATTTTTCTGCATACAGGTGGGATGGGTGAGATCATTTCTCTCCACATTTTTTTTTTTTGTTTGATATTATTGCCTGGTAGCAGATTGTTGTCCTGCTTGGGGCATTTGCCATTTCCCATGACTGCATATTTTGATGAAGACAGCCGAGCTGATGCAAGATCTGAGCTACTGTGTCTATATGGGCTGTAAATACCTGAGTATCGTTTACTGTGCACAGCTTGTGTGTGCTTTTCATGACATGACTTTTACACTGCTTCTGTGTGGATATACAAGTTTATGTTCATATGCTTGAGAGAGAATACATTCCAACCATTGACCGCAGGTTTCCCTGATACCAGCTGGCACATGAAGAGTAAATATGCTATTTGAGTAGCTGGTTTAAAGAAAGCTGGGTGTTCTGCTGATCACTGCACTGTATATATCAATGCTGTGACCATATGGATGGATTTGTAGGTGCTAGTAGCTCTACAAAAAAAGTGTGTGTGTATATACAGTGTGTGTATGTATGTATGTATGTATGTATACATACATGCACACTTTTAGATTAAAAAAAAAATTTTGATAATATGTATATAGGTTATGTATTCTATACATGATATGCATGCTTGAATATATTTTATTAATATCTGAAATTCTTTTGATAATATGAAATATATAGGTTCTGTACCATGTAAAGGAGAAACTTGCCTGAATAGATTTATTGATGTATAAAGTTCTTTTGAGAATCTATGTATAGGTTCTGTATCACTTAAAGGATAAACCTGCCTGTATATATTTCAGATATGATTCTTTTGATAATCTAAGTATCAGTTCTGTATCACATAAATGATAAATATGTCTGGTTTTTTTTTTTTGTATTCTCCGCAACATTTTGTTCTTGTACTACGAAGCTTTGTTGGTTCATTCATGATTCAAGGCCTTTGTCTTTTTTTTGTAGTGTTTACAGCAGTCTTTGGTAAATGCGTCACTAATACATTTTGTGTAAAATTAAATCCAGGCAAAGCTTTTTGGATGAAATTTGTTGTTGTTTACCATATTCATGGGCAGTGCACAAAATTCAGCACCCTTGCTGTTTTGATTTTGTTAAATGGGATGAAGAATACGAGTAATAAGATTGCATTTGCTCAAGTATGTAGCTATTGTGAAACCCAACCCCCCCCCCCCAAATATTTGCCTTAATGCTCAACAGGCCTATAACTTGGGTTAGCTAAATGTTATTTAGGTTTACATATGAAAAATATTAACTATATGTAGCAAGTTAATCTATTTGTATATGTGAGTAGCAGTTTTAAAAACCTTGCTCATGAGTTTAGTTTGAACTTGTATAAGGCTGTTTTTACACTAGTGCGCTGCGGGTTGGGCACAGCGCGCTGGTACGCGCAGTTTACACGGTTTTTAGGTGTGATCCCATTTACTATTATTAGAGCGTTTGTTTCCATGAAAGCACTTTAAAAAGTGCTTTGATGCACTTTCATGAAAAAGCATAAACTAATAAAGTCAATGGGATCACACCTAAAACCACATATAAAGTGCACATACCAGCGCGCTGTGCCCAAACCGCAGTGCACTGGTGTGAACCCAGCCAAACGGTATGGAAGCAGCCATATTGCGCAGGCTTTAGTAGGCCTTATGTTACATTTTGTATATCTTCTCATCACATTGATTATAAATAATAGAATCTCTAGTCTTTAATGAGGGAAAATGCCCACAGTGCTTACACGTACCTTTTTTAGAAGTGTGTGTGTTTTCTTTGTACTAATAGGTGCACTTTAAAGATAAGGCTTTCTAATTGTGGGCAGGTATTTGTGTATAGAAAACGTCAATTTCCCAGAAATACAGATTTTTTTTTTTTTTAAGTCCGCAAACGTGCAACTATAACGTAAAAACCCGTAAGTGTCCGCAAAAAAGTGCAAGTGCAGAAACACACACACGAAAAACGTGCACTTAGGGGTGTGTTTGTCCTACCCCCGAAAGGGTTGGACCGTTCACCCGATCCCCCGGGGCACGAAGCTCCTGACAGGGACAAGGTTCCCATTTGGTCCTCCTGGCCAAAAGGCCTGGTGGACCACCGTTCCTTATGCCCAGCCGAAGCCGGACATTCAGTACTAGGCAAGGGGGTTCTCCCGAAGAGAAAACCCCCTAGGGATCAGGGGAGGAAGGAACCGTATGGCCACACATCCTCCCCCTAGACTTCAGGTAAGGCCCGAGGACCCACACCCTCCATCCGTGAAAAACACACACATAAGAAAGCAAAAAGTGACAAAACGTGGGAGTGGTTTAAATAAATAGAATAAAATAAAAAAGTGGTACCGTGCCTAATAGTGCACAGACCAGGCCCTGAGGCCTGTAGCAAAAATTGCCCTGGACTTAGCCAAAAGACCTGGTCCTTAGGGCGCTGTGCAAAAAGAGGTGAAAAACAGTGGCCATGTGTCATCTTCACACCGTGGGGTCCCACACCCAAGTGTTACTAGTGACACCCCTGAGAGCGTCTTCCCCAGGGGGCACTGAGTTTGCGGACTTTTTGCGTCCCCGACCCCAGGCCAGACCAAGGTAGCATGCTCAAACCAGGAGGTACTGGGTCTTTCCGGTCTCCCCAGAGGAATTACTCCCAAGGCCCCAGAACGAATCATGGCGCTCCCTGGTTTCTGTCCCTCCGGTACTAGCCTTCCGGACCCCCATCATACCAGTGAGGGTACTATACACCAACCATCCTCTTACCAGAATGGTCGGTAGCACCCCCACTGGACACTGATAAGAACAGAGTTCCCAGAAATACAGATGATCCATAAGCAGTATGTTGTCTGTAATTCTACATTGGTGTCATGTGTTAATGGCACAGAAGTCGAATGTTTTACAACGATTGGCAAGGTTAGGGAGGGCCTACTTTGTGTTAGAGCGCAGACAGCCATCTGGCTTTTCTGAACACGGATACAGTGCTAGGACAGGAAAACTTTGCTTCTTGCAATTGTAATGATGCAGACTGTGTCTTAACTTTAGTGTGATTAATTTACATAAATTGGAAGGAAAAAAGTTGGAAAAGTTGGAAGAGTTGTCTGACGGTAAAGTGTTTTCTGTTCATTGTTTTGCAATGCAAGTTGGGTAATAAGCAGCTTGGGCAGTGCTGACTCAGTGTGTGTGTGTATGTATACAGTTGCAAGAAAAAGTATGTGAACCCCTTGGGATTACGTGGAGGTTTGCATGAATTGGGCATAAAATGTGCTCTGAACGTCATCTAAGTCACAACAATAGAAGAACACAGTCTGCTGAACATAATACTACACAAACATTAGATGTTGCCATGGTTTAATTGCACATAACATGTAAACATTCACAGTGCAGGGGGGAAAAAGTATGTGAGGCCCTAGCTTAATGACTTCTCCCAGAGCTAATTGGAGCCAGGAGTGAGCCAACCTTGACTCCAATCAGTGTGATGATATTGGATGTGTTGCTGACAGCTGTCCTGCCCTTAAAAAACACACACCTGTTTTGGGTTTAATGGTTTCAAGAAGCACTGTCTGATGTGAACCATGCCTCGCAGAAAAGAGCTCTCAGAAGAACTACGATCAAGAATTGTTGACTTGCATAAAGCTGGAAAGGGTTACAAAAGTATCTCCAAAAGCCTTGATGTTCATGTGTCCACGGTAAGACAGACTGTCTACAAATGGAGAAAGTTTAGCACTGTTGCTACTCTCCCTAGGCGTGGTCGTCCTGTAAAAATGACTGCAAGAGCACAGCGCAGAATGCTGCATGAGGTAAAGAAGAATCCCAGAGTGTCAGCTAAAGACCTACAGAAATCTCTGGCACATGCTAACATTTGTGTTGACACATCTACAATAAGGAAAACATTAAACAAGAATGGAGTACATGGGAGAACACCACGGAGGAAGCCATTGCTGTCCAAAAAGAATATTGCAGCACGTTTGAAGTTTGCAAAAGAGCACCTGGATGTTCCACAGCACTACTGGCAAAATATACTGTGGACAGATGAAACCAAGATTGAGTTGTTTGGGAAGAACACACAACACTATGTGTGGAGAAAAAAAGGCACAGCACACCAACATCAAAACCTCATCCCCACTGTAAAACATGGCGGAGGGAGCATCATGGTTTGGGGCTGCTTTGCTGCCTCAGGGCCTGGACGGATTGTTGTCATTGATGGGAAAATGAATTCCAGAGTTTATCAAGACATTTTGCAGGAAAACGTACGACCATCTGTCCGCCAACTGAAGCTCCGCAGAGGATGGGTGATGCAACAGGACAATAACCCAAAGCATAAAAGTAATTCAACAAAACAATGGCTGCAACAGCACAGAATACGCCTTCTGGAGTGGCCCAGTCAGAGTCCTAACCTCAACCCGATTGAAATGCTGTGGCATGACCTTAAGAGAGCGATTCACACCAGACATCCCAAGAATATTGCTACACTGAAACAGTTTTGTGAAGAGGAGTGGTCCAAAATTACTCCAGATCGTTGTGCAGGTCTGATCTGCAACTACAGGAAACGTTTGGTTGAGGTTATTGCTGCCAAAGGAAGGTCAACCAGTTATTAAGTCCAAAGGTTCACATACTTTTTCCTTCCTGCACTGTGAATGTTTACATGTTATGTGCAATTAAACCATGGCAACATCTAATGTTTGCGTAGTATTATGTTCAGCAGACTGTGTTCTTCTATTGTTGTGACTTAGATGACGTTCAGAGCACATTTTATGTCCAATTCATGCAAAACTCCACGTAATCCCAAGGGGTTCACATACTTTTTCTTGCAACTGTATATGTGTGTGTGTGTGTGTGTGTGTGTGTATATGTATGTATATGTGTGTAATTAATATAAATAAATACATTTTACATATATATATATATATATATATATATATATATATATATATATATATATATATATATATATACACACACACACACAGATATGCTATATTCTACGATAAATGTTCTTTTAAACCCTCATAGAGGTACCTATTGATGCCATGCATATGGTGGCAACCTGCTGAGGCTGCCTAGAAGATACTAGGGAATGTTTTACTATTTGTATAGCTGGTGGCCATCTATACATGGACACCTAAACCAGGCATGCTTGTAGCCTGCTGAGTCACCTTTACTGTCATTTGCTGGAAATGTAGCATGACCAATTGTCAGTGTTTTTAAATGATTGATGTTTGCAAGGTTCTGCTGTGTACATGCTGCAGGGTAAATTGACTTTCGTATAACTTTTGCGCCTCCTCTATGTCTGGGGGAGTCAGAAACCCAAAATTGATACTGTCTGCCAGAAGGGGAAATGTATTGGAAGCATTTTAGCTTTCATATCGAAAGGCCCTAAAGCTTCCACCTGCACAGCCTCTGGAAGTGACAAGGCATCAGGTTTTCTTTACATTAAATGTAGATTTTTCAATGTGTTGTGTTGGGATATCGTAACAAATTTTAGATGGATAGAGTTGAATTGCTGGTAAAATAACAATATTATTCTGAGTTACTTTTCACAATAACTTAACAAACATCTGTTTTAAACATAGAAACAATAAAGGGAAATCTTAAAAGTTTAGGAATCCAAAACATTTCAACACCATGGACAGCAATAGTAGGTTATCTTGTTTTCATGATTGACCTTTTTTTTAAACTACATTTAAAGTGTATGTAAACCATTACAATGAACTTCTCTTATTCGCCCCTTTTGATTTGTTAAATATAACATAGACAGTGGTTATATTTGTTCAGTAAGTGCAAAAAGGCCTGTTGATCCTGCCAGGAATATCATCAACTGATAACTTTCTGTGTTCACTGCTTTTTCTGTTCTGCTATTGGTTACTGTTGTCCACCAGGTGAAAAAAAAATATTTTAAAAAGAAAGCTAATGCAACCAACTCATCCAAGGATTGGTAGGCTGCAATATATTCGATTTTTGTTCTTGGCTATAGATATGCTTGAAAGAATGGTGAATATATATTTATGGAGGTTCTCATTTATTCTGGCCATGGTATCTCTAGTGGTAGTTAGTCACATTCAAGTGGCTTGGTAAGCTGCAAACTGTCATCAATATTAAAGAACACGTCTAATTAAATGTGACTTGCAGTACTAGATATAATGGTAAATATAGATCATTCTCCTAAATAATTGTTACATAGTTGTTAAAGTTGAAAAAAGACCATCCAGTTCAGTGTGTGTGTGTGTGTGTGTGTGTCACTATCATTTCCCATATCCCTGTATATTGTGTTCACTAAGGTGCCCATCCAAAAGTTTATTTATTTTTTTTTTCTTTTTAAATAACTTCTCAATGATGCTGCCAACTGTAGAAGGGAGTTTCACATCCCTATTGCTCGAATGGTAAAGAACCCCTTACTCTGCTTAAGATTAAGCAGCTTCTCATCCAACTTCATTGAGTGGCCTCATGTCCTCTTAAGTGACCTGAGACTAAGGAGTTTTCTCCTTATGCTAAAGCCAACGTTTAGATTTTTTTTTCTCTATTGCAGTGAATCTAGATGCTCAGGTAAAGTGGCTGCCCACTTTTTAGTTGAATAATGGTTGGTTTGTTTTAATGGTTTACAGCAAAGTTGAGAAAGTAAATGTAAAGCCACAGAAGGCCCAGCAAATGATTTTAGGAGGCAGACAGAGCATTAAAATTTAGTCCAGTGTTTATATTACTAGGGGGGGGGGTCATCTCATTTGACCGTATGCACACATGCTTTCTTCATCTAACTATGCACATTTTAGTGAAATTATGTAACGCAGTCATTGCCACTACATTCTTGTATAAACCCCTGGCAGGAAGACTGTACATGTTGTTGATGACAATATCAGAGACTTGTTTTACTTTAAAGTGGGCCTGTGCTTTGCCCATACAACAAGGTCTCTCTTAGGCTCCATGTACACTGCAGCTGATAAACTCACGTTTAGGAGCTTTTCTGCGTTTTTTTTTTTCAGCAGCCCCTGAACTCTCCCTAATGTTTTCCTTTGTGTCCATGTACACTGTCATTTATAGTCAGCTGAGTTTACAGTCGCTTTTTTGAACACACCAAACTTGTGTTCAGGAGTATATTTTATCAGCGTTTAAAACGCCAAACATTTGTAAACGCGGCTAACGTTTAAAAGCATTTGCGTTTTGGAAAATGTTTTAAACTCTTCCAATTCCAGATGCTGTCCAGAGCATTTTTTCATCATGTAAAATGCATGCAAAGCGTTTTCCCGGTACTCAAATGGACCTGGTATACCATACTTTGAGGTTTCGCATGAAAGCAAATGTTAGACACTGCTGCAATAATTTCTGCACAGAAATGAGCTGGAACACATCCAAACACCACAAAAAAACAGCTAATCTCAACAAATACTGCTCTCTCTGCTTCTGCTCTCTCTATTTCTCTCAAAATGTCTGAAATAGTTCGTTTTGTACTGTTTTTTCAGTGCATTCTGGGCACTTTGGTAGGTCTCCTGAGGTTATCTTTAAAAAACACTTCTAAACGCAAACACTCATAAACGCGGTATGCAAACGCGGCTAAACAGACTTTTTTTTAACCTGTTTTCCAGCAGTCAGTTTCCATCATTCAGAAGTGTTTTCCAAATGTCCATTGTACATGAGCCTTACCTGGAGCACCACCAGCTTTCTGCATATGCATTTCCATTTGTACCCTGCCACTGGGAGAGAAAAAAAATGCAGGTATGGGGATCATGTGACTCTCACCCCTTCATCTCATGTGATGGCAATTGGCCATTCAGACAACCAGAATTGTCCAATGGGTTTAAGGAGAGAGTCCTTAGGCCTGTGTAAGCTCCAAGTCCCAATTTGAAGCTTACATATGGCTTCCTCTCTTTGCTGTCAGAGGCAAAAGGAAAGGTAAGTATACGCAGCTGGCGAGACCGTTCACATGCCCTCCTTTGTGTAGAGGGCAACAAATGATGTATATTTATAAACCATTTGTTTTCCTTTATTGTTCTAAGCAGAATATTAGCACATATGGGCACAGTAAAGTTCTTTAGTTTTTGCTAATCAGATTATAGCAAAAGGTATTACATGAATAATTCTCCAGGGCTGGCAGGGTCTGATCTGTAAGGACAAGTTCAGGAAGCTGCATGTCGCCTTTAGTGACTTGGAGTTGTCTTCCAGTTTCTAATCTTCAAAGACAGGGAAACGCAGCAAAGGGTCATAATGCATAGCAGCAGTTTGCTTCTAATAAAAGCAACTTGTGGAGACATTGCTGCTGGGTGCAGAACTACCTATTAAACCAGCATCCTGCTGGTCTTTTATTCTGTCTACCTTTAACTTCTCTGACATGACTCCTGGCAATAAATCCATGTAATTTAGCCTGTCAAGCTTTGCAGTCAAAACTAATCAACAGAAGTGTTTTAGCTTGCAAAAAGGGCATGGTTTCATGGAGAAGAACCAATGTGAACTGTTTGTTTGTTCTGCACATACAGTATACCATCAGCATAAACCTCAAACTTCTAACTCCCAAAGAAAATACCCCATGCATTGAGAACTGTACATGTAAAAAAATCAACCTATAAAGAGGAACTGTGCAAATATATTTAGCTTGTTTTTCATTTTTGAAGGTGCTTTTTGGTTAGTTTTCTTAGATCTTTAGACCCTTTTAGACCAGCAGTCTGTCTTGTTAATTACCTACCTCCCTGTTCTATTGATCTTCACTGTGCATCGCTGGCTACCTTTCCAGTGACTGGCTACTCTCTCCAATGGTTAAAGTAGTTGTAAAGGCTCAAAGCTTTTTACCTGCATGGAGTCTATGCATAAATATAAAAAAAACCAAGCCCCCTCTCAATTCAGATGTGTGGAGTCTCGGCTATCCTGGGACTCCCTCTTCTCTTTGGCTGAGATGGAAGCAAGAGCCATTGGTTCCCACTGCTGTCAAATCACAGCCAGTGAGCTAATGAGTAGAGGGAGGCGTGGGGATGAGCTGCTACTCCGTGTGTGAATGGACACACAGGCCAGCGGGTGCTCCCATTGCAGCTTGCTGTGGGGGCACCTGACAGGAGGGAGGGGACAGGAGAGCCTGCGGGGGACCTGAGAAGATGAGGATCCAGGCTGCTCTGTGCAAAACCATTTTTGCTGAAACATTTGTGTGGCACCAGGCAGGCGGTTGCACAGTTAAGACCCCTTGGAATGGGGAGGCGTTCATGCATATCTAAGATCGAAATGTAAAATTATGTATTCATTTCCACATTAGACTGAACAACCTTGACATTTATAAATTAACTTTGTGAAGATCCCCACACATTTACTTCCATGGTTTCTGTGACACACACTTACTATGCCCTGTGAGCAGGCACTGCTGTGTCACACATTTCAGAGCCTGCCCTCTGAACTGCAGAGGTGCTGAGAGGAGCAGTGTCAGGAGGCAGGGTCAGTACAGGAATCACTGCAGCAGAGGAGAAGCTGCAAAGCATGCATGGAATCCTTGACGTTGTGGAAAGCAATGGCCAGCAGAGGGGCAGAACTCTCTGCATAATACATTTTTAAAGTAAACTTTATTGGATTGTCAAAAATGGCTATTGTTTGTATTGCTATTACAGTGCTGATGTTGAAAAAAACAAAAGTGTGTTCTTTGACTATAAAACTATTTTATGATTGCTAGAATGGAGAGGATGGCAAATATTTAAAATGGTAAGCTTTGGGGAATTCAGGAGAATTCTTCCCATTACACATGCAGCTGGGGGCTCTCCACAAAAAAAAACAAAACACTGGCCCCTTGATCCCTTTGTTTCCACCCTGCTGTTCGCTTACCAAATGGTCTGGACACTATGGGGTTTATTTACTAAAGCTGGAGAGTCCAAAATCAGACTCCCTTCTGCATAGAAACCAATCAGCTTCCAGGTTTCATTGCCAAAGCTTCATTGAACAAGCTGAGGTTAGAAGCTGATTGGTTTCTATGCAGAAGGGAGTCCGATTTTGGACTCTCCAGCTTTAGTAAATAAACCCCTATAAGTCTGCACCACGTGGCTGTCGTTCTCAGCTGTTAAAACTGCACTGAGCCCCTTCATCCTGCTGTTTGCAGGATGGACTAGCCAATACAATTTTGTGTTCCTTACCAGCCACAAAGGGCTGTTCAAACTGCATGAGAGTGCACTGCACATGCGCAAAATTTGAATGTCCCGGAGCTGCCACTAGGGGCGGGGACAGTGTTTTTTGCGAAGAGGGCCCCCCCGCAGCTGCATGTGAAAATGGAGGAGCCCTGGTATGTACTATTAGGAAGATATGGAGTTGCATAAGGTGCTTTTTGGAAAAATGCTGCTGAGGCGAACTTCCACTATAACTTTTTTTTTTTTTTTGTTATGCTGTCACTTAGAGAAGAGCTTTGCTGGAAGCATACATGTCTGTGTATTTCCTATACAATTTTTTTTTTTTGTCAGGAGTTGCAGGCTAGCCTAGGCTACTTCTTGTCTGTGTATGGGACTTTTAGTAACTTACTCCTTTTTATATAGCACAGACTTGCCAGAGTACGTTAGAGAACAATTTATCTGTTTAAATCCGTTCCTTCCCCAAAGAAGCTTACTGTCTAGTGTGTGTACACCGTCAGGCACACTGTCCCCAGTTTTGGTGGAAGTTAGTCATCCACCCAACCAGAAACACCATCTAAAATCCATGCAGATCACGTTGTGGTGGTAATTAAACTTTGAAAGGCCACTTTACTGCCTAAGGCCACAGAGTTCTGTGTTTTTGTTTTGTTTTTTGTGTACCGCTCTTCATTGCCATGCCAGCTAGTCTAGCCTTGCGCCTGTCACACATGGTGCTCTGTTTAATGCATAAGAATATTCCTAAAATATTACCAGTATTATGTTGGCAACAATATAATGAACAAGTGCAGTCATATGAGGATGTGGCTTTAAGAAGCCTAAGCGGACCTTTTTTGGCCTGTAAACTATTGCAACTTCAGGTTATTTCTGGGGGATTTCATGGCACTCCTAGGACAGCTGGCAGATGTAATCCTTTTAGCTTTTCTTTGGTCTACCCTGGGCTCTCTCCTTTTGTGGTTGTGTCTGGAACACAATGGGAGCTTCCCAGGGGTCATGCATACAGGATATCAAAAAACATTGTTGGACTTGAATATCACTTTGCAGTGTATCTGAACTCGATCCACTAATCATAATCTGGTATTTAATAGATAAAATGTTTATTTAAGAAGGAAGCAAAATATAATTAGGATTTTAATGTTAAAATTTAGTTTTTTAGCACACAACCAGTTTGGGCCCCAGTATTTCATTGTTTATATACCAGGGGTATTTGAATTAAAATTCAGAGGTCCGGTCAGTAAAATTTTCTTCCAGCAGAGGTCTGAATCACATGTTTGTGCGATGACATCACAGCTCCCCCTCCCCTTATGCAGAGGAACACACTGCACTTCATCAGGGGTGCCATTAGTTCTTATGTCACCCCCAGATCGGCACCTGATGGTGCATTTTTTGCATGCGGCTTGGTGCAGTACAATTTTCAAAAAGGGTCGGGGACTTCTTTCCCCATGTTTCTCGTGTGTAGTGCAGCCTATTAAAATGAATGGGCTGACCTACCCACAACATGTGCACGTCAAAGGATGAAACGCGTAGGGTGGGGCTTAATGGATGTGACGTCAAGACGTTTCCCCAGCCTGTCGGCTGTTCGTCTGCGGTGAGCGGGGCTCGTCCTTGGTTTACTGAAGGCTGTCATTGCTGGTGTCGGCTTGAACACCTCCCTTGTGAGTTTACATTGAGTTTTAAATAATTTGTGCTTTTATAAAACGTACTGCACCATCATATCCTTTCTTTATCCCTGAGCTTTGCCACATGTTATGGAGAGAGGATGACCATTTGATTGAAAGGTTTTCATCTGTGTTGGTTGGCCTGCTGCAGAACATTGCTCCCATACCTTGGACGTTCTCCACAGATCATCGCTCCCAGAGCAATAGCGCTTATGCTGATTTATAATTTGATCAGGATATAGCTCTGGTGAGTTTATTCATTTCATTTGGTGGTGGATTTAATCACGGTGCTATTGGTTGAACACAATATTTTTAGCATTCATTATTTTTTGTATGGTGTTTGGACTTGACACAGAATATATGGACACTATAGTTTTTTTATGTGATTTAATCATCATTTTTCACTTATAGATCAATTTGAATATTTGTTATTGAATTAGCGCATTCCTATATTTTCTTATATTAAAACGAATGGGCTGACCTACCCACAACATATGTGCACAGATCTGAATCAAGCCTCGTATCACAATTCTGCTTTTTACATCTGTGTCTCCTCTGTCCCCACTGCACATACCCCCCCCCCCCCCCCTCCACCACAACAGCATCCTCTGCTCCCCTTCAGATCACCTCTCCTCCCCCCCCCCCGTTCACAGTAGTGTTCTCACACTCCCTTGACATCAACCCTCCCAGCAGTACTGACCTCAGCCCCCCCCCCCCCTTTCCTGCAGTGTACTCTGACCCTTTTCACATCATCCCCCTACATTACTGTCCTCAGCCCCCCCCCCCCCCGCACACACCAACACTGTCCCCACTGTCCTACCTTAGACATACAGTTCAACAGGAGGCACAGCAGGTCTGGATGTATGGTGGTAGCTGCAAGCTGGTATTTGGTTGCTAGGACCCCCTTGCACCCTAGCAACCAATCGCTTGTTAACTCAGGCAGTTCCCATCCTCTGTCCAGAGCTGTTCTGCCTCCTGCTGTTGGCTGTGCGAGGATGACAGCAGTGATTGTTGGAGGAAGAGCTGGCTCCTAAATAGCGCCAACACGGCGGTCCAGATGGGATAGTGACTTAGTCCAGATCGGGACTGCGGTCCACCATTTAGTGATGCTTGTTATATGCTGCAGTTTGCTCAGTCCAGTGGTGCTTTACTGGGGCCATGTTTGGCTCTTCGTTGCCATTTTGGAATAGCCACTGCTATTACAGTAGTATTACATCCTGTGGACAACTTTTGTAGCCATGCTAGCTGATAAAGCATTGTACTTTTTGTATGAGAATGTGCAGTATGTTCAGCCTCTTCTCTGTCAGCTCGATGCTGCTTGTATTTAATGGCTGAGCTGCAGTAAGTGTCTGTCTACCACGGTGGAAGACAGGGCTTTCATTTTATTCATTCACAGTTCTCTGTGAATGGGTTGTGCAGCTGTGCGAGCGGAGGCCCACACAGCGTTGCTGATTTTGAAATGTAACAGCGGCTCACTCCCACCTACTGTCATGGGGGGTGAGGGTTAGGGTGCTCGGCAACATGTTACACCCTTAATATTGGTGTAACATTTTGCTAAAAGGCTTTTAATAGCAAACTTTTTGTGAATTACGTTTTCATTTCTGGATATTGGTAGTCCAAAAGAGGCCTTGATAAATGGTAAAAGATCAGCCCAGCCACAACAGGAATTACAGTATGTTCCTGTGAGTTCCATTGCCCAAAGGCTTTTTATATTACAAAACACTCTTTAAAAATGCTCTACTGTCTGTCTGTTTTCCAGAAAATATACTGTAAAACAGTGTTCTTCTCTTAAAGCAGGGGTCTCCAAACTGCAGCCCTTTGCTTGCCTTTTTCGAGCCCTTAGGGCGCTATTCCTCCCATTAACATCAATAAGAAGGCACCATTGCTTCCAATGACATCAGCAGTGGGGAACCGTATCTCTCACTGACATCAGCAATGGGGCATTTTATCTTCCACAGATGTAAACAATTAGGTCCTATTGCCCCCCGTGATATTAATGATGGGGCACTATTCCTCCCAGTGATACCAATCATGGAGCACTATTGTATTGAGTAAAAAAAAAAAAAAAAAGCAATGCACTTTTTTTTTTTTTTTTTTTTTTTTTTTACCAACCCAAAAAAAAGTGCATTTATTCATTTTTAAAAAGGTGAACTTAATCTTTAACCACTTTCCCATTGCCCAGTAACAGAAATACTGCTACAGTGTGTGTTTGTGTGTGAGAGATTTTGCATTTCCGGGTAGGGGGCACGTTCCTCAGCTGTCGATCACCGGGTCCCGGCCGGTGATTCTCCACCGGCACACCACCGATCGCCGAGTATCACTGACGGGGAGAGGTCTGTATATAAACAATAGAGATCTCTCCCCTGTCAGCTCCTGCACATTGCACTGTATTGCTCTGACACTATAAAACACACTGAAACTGCTCACAATTAACCCTTTGATCGCCCCAGACGGTGACCCCTTCCTGCCCAGTGTCATTAGTACAGTGTCAGTGCTTTTTATTAGCACTTATCACTCTATTGGTGTCACTCGGGATGTCGGCAACAGTTAGTTCCCTCCCCCCCCATGTCAGAATGCCCGCCGTAGTCCTGCTATAAGTCGCCGCCATTACTAGTATATTAATTACAATTAAAAATTTGTAGAATCTATACCACCATTTGTAGACTCTATAAGTTTCACGTAAACCAATTAATTTACATGTATTGGGTTTTTTTTTATGCCAAGACCTGTGGCAGAATACATTTTGGCCTACATTTATGATGAATTTCTATTTGTTTTTTTTTTTTGTTTTTGTTTTTTTTTTTTTACTGGACATGTTTAATAGCAAAAAGTCAAAAATGTTGTTTTCTCAAAATTGTCTTTTTTTTTTTTTTATAGCGCAAAAAATTAAAAAATGCAGAGATAATCAAATACCACCGAAAGAAAGCTCTATTTGTGGGAAAGCAAAGACATAAATTTAATTTGGGTGCAGCGTTGCGTGACCGCGCAATTGTCAAAGTAACGCAGCGCCGTATTGTAAGAAATGGCCTGGTCAGGAAGGGGGGTAAATCCTCAGGATGGCAAGTGATTAAAGTCAATCTGTGCCGAGACTTTACACACTAAAGTGTTTACATATTCTGATCAAGATGTGAAACAAGCCCTCACTTGCCAGTCTTACTCTGATCTGATTGAAAGCTGATTTGTTTAGACAAGACTATATGTGAGCAATAAAAACGATGTGAAATGGTTTTCTACGTATTTTCTTTATTATGGTCAGAGCAGAAAAATAAAATTATATATTTTTTTACGTATTCTTTTTAGTTGTGAATTAGGCTCCATGCACACTGGGCTGTTCCATAACGCTGGTAACGTTAGCTGTGTAAATTCACATTAACAACCTGAGTTTTTTTAGTGTCTTTGTATTAGCGTTTTCGCGTTTGCATTTTTTAGAGTTTTTTTTTTTTTTTTACCCCCTCCAATTTTTTGGGTTAAAGTCCAAAATGCTGGTTTGCCACATTTTTACCGCGCTTCTCCACGTTTTTCAGCGTTAGAGCATTTTTACTGCTAAAAAACTCTAGAAACCCAATAATTCTGGGTATTTTTTTCCAGCCAGAAAACGTTGATTACAGTCTGATTACAGTTTGTGTGCATGGACACATAGGATAACATGCTGGGGAGTTTACTGGCTGTAGAAAAAAAAACATCAAAAGCCAGAAACAGCAGCTGTAAATCGTCGCATGTTTATATTTTCAGAGCCAGTCAACAGGTGGAGCTTTAGGCAAATGTTCATATTTACCTATTGAAATAAGCCTGATTTACGGAGCTCAGTAGCTCAAGCTTAAATGCCCTTCTATGTTAGTCGACAGTATGAGGCCATGCATATCAGGCGTTCAGTATTTATGAAGAGTACACACACTAATTCTGCATTCAGAGAAGCACTTATAATTTACTCGCATACGAAGGTAAATGTGTTCCAATGACCAGAACAAATTCATTTTGTGGCTAATAGAATGCATTTAAGCTTAACACAGAGCGGACTGACAACTCATGGGGCCCCCAGGCAATAGGGGATCATGGGGCCCCTGTGTCCTTGCCCAAACTCAAAAAAGGTATGAAAAAGGTACCAGGGGCATCTCATGGGGCCCCCTACTGACCCCAGGCCCTCAGGCAGTGGCTGAGTTTCCAAATGGTCAGTCCGCCCCTGGCTTAACACCATACACCTGTAAATGTGTACGTAGATTGTAAGCCCCAAGGAGCAGGGCCCTCCTATCCCTCTTGTATTGAACTGTATTGTCTCCCGTTATATTGTAAAGCGCTGAGCAAACTGTTGGCACTATATAAATCCTGTATAATAATAATGTGACATTAGAAGCATTTTTTTTTCTGCCAAGTTCTGGTACAAAAAAACTGCATATTTGGTACAAAACTCCATACGCTTGTGTGCATGAGGCCTAAATTCAGTGAGTGGTGAGTACTACTGTGATTCTCCATTTCCACAGTGATCCCTGAGGTATTGCATTTGCATACGTGCATTGGTCCGTACTGGAAAAATATACCCATGCAATGAGTGCAGCTTTTAAATGAAGCAAAGATTGTGTTTGTAAATATATGAATTATCTGTTTAAAAGCTTAAACCTGTGAATATTAATATAAAAACAATTATTGCAACTATGTACAACTTGTAATGCATTCTGTAGTCTGATTTCATACAGTAAACTCTTATCAATGCTAATCATCTTTAGGAATGATGACATTAAAACGAATAGGAAGGTTAACCATTCAATCAGCTGTGTTTTGTTTTGTTTTTTGTACATGTTTGGCTTGACTGTAACTTTGACAAAGTATTAGAAAGTTGAACCCCTGAAAATGATGTTGATGGTTCAGGTTTTGATTTTGTCTCTCAGTCTCTAAAATTGCCTTTAATATAAATTGCAACAATGCCCCCAAGGTGAGTAACTGACAACTGGAGCTTTACATAGCTCGGTATCTCCTACAGGGCTGTTGATTTCATTAGCATGTAAGGCTTGCTGCATTGATGGATGTAAATTGGAGTGAAAGCCCAGGCCATCTGTTGCAACGTTTTACAGCACTTCACTAAGTACTTGAATAATATAAAACCTATTAAATAGACTTGTTGGTAAAACGGAACTTTTGTATATGTGTTTTTATTTACATAGTTATATAATTATTATTTATATAATCTAATTGTCAACTTTATACATGGTTGGTTGTTGTAAACCCTAGTCATTTTTTCTATTAAAATAACAAGCATGTCATACTTACCTGCTCTGTGCGACGGTTTTGCACATCTTCCTCTTAACAGGTCCCCCCGCCAGCACCCCTGGCTCCTCTTCTCTGTGTGCCCCCATAGCAAGTCGCTTGCTATGGGGGCACGTCTGTGCTTACTCCCAAGCAGCACTGCCTGTGTCCATTGACACAGACGCATGGCTTAACCCTGCCCCCTCTTCTTTGTCAACCATACGATTGAAAGCAGCAGCAGCCAATGGCTGCTGCTGCTGCCCGAGTCCCTGTGAGAAGAGGAAGAGAGGGGAGAGAAGACTGCAGCCAGACACAGCACTTGATCTCTGACAGGCTCAGCCTTTCCCTCTCTCCCTCTCAAGGACTGAGGCAGCAGAAGCCATTCAATAAAATCCTGTGAGGATAGAATGGGCAGAGCAGAGAAACACTGTCAAGACACACACTGGCTGCCTTGGGATTGGGCACATGGAAAAGAGGAGGAGTTGAGAACACCAGCGGGGACCCCAGAAGAGAAGAATCGGGGCCGCTCTCTGCAATACCATTGTACAGAGCAGGAAAGTATAACATGTTTGTTAGGAAAAAAAAACCACAAACCCTTTACACTTTGTTGTGTCAGAAACCTTGTTTCTACATGTAGCATTTAATAACCTATGTTCAAAAGGGCAGCCAAATTTGCACATTACGTAGGCATGCTCTGCTTTCTCTTTTGTAGTTCTGTACAGTGTTGTGCTATGCGGATCATTTTTTCATAATACAAGCTTGTCCGGGTCTTTTTGAAAACCGTTTCTAATTACATGAAACACTCACAATGCTCCTGGTAGTCATGGGCCATGATATCTAAGCTTTAGGCAGTACTCAAGGACAACAGTTTTTAATTCACGGCATGTAGGAGGTACTCTCAGATGCCCCATAGCAACAATGTTTTTTCTAAAGTAGGTTTGCATCTGATTGTTCTAGAAGAATATATACATTATTCATATTTCAGTTACCGATAAGCTTTTTATTATTATTGAGTACAGTTTTCAGCCATCTTGGGCTGAAAATATTCTTATGTTTATTTCACTGAAAAGCAAACCAAACTGCAATAAGCTACCTGCAATCAAATAAAAATATAAAAGTACTTCTAAATAAACGTACAATATAAAACAAACCTTAAGTATACAGAATTTGAGGGGTTAAAAACAGGAAAGTCTCAAAAGAGAACCTGTATACTTCATAAAAGATCGCTCGCTGGTATATAGTTCAGCGTAACAGCTTCATTATCTGTACAACAGGAAAGAAATGCACAGGCTTCATTATTAATCAAAATACCAAGAATGAAAATAATATCCACTCACATAAATCCTGGGTTCACACTGATGTGGTGCGGAATTCGCATCTGTTTGTGTGCGAATTCTGCATCACATCATAATTGCACTCCATTCATTCGAACCGCTGCGGGTGTGTATGTTAAGTTAATAACACCCCGAAATCTGTTTGCAAAACGCAGTGCGATGTGTAGAATCGGATCGCATGGGTGTGAATACCCATGCGATCCAATTCTAGTGAGAACAAAAAGGGGTCCTGCACCTTTTTGGTGCGGTTGCAGTGCGATTTTGAGCCATTCAAAATGTATGGCTCCAATCGCACCGCACAGAATTTGCATGCGAAATCACATAGGATATGCCGCACCGCAGAAGTGTGAACATGGGTGAAAAGCTGCAACTGTGCATCTAGGACACCTGTGAAGTGTCATGGAGTGCCTAAGGCAGAAATTCTGGTTCCTGGTTCCCCCAAGCCCTGAGTGCTCTGACATTGTGTCATTGAGCATCACACTCAGCACTGTGATTACAGTAGCTTCTCAGGATCCTTTCGCTTCACAACTCTACTTCTGGCCACCTGATAATAAAATAATTTATTATTGATGGAGCCTGTGTTTACTTCCTCATCAGCTGCACAGATATTGAAGCTGTTACTCTGAACTACATTCCAACAATCTTTTGTATGAGCTATACAGACTCTCTTCAGGCTTTTCTGGTACATCTATTTAGACATGCTTTATATTTTTATGTAATTACATTTAGAATATTATATTAAATGTAAACCGCTCAAATACCCAAACCTAATTGTGTACAAAGCAGCAAACACACCAAGAGGTTATCCCCTCTGAATCCAAAATCAAATAAATAGCTAGTGTTGCGCCAAGTATAATATATACATAAATAAATACTATACAAATTGTATGTGTCCAATAAAGGATAGAACAAAGTGCTCAGTAGTGAACCATTGCCAGAAGTAGATATTTTTGAATAAACATATATGGAACAGTCCTTATAAGATCTATAGAACAGTCCCCTTATTCTGTGGTGAATAATAGAAAATCTTCATTCCAATATAACCACCAACGTGAGAACTGCACCACCGTGATATCAAATTGGAGGCTTACCAGATCCTCTGACACTTTTAATATTTAGCATATTGCCCTTTTTGTGTTTTGGTTTTTTGGAGATCTCCATCTGATGCCCATAGCAGCAACTACCTGTAGTAAGATTTTACCACTGGATGGTATGTATAATGCTATATGAGGTACACCCTGAAAGCAAGAAAGCAAGATGATTGGCACCAGGCAGAATGTCTCCAGCAATCCAATATTCAGGAAAACTGGAGTGATTTATGATTATTATTTTTTTTTCTTTAAATGTGTAGTGGTTTCACATGGTATTGTAGTCTACATCCTTACAAACTGGTATATAGTAAACAAGAATAGACACTCATAAAATTGTACCATTAGGTGTATATATCTCCCATTGCTGCAACGAGATTGTGAATAGAATGGGACCTAGTTGCTGTTATATGTTGTTCAATATCAATGGACAGTGTTCAACTGGCAAATCAAATATTTAAAGCCTTGTTTCGCCATGAACATAAATTTCTTTCATATGGATCTCACTACCTGTTAAGATGCAGCTGTAAGGCTAGGTTCACATATGTGCGGGTGGTGCTGCTGCGGATCCGCACAAAAATCCGTGGAGCCACACTACCCACACAGAAGAAAGTGGACCCGTGGGTGGGTGCCATTAATTCTAATGGCACGCCGCCTGCACTGGGAACCAAGGTGCTGGCTGTGGTTTCCAAAGAAGTGCAGGGACTTCTTCCCTGCGTGTCCCGGGGCACGGGAGTCCATTCAAATGAATGGGCTCTCGTGCCCGCGCGTGCCGGCCTGCAGGAACGCGTATATGTGAACTGGGGGTTAATCATGGGGCTTAAAGTGGAACTTCACTCTCTCAATCAACATTGACTATTTTGAATCCTTATGCTGCTAGCATTAATAAATAGGTTGGAAATTATATCATATTTACTTGTTTTAAACATTTTTTACTTTTTACATTTCATTGGTTACTTTCTGGTTTCCATGACTAGGCAAATTATGTCATGCATCCCAGAAGTCTTCAGAAGAGGGGTTTTCAGCTAAGCACACCCTCTTGCCTGTATGCTTGAGCTAAGGGAAGATGGATTCCAGGAAGTATTTGCTACATGAATCATCTGCCCTTACTAAAGATGGCCACGACCATAAATGCTAGGGGGTATTTCTCAAAGTGAGTTCTCAAAAACATAAAGCATAGAGACCTGGATGGATGGGTGAGTTTGCTTGGATTTTTAAAAATGAATTAAATATTGTTTTTGATTTGTGGTGCCCAGATATATTGTAGTTCCGCTTTACTTAATGTACTATGTTTATATCAAAATTGTGTGGCAATGAAATATATTAAAACTTGTAACAATTTATATAAACGTAGAATGAAACATTGACTTTTTTTTTTTTGGGTTAGGATGACTTTGAAAATTTTTTCGCCATTTTAAGTCCTTTAGGCACTTGAGTTGGGGTGGGGGTTGTGTGTGTGTGTGGGGGGGGGGGTAGTTTGATATTTTTTAACCTTTTTGTTAGTTCTCAGAACGTCTTGTGAAATCTGTAATGAAGGTCTGTTTAAAGTTTGTTATAATTGCTCTCCTGTTTGTTCCCAGTAGCAAGTAACTCCCCAAGCAAAGCAGGACTGCTATTTTTATTGCTGGAAATTTCCACATGGCCACCTGGCTGAGGTGAGCAAACAAAAAATGTGAAACTACATTCACGTAAATGAGTGCTTAAAAGCTTTTAAGCACGTACGCCTTTTGTTTTAATTAAAAGATTTAAAGTGACTCTACACTGTGAGCACAGTTATTAGGCAAGTTGTATTTTTGAGGATTAATTTAATTATTGAACTACAGTGCTCTCGGTCAATCCAAAATGTTAATAAACCTCAAACCTGAATGATTGAGAACGTAAAAGTGAGGTTATGGCTTTCTTAGGTGAATACCTATGTGTGCACAATTATTGGGTAACTATTAGTGTGCAGAATTATTATGCAACTAAATGAAAAACGAACATTTTCCCATCTCACTTGTTTGTTTTCATTTGTTAAAGTGAGAATAATAACTCCAAATTTACAAATAAACATTTATGATATTTAAAAAACAAACAAATCTGTGTCCAATATAGCCTTCCATTCATGGAGTCAGTGTCAGTTTCTTGATCTGTTGATGATCAGCTTTTTGTGTAGCAGCAACCACAGCCTCCCAGACACTGTTCAGAGAGGTTTACTGTTTTCCTTTCCTCGTCAATCTCCCATTTAAGGGCCCACAAGTTTTATGTCAGGTGAGGAAGGGGGCCATGTCATTATTATACTTTCATCTTTAAGGCCTTTACTGGCTAGCCATGCAGTGGAGTACTTCGATGCATGCGATGCAGTATTATCCTGCATAAATATCATGGTCATCTTGAAAGATGCAGACTTTCCTGTACCACTGCTTGAAGAAAATGTCTTCTAAAAACTGGCATTAGGTTTGGAAGTTGATTTTGAGTCCATCTTCAACCCCAAAAGGTCCAGCTTGCTCATCTTTAATAATACCAGCCCAAATCGGTGCCCCGCCTCCCACCTTTCTGGTGTCAAAGTGGAGCTCTGTGCCTGTTACTGATTAAGCCACGGACCCATCCATCTAGTCCGTCAAGAGTCACTGTCATCTCATCAGTCCATAAAACACTTGAAAAATCTGTCTTCAGATATTTCTTGGTCCAGTTTTGACATTTCAACTTATGTGTCTTTCAACTTCTGTGCCTTCAGTAGTGGTTGAGTTTTAGCCTCCTATACCGTGACCATGTCTCTGAGCACTGAACACCTTGTACCTCTGGGCACTCCAAGTAGGTTGCAGTTCTGGAATTTGACAGCACTGGAGGATAATCGATTTTTGGTAGCTTCATATTTTGATTCTTTTCAAATTTTTGGCAGTTTAAATTTCGCCTTTTTTTTCTAAACACGTTTTTTGCGACCCTGTGGACTATTTGCAACAAAACGTTTGGTTCATGCCCCAATAGCTTAGCAATTTCAAGAGTGCTGCATCCCTCTGAAAGATTTTATACAATTTTTGACTTTTCAGCATCAGTTAAATCTCTTTTATAGGCCCATTTTGTCTGAGGAAAAGAAGCTGCCTAATAATTATGCACACCTTGATATAGGGTGTTGATCTATTTAGGCCACATCCTCCCTCACTGCACAAATACACATCACCTGATATGCTCAAATCCAATAAGCATTCAAGTTTATACAGCTTGGAGTTGGACAATATGCATAAAAATTATGATTTGGTCAAAATACTCACTTGCTTAATAATTTGTCCAAATGGTTTAAAGACTGTTTTTTAAAATTTAAAATAAAAAAGGTTATTCTTACCTGCTCTGTGGAATATTGCATTGAGTGGTCCCTTACTTGTTTCTTTGGCTGTCCCGCAGCGGCACTGTCCTCTCCTTCCAGTGGGTTCCCCCATAGCAATCCATGTGCTATGGAGGCACCCATGCGAATGCAATCCCAAGCTGTGTGCATCCATAGACACATACATCACTGGTAAGCCAACCTTTCCCCACACTCCCTCCACACAGGAGTTTGACAGCAGCAGGAGGTCAAAGCTCACTGATGCATGTGGGGAGCGAAGGCTGGCTTGTGTAGTCAGATCCAGTGGGTTCCAATAGAAAGGTGTCAGAACACAAAGTACATCGCAATTTGTTGTGTATGGGGCTACAAAACTGCAGACTGGTCAGAGTACCCATGCTGACCCGTGTCCACAAGCAAAAGCACCTACAGTAGTGGGCATGTGAGCATCAGAACTGAACTACAAAGCAATGAAGAAGGTGGCCTGGTCTGATGAATCATGTGTTCTTTTACATCATGTGGATGGCTAGGTATATGGCCATTGCCTACCTGGGGAAGAGATGGCACCAAGATGCACTATGGGAAGAAGGCAAGACGGCAGAGGCAGTGATCTGCTACTCACATATTGGTGCCAGACACCACAGCTTACCGTCGGAGGTTCATGTCTTAATGGGTCAGGGCTTTTTTGGCAGCAAAAGGGAGACCTACTCACTGTTAGGTGGGTGGTTATAATGTTATGGATGATTGGTGTATCTGTGGACTGAACTGGTCTAAACACCTCCCACACAGACAGGCAGTGTCATGGCTATGACTAAATTTGCATCAGCTTAGGCTGATTTTAAAAACGTTTTGGTCAGTTCATCACCCAGTCTAACAATCCAAAAAAATATGACTAATTGGGTAAGCTGTTCATGTCTACCAGTGGTTAGTAGTGTGCAGCCCTGACTCATGTGGACTCAACTAGCAGAGGACCTTGTGCAAAATTCTACAACCCACTAGATGACGTAGTAAGGTAGGTCAGTCATTTTGGGTTCTGTATGTAGGTGTTGGTTCCGTGATTTCACCAACATAATAAAAGGAACTACAGTCTCTTTTAATAATTTTTTTATTTTTTTTTAAATATTTACTTGAAAGCAATAAACTTTTTGTATTCAAATTTACCCAATGTGTTCATGTCCAACCTTGTTTCTTTGTGTTATTGACTGATACAGAAGGCAGGTCTCCGCATATTATTGGCTATTACTTCGTACAGAAGGCAAGGCTCAACATAGCTGTTCAAAGTATGTGAACCCCTAATAACCAAAAAATACAAAGTGCAATGGCTGTCCTCCTTACTTGCCTTCTTTGTGTAGTGTTTTCTGCAACAGTAATTGTGCTTTTTATATGTAAGTGCACATGTAGGATATACCTAGTCATTTGCATTGTTTGTTTTCATGTGGTTTTTTTTTTTTTTGTTTTTTTTTTAACCGCTCTACAACTACCTGTAAATATATGGGGTCTGAAGACCACAAATCCCAATAGAACCTCTTACTGAATTATTTTTTGTAGCAGTTCCAAAATGCCTTAATATATCTAAATCCAAAGCCTCTTTTTTTCAATCTGGATAGAGTAGGGAATGGTTAAAACCTCCATCCATTTTTATTTTGCTTTCTTTGTCTCAGAGACAACTCAACTCAACTTTGAAAGTGAAAGTTCTTTGTCAACTCAACAGAAAGTGAAAGGATAACATTCCAATGTTAGGGTAATCCCCTCTTATGCCTGTTCCACACCTTTTGCTTGGACACGGCAGCCCATTCATTTAAATGGGCTGCTGTGCTGCGTATTCCGCACAAAAAAAGGTACATGCACCGTTTTAAAAATACAGCCTCAAGGAAACCTTTGATCGCACTGCGGGCTGAGATGCATGGGGGTGCCATTGAGAATGAATGGCATGCCCATGCATCTTGCAAGAGCAGTGCGATTCGGCTGTGCGTGCGAAAACCTATGCGATACCCGCAACCAGAATGCACAGTCACACGGACTAGTGTGAACCTAGCCTTAAGCTGGGCATATACTTACCAAATTTTGGCTGGTTCAGCAGGTGTAGCCTTGTCTGTTCAACAGAAGCTGGTCGTCAGGCCAGCATTCAATCCATGCTATCAGGCAATGGCTGCAGCACTGATCAGCTGACAATGGTGGGTGGATCTGTGCATGTTTCTTCTTTTTTTTTTTTTTTTTTTGTTAGAATTTTTTTTCAGTTAAAACAAAAAAAAAAAATAGTTTAGACCCTGTTTTAGAAAGTTGTCATGGGAGCAAGCATTCATGTTGGACCCTTTCCCTTACCCTTTCAAAATTTTTAAGTACACTCACTTTTTTTTTTTATTTCCTGTGATAGTGGTGATCAGGACAGTTGGAAAAAGAGAATCTCCCTAATAGGAAGACAGACTGCAATAAAAACCTGACAGTGATTCTAACTCCTCGTCACTATATTAAACTCTAAAACGGTTTGCCTTTAGGTATTTTTAGGCTCCATTCATACTAGCGGGTTTTATAAGCTCAAAAAATGCTAGAAAAAAAACTGGATGGAAAAACTCTGATAATCGCATTTTTGTGCCAGCTGGTAGTTGGTGTTTTATTAGTGTTTTTTTATAGTACATGTAGGGGTAAAAAAAAAATTTAGGAACATTTGGCTTTTTTTTTCTGCTGGAAAAACACTCTCAAAAACTCTACAAAAACATTCCCAGCGCCCCCCCAAACCTTGACGCTTGATCAATGCTACTAGCACTATATATCTTCTAGGAGCAGAAAAAATGCTGGTAACATCTTCTAGGAGCTTTAAAAAAAAACCGCTAGTGTAAAGAGAAGTAGGGCTTTTGTTTTCTCCTCCATTTATACTTGCCTAGTTGGATGCAGCATTGGTCCAATGCTACATCTGTCCCCCATCAGCTCTAAAGGTGAGAACTGAGCAATCACATGACCGCTGATGGCTAAGTTCTCCTCTCCCCTCTGAGCAGAGAGTGGTGACTGTCAGTTACTGCTCTCTTCTCTACCCCCCCCCCCCACTTCACTGAGAGGCTGAGCCAGGTGCCACTTCAGACTCTGGGGTGGATCCTGATTGTAAAGTCTGGATCTTTCCCCAGCCTGGACCGGCTGAATGTCGTCAGTTAACAGCAGACCGCGCTCTGTCAGCTTAAAACAGGTCACAGTAGTGCAGAATGAGCTGCACTACTGTGATCCACAGAAGTACAGCCAAAAGAGCTTCGGTGTAGTTCTCTTTTAATTTATGAGAAAAGTATTACTGCATTATGCCAGCACATACTGTATATTTAATGCTGCTAGGCTTTCCAGTTAAAATGGTGCAAAGAGCAATACTAAATTGCTTAATGCTTATTTTTGAATGCTTACTGTGGTTCACAGCATCCTATTGCTATTTTTTACTATGTTATATAGGCCACTTATTTGAGAACAGTTAAGTCAGCTCGGTTTTCCTTTATGTTGTTTAGAGTATTAAAGGTTTTGTGGTTTGCCCACTTGGTTTTTGGCCTTGAAAAGAATGAATCAGAAGTAAACCAGCTGTATTGTTTTTGTTTTGTTTTTTTAATTTTGCATTCTTTGGGGTCACAGTTCAAACATGACTTTGTTGACATAAAAACCACCCATAGCATTTTTTTTTTTTTTAATGAATTCAAAGCAACTCCCCAGAAGTTTTCTGCATGGATTTTATTTGTTCCAGCTTTGTTGTGTGGGTTTTCTATCACATCCCAAGGTCATTCTAGTTGTTTGACATTTCACCAAATTGATCATAGTGTGTATCTGTGTAATTGGATGGATGCAGACTTCTAGCAAATGTGTTTGATCTTTAAGACCAGGCCTTTTCTGAGTAAAAATCAGTATTTGCTGGAGAATTACTCAGAACCCCAACACAAACACAATTTTTTTACATTTTACTGCACAAAAACACAAAGTATCAAATTGCTTGGTAACATATAAAAGATGTTACGCCGAGTAAATAGATACCAAACATGTCGCACTTTAAAATTGCGCATGCCCGTTCAACTGCAACAAACCATTATTATCCATAGGCAACACTTTAAAAGCCTTTACAGGTTACCACTTTAGATTTACACAGTAGGTCTGGTGCTAGAATTACTGCCCTCAATCTGATGCTCACGGTGATGCCTCAAGTGTGGCACAATCGCAGTTTACATTCATGCATTTGGGACCAATGCGTGCGCTTTCCTTTGCGCATGGGGGGGGGGGGGAGGATGAGCGGGGACAAGGGTGCTTTAAATTGTTTGTGCTTTTTTGTTTTTTACAATGTCTTTTTTTTTTTTTTTTTTTTTGTGTGTTCTCTGAGGAAATATAAATATCCTTTTTTGATAGCAATAAGCACTGAAAGGTCCCCTTTTTACTTTAAACCCCTAAGAGTTTGTTTACAACCACGAAACTACAAGTAATGACATTCTCATAGTTTCTGGTTTTTTAGACTGTAGAACTGATGGGAGCTGTTCCGGTTTCCAGTCAACTCTATGGTCAGCCAGCAGAACTGTCTGCTGAACACTCAGGTCTCCCGGTGGGACGGCAGAGCTTGATAGAACGTTGAGGGAGGAGGATGTCCTCTCCCGCTGCTTGTAAAAGCAGTTCAATGGCTAATTAGCCACTAGGATCATTCCAGTGCAACCACCGAAAGTCCTGTGACACACGGATACGTCTCTGGTCCACAAGTGGTTAATACTGGAATTAGTAAATAAGTATGTTAAAACTTCAGGGAGCAACAATTCCTATAAATGGCTAATAAACAAAATACAATTTATAACTAATCATCAGAATTTTTGACACTGGTTGGAGATTACAGTTGTGCTCAAAAGTTTACATACCCTGGGAGAAATTGTGAAATTTTGGCATTGATATTGAAAAAATGACTGATCATCATCCTTCAATAAAAGAGCATTTTTTGGCATGATCATATGAAGCCATTTATTATCAAATAGTTTTTTGGCTCCTTTTTAAATCATAATAACAGAAATCACCCAAATGGCCATGATCAAAAGTTTGCATACCCTGGAATGTTTGGCCTTGGTACAGACACACAAGGTGACACACACGGGTTAAAATGCCAATTCGAGGTTAATGTTCCACATCTGCAGCTTTTTAAATTGCAATTAGTGTCAGTGTTTAAGTAGTCAATGAGTTTGTTAGCTCTTACTTGGAAGCACTGACTAGGCTAGATACTGAGCCATGGGGATCAGAAAAGAACTGTCAAAAGTCCTGCATAACAAGGTAATTGTCCTTTTATAAAGATGGAAAAGGACATATAAAGATGTTCAAAGCCTTGAATATGCCAATCAGTAAATCGCCTATTAAGAAGTGGAAAGTTTGGGGATCTCTTGATACCAAGCCAAGGTCAGGTAGGCCAAGAAAGATTGCAGCCATAACTGACAGAAGAATTGTCTGGGATTCAAAGAAAAACCCACAGGCAACCTCAAGGGAGCGCGCATAGGCTATGGATGCAGGGGAACCTTTAGAAACATCCTTCCACATTGGCAATGATCCCATCCGGCCATTAATTGGCATAGGCTGAATGGGAAGAGGTTAAGCTGTGGTTTACTACTGCTTTAAACCTGAGTCTTAGCACTGTAGTGTGCAGAGAGCTGGTTTTCATCTTGTTCTAGAACATTAATGAAGCAATGCAAGGCAGATGGGACCCCCTTGCCTTGCTGATGCTCTAGAGCAGTGGTCTCCAAACTGCGCCCTATACTTGCCTTTGTCCGGCACTTGGGACACTATTTCTCCCACTGATATGAAGCACTGTTCATCCCTCTGACCCCAACAATGAGGTATTCTTTCTCCCACTGACACCGATGATTGAATATACATTATTGATGGGGCACTATTCCTCCTCCTCATCACGGGGCTGTGTAAAATGTTTTTTTTAACTTCCACTCACCACCAAGCCTGAGGCATTATCTACTCCCACTGGCCACAGTCTGGCTCCACTAAAGTCTGAAGGTCAGTAAACTGGTCCTTTTGTTTACAAGGTTTGGAGACCCCTACTTTAGTGCTTAGACAAGTTGGCATTTGCTAGTGAAGGCTGAAGGTGCTTCCAGAAAGCTCTTCATGGAGACACCATAGTAGGCTTCCTGGTACCTCATTTATTACCTGAAATTTTGGTCAGGTGGAGTATGTAAAAGTGACAGTGAAGCATGTCTTAATTCGACTCCTGAGGTAGTAAGAATTAAGAGGCATCTGATATTAAAGCAGTCAACACAAGCAAATGCCCTCCTTTTAATGCTTTATTGTAAAACAGTTGTGTGGAAGAAGCTGCACATCAAATAAAACAAGAGTGGTGCTTTGTCTGTCTACTATTGGGAATCTTGGGAACCTCTCATAGTACAGCAGACTTCTTCCAGTAAACCTAATAAAAAAAAGCAGTATAGGTCTTGCAAGACAGGGGACTTGTACCTCTTAAAACTTAGTGGTTCTAAAAGGTTTTTTGTCATCCTCTGCATTAAGGTAGAAAAGACCTTTTAATACCTGCCCCCCCCCCAAGGTTGCAGTGGGAGCCATTGACTGCTGCAGTTGTTAGATCCTATGAAAATGAAGCATGGGGGGATGCTAAGCCAAAGTACAAAGCTTGCTGATGGAGCACTCAGGGAAGAGGAGCAGAGAGGGCAGGGGACCTTTTTAAATGAAGATGTAAGCTACCACCCTGTGCAATATATTAAAAAATAAATTTGGACTTTAATACCACTTTAACTTCAGAAGAAAATGTTGAGTTCTGTCCTGTTCCTTTAGGCTCCTCCTCTTGCTATCCCTGATATTTCTGGATGACCTTACTGACCAATCATGACAGGTAAAAGGGTCTCTGAAGTAATTTCTATCCTGTAGAGTTAAAAGCCTAGTTCACCTTTTAAATAAAAGTTTCCATGCATTCAAGCATGACCAGTAAATTAAAAATTAATATGCAACTTTTATACAAGACCATCTTTTTTAAATGTCATACCTGTAGGCTGTGCAGCCTCTCCTTAGCCAATCAGAAAAACTTATGTAAGCCACACTTCCAGTCCTGCCTAGTTACTAGAATGCGCCATACATTGGGCATGTGCCCCAATACCAAGGGAATGAGTGCTTTGCCAGTTTTAAAACCAGCACAGTACGCTCTTTAGCTTGGTCATTCAATACTAAACTCAGCTATTGCTGCATCAGAAGGAGAAAAAGCACATCACACATTGGATGGCAGCAAACGTCTACCTGCGCTGCTGGAGTCATGTGCTCATTGTATGGCGCGTCTTGGCATCTAGACAGAACAGGGATGGTCTCTTACACGAAGAGTTTGACAGGCTTGGGAGAGGCTGCTCACAAGCTTGCAGGTATGACATTTAAAAAAAGCTCCTTTTAAAAGCCATACAGTGATTTTTAATCTACTGGGGATCTTTAAATGCCTGAAATCTTTTAATGGAAAGGTGAACTTGGCTTTTAAATTTTGTATAACTAATCCCTGGGGCTCTTGGGCTTCAGGGCTACGTGGCACTCTAGCAGCTATCCAAAGCAATATGCAGACAACTGTAGTACTTTCAGAACCTACTGGCAGTTTATTAGGATAACTAGCCCGGCATATTTAATTAAGATATTTAGGTGATAGAAACTGTAAATGCAAGATTTAGTGTGCTGATAATTCCTATTCGAGAAGTCTTACACAATGAAACCCAGGATAATTTTTGGAGCTATATTGTTATACCTGTGCCATTGAAACCCTGAATAGGTATGATTTAGAAGGGCTTTTTAATCCATTTTACTGTGTTTTTGGGTAGATTAGATCAAAATTCAAGTTAGGAGTGTCATCAAGGAAGACTGCTAGAAATTGATCAGTTCCCTTGATCAATTATTCTGTTGTATATGAGTTATACTGACTATTAACAAAAACAAAAAAAATTAAAAATTTGAATGCAGCCCTTAAAGTGTAATTAAAATCATAATTTATGTTTTTTAGTGAAGTAAATCTGTCCTGAATATAATTTTTTTTTTTTTTAGGTTGACCACCAGGATGGGAAATATTTAATGCCTACCAATGGGCTGACTCTTACGTCTATATTAAAATCTAAAACTGGGAATGACTGCTCTTTCTGTGAGGAATGTCTATAAATGCTGCCCTAATTATACCACTGTGCACAAAGCTTTGTCAGCTTTTCCAACCTAAAAATATATTTAATTTTGGTGCATTCGATGTTGGGGTTGGAATATGTGAGCTGATCTTGTCATCAACATGGGATATATCTAATAGTAATCTAATATACAGCTGGTAAAATAAGTATTGAACACTTCACCATTTTTCTAGGTAAATATCTTTCTAAAGGTGCTATTGACAAAACTATTTTTACACCACGAGTCTGTAACAACCCATGCAATCCATACATACAAAGAAACCAAAACAAATAAGTTCAGAAATTATGTTTTATGCGTAATAAAATGGAATGACATGGGAAAAGTATTGAACGCATGAAGAAAGGGAAGTTCAAAAAGGCATGGAAAGCCAAGATACCAGTAATTAGAAATAAATTCTACCCCTTGTCAGTGCAAATTAATATCAGCTGGTTTAGTCTCAACTGATGGCCTTTAAAAAGGTGTCGCACATAAAAACATTTTATGATGGGTAAAAGAAAAGATCTCTTTCAAGACCTTCGCAACCTTATTGTTGCAAAACATACTGATGGCATTGGTTACGGAAGGATTTTTAAACTTTTGAATGTTCCAGTGAGCACTGTTGGGGCCATAATCCGGAAGTGGAATGAACATAATTTCACCACAAACTGCCCACAACCACATATGTGCTCCTCGCAAGATTTCTGACAGCGGAGTGAGAAGAATTATCAGAAGAGTTGTCCATGAGCCAAGGACCACTTGTGGAGACCTTCAGAAAGACTTTGAATTGGCAGGTACAAATGTTTCATTGAAAACAATAAGTAATGCACTCAACCGCCATAGCCTGTATGCACGTTCACCATGCAAGACTCAATTGCTGAAGAAAAAGCATTTTGAAGTTTATTTGAAATTTGCTGCACAACATTTAGACAAGCCTGTGAAATACTGAGGGAATATAGTCTGGTCAGATTAAGCCAAAATTTAACTCTTTAGATGGCATAATACACACCATGTTTGGAGGTCAAATGGCACCGCACATCATCCCAAAAACACCATCCCAACAGTGAAGTTTGGAGGTGGGAACATCATGGTGTGGGGCTATTTTTCAGCATACAGTACTGGCAAACTTCATGCCATTAAAGGAAAAATGTAACAAGACATTCATGATGAAAAACTGCTGCCATCTACCAGGATGTTGAAGATGAAACGAGGGTGGACATTTCATCAAGACAATGATCCCAAACACAAAGCCAAGGAAACTCAATTAGTCTTGACGAAAATAAAGCTGCTAGAATGTCCCAGTCAGTCACCTGATTCAAATCCAATGGAAAGAACTAAAGATCAGAGTTCATAGAAGAGGCCCACGGAACCTTCAAGATTTGAAGACTTTGTGGAAGCATGGGTCAAAATCACACCTGAGCAATGCATGCAAGTACTTTCTCCATACAGAAGGCATCTTGAAGCTGTCATTACCAACAAAGAATTTTGTACGAAGTGTTAAATTTCAGTTGGCAAGTTCAATACTTTTTCCCGTGTCATTCCATTTTATTACACATGACTTAATTTCTGAACTTATTTGTTTGTTTTGGTTTCTTGGTATGTATGGATTGCATGGGTTGTTACCAACATGTGGTGAAAATTTAATGTCAATAGCACCTTTAGAAATCTATTTATGAAGAAAAATGGTGACGTGCTCAATACTTATTTTACCTGCTGTATATCTTTTTCTGCGTGATCTTGTCTGTTCATTGTAGATTTCTGCTGTATATTGTATTTTCTTCAACTAAGGTGTTATATGTTAGAAAGGAGGTGACCATTCATAACTAAAAGTTTAACTTTGGACAGAGATTGGTTGGGCAGCCTTTACTTAACATGTATATTTGTCTCTATACTTATTAGCCCTGGTTCACATTAATGTGATTTCTGATGCGTTCCAAAACTCATGGAATCGCATGACAACTGAAATAACGTTCGTTTCTATGAAGACCAAAAGGATCCTGGGCAAGTTTAGTGCAGCGTGGTACAATTTGTAGCTACATAAATGTGAATGTTCTAAGATAACACCATTTCAATATGTTTTCTGCAAGTCTTCGCTTTGTTCCTTATCTCCTATCCCTGGGCCACATCAGGAGAGAGAGAGAGACTGAGAACACTGCCAAATCTCGGCTGCATTGCATCAGAATCACACGTGAATCGCTGAACAATTGCACTGCATCTATGTGAACCTAGCCCAGATGTGAAAACTCTTCCTATCTGGGTCCAAGTTATTTTCCAAATAGTCATCTAAAAACATTTAACAGACAGGGAATACAAGAAGCTGACAGTAGCTAGGGAGGGTCATAAAGAAATGGATCCTCTCCATTTTGTTCTGTAAGGTGTGATAGATTATACCGTAGTCAAAAGCTTTCATAAAAGTGATACTAAAGCTTGGTGTGTTTTTGTCATTTTATAAATAAAATTGAAGAAAAAAAACCCATCATACTTACTTGCTCTGTGCAGTAGTTTTGCACACAGCTGCTCAGATCCTCTTCTTTTCAGGTCCCCCGCTGGCGTTCCTGGCTCTTGGGGTTCCCTCTTGGGGGTTTTTATGGGGTATGAAGTACTGGTACTAGACTCTGTCATAGATGAGAACACTCAAAACTTCCATGTTGATGGGAATAGGAGTTATGACCAGGATCTGAAAGCATATCCATATTGCAGCATTGGAAAATATACTTTTTAATCGTACCATGGTACAGTCATGGCTGTAAAAATCCTAAGAATTAGGAAAATAAAGCCTATGTATGTATGAATTCTGTATGAAACACTTTTTTTTTTTTTTTTTTTTTGTGTGTGCCCTCTTCATGGCCAGATCTCCAGCTGTTCTGACAATCAGAGCTTCAGTTCTTCTGGTAGCTTGCCTGCTCTTTCACCCTGCTTGAACGGCCTGATATTAAGCTGTAAGGGTCCTTTCGCACGGGTGTTCTGTTTTTTTTCATCAGTTCAGTCACGTTTTTTCCATGAAAAAACGGATCAGTTTTTTTATCAGTTCTCACCAGTTTACATCCATTTTTTTACACCCTTTACCAATGCAAAAACGGACCATGTGTCCATTTTTTACATCCAATTCTTCTCCATTCCAGTTTTTTTATGGAAGAAAAATAGGGTTTTCTTCCATTCAAAAAAAATGTAAACAGATGTGCTCCTCCACCTTCCGTTTTGAGGATGTCACACAGATGCTCAATAGGGTTTAGGCCTGGAGACATGCTTGGCCAGTCCATCACCTTTACCCTCAGCTTCTTTAGCAAAGCAGTGGTCATCTTGGAGGTGTGTTTGGGGTCATTATCATGTTGGAATACCACCTTGCGTCCCTGTCTCCAAAGGGAAAGGAGCATGCTCTGCTTCAGTATGTCACAGTACATGTTGGCATTCATGCTTCCCTCAATGAACTGTAGCTCCCCAGTGCCGGCAGCACTCATGCAGCCCCAGACCATGACACTCCCACCACCATGCTTGACTGTAGGCAAAACACACTTGTCTTTGTACTCCTCACCTGGTTGCTGCCACACACGCTTGACACCATCTGCACCAAATAAGTTTATCTTGGTCTCATCAGACCACAGGCATGGTTCCAGTAATCCATGTCCTTAGTCTGCTTGTCTTCAGCAAACTGTTTGCGGGCTTTCTTGTGCATCATCTTTAGCAGAGGCTTCCTTCTGGGACGACAGCCATGCAGACCAATTTGATGTGGCATATGGTCTGAGCACTGACAGGCTGATCCCACCCCTTCAACCTCTGCAGCAATGCTGGCAGCACTCATACATCTATTTCCCAAAGACAACCTCTGGATATGACGCTGAGCACACGTGCACTCAACCACTTTGGTCAACCATGACGAGGCCTGTTCTGAGTGGAACCTGTTCTGTTAAACCGCTGTATGGTCTTGGCCACCGTGCTGCAGCTCAGTTTCAGGATCTTGGCAATATTCTTCTTATAGCCTAGGCCATCTTTATGTAGAGCGACAATTCTTTTTTTTTTTTCAGATCCTCAGAGAGCTCTTTGCCATGAGGTGCCATGTTGAACTTCCAGTGACCAGTATGAGAAAGTGAAAGCGATAACACCAAATTTAACACACCTGCTCACCATTCACATCTGAGACCTTGTAACACTAATGAGTCACATGACACCAGGGAGGGAAAATGGCTAGTTGGGCCCATTTTAGACATTTTCACTTAGGGGTGTACTCACTTTTGTTGCCAGTGGTTTAGACATTAATGGCTGTGTGTTGAGTTATTTTGATGGAGCAGCAAATTTACACAAGCTGTCCACTCACTACTTTACATTGTAGCAAATTGTCATTTCTTTAGTGTTGTCACATGAATAGATAGAATAAAATATTTACAAAAATGTGAGGGGTGTACTCACTTCTGTGCGATACTGTACATGCAATTGTTTTTTACCAAAAGTATATTAATAAAGCGGAATTACACTATTGGGGCCTCCCATATCTTTTATATTCATGCTATGAGACCAATGAGCATGGATATGGTTACTGAAGTAGGAAATGGAATAAATGCCTAGGAGGACCACAAAACCAACCTGCATTACTATACAGTGCATATGACTCTAACATTTAAGAGTACACATTTTCTCGTGAGTGAGTGGGCACACAGGAGGGGAACATTGCATTTGCACAGCCAATAAAGGAGCAGCATAGAGTACTTTTGAGACTGCACAGTTGATTAGCAAAGTTTGAATGTGTGAAGAAGCACAAGACCTATGGACTTATTGTTTTAATTTGATTTACAGTATTGGCATGTTTTGATGATTTATTCTCAGAGCACTATGCCTATTATCTGAATTAATTTAAATTTAGCACAGACCAGGCAGTGCCTTTAGTAACATACGTAATTTAAAGGTATATCATCATCAGCCTCCCTAGCGGTATGATTATGTCAGTATTTCTGTGCTCAAAGCGGTACATTTTTTTTGCATGGAAATATGTTGTTTTTTTATTGTAGGCCTGTAATTCTTAGGAATAACTCACTGAAATCTGTCCGAACAAGAGTCTAGTAAACATTCCGGGTTTGTTAAAATTTGAAACCCAAAATCATAAATTATAATTTAATCATAAAAAATAATATAATAATTTTAATTCAATAATGTAATCAAACCAAAAACACTGAAATCTGAAATATAGAGCCAAGTTCGCACATCACTGATCTTAGTCGCAAAATTGTTTTCAGTGTCTGACGAATTTCCCCACGAATCATCACTCAATTCTGCAAGTGGTTCTAATTTACTATCGCTGTTCTCTAGCTGGTCTAAAACTGCTTTTGACCTAAAGGGACACTTTTTGGGCGCCATGGACATTTCTCAGTTTCCAGGCAGAAAGAACAGTAAAAATGCAGGCAGGGCACAGGACAAAGCACTAGGGACAAAATGTATGTGAAATGGTTTGATACAGTAATGTTTTACTAGGTGATTATAGTGTATTTAGTGAATGTCACTTTTTAAAATGTTTAAATTTCCCGCCGGTTACGTTCCCGTATGTCCCGACGTCACAGGGAACGGAACCCAGAAGACAGATGCCGGCATTGGCCGGAGGAGATAGCCAGGGTTGCTGAAGGGGGGACATCGTGGGAGCGAAGGACAAGATAAGTGCAGAAGGGATCCCGGAGCAACACTGCAGGGTATTCCCGAGTGTAGCTCGGGGTTACCGCTTGTGGTGCTGAAACTTTACCCCGAGCTACACTCGGGAATACCGCCAGGGAGGTTAATAGAGCTGCAGCCAGTCACTATTTGTGCAAAGGTGTATGTACTAAAATCCGTCCTACATGGGTGAACACTACACATTCCATATATAAAATCTACTGTTAGGAAATAATGTTTTTCTGCAGTATAACATGGAAGTATTATTTGTTTGTCTTTACTGTGTTCTATACAATAGTTATGCAGTGGGCGACATTCATCAAAATCACTGAAGTATTGTTACCCATGACAAGCAATACTGTAATCAAATTCTCATTATGCCTTTCTTAGTAATATGTTGGGTTGCTATGAGCAGCACATGCATTTCCTCACCCATACAGAGGATGGTGGGTTCACATATGCTGTGAAAATAAAACCACCATTACTTGAATAATTGATTGGCCAAAAGGAATTAATATTGGGAATAATTCAGTTAAATTTCCCCCTGTTAAATGTGTTTTTCTTTTTGAAGTGGCTGTTTATAGATACACTATATTGCCTAAAGTATTGGAACGCCTACCTTTACAAGCACATGAACTTTCATGGCATACCAGTCTTAGTTTGTAGAGTTCGATATTGAATTGGCTCACCCTTTGCAGCTATAACAGCTTTAACTTTTTTGGGAAGGCTGTCCACAAGGTTTAGGAGTGTGTCTATGGGAATTTTTGACCATTCTTCCAGAAGTGCATTTTCATGCAGTCAGGCACTAATGTCGGATGAGAAGGCCTGGCTTTGCAGTCTGTGCTCTAATTCCTCCCAAAGGTATCCTATGGGGTTGAGGTCAGGACTTTGTGCAGGCCAGTCAAGTTCCTCCACCCCGAACTCATGTATCCATGTCTTTATGGATCTTGCTTTGTGCACTGTTACACAGTCATGTTGGAACAGGAAGGGGCCATCCCCAAACTGTTCCCACAAAGTTGGGAGCATGAAATTGTCCAAAATGTATTTGGTATGCTGACGCCTTAAGAGTTCCTCTCACTGCAACTAAGGGGCCAAGGCCAACCCCTGAAAGACCACTCCACACCATAAACCCCCTCCACCAAACTTTTTTACTCTTGGGCCAATGCAGTCAGACAAGTACCTTTCTCCTGGCAACCGCTAAACCCAGACATGTCCATCGGATTGCCAGACAGAGAAGCGTGATTCGTCACTCCAGAGAACACGTCTCCACTGCTCTAGAGTCCAGTGGCGGTGATCTTTACACCACTGCATCTGATGCTTTGCATTGCACTTGGTGATGTAAGGCTTGGATGTAGCTGCTCGGCCACGGAAACTTATTCCATGAAGCTTTCTACGAACTGTTGTGCTATTCTGATGGCTACTTGAAGTTCGGAGGTTTTTAGATATTGACTCTGCAGACAGTTATTATTATTTATTATTATACACGATTTATATAGCAAAGTTTGCTTTAGCTCGGGGGAAAGTGACATCTATGGCAATTGCATTTAAAAACCGGAACTGACCTGTAGTGACAGCCAGTGAGGGAGTCTCTCTGTATACATTGCTACTTCACTGTATACTCTGCTCCTCTCCTGCCCCCTCCTTGCACACACTGCCACCCTACAAAGATGACCTGTCACTTATATGCTATCACATAGAGGACCTATGTGATAGCAATAAAATCATAAGTTAAATGTTATATGCTATCACATAGAGTCCCTTATGTGATAGCAATAAAATCATAAGTTAAAAATGCAAAAAAATTGTAGACTTCCCATCCCATATACGCAGACTTGTTCGGTTTTTGGTCACGTGCATTCTGAATTTTTGGTATCGGTTTGGCACCAGATTTTTAATTTCGGTGCACCACTAAGTGTATGTGTTTTTTGTTTTTTTTTTTTTTTTTTTTTTTTTTTTTGTTGCTTGTAAAATTGTAAGACATTAGGATTGATGTATTCCACATATCGCATTACATGCAAACTGGGCAGCATGAGTTAAATGCCTACAAAGAGACGTCTCCAGTCCACAAGCCTTTTAATTGATAGAAGCCTAAAATCGCTGGTTGCCCAGTATCTGCAAATGACAACAGTTAGTAAAGCTGTATTTGGCTCCATCCTCCACCAGCAGCTAGGGCTTACTTTTTGTTGGTGAGGCTGCCATCATTGCATTTGGAACAGTGATAAGGGGTTAGAGACAAGCTAAAGTCAGTGTTTGCAAATACTGCTCACCCTGGGTTTTGGCCTTGTGGAGCACTGTAACAACTACAGCTTGCTGACAGTTTAAAAAAGGGGTGATCTGCATTTTTAAAAAGGGGTGATCTGCATGTTTTCTTTAACAATAATGTTAATTTTGTTTTTTATAAATGAGAAAGTTTGACTTGCAAAAATATTTATTATTTATTTATTTTCTATAGGAGATGAGTATTTTTTTTCTTTCTAGAAGAGCTGTATAGCTAAAGAGAATGGCTACCTCTTCTTTGTGTAGGGAAATTGCTTTGGTTCCCTGTTGATCTGAGCAGCTTAAAGCCATTTAATCCAATTTAAGGTCAGTCAACCTTGCTGAGATCCATAGTATAAATGGGTCAAAGCTGCATTTGTGTGTCATTCATTGCACACGGGTTTTTGCATGCTGGGTGCATGGCAGTAAAATGTTTGTTATCCTATTGATGCACTTTTTTAAATGATAAATTTGCTTCTCAGGGTCTGCAGTGAAATGGATCGAAGTGAAATGAGCACTATTTAGCTTTTCGTTTGCGTTTTACAAATTTTGTTCTTTATCTAGCCCTGGGAAATGAGACATGGACTTGTGGTCTTTTGTTTTTAAATACAGTACCCTGTCTTTGCATAGTACAGCAGAAGCACTAAACTGTATTCTAGATTAAAATACTGCACAAGCAGTGCACTGCTACAGCCATAATCTCTGAATCCTTGAAAGCTCCTACTATTTGCTAATCTACATATCTCTAATACAGTAACCATACTATAAAAGAACAAACTTCTACAGTGCTCAGCATAAATTAGTACACCCCTTTTTAAAAAGTAAGATTTTAATCAATATCTCAATGAACACAAAAAAAATTTCCAAAATTTTGACAAAACAGTTTTATAGAGCATTTGTTTAGCTCTTTACATGAAAGTAAGGTTAATATAACTTGGATTACAAAATCTTCAGTTTTACTCAAATTAGTTGATGCAAAAATGAATACACCCCACAACAAAAACTATTCCATCTAGTATGACCATCTACGACCTCCTTGAATTGTAAGCATAGCACCAAGTCTTCTAGGCATGGAATGAACAAGTGGTTTGTTTTTTTTTCCCATTCTTCAAGAACAACCTCTTTTAGAGATTGGATGCTGGCTGAAGAGTGATGCTCAATTTGTCTCTTCAGAATTCCCCATAAGTGTTCAATTGGGTTCAGATTAGGAGACATATTTTGACCAATGAATCAATTTCACTCTGTCCTTCTTCAGAAATGCAACAGTGGCCTTCGATGTGTGTTTTGGATTATTGTCATGTTGGAAAAGTGCATGATGACCAAGGGCACGGAGTGATGGTAGCATCTTCTCTTTCAATATAGAGCAGTACATCTGTGAATTGATGATACCATCAGTGAAATGCAGCTCCCCATGCATGGCCCCTGGCAAATTCTAGGGGGGCTTTTTTGTGCATGGGCTTTAGAAGAGGCTTCCTTCGTGCCATTCCTCTGCAGTGTATGCTGTATAGTACCACGGGAAACAATCACCCCAGTTTGGCTTTCTACTGCTTTAGCGAACTGCAATGAACTTGCATGGCAGTTTTCTTCAACTCCTTCATCAGAAGTAGCTCCTATCGAGGTATTAACATCCGTGGACAGCCCTGTGAGATGGTTGCAGTTCCATCTTTGTTAGATGTTTGTATCACTTTTGGTTCAGTATTCTGACTGATAAGTAAAGCTTTGCTGATCTTCTTGTAGCCTTCACCTTTCTTCTGTAAAGAAATTACTTTATTTCTTGTGCTTTGTGACATTTCTCTTTTATTGTGTGCCATTGCTGACAGCATGAAATGGGAAGGGGTTTTCTTTAAAGTGTTACTAAACCTACAACAGTAAAATCAGTCTGTATATGCAGTAGAGCATGCTTGTTATACTCACTGTGGAACCTAAGGGGTTCATTATCTGCATTGTGTAAAAATGCTGTTTGATCCTGACTTCTCTGATCCTCCCCTTCTAGTGTCCCCCTCTTATCTCCTGATAAGATATATTGTGTGGAGTGACTCTGCACATTCTCAGTTTGGTGTGTATTCCTAGAGAGGAGTTTTTTTGGGGGGGATCGTTCATGTTATCAGCACAAGGCCAAACAGTACTGTCCAGACAGAGGTCAGGGGTCCTGCATCCTTCTTTAGCAAAATGAAAAGTCCTCCTATAAGCTTTAACTAGTGTTCCGCTGGACACTGATAGACGTCACGAGACTGCTCTAACTGGTGATGGCAAAAGGTATTTTAGCAGTTTTTATATTTACTAAAATAATTGCATTTCCATGTTCTGTGTACTGTGGGAGACCAGATAGAGTAAATGCAGTGTCCTGGGTTTAGTAACACTTTAAGTACCTCCCTTGTATAATCAACTGTCTGCTGGACACCTCTTTAATGGTTTAACGAATAATTAGACTCGCTTGTAGTTGAATTCTTGTTAATTAGGATTTTGTTGTCTTAAGGTTTAGCTCTGCTTCTAAGGCTGGCCATACATTATACATTTTTCTTGAGAATTTTGTTTTAGATTTACCAAAAACCATATAATATGAGGTCAAACCTAAACAACACTTCCAATTGTATACAACTAGGCAGGACCTTGCACTACATAGTTGAACGTAAATCTAAAGGAAATTGGGCAGAAAATTTTAAGAAAATTGTATAGCGTATGGCCAGCCTAGGACTTTCATTGGGGTGTATTCATTTTTGCAACATGGTGCAGTGAATTTGTTAGGAAAATTTACTTTTTTGTGTGTGCAATTTAACAAATCGTGTTTGCAATCAATGGCTGCATTTGTTGGAGTATTTTGTAGTATAGTGTCCCATAGAAAATGTTGATTTTGAAAGAAAAGTAAAGGTTTTCTGACATCTGTTGGAGTGCACTCAAATAATCCAAAGAAATACTCACTGAGAATATGCTACTCTTTCCATTCATGAAAGATATCCGGTCCCCATGAAAACCTATTCAGTTTTGTTCTTGTGGTGGAGACTGCTTTCTGGCAATATGGCATATTTTGCATAAGGATAGAAATATCCTATAGTGGTATAGCAAGTTTCATTAATTAAAGCGGAGCTCCACCCAAAAGGGGAAGTTCCGCTTTAGAAGAGACTGGTCCCCCACTCCCCATTAAGGATTGGCACTTTGACAGGTACCCGCTCCCATCGCCTAGGCGATCGGAAGCGGAAGATGTCCTCCTACCCTCCCTCCCCATTGTCTTCTGGGACATGTGACAGGTCCCAGAAGACTACGGGGCCATTCAGGAAGCGCAGCGCTACTCGTACAGGTGCAGTGGGCACCCGGTTTTGAAGTCGCAAGCTGTCACAGCCGGGTGCTCACACCTGAAGATGCCGGTGCCTGGAACACCAGACGGCTGGTGAAACGGGCTTCGGTTAAGACACCATGGAATCGTGGGACAGGTGAGTGGCTGTTTTTTAAAAGTCAGCAGCTACAGTTTTTGTAGCTGCTGACTTTTATTTTTTTTAGTGTGAGCGGAACTCCTCTTTTAACCAGGATTTGAAAAATCTTTTCAAAGTGGTGTCCGTTAAGCTTTCATCTCCAATGTCCAGGCTGCTTCACTCCAATAATTCAGGCTTAAAGGGTTATTTGTTTTAATTTGCATCTGTCAAATTGCAGTCAGGAGCATGTTTACCCTATTATATGGAAAAATGTTGTTATAATCCTGGTTGGAAAAACTTTTGTTGTGGTCAGCTGGGTGTGGCTGAAGACCATGTTAACCCATTTAGCAGTCTTTCTCAATCAGGGTTCTACAGAAACGTAAGGTTCCTCCAAAGGTTGCCAGGGGATTGTTAAGCAGTCAGCAATTTTTGCCTTTCTGATAAGTAACCACTGACATCAGATGAGATGTAGATGTATTTATAATAAGCAGAGGTTCCCTAAAACTGTTAAGGTTTGTTAACCTGTTTAAAGGTTGAGCAAGGCTGCAATATGAAATTTAATGGCTCATTTTTTATTCTGTTAAGTCTTCTGTATTTCCTATTATTATTATTATTATACAGTATTTATAAAACTCCAACAGTTCGCTCAGCGCTTCCTATGGTTGGGATCTAATCTTTTGTAGTTCCATCCTTTTTGGCAGGGTCCATTCATGTAACATTTATCTTGAACCCAAAGCTGGACACATTATACCTGCAGCTGTTTTTCTGCTGACTTACCAAAGTGCAGGCACATTGAGGTGCAGTTTTACAGCAGCATTAAAAACTCTGCCCCTGCAGCTTGATCCTGGGTTCCTCTGATAGGCCCTCTTCCTGCCTTCTGTGCGTTCCTATTGGCCAGGGGGGCAGGAGGTAGCTGCAGGGCCATACACACAGGAAACAAGACAGGTCATTCACAGCAAGTGGCAAACATGTTGTACCCTAATGCAGTGAATGTATTCAGGTAGAAAACCACTTTACCTTTAGAACCACTTTAAATTAACCTGTTGATAATGAATTTCAGTTTGACTCCCAGGTAAATTATTCTGGAATCATTTTTTTTAGACAAATTTTCAACTTTTTATGTTTTTAACTGTCCAAATTACCTTTGGGGCATGACTGTTTGCTTTTCTCTTTTACTATTTATTTGCTTTTCAGTTTTTTTTTTTTCTTTTTACAGTTTTTCTTTTTTTATACTCCCTTGAAACATGTTGGCTCATAGCAAATAAGTGATAGAAATGACCTGAAGGTATCTGTGCATTGCTTTGAATGTTTTGCATCATTAAACAAGGTGTGGTGCCAAAAGGCATTTTCTGCATATGTTCTGTGATGATGGTTATCTCCCCAGGATAATGTGATGTATACGTGATAAAACTGTTAAAACATGCAGAAGAATAGTTGCTGTTGGAGCTGCTGTTTGCTGTTCAGGCAGTCCTTTATGCATGTTGTGAAACATCGAACGATACAAAAGCTTCCAGTGCTATGCTTGATGGAGATGATCATTATGGGTGTTGGAGTGGGCTATTTTATGAGCATGACTTTTGATGTTGCTGAGTAACTACTCTCCTGCCCTTGATTTTGGCATTTTAAACAGATGTTAACGAGCATGGCTTTGCTGTGCAGGCTCCAGAAGCCAATGATCATCTACCAATGATGGCGCAGTGACATAGTTTAAAAAGTGGCGTCAAAGATGGGACTTAGCATTGCCATGCAAGGAACATTTCTGAAATGTCACGCAGAATTTCGAGTTTGCTGAGGAGGTTAGCATAACATTGACAAATGCTGGCATTTATAGGTTTTTGCAGCAGTGCAGACTTGCTGTAATGTATAAATAGTCACTTGGATATGTGACATCCACCCAATATCTACTTTTGTTCTTTGTGCACTTCAACTCCACTGGATGCTGGGTATTGTTGCTCCCTCAGACCTACACCATAGAGTCAATGACTTTGGTTTCCAATACCAACAACCTTAAAGCAACTGCACACAAGTATAATAAATGGCTGTCTACTGAGCCTGGCTGTACACATTTTAGATTTGTTTTCTTTCATACAACCTGCAGTACAGATTCCTCCATCAACGCTATACAGCATGGATGAAGAAGTCTCCCGCTGAGGCTGTTGTATTGTATTGTCATAAAACACCCACACATTAGCTGCATCTAATTTGATGTAGCCAATGTTCAAACAACTCCTTACACTTTTCAGTCGAAGGATATTGGGCAGGAGGGGGCAAACCGTTTTCACCCATTAAGTCAAATCATCAGAAACCGGATGCAATTCAAACAGATTATGGCCAGCTTGAAGTTTAACTAAAAGCAAACCTTTTTTTTTATTATTTATTTTAGATTTGTTTTGGATGACGTGAAGATGGAGTAGAACACCTGTCAGTAATAGAGGGGGCACTGGTTCTGGTGACCTGGGAGTCCCCCAGGAATTCCCTTCAGGGATTTCTCACTTCTGTTTTGGCTATGATGCAGGGAGTGAAGGGAAAGCTCCCCAATGGGACACAGATGGCAAAAAAGAAACTGACAGGTTATACCCTTACTTTGGGGTTGTATCAGCAAAATACAGTTTCAACAAATTCCAAAAGCAAATCTAGTTGCTTTTCTTTTGTCAAGATACACACCTGTTTCCTGACACATGGAAAGTCTCTGCTGGTTTCTAAAATGGATATACTGACACCTGAATTGTGTGTTTTATACATCCACACTTGCAATAAGGACCTAAATTAGTTAGGCCGGCCCTAGCTAGTTTGATTCTCGTTAGGTTCAGCAGCAACCAGCTGAGATTCAAATCATGTATGGGCAGGCTGAATGTACCCAAATTGATCGATCAATCAACCTGATTACAACCAGCCTGCCGGATTTTACATGCGAATGTCGCTAGCGGCAGTTTATAGCCGCTAGCAATAATCACTGATTTATCCCAGCAGGGACAGGTTCCCCCGCCTCTCTGCTGGCAGCGCACAGTGGGAGGGATTCCCCATGGCTGCAGGAAAGAAATTTGCTCCGCCTATGGCCGGCCTTAGTTGCATATTTGCTCTAGAATCTCTTCTTGGATTGTGTTTTACAATGGAAGTGGTATGTACTTGATGAATTGATAGAACACTCCTCTTATATACTGGTCTAACCAGAAATAGGATAGATGTATGACAGCATTGAATATTATGATTTATCTTCAAGTATACACAGTAGAGATCTACAGCAAAATATGTGGGGTTGTACATCACTTCACTAAACCCCTGTATTTCTACCATGACAGCCACAAATTTAATGGCTTGGTATGTCTAAAATATCAGGAAAACTGTTATACATGTGCCAACTTGAGACACTTAAATAGTATCTTCAACCTGTAAACAAAAATGTGTAAGTTTTAAAAAGCACACTTACCTGTCTCAGGATCCAGCAATGTCCTCCCCCAACCCGGCTCTTTGCCGTCTTTGGGTGCACACGTTGGCATTTTACCTGTGGGAAGCCAATTGTGACTCTTTGCAGCTTCACAGCTGACTACCCACCGTGCATGCACAAGCCCTGCTGTTCCCTTTGAATGGTCCCATGTTTGACTTCGTTGTTGACAGCTTGAATGCTAAAGTGTTTATACCAGACTCATAATAGAGTTTTCAATTAATTGGATTAATATCAAAATCTCTAGTGTTAGGGTGTATTATGAAAACAAAACAAACCAAAAATATAATATGTACAATTGTGTATATGTACAGATGTATTTTTTTTCCCCCTCCATGTGTAAAAAAGTTTTTTTTGTTTTTTTTTGTTTTGTTCTTGACTATCTGTACTCCTGTTCTTTTTATCTTGGCCAGTTGGCCATTTATTTACTGCAGCAATGACATCTGTTGTCCCCCACCCCATCTGAAAAAACACAAAAGTGTTTGAAAGAATGTCGTTGTGGCTGTTTCTGTACACAAAGAAGTGAATGTATGTCCCAAAATCTCAATTTTTCATGTATAATATACTTGTGGTTTAAAAGCAGAAGAATTTGCTACATAGAGCCCTGGTGACATACAGGGTTAATAACTGATGACAGATTTAAAATGACCAAATGTACAGCTTGAAGTATTATAGATAAAATACATCCTTGCTGTAGACTGTTTGTTTTTTTTTCTTTTAGCACGACATGCTCCATGAGATAATTTAGCCGTTATTTCCTTTTGGTTGCTGCACCTCCTGACAAATGTTCTGTGTTGTAGGTTTTTGTTTTTATACGCAAGGTCTTCATAAGATTGAGAATTTCTACTTTTCTATATTCACCAAATATGCCTTTTGTTCATGTAAAACCACAATGCCAGAAAATTTGGGATGCTGTGTATAATCTACATAAAAACAGAATGCAATGATTTGCAAATTTCCTAAACACACATTTTATTCACTATAGAAAACCACTTATTTTGCCCATTTCTTTGTTGTCCTGTCCCAACTTTGAGACTTGTTGCTGCCATCAATTTCAAAATGACTTTGTTTTCTTAAAATTGTACATTTTCTTAATTTAAATATTTGATGTGTTTTCTGTTGTGAATAAAATACAGGTTATAGTGGAGTTGCACTCAGCCTATCAAAAAATAAGTCGGCTACAAAAACTATAGCAGCTGACTTTTAAAAAACAGCCACTTACCTGTCCCGTGGTGTGTCCCCCGCAGCTAGTTTCACCGGCCGTCCTGTATTCCAGGCCGGCATCTTCAGTGTGGGCACCCGGCTGTGATAGCTTGCGGCTTCACAGCTGGGTACCCACGGCGCATGCGCGAGTAGCTCTTCGCTTTTTCAATGGTCCTGTAGTCTTCTTGGACCTGTCATGTGTCCCAAAAGACTACAGGGAGGGGAGGACACCTTCCTCTTCCGATCGCCCTAGGCGATTGGACTGGAAGTGGGAGCGGGTACCTGTCAAATTTGGGTACCCCCCCCCCCCAAGGTGGCAATCCTTAATGGGGAGTAGTTCTTAAAGCGGAACTTCCCCTTTTGGGTGGAGCTCCACTTTAATGAGTTTTAGAAATCCTTGCATTCTGATTTTTTTTTTTTTTTTTTTTTTTTTTTTTTTTATAGATTTTACACAGCAACCCAACCCATTTTTTGGAATTGGGGTTGTAATACAATGATACTATGTAGTACAGGGATTTACTGCTAGCTATAGTGTTACATTTTTTTTTTTCGGCCAGAGGTTCCTAATGGTGAAGTTCCTGCTCATGGATAGCTGGACACATCTGGCATGGTCAGTAAGGGAGTGTTAATGTTATAGAACATTGGTCTCCAAACTGTGGTCATTTGCTTACTTTCAGTGCCCTTGGGGCACTATCCCATTCACTGACATCAACAATGAGACATAATTCCTCCCATTGACACTAACAGTGGGGCATCATTCCGCCCAATGACAAAAATGATGATACACAAGTCCTACCACTGACACCAACAATGGGCGCACTATTCCTTCCACTGACACCAATGATGGGTCATTGTTTACTCCCACTGACACTGGACGTGTTCTGATCCCACTGGCCACAGTTTGGCCCTCTTAAACTCTGAAGGACATTAAACTGGCCCTTTGTTTGGAAAGTTTGAAAACCCGTTTACAGAGAATGCATTTAGTATTGTACATATGGATATACCTGCAGCAGGCATTTAGCAGCTTTGTTGAAGCCCACTCAAGCATCCTTCAGCTTCTGTTCTGGCTCCGTGATCTATGCATAACATTCCTAAACTGGAACTTAGGCTTGCTTTAAAGTTTATGTAAAGGTAAGATATTCTAAACTTCTAAATTCAGTTTTTATTGCTGTTGGTGTCCCCACTGGGGTGATTCACCTCTGGATTCATCCCAGTGACCATTGTTACTGATAAAGAAAGTAAGGGATAATCCAAAATGTTTGCGTTGTCATCAAAACAAGAGCAGAAGGAAAGTCTCACAATGCAGATACCTGTTCTGAAGACAACTATATAAAAGGAAAATCCCCCTCACTTTGAGGAGGCTTCATCTTACTTTCTATTGCGTCTCTGGGTCAGGAAGTATAGGGACACAGGCAGCAAAAAATAACCTGAAAAGATTTTAACTCTTCCCTACTCTATTCAAATCGGGGGGGGGGAGAGAAAATTTGAGCTATTTGTTCACATTAACCCTTGTGCTGTAAGAGCAGTTTTCACATTCTTTTGCATTAATTTAAAAAAATGTTTTAGGTCTGAAGATTTCTTTAATACCGCAAAGAACATATTTTCTGAAAGCAGACACCCTAGAGAATAGAATATTAGTAGTTCCAAATTTTGTATGTCACACAATAGTAGCACAACTGTTTATCAAGTACAAAAGTTCAATAAAATATACACTTAAGTAAATTTTAGGCCCAAAAACACAATGTATTCTACAGTTATTTTGGTAAAATATAGAAGATAAGCTTTTACAGAGTAAATAGATACCAAACATCTTAAGTTTTAAAATTGTGTGCATGAAATGGTGCAAACTTGGGTACCCTTAATTTTTATTTATTTTTTAATATAGCTGATGCTTTAAAAGCCCCAATGGGTCGTCAGTTTAAAGTAAACCATGAATAATGAGCCTATAATTATTCTCACTCCAGCATGCACGGCAATATGTAATGTGTAGCACACTTGATGATTTCTTGTTTTCATTTGTATTTATGTGGGGGGGTAAGTGCTTGGCTGTAACTTTCATTTTTTCTTTTTCTTTTTTTGGAAGGGCAAAGTATGGTATAAGCACACATGATTGGTTTGTGGGGGAAGGGAGCACATAAGCCAACTGTTGCTGGTAGGTAGCGTGTATAAATTCTCCTTGCTGGTATTAGTTGATATGGACTAATGCATTTTACACAAAATTTGTTCTGTTTTACTTCACTTTAACTATTCAAGATGGACAAATGGGGTGGAGGTTTCTTTTTTTTTTTTTTTTAATGGAAAACATATTTAAGAAGTCTTTGTTAATCTTCTAACAAAATAGTGTATAAATTTGCTCTCCTAGGAATACGAGTGGAATGGATGTTATACTTTTGTGTGACATGTTTTAGAATTATAAATTGTAATGCCGTATTTGGTGTGCGTGTTTTTGTTTTGGGTTTTTTTTAAGATTGGAAGTATATATTTAGTGGTCTCAATGTACAAATGATAAAATGTATAAGTTAGTACTTCCTGTGAATGTTTGATGTCCACCCACTCTTTGCTCAGAGTGACTCTTGAAGAATGAAGCAAATGTAAAAATAGCAGTTAAACAGGATGATATGAATTCTTAAGTCAGTTGCCTTTATGTGTCAGCAGTCTGCAAACATTCTCCCTGTTCTGCAGCTAGTAAAAGTTAACCCACATGGTTCCAAAGGTTCACTCCATTATGGAATTGCTCAGATGGAAAGTCTACTTTCTAGTTTCAGGTTTTTAAATTTTCTAGTTAACATTATTACATTAGTTAAATTTTTATAGTGAACAGATTTTATGGAAATATTCAGCAGTTTGTTGGAAGTATTGCATAAAAGCTAACTGGATGCGAGAATGTTGTTTAATTCAACCTGCAATTCCTATGGCTAACAAATGTGAGTCTTGATACAGCAACTGTGATCCAAGAGCATGGAAGATCCTTATTGGCATCACGCCCAGTGCACCACTAGCGCCAGCATGGAAGGTTCTTTTACTTTTCTTTTAGGCAGACATTCATGAATACTTCCATTCATAACAATAATTGCTTTCTTACTAGAACATGGGACATCAGTGCATATAGGGAGCTCATCCTGAATGACCAAACCTGCTTATTATAGAAGAACAGATAGGCATTGATGAAAATAGAATCTCTCATTGTCTTCTTTGGCTGGTACGGATTGTACGTTTCATAAAGACACCAGCACCATCAAAAAAGCGTATTTGTATTAACTATATTTAATTGTCCTGTGGTTTTTTGTGTTTTGGTTTTTTTTGATCTTTCCCAACCTGGGTTTTGTGAAACAACTTTTTTTGCTGATCATCATAGATATTTTGTTTCAGCTTATTAAAAGCATCTGAATATTCTTATTACATGAATATTCCGATTTTAATTAAATCTATTTCTGTACCAAGTGAAATGAGTAAAATATAATTTTGCATGGTATAATTTGTGTAATTTAAATAAATATCCTTAATTCTCCCTTCGGTAGATCTCCTTCCTCTTCCGCTCCCCCACTCTCCCCCTTCCTTATGTAGCTCAGACAACTCTTTGCTCACCGAGCCCCTGAAAATAATGTAATCCAATAGTTTGCAGGTTCATGTCGCTTTGTTTCCTTGCATTATACAGTTTGCCATGCTGTCTAATTATGTTCATATATCTTTTGCTTGTTTTCTTTTGTATTGATTGTGGTTTTTCTCAATTGCACAGTTTACACCTAAGTGTTGTTGTATTTTCTGCTTTAAAAAAATGGGTTTGACCTTTAATAAAAATGTACAATTTTAAAAAATATCCATAGTTATTAGGTGAAGGAACAAGGCTGGCAGATATCCCAATGGTAACTACGCCCCAGGGATGGGGGACTGTTTATTCAGTAGCTCTATTCTTATAGGCAACAGAGGCAAAAAGACAGCTTTTTTTTTTTTCTTCCCAGTTAGTGGCAACTGGTTTTCTTTTTCCAATTGTATGCAGTAATATAGATAAATGTATCTACACACTATCAAAATGTCCTAAGCCAAGTGGGTGGCAATTTCAACAATATGTCTTGTGTTAAATCATGTGTTAAAAAGATGGTCTGCCCATAGACTTCAGGTATAAAAATCCCAGGCCTGATGGTCAGTGATGTTAGGAGTCAGTATTGCTGATTGCACTGTTGAAGGTCTGACAAAGCAGGTATGGTGTGTCAAACCATGCAGCCTGCTGATCCTGTGGAACTTTCAAACTACACTACAACGATCAGGAAGTAGCAAAGCTAGCAATACACAACTGAGTGGAAAATTATTGGTAGACCAGTGACTGTCCCATCAGGTGCTTACTGTTTGGATATTCAGGAAGCTGTGGTTGTCATGGCTGCTTAAGTACCATAGTTGGCAGTGGAGATTCCTCCATCCATGCTGATTAGCATAAATGTGGGAACCAATTGATCTCTCTCGTTTTGGACTGAAGAAAAGAAACCTAGTTGTATATAGATGACCTCAGACTTGTTCATATGAGCTTTTGAGTTACTAGTAAATGTTTGTACTTTCTTTCACTTTTTTATTTTATTGAAAAAAGACAAAGCCACTCTTCTACATTGCATACAGTATGACAGCCTTTTTCAACCAGGATGCCTTCAGGTTTATTCAGGGGTGCCTTGGCAAAATGCCTAAAAAGTTCCCCAAACATTATTCACAAGCCAGTGTGTATGTCAAGCCTGCCATATTACACAAAGCCATGGATTTTCATTGGGCACCATTACAACCATCTAGCAGCCAGAATCCCAACAACCAATGACCTAATCAGTTGATAGAGGACGTTTGGTGCCTGCACAGCATCCTTGTTTGCCCCTATCTGTCAGTACTAAGGTCACATTAGCTGAGTGAGGGAGAAGAGAAACAATGGAATACTGGTCAGTACCAGTCTGCATTTGTTTTTGAAGAATAAATTGCCTCTAACGTTGACTGTTCTATATGTGCGAGTGTTGCTGCAATATGTAAAACTAGAAAAGCTACAATTTCTGGGGAAATTGTGTGAAGTGTTCTTGCCTCCACCAGTAGTCTACAACTGGAGTGGGCGAAGTAACTGGTTGGAGTGGCTGGACTAACTGTGAAAAGGTTTTGTCAGCTCCCATTCTAGTTTTGAACAATCCGCCATTCATTCCTATGGGACCAATTTCACCACAAAAACGCTGATATTTATTGAACCATTCGGCGAAACGTTCCACAAAGTAATAGCACACCAATCGGGAACAATCCGCACGTTTCGGTATATTACTGTCTATGTAGTGTAAAAACTGTGGGAGGAGTTAGGGTGGTAAATTGGGCTATAAGAATATATATGTGAGATAACAGTAAGTGGTCTTGCAATGCAAGAACACTTAACTATTAGTTTAGTTTTTTACATTTTTGAACAGGTTGCCTCAAGATTTGTGCATCATTTTAAATGGTGTCTTGACTGAAAAAAGGTTGAGAAAGTATGACACAAAACTTAGATCACCAATTTTATCCAGTTTTCCAAATAACCAGATTAGGAAACATCACCCAGTGGCGTGCACTGTCACAAAGTCAATGGCTATAGAGAACAAACTGAGCAACCATCCCAGAAAACATGAACTGAAACAAACCAACGAAGGGAGGGAGAATCAAGAATACCATTACATCTAGTATGGAAATTATTACCCATTTCAGAACTATGAGCTTGATAACACAGGAAAGCCTAGAGAAAACTCCCCCACTAAAACGTGTGCACTTGTGAGCCCCTGGAAGGTTTACAAAGAGGGGCTTTTGTGGTTCTGCCAAACAAAAAACCAAAAAATACAGGAAAAGGGAGGTTGTGGTGTTCATTACTGAAGAGCGCAGTGAAAGAAATTCTGGAATGGGGAAAACTGGGCTTCTTCGTACTTTCTAGCAAAGATTCATTTGGGCCTTTATTATTTCTGGTCCGCAGCATAGCAGGGGTGTTTATTTTGTCTATATAATTTGTGTATTAAAAGTCTTCTTATTTCATAAAGTTGGGAGGTATGTAATAGCGTGAAAGGCACAGGGTATGAAACGGTATGCACTCCTAGGGTCCAAGAAGTGGCAGTTGTAATTTTATAGCCATGTGCCATAGTTGTTCCATGCATTATAAACTGGTATAATTTACTAGCTTGTAAATAGATCTTCCAATGCAGTACTGGCTTTCACGGCTTCCTAATTTTACTGATTTAACATGCATTTAGTCTTGGTTTTGCTGTAACTTCTTTTCTTTCTTTTTTTTTTCTCATTCAGATGTGCCTAGCGGCAATGAAAATGCATTCCTTGTTGGCATCAGATATTCTTTTATGAAAGTCATCTAACAGTTACAACCCGAGGACCTAACAGCATGGCTGGTTTCAAGAGAGGATATGATGGGAAGATTGCTGGACTTTATGATCTTGACAAGACCTTGGGCCGAGGACATTTTGCAGTTGTCAAACTTGCTCGTCATGTCTTTACAGGTGAAAAGGTAGCTGTGAAAGTCATCGATAAGACCAAATTAGACTCCTTAGCTACTGGGCATCTTTTTCAAGAAGTCCGATGCATGAAACTGGTGCAACACCCCAACATAGTTCGTCTGTATGAAGTGATTGACACACAAACCAAATTGTATCTCATTCTAGAACTTGGTGATGGAGGCGATATGTATGATTACATAATGAAGCATGAGGAAGGCCTCAGTGAGGATCTGGCCAAGAAATACTTTGCTCAGATTGTGCATGCGATATCTTACTGCCATAAGTTACATGTGGTGCACAGGGACCTCAAACCAGAGAATGTTGTGTTCTTTGAGAAACAGGGACTTGTGAAACTGACAGATTTTGGCTTTAGCAACAAGTTTCAGCCTGGGAAAAAGCTGACCACAAGCTGCGGATCATTAGCTTACTCTGCTCCAGAGATACTTCTTGGGGATGAATATGATGCTCCTGCAGTAGGTAGGTGTTTACACAATTTCATTTTTTTACTTGACACGTGTATTGTAAGTGTGCAGTTTTTTGTTTTTTAGCAGAACTCCATTAATACAATAATAAGATGAAAATGAATAACCCATTAAAAGATAAAATGGCCAGCATCATGAAACCAACTTCCTCTAGACCTAGGTCATCCTGGACCTGACCTGGCCTGTTACTTGACAGTGAAAAGAAGAGAAGTCCGTTTCTCTGTCACTCTGCTTTCTCCTCCTATTAGCATGCACATGAACCAGTTAGCTTCTTATAATACTTTTTCCTCTTTCTGTCCAGCTGTAATGTATAGGGACTACCCAGAGGCTGATACCTGGTCCAATTCATATATTTACACTGCTTGAATTTAAACAACACATTTTGTGATATATTAACATAGTTGCCTTACTTTGTCTCTTTTTATGTCTACCTAAAGTTCAGCTTTACTGGCTTCTATGTAGACCTTTTTTCCATTTAAAGTATATCTGCACTTTCTGTGTTTCCCCAGCTATGTACTAGCTTCATCTGTGTATCAGTAGATGGCATGCTGCACCTTTTTATTGAAAGCAACCATGATCTTTGGACAGCATGGTGTGAACTGACACTGTATTTTGGTTATATTAAGTGAGTGATCCTGTCGCAATCAATCTTACTCTTTCTTACTCTGGGCAAATGTGCTCAGTATTTGGATGCCAACAGATCTCTCAATTTCTGCAGTCAGGAGCAATGGCTGCATGAAAAATACTTAGGTCTCTTTCAGATAGGGCAGAGTCCGTTCTGATCAGCAGGGGATCCACTCAGTTTATGCAGAATGAACACAGGCAGAGCCTGCTCTGCTCTATGGATGCTCAGGAGTAAACAGACGCCTATGGTCGTGTTTGATGCAACATTTCAAGACGTTTTAGCAAAATTCATTGCAGACTCTTACCAGATCCTTCCCTGTGGATACTGACAGATGCATTGTAATCGCTTCCAATTATTGCTATAACCCTAAGTGGGAGGATGTAACTACTAAAATCCCATGATCAGTCCCAGTATTGTAATGGGGAAAAAAAACAAACTTGGAAAATGTGTGCAGGAAATTACATTTCTGGGAACATGCTGTAAGCAAATCCTGGCTGACTGAAGACTGGAATCGATAGGATATTTGTAAATATCTAATTTTACATAATGTGTGTACCAGTAATATACACTATATTGCCAAATGTATTGGGGCACCCCTCCAAATCATTGGACTCAGGTGTTCCAATCACCTCCATGGCCATAGGTTTATAAAATCAAACACCTAGGCATGCAGACTGCTTCTACAAACATTTGTGAAAGAATGGGCCGCTCTCAGGAGCGCAGTGAATTCAACCGTGGTACTGTGATAGGTTGCCACCTGTGCAATAAGTCCATCCGTGAAATTTCCTTGCTACTAAATACTCCACGGCCAGTTGTTATAACAAAGTGGAAGCAACTGGGAACAACAGCAACTCAGCCATGAAGTGGTAGGCCACGTAAAATGACAGAACGGGGTCAGCGCATGCTGAAGCTCACAGAGCTCAGAAGTCGCCAACTGTCTGCAGAGTCAAAAGCTAAAGACCTCCAAACTTCATGTGGCCTTCAGATTAGCACTACAACAGTGCATAGAGAGCTTCATGGAATGGGTTTCTACGTCTGAGTAGCTTCCTTCAAGCAACCAATCACCAAGTGCATTGCAAAGCGTAGGATGCAGTGGTGTAAAGCACGCCGCCATGGGACTCTAGAGCAGTGGAGGCATGTTCTCTGGAGTGACCAGTCACGCTTCTCTGTCTGGCAATCCGATGGACTTGTCTGGGTTTATCGGTTGCCAGAAGAGAACGGTACTTGCCTGACTGCATTGTATCAGGTGTAAAGTTTGGAGGGGGGATTATGGTGTGGGGTTGCTTTTCGGGGTTGGGCTTGGCCCTTTAGTTCCAGTGAAGGGAAGTCTTAAGGCGCCAGCATACCAAGACATTTCGGACAATTTCATGCTCTCAAATTTGTGAGAACAGTTTGGGGATGGCCCCTTCCTATTCCAACATGACTGTGCACCAGTGCACAAAGCAAGGTCCATAAAGACATGAATGAGTGAGTTTGGGGTGGAGGAACTTGACTGGCCTGCACAGAGTCCTGATCTCAACCCAATAGGACACCTTTGGGATGAATTAGAGCAGAGACTTCAAGCCAGGCCTTCTCGTTTGACATCAGTGCCTTACCTCATAAATGCGTGTCTGGAAGAATGTTCAAACATTCCCATAGACACCCTCCTAAACCTTGTGGACAGCCTTCCCAGAAGAGTTAAAGCTGTTATAGCTGAAGAGGGTAGGCCAACTCAATATTGAACCCCACAGACTAATGCAGGCCATTGATGGGGAGAAAAACGGCAGATTTTTCTTTTAAAAAACGTAAAATCGGTCGTTCAAGTGGCCGACGTTACCATCAATGGTAAAAAAAAATCGGCCGATTTTCATCCCGTCTAGAGACGGCAAAAAGTGTCCCTGCAGAGAGCTCTGATATTTCTTTGACAGTTCTCTGACAGTTCCTTGACATTTATAGAGGTTGCAACAATGTATCTATTTGTTTCCATTTAGGATACAGATGTTTTTATTCGGAAACAAATAGATACAATGTTGCAACCGCTGTAAATGTCAAGGAACTGTCAGAGAACTGTCAAAGAAATAGCGGAGCTCTCTGCAGAGACACTTTTTGCTGGACTGGAATTCCTCTTATTTTCATCCTACTCTTCTTCATCCTCTTCCTCTTCCTCTTCTTCTTCCTCCCTCCTCCCTCCTTCTTCCTCCTCCCTCCTTCTTCCTCCTCCCTCCTTCCTCCTTCTTCCTCCTCCCTCCCTCCTCCTCCCTCCTTCCTCCTTCCTCCTTCCTCCTCTTCCTCTTCTTCCTCCTTCCTCCTCCCTCCTCCCTCCTTCCTCCTCCCTCCTTCTCTTCTTCATCCTCTTCTTCATCCTCCCTCCTTCTCTTCTTCATCCTCTTCTTCATCCTCCCTCCTTCATCCTCTTCTTCCTCCTCCCTCCTTCCTCTTCATCATCCTCTTCTTCTTCCTCACCCTCTTCTTCTTTTTCTTCTTTTTGTCTTCCTCTTGCAGGTCACTGCTCATGCCAAAAACTTCCTCCTCCTCCCTCCTTCCTCTTCTTCATCCTCTTCTTCTTCATCATCCTCTTCTTCTTCATCATCCTCATCCTCTTCTTCTTCATCATCCTCATCCTCTTCTTCTTTTTCTTCTTTTTGTCTTCCTCTTGCAGGTCACTGCTCATGCGCAGATTTTTTATTGGTAAAAAATCGGCCGATTTGCCCACTAATTGCCGCGAAAATCGGCCGATCGGCAAAATCGGCCGATTTTTTTCCAACTTTACCGAAAAAAAACCGGCCAAAATACCGAAAAACGGCCGACCAAATCGCCCACTAACGATCCGAAAATCGGCCGATTTTCGACCCATCTATAAGACTGGGATACCATTAAAGTTCATGTGCGTGCAAAGGCAGGCATCCGAATATGTTTGGCAATATAGTGTATGTTTAAAGGTTATTTTCTTTTTTTCTTTTTTTTTTTTTTCCTTTCTTTCTTTCTTAGAACAGTGCTGGATTGCTTCATTTTAGAGCAAAACATTCCAGTTTCGATTTTTTTAATCTTAAAACCTGATTATGGTAAAGTTTTTAAGAAAGGTCTTTTTAATAACTGTAAATTACAAAATAATGCACACAGCAATTATGATGTTTTCCTTTTAATGAAAGTGGCATTTTCATTTTGAAACTTTCCGAAGAAGCATCTTAATCTTTACTGTAATGATCCAAATTGATAGGCCAGTTGAAAAAAAAAAAAAATTAAGTCAGCAGCTACAAGAAATACGGACACTTACCTTTCCCTCGGTCCAGCATGGTCCTCACCATGGCTGGCTTCACCGAACGTCTTCTCTCACCAGTATCTTCAGTGTGGCACCTGGCTTTGACAGCTTGCGACTTCACAACTGGGTATCCGCTGTGCATGCTTGAGTAGCGCTGCGCTTTGTGAATGGTCCCGTAGTTTTCTGCGTCCTGTCACGTGTCCCAGAAGACTATGGGGAGGGAGGGGGGAGGACAACTTCCACTTCCAATCGCCTTAGGTGATGGCAACGGAAGTGGGAACAGGTACCTGTCAAATTCGGGTACTCGCTCCCCAAATGTGCTAATCCTTAACGGGAAGCAGAGAACAAAGCCTTAAAGCAGAACTTCCCCTTTTGAGTATAGCTCCACTTTAATGACACTTAACCTCTTGTTCTTTTCTGAGAAAAATCTTTCCAAAAACTTTGGTGGTACTGTTGGCTCATTGTCCAAAGAGGTAGTAAACTTACCTTTCCGGTGGCCTGTCTTCATACACCACTGATTTGCTTCTCCCCAGATGCTGCAGATGCTTTAAACTTCCAGATGTGTAACACTTGCTGCACAGCCGCATATTCTGGTTCCTCTTGCTGCCTCATACTTCAGTACACAACGTACATGCTGACAGTAGGAGCCATAGTGTGTGACAGGGAAAGCAGGAATTTGACCAACCTGAAAAGGTTACAGTGGTTGTAAACCTCTGAAATGAACAAAGAATATCCTACTATAGTGTAGACATGCCTCGATTCAGAGCACTGAGTGTACTTTCTGTCTTCTCTCTCATTCATCTGATATCTAAGAGTCTATGCCAACACCAGACAATTTTAGGAGACAGCCCTACCCCTCCCAGCACAGAGCAGGTGATGGACAAGCTCAGCTGTATATGTTTCCTTATGAGGTTGTGTAGGTGGGGGGGTGTCTATTCTCTCTACTTGAGTTTCAGATTACACTCAGCTCCCTGCTCTGTGATGTACAGTGTGTTATGTGTGAACCCTGCCCACCTGCTTGCTGGAGCTGAGTGAAAAAGCCTTTGACCTGTTTGTTTTGAGGCTGTAGATGGCTGCAGATAAACAGGTGCAACTATGTACGAGGGTTTGTTTAATCTGTGTATTGCCTGAGGCTTGTCACTGGGTATAATGTAAGGTTTTTCAACCACTTTTTAAATATCTCCAGTGGCTGGTAGGAGAAAAATCCATGGTGTTGCAATGCATGTTAGCTGCTGGAAAGGTAAGTGTTTATTTTATCTCTTATACAGGGTTCCCATTGTGTACCTGTGACCTTGTGGTGACAGTTGGATTGAACATTTGCTTTACCCTGCATTTTTTTTCTCCTTGTTGGGATAGAGTAGGTAAGGAATAAACCCTTGTAAAGTTTTTATTGCGGTCTATGTCCCAGCTAGGTAATTTTACCATCTATATTTGTGCTGGTGACCATTTTTGCTGAGACACAAAGTGGCAAAAACAAAATATTTGTCACCAGAACCTGTTCCAGTGCCAACCCTTTTGAAGGGAATTGCTCTCATTTTGCATAGGTTTCTTCCCATTTCCAGTTTGGTATCCATGGCACTAAAGGCTGACATTTTACAGAAAATAGCCTCTGCAGCCAAGGAGCTCCAGTAGGTATTAAATGATTGTGTGGCTTTGTAAAATGTTCATTACCGGTAGGCCATGTCCAGTCTTGTTGCTAAGATATAAAAACTGTTGGATGCTCAATCCCAACATTACAGGAGTGAAAACGTTAGTTTTTGCATTCTAGTAACAAGTCAGGGTATAGGAATTGCTAACTGGCAGTCTTTAGTAATTCTTATGGGGAATGGGGTGGTGGGGGGGGGGTTAAGAGTCTAAATGGTCTATAGCTGTGACAATAAAATTAATGCACATTTATACAAAGCTGCGCAGTCATTTGTGGAGAAGGTGAAGTTGGCCTTTAAGTGAAGGGACATTTCCCTAAAGGCACACAGAAAAAAATACTGTTTTTTTTTTTTTTTTTTCTTTTTTTTAAATAACAGCCCTGATCCTCTTCTTCTTGGGTCCTCCCACCAGTGCTCCTGGCTCCTCCCCCTTGACCAGTGCCCCCAATAGCAAGCTGCTTGCTATGAGCAAACTAGTCAAGGGGGAGGAGCCAGGAACATTGCTCTGTGTCCATAAGACACACAGAGCCACAGCTTGTCCCCGCGCCCTGATCTCTCCTCATTGGCTCACTGACTGTAATTGACAGCAGTGGGAGCCAAAGGCTCTCGATGCTGTGTCTCAGCCAGTAAGGAGAGATTGACCCGGGTCCCTGGAATTCAGCATTAAAAGAATAACTAGAGAAAATGCCCCAAGCTGGGTTATCATAGCATTGTGAAGTCCTCTATTGATCAACATAGCTTACAGATGTGTATCACAAATGATATTGGATTATATAATGTTACATGTTCAAAGTACATTATTATGAACAAAAAGATATGATATCTGCCAGCTAAGCTGTCCCCTATGTGGCATTAAGTTGAATATTATCAATATCGTATGTCCTTACATAAAAGAAAATGTAGGACTTTATGGTTTTTGAAATGCCAGTTAAAAATAAAAGCTCTGTAATGACAGTATAAACATCAATATTCTGTTTTCTGCAGATCACAGTATTGATGAAGTCATGAATGCATCTGGATTATTATAGTTGCATACGGTTATTGATGTCTCTTGGTGATATCACAATGCTATTTGTTCATAGCTTGGCTTTATTTAGTCCAAATAATTGATTCCAGTGTAAGACCCCTTTCACATGGGATGACCCGATCGGACAATCAATTGCCCTCTATGGAGCAGTGGATGTAAATGGACATGTTTGTTTTACACCTGCGTGCATCCGATCCAGTCAGATCTGCTGAAAATAGATGAATGGGGATCCATTCTCCATCAGTCTAGCAGATCGAATCGGATGACAATTGGATGTAAATGGACAGGCAGTCTATTTTGCACCCAACTGCCTATAAAGGAAAGCAGGCTGTGTCCATGTCTGCTCCGCATGCTTAATGGAGATCAATGGACAGATCCCCCACTGAGCAGGCGGATCTGCTGGCAGAGTCCACCCCTGTGAAAGTGGCCTTAGTACATTACAGCCAAAGGGGAAAAAATATATCGGCCATTGCAGTTTTTCAACTTCTTATTGCAGTGCGTATTGGTTACTATTGAAACTATGCTTGCAAGGATTCTGAAACTTGCTTACTTTCCTGCATGAACAAGAACAAATTAATAATAAAAAACCTTTTATTAAACGCCTTTCAATATGTTTTCTTTCATTGTTGCTTGCAGGCTGCTTGCCCATTTTGTCAGCCAGCTTCCAAATAATACAGTAATCATGCAAATCTAAACCCTTTTCATATGAATATAATGAACATTTTGTTAGCTTTATGGTGTAAACATTATATTTAATCTTCATTTATTTATCACTTATTAGAGCCCCTTCAAATGTAATTGGTTTCTTGGCTTTCTGTTCAGCAAGTGCAGTTTGTTGTCTCTTGGAGCAGAGCCTAGCTAGATAAGGAAATGCAGAAAAACGAGTGCAATGCATTCATATTTTTCAGTCTGATTTGCATGACTTTTCTGTGCTCACAGCTAATGTAAGGCGAGTGACATCATTTGTTGCCATGACAACAGCTGCTGCATGTGCTACATTAGCTGATATCATCTGAAATGATCACATTGGTGTGTGTGCTTTGTTCTGGAAACAGTGTTTAACATTTGCATTCATGCTCATAGCTTTGCTATGCAGACCTAAAAATCTGCGACATTTATACACTACATAGAACTACTAATTAAAGGAGAGATCCCTAAATGGTATTCAGTTGATTGGGGTGAGCTTATTAGGATGTAGGGTTTTTCCTCCCCTATCATACATCCTTCCCCAGGTCCAAAGTCCCTCACTTTCAAAGTTCCATAGGCATGTCCTCTGCCTTGGTGTTGATGTGGGTATGTGTCAGTCTGTCATCTAATTCAAGAAGTGGTGGTAAATTCGATAGAACCTGATGAAATCCAAGCGGTATGTGGTGAGACCCATAACAATTTGTCCACAAGCCAGCTAGTGGATTGATCCAGCCTTTTTGTTACAGCGTCACAGGTTTTTTTTTTGTTAAGCATTACAACCAGCCAGCAGTGTCCTAACAAGCAATGATGTCATTGGTTGATAATGAGCATGTTGGGTGTTCCTTGTTTGTCCGTCCCCTTGCCCTCTCCATCAGCACTACGGTCAAGTTAGTTAAGGAGAGAAACAGAGAAAAAAAACAAGGAAAAATGCTGGAATAACACTCAGAACCAGTGGGCAAAGGTATATTTGCTTTGTAAGACTAAATTTCCTCTAATGTTGGGTGTCCTACATGTAACCACATAATTTCAACCTTGTGATTTTTGCCTTTTTCAATCTTCATTTGCAGAAAAAATGAATGCCTTTAATTAATGCCTTCTCAATTATTAGGTTGTACACTTCTAATAGGTCCCTTGGTTTCCTTTTAGGCTTTATCTAAATTGCATTTTCTACATTCTGAGAACAGATGTGAAGAATTAGGTGCTATATTTAGAATGGGAACATTAGAGTCTATCATTGAGAGAGCCATTCTTATAAAGCTTTCTGACTATACATATTCATTAATTTTAAATTAATCTTTTTGTTCTGGCTTCACTGAGAGCCATATATTTTATAGCCTTGTGGCTATTTATACAGCTAGTAAATGCGCTATAGCCATATGGTTTGTATGATTTATGTGGAGATGCTAGTTTCCAGGGCTTTACAAATTATAAAGTGTACTTTATGTGTTGTACAAAATGGAAAGTTGTATAACAATATCATCCCCTCCCATTAGACACCACTACCTTTAATTTGTCAAGATCACCCATTCTTCCCTGATACGTTTCTGCCTGCCTTCTTGAACTTTATTCATATTTCTTGGTGCAGAGCCACTTTGTTACTATAGTGGCTATATGGTCTACTTTTTTTTTCTCTCTCTCTCTCCCTCCATTCCTGACGCAATTAATGAGGGGGGGGGGGGTAAAATGAATATAACTCTTGGGATTTGGTTTGGAGCATTGCAGCAGTTGATGGATCCAATTCTCCTGGAGCTTCTATTCTCACCACTGGCACAATATACCCTCCTTGGGCTTGTAGGTCTGCCTCTGCCACCTTGATTCAATTACCAGTCTGTTTGCGATCATTCTGTACAGACTCAGGGTCTTTCTGTCTTTTGGGGTCTTGTAGTATTTCCAGCTATAGTACCAGTTTTTGGTCTTTCTGTAGTAACTAATACATTTTCTAGAAGTTAATTCCAAAGAAGAATAGGTCACAGAATAGAGTATTGAAATAATGTCCTTTTATTTTAGATTTGATATAAGGCCACATTGTTGGGAGTTTTTATATGGACAGAGTGCTGATGCGTTTTTGAAGGCTGCATGATTTGATTTGGCCGTTGTTTGTTAGTAAGGCAGTCCCAGTGTTATGGTGCCTATTTCTCTGGGAATTTTGCCCAGCAAGCATTGTTGAACTGGCTTTGATGGACTTTGAGTGGGTGCTTGCAGAATTCCAGATGGCATATTTCTGTTGGGCTGAAGTCCATTTGAGTTGGTCTGGGTAGATAACAGGGTGTCATACTTTATTGAAATGAAGGATACATGACAAAGATTTTAAGCTCTTACCAATCATTTTAGTTGGTACAGCTGTCTCCTGATGGCAGAGAAGGTTCTGCTTACCCTGTGCTTCATGTCCCTGTGGCTGGCTTGAAACTTTTTGATTGGTAACTTCTAGGCAAAGGTATGTGTAGCTGTTAGATTAATTAGGAGTGCATTTGTTTAATTAAAGAGAGAAGTCTTTGGAGCACCGACATTTTTCTTTAAATTTGAGTTTATGGGTAGCGTCCATGTTGAGCTGGTTTTTCTACAAATTCCAGGCTTTGTAGGCCTCTCTGTTGATCATTATAAGAGGACACGCACTGAAATAATGGACTGCCTACATGCAGAAGACAGGCCAGCACAGATCTGAACTGAACCTTAATAAAAACAGAATTGCCAGATCAGGATTTGATCTAGGTCAGGATCAAAAGTCAGGGTCTGTGTTTTAGGTAGGCTTAAAGTGATATTAAAGGCACGTTTTTCCATTTTTTTTTATTTTGTTTTTTTTGTTTTTTTTTTAAATAACAAATGTCATACTTACCTGCTCTGTGCAGTGGTTTTGCATAGAGCAGCTTCAATCCTCCTCTTCTTAGGTCACCCACTGGCGCTCCTGCCCCCTCCCTCCTGCCAAGTGCCCCCAGAGCAAACAGCTTGCTATGGAGACACCCAAGCAGGCTCACTCCCAAGCTGCTGCTCTGCATGTCTATTCACACAGAAGCAGCTTGGCCCTGCCCCCTCTCCTCATTGGCTGTAATTGACAACAATGGCTCCCACTGCTCTCTCAGCCAATGAGGAAGAAAAGTCCCCAGAGAGTTGAGTTTCTTGTGCACATCGCTAGATCGCAATAGAATGCATAAAGGTAAAAAACCTTGAGCCTTTAGAACCTCTTTTAAAAGAAAAATGTGTTTGTGTGTTTTAAGCAGGATAAAAACACTGTGAAATGTACACTATTGTTTCTGGGGCTTACTATGGGTATAAACCACAAATACCATACACCTGGTATCACTGCGATCAACAGAGCAGGAGAATTTTGGGTTGTTCTTTGGTGGTACAGCCCTGAATAAATATTTTGAGAATGACACCAATATTAATTTTCACAGTCTGCTGCTGCAGTGTTTTTTGCATTTTATTGGTGTCAAAGGCTTTTATTGACAAGTACATTACGTTTATGCAAAGAGTCAATATCTGCAGTAGTGTTCCTTCTTTTTGAAGACCTCTGCAATTCACCCTGGCATGCTGTCAATCAACTTCTGGGCCACATCCTGACTGATGGCAGCCCATTTTTGCATAATCAATACTTGGAGTTTGTCAGAATTCTTGGGCGTTTTTTTTTTTTGTTCACCCACCTCTTGAGGATTGATCACAAGTTCTCATTGGGAATGATCACAAGTTCTCATTGGGAATAAGGTCTGGGAAGTTTCCTGGCCATGCACCCAAAATGTCAATTTTTTGTTCCCCAAGCCACTTGGTTATTGCTGTTGCCTTATGGCAAGGTGCTCCATCATGCTGGAAAAGGCATTGTTCGTCATCAAACTTTTCTTGGATGGTTTGAAGAAGTTGCTTTCTGAGGATGTTTTTGTACCATTCTTTATTCATGTCTCTGTTCTTAGGCAGAATTGTAAGCGAGCCCACTCCCTTGGCTGAGGAGCAAATCCACACATGAATAGTCTCAGGATGCTTTACGGTTTGCATGACACAGGACTGAAGGTAGTGCTCACCTTTTCTTCTCCTGACAAGGTTTTTTCCGGATGCCCCAAACAATTGGAAAGGGGATTCATCAGAAAAAATTATTTTACCCCAGTCCTCAGCAGTCCAGTCCCTGTACCTTTTGCAGAATATTGGTCTGTCCCTGATGTTTTTCCTGGAGAGAAGTGGCTTCTTTGCTGCCCTTCTTGACACCAGGCCATCCTCCAAAAGTCTTCGCCTCACAGTGCATGCTGATGCACACACACCTGCCTGCTGCCATTCCTGAGCAAGCTCTGCACTGGTGGTGCCCCAATCCCACAGCTGAATCAACTTTAGGAGATGGGCCTGGCGCGTCCTGGACTTTCTTGGGTATCCTGAAGCCTTCTTCACAACAATTGAACCTCTCTCCTTGAAGTTTTTGATGATCTGATAAATGGTTGATTTAGGTGCAATCTTCGTAGCAGCAATATGCTTCCCTGTGAATCCCTTTTTGTACAAAGCAATGATGACTGCACATGTGTCCTTGCAGGTAACCATGGTTAACAGAGGAAGAACAATTATTTCAAGCACCACCCTCTCTTTTTAAAGCTTCCAGTCTGTTCTTCTAACTCAATCAGCATGACAGAGTGATCTCCTGCAATGTCCTTGTCAACACTGACACCTGTGTTAACGAGAGAATCACTGACATGTCAGCTGGCCCTTTTGTGGCAGGGCTTAAATGTGAAATGCAAGGGAAATGGGTTTTTTTTTGGTTGTTGTTGTTTTTTTTTTGTTTTTTTTTCATTTTTTGGAGGGATTAAGTTCATTTTCATGGCAAAGAGGGACTTTGCAATTAATTGCAATTCATCTGATTACACTTCATAACTATCTGGAGTATATGCAAATTGCCATCATAAAAACTGAGGCTGCACACTTTCTGAAAATTTTATATTTTGTGTCATTCTCAAAACTTTTAGCCAGGGCTGTACTATATCTGCTTTTGCTGCCGAATTCCAGTATTGATTACAAACAGTTGTAGGACTCTGTTAATGGCTCTGTTACTTACTTAAGCTGGCTCATGCACTGGACACATTTTGGATAGTTCCTGACAAATCTGCCTCATTTTGCGCAGTGGATATCCTTGTCGCCTCCCACTTAACATCCCTTGACTGAAATATTGAAGGAGCCAATGATAAATGGGGAATTCACCCATGTGTGCTGTATAGGCTGAACAATCAAAACTATCGTTTTTTGATTTAAGTTGCATATACAAGTGAACATTACCAAACATGTCTTTAGACCTAATTTGCTGAAAATTGGCACTTGTATGAAAAAAATCTCTCTCTCCTCCAGTGATGGAATACCCAGAAGTTAGCGCTGAATGAAAACTTTGGTTGCGTGATGACTAGTCGTGGTGCAGCCACTCCTGTTGTACCTGCTCAGTATCTAGAAGTTTGGCTGGTATGCCTAAACTTTTGAATGGCAAAATTTTTTTGCAGTAGTTGTTTTTTTTTTTTTTATTGCTTTTCAAACAACATAATGTAGATAATGTGTCATAGTCATCAGAAGCATCACATCAACTATCAGAGTTGCAATCAACATAATAGCACTATACCGTAGTTAAGAATATCTAGTGACATGAGCTTTGTATCTGTTGCCATTATATCTCTATCCTTCAGTAAAGTTCTATAGCAATACAGAATCTAGCTTAATCACAACATGAATAGTGTCTGCATTTAAAATATCCTGAAATTCCTAATGTTATAACTCTTGAGGGCCCAATACTGCATAAGAACTGATATAAAGAAAAAGAGCTTAAGAATGGATAACACAGATGGTCATGGAGGCAGATGGGTAAAACGCAGAGTGAAAGACTAAAAAGAATGAGCAAGACCAGAAAAAAAGGGGAAATACACCACCTTTCAGCCCACCCACACAACCTCCTGTGCCGTTGGACCATAAAAAATTTAAAAGGTCTAAAATAGCTTCACCCATATGTGAAAACTATCTCCTATCTGACCACATTGTTGAAGAAATGGAGAGAAGAATTTGGGAGTCTCATTGGTTTCAAGTACCATCTGGGGAATACATTACAATTTGCTTCCACCAGAGATACATTTAGGACACCCTGATTGGTAAAATCTCATACATATTTAAGCCAAATCTTTTACATATTAGACATCTGTTCCATAAATAGGCGGACAGTAAAACAGTTAAATATGTGACCACAAAGCCAGTAAACAAAATCCCACAGTATAATTGTCTGCTGCAGAAAAGAAATGTGGACTTTAGCTAGATGAATCATAATCCAGCAAGCTAGACAAGAAATTTTCATGTAAGGTTCATTTGATTGGCATACGGACTTCATAAATGTATGCTTGTTTAAGGGGGAATGGCCTAGGCTAAGCCTAAATGGCAAAGCACAGCACACATAAATACTCTGTACTGTGAAGTGTAGTGCTTGCTGAATTGCAAACAGTCTAAACAACTCCTCTTTCTTGCCTTTTTAGACCTCTGGATTTTGGCAGTGGGCCCTGGACTTCAGACTAAGGTTTACAACAGAGTTGTGCTTCATGTGCAAGCTTTTGAAATTTTTGTACGCAATACGTGTTGTATTAAATGTTCTACATTGGGACTCTTGTGATCTGTAGCCATCTATTCTGTGGGAATTTCATTTTTGTCTTCATAAATGTGAAGACCACCAATATAAAAAGATACCCAGCATTCTGGTATACTTGAGTATTCCTTTTATTGGAGGGTCATATCCAACAATAGTCACAATGTTTGAGGGTCCAGCAGGACCCTTTTTGTAAGCTTAATCATAGGATTCAATAAAAGAAAAAAATAAATTCCGCCAAAGTACTAACCTTTTCTTCATGAATCAGACTACACCATAGCTTTGGTACCTGAAATTCTAGTTTTGTCCATGTAGGGTATTTCTGCAGGATGGTCTGATGTGCTACTACTTAAGAGCACAGGCTCCTGGATGAACAATGTTGGTATGTGCGAAGAACCATGTGGGATCCTTGCTGCTGTGGGTTACAAATAATTCCTTTTATATTAAAGTGTATAGCTATTTTTTCTAGTAGCTTGGAGAAGGATTAAAGTCCCTGTCAATGTATTTTATTTGCGGTCTTTTTCCCATTGCGGAGATTTCACTTCCTATCCTGGAGATGCATGCAGTAAGAGTCTCTGTAAAATGTGGGAATTTGTCACTGGAAAAGGTGTCCCCATTAAATGATACATTTTTGCCTCTTGTTCTAGGACAAATAGAAATTATGCCCTGTGGGAATACATACCGGATAAAAAACGTAAAAGTAGTTTATACATTTTAAAGAAGAATTCCATAAAATAACAATATTCCCATGCAGTGTGGCTGTGCCAGCACTACATCGGTTGTCTGCTCATTTTTGCCTAGGGGTGAAAGAAGGGAAGCGGAGATGAACAAAACCCTTTTTCATGGAGGTCAACATGTTGACTTTAACATAGTTATATTTTCTGTATAGCAGTAGGAGTTCACTGGGTGGTTTTACAAGCTGCTTGTAATTCTGTTAGGTCTAGTTGTCATATTTGCAGTGCTAACTGTCGCGTATCAGCTTTCTTTGTACATTTCTTTTCTGTGTGTGTTTAATATTTCTGGCATTATATGCATGGCAGTTTGTGTGGAATGAGGGCTTTTCATTTGTAAAGCACTGTTTTCTGCCTTGGATCGAGCTGTGGTGTTTTCATAAAGGGAAGAGTTATTGGGAGACTGTAAAGTTCATGACCACGAAAGTTTATGAACTCACCGAAATGTCTGTCTATAGCAGTCTTTCTCAACCTATTAAGCACAGAGGAACCCTTGAAATAACTTTCCAGTTTCGGGGAGCCCCTGCTAATACTATTTGCAACTTATGATACATTCGTGTGATGGTCATTGGGAAGAATGCTCCTTACACTTGTGGTCATTTGGAAGAATTACTCCCTTACAGACAGCTAAAAAGATAAGTGGTGTCAGTGGGAGCTTATCTGAGAGGCAGAAATTGTTCGGGGAATCCCAAGCAACCTCTGGAGGAACCCTGGTTGAAAAATTCTGGTCTTGGCCTGGCTTGCCTTTAATGAGATCTCCTCAATATACTAGCTCCCCAGCTGGCATGTTATAGCCCAGTGACTTCAATACATCTGTTAACTGCCTTGGAACAAGTATGCAGAGTTAACTTTACTCTTATTCTCCTGATCTGCATGCTTGTTTTGGGCTCCCTCACATCAGCTACCGGGGTTGCTGGTCTGCACTGTGAGAGACAGATACATCACAGCCTGCTGCACAGAAAAAAGTACTGCTATGGTGTGAACGGGCTCCACTATTAAAAAAAAAAAAAAAAAAAAAAAGGCTGCTTACATTGTTGATGCTTTTGGGGGCTGTGCAGGAAATGATTGCCATGTAGTCCCAATGCATCTGGTGTAAACGAGCGCTTGATGTTTCAAACCAGACAGCTAGGCAGTTTGCATTTTCAGATGGTCAGCAATTGTTGCAAATGTTTTTTTTTTCCTTTTTAAAGGGAACTACTGGCTACAGAGGCAATGGTGCAGGCCAGCAGAGGGTGGGACCTAAAATCTATGTAAACATGAACTTCCCTTATTTGCTGCCTTTTGGTTTGTTTAATTGAATTGAAGATGAGACGATGTAGGGGCATGTAACCTGGGACAAATAATTCAGGGATGTGCAATTCATATCGCCCAATGCCCAGGACATGCATTTCAGGGTGCCGGGCAAGCATCGGGACTCACCTGTCAGGTGGAAGCATTTGGGTGGCAGTGCTGCCGCCCGATTGCTTCCACACAGCCCACAGTGGCAGCCTCTTCCCCTTGCCCCGCTATATGTCCCAGGCTCTGCTTGCCCATCTGCAGGCATGGGACTGGTTCAGTGGGTGCCAGTGGGATAGGGGAGGGAGGAGAGTGGACACATCTGCTCCCCTTCCCTTCTTGTCCTGACCCGGAAGAGATGTGACGTCACCTCCTGGTCCATTTGACAAATTTCCGGTCATTGAGGCCAGGAAAGAATGTAATGCAGTGCAATGTGCACTGCATTACATTCAGAGGAGCACAGGGGAGATGTCCAGGGTCTTTTAAACCCTGGATGTCTCAAAAAAGAGAACCTGTCACCAAACAATCATCACATATGTGGTTTAAAGAAAAAAAGGTAATTTTTTTTTGTTAAAGGGAAGTTGCACCCAAGCATATAACACCCCCCCACCCAATGTTTCAAGGCCCCCACCCCCACATGTGTGCACGCACAAACGTAAAAGCACTTGCTGGGGCACCTACACATGAAAATGTCGATTACGATACACATGTTGCATATCGCCGTGCATGCCAGAATGAGAGCAATAATTCTAGCATCGGATCTCCTCCGTAACGCTAAACTGATTACCTATAAGGGGCTTTACAAGCACCACCTATAGAAAATATAGGGTACTAAAGTTTTTGCTTCTGTTTCATGAGTGCACACAAATTTAAGGTTTGACATGTTGGATTTCTATTTACTCGATGCAACCTCGTCTTTTATATTTTACTCACAAATTGGTTAATTTATTGCTTTTTGTGAAAATTAACTTGTGTATTTTTTTAACTGAAATTTTGCGTTTCCTAGACCTTTGTGATAATATCGTGTGACATAAAAAATTTAAACTGCCGCTGTTTTATTCTCTAGGATCTCTGATTTCAGAAAATATATAATGTTGGGGGTTTTGTGTCATCTTCAGGTCTTAAATGATTTTTAAACGTGTGCAAAAAACAGCTCGGGCTAATAACGGATAAGTCCGACACTCCCCTTTCCTGATGAGCACCCAATTGGTGCTCTTTACACTGCAAGGTCTCTCTCCTCCCTGCTAGTCCCCGGGTGCGGTGATGAAGAGAGGCAGGGAGGGGAGGAGGAGATAAACCGCTCAATGTTAAAAATATTAAACGTTTAAGTCGCTATAAAGCCCCTTTGTTTTTAAAAGCCCCCAGACATTAGTTAAAGCAGATTTAAATACGGTTTTGGTTAAAAAAAAAATTTCTTTTTTTTTTTTTTTTAGGACAAGTAGAATGTCATGTGAGACAAGTAGATTGGGACACTGATTTAGTCCTTGGACAAGCAGTTTTTTCAAAAACTTCCACACCCCTGCAAATATCTCTGCTCCTTACTAGAAACTGATGTGAAGGCTGGCTCTTTACTTCTAAGGTGATCTTACAAGTACCAGTTTACAGTTTGGTGGAGAAAAACTGGTTCACTTTAAAGACAATAGAATTTGCAAAATGTATGAAGCCTAAAGGATGTCGATACAGACCTATGAAAATCTATGTTGGAAAAGAAATTGTTATAAAGATCTGTGCCATCCATTAGAGCCTTAGATTTGTTAGAAAAATATTAGATGTTTTATTCAGTCTTGTGCTGATTAAGCAACAGTAAGCTGCCACAGCTTGTAACCTCTATGGGGAGTTTGCACACTCTGCACTCCTTGCTGGATATGTATTTTGGATGAAAAACATGATCATTCTAAAATAACAAGCACTTCTGTATAGTAACTCTTAATACATGCCTAAACCAAAAATGTATTCTAGTGCAGCTTTATCTTTTTACATGAGGCTGCTTTCGTTTTCTTTTTGCAAGCCTTTTGGCCTTATTTCCACCTGGTAATCCTGAGACTACTACAATTCTTGTACTAGAGTGGCTATGCTCACTTACTCCACTGTATCTATGCGGGAAACCAGGGTTGTCTTCCAGGCTGTTCTAATTTAAACTACAAACAAGTCTTCCATCTCCATTACATAGAGTATGGAGGTGTGATGCACTGCAGCAAATGGAGGTTTGCAACCCAACACCAACAATGTCACACAACTGTCTGAATCTTGAGCTACCTGTTGCCTTACACACTCAGGATGCTGCAGGATGGCATTGAAAGTCCATGCACCCTTGACTTAAAAAACGTAAGTTCCCTTGGCAGAAAAAAAAATGCACATATAGAGTGTTTTTGTACAGGAGTTTAGGAGCATTGAGTTTTTGTTTTTTTTTTGTTTTTTCTACCAGAAAACTGCTCTCAAATATGTAGACCAGAAGGGGTTTTTTTTCTCCCTCCTAAACGCTGAGCTTAAAATATCCCTCTAAATGTCCTAATGTGCATTGGCACATAGGATAACATTGGGCTGTTTTTACAGGTAAAATCCTAAACTCCTCTAGAAGCAGCTTTTTTTTACGTCTGTGTACATGAACCCTATAGTAGGATATAGAGTGATAATGAAGGGCACAATGCAAGTCCATCAGAGGGGTGCAATCAGATGGAGACCTGGAGAATTCCCCATTAGTCTCTCTGACAGGTCATCCTGCCCATAGTCAGTAGGTTGGGGTGATCAGTCTCCAGGGCAGGAAATAGATACCTCTTTTGTGAAGTGGTGCTCACTGAGCAGTGTACTGCTGCTGTGTTGCACAGCAAAGGTATAACAGGGTGGATGAAGGAACACCCTGTCCTCCCTCCCCTTTTTCCAACTGGGACATTGTATTTCGACAGCAGTGCCGCAGCTGTCAGAATACTCTAAGAGGTTGCAGTTGCTGATTGAGAGAGGTTTTCCAGCATGTCTCTTCAACAGAAGTTGTATGATCAACTTCTGTTAAGTGGGGATGGCCATTTCTTTATTTGTAGACCATTTTCTCTGTCTCTATACACCCTATGTGAGTGTGCTGCTTGCTGTTGCCTTACTTTTTAAAATCCAATAATATATTTACCTTGAAAGAGAGAGAATGCATAGTGGTACCTGCTTAGGTGCCCTCTCCAGCATTCCTGGTGACCCAAATCCCAAGTGCAAGTTTCTAGACTTCCTGGTAGCATTAAGGGCTTGCTGACCCTTCCAACTGATTTCCATTGGTCAATAAAGCCATCCAAGATGGTGATGGGGCAAAGGGAATCAGTTGAAGTAGGCAAACATTTGACACTACGAGGAAGTGTTGAAATTTGCATTTTACAGATGCTGAAGAGAGCAGGATAGATCACATCTGGGCACCTGCGACCATCATGAGCATCAGCTGTTGCATTGTAATTATGCAAAGGCTTGTCTCATCTTGGGACTTGTTTTCCACTACAGAGAGTAATATGTCTTTTCAAAGACACACAGAGGACATTCCTTCTGTAAAAGGGTTACAGCAGCAGTCCATACACCTCATTTCTCAGTATCCACAGAAACAACTGACACCTAGATCCTGGGACCACTGATATTATAGAATCAACGCTTATATCACCAGCAAAGCTTTATTAAAATGATTACATCACTGCAGCAAAGGAGCAACATTTCAGGTCCATACAGGATACCTGACGGAAAGGGGTCCTGTGTCACCCCGAAATGTTTCACCTTTATTGCTGTGATGTAATCACTTTCATAAAGGTTTGTGGCGTTAGCTTGAAGATCCATGGTGTGCTGGCAATATATGCTTTTATCCACAAGGTTACTGGACTCCACCTGGTAGTTGCTTTACCACTCATCTATACTTTACCATTTCCAAGAACATGTATGGGAGAATATTATAGGTGCCTTTAAATTATAGCTAGATCCTCCTTATTGGAGTCTTCTATAGCTGTATGAGCCTAAGAAATCCTTTGTGATCCTTCTAAACCCCTTGTACCCAGATTTACTATTAGCTTGTGCACAATTATTAAGCAATCTGCTTGCAAAAGCTCTAAGTAGACTCTGGCACCACTCACAGAAGAATCTAATTCCAACCCTACTAAGCCTCCACCTTCAAAGTATTACTAAAGGCAAAACTGTTTTGTTTTGGATAGAGTGGAGATGGATTAGAACACCTGTCATTTTTTATTGCTGTCTGTGCCCCCTGTTAAGATTTGCCCTCTCTATTTGTCCTGCTTACCATTATCATTGAAAATTAAGGTAAAAGAGCATTCCACATTTTGAGTTCTCCCCAGAAAAGTAATAGAGGCGAAGTCTTCCAGTGGGGACACTAGTTCTGAAGATCTGGGGGGGGGCGCAAAGAATTCCCTTAATTTGCAGGGATTTCCTCTCACTTCCTGTTTTGGCTATGGGACAAGAAGTGAAGGGAAATCTCCACAATGGGATACAGATGACAAAAAAACCTGACAGGGGCTATAAACCTCCCTTGCTCTATCCAAAATGGGGAAAAAAAGTTTTGCTTATAGTTCTACTTTAAGTGTGCCTGCTTGCAAAGGCTCTAATTATTCTCAGATTTCAAATGGAGTCATCACAGTTTCCACCTTTCGACAAAATCCATATGAAATTTCAACAGGTTGTGTTTCTAATCTGGTTGATGCAGTTAGTTTTACCCTGCAGTTGGAGGATCAGTCTGCTGTTCCATGCATAGGTTCTTTTAGATGTTACCTTTCCAGTGCACTTGATATTTAAAACTTTCCTCTGACAATTGGACAGTCTGTAAAATCCTGGACCCTCTCCTGAGCATGTGAAGGGGCTTTTCCCTTTGAAAGTGAATTTATTATTGGTGCACTTTAGATAGTCTAGTCATCCACCTTGACAAATAGGTTGATTATGTTTTTACTTTTAGGGACTTCACAGACATCAGATCTCCCTACTTTATTTCAGTTTACTTTAACTAGAGTAAATTTCCATCTTATATTGACTGTGACTCTGACTCAGACTTGTGAATCCATGACCATGTGGATCAAATCCCTTCAAGAGTATTCCTCCATCTCATGAATGAACCCTCATATCCTGCAGCTTGTGGAACTGATGTGTGGAACCCTGTGATTCGGCTGCGATGGTCACTTACGAACATCTAAGCTTGTGTCTTGCATGGCGTGATCATATGCGTTGGGTGCTTTGACTGTGTGCCAAGGACATCGAGGATATACCCAAGGGACATCTGATTTACTGGCCTTTAAGGGAAGGTGCATTTTTTAATCTATCCTTCACAGGATCATTCCCAATACAATAGAGGTCAGTGTGTATTCCTGCACTCCATTGTCAGTTTTCCTTGGTTTGTTTGTATTTTCGCACCCTGGGATCTCTGATTCTTTTTCTGGTAAGGCCCTGTCTTTAGGAATCATGCCTTATTTGATCTTGCAATCCTTTTTGCAGGGGACAACTCATCAGTGTTCTCCAGCAATTCTGGACCTTGCTTGCAGCATGGCCCCTTATTTCCACCTTAGTGCATTTTTCTAGATATCCCATTGTGGAACAGTAAGTAGACCTTCCCTGACAAGAGTCCATTTTATTTTTGTGGTTTTGCCCCAGCGTGTGCCTCCTTTCTTCTCTGCAAGAAAGTATATATCGCTGTAAAGTTCTGCACTTCTTGCAGGTCAGCAGGCAGGACTGTCTAAGAGGGATAATGCAAGTCTGCATGTCTTCATGGGTGAATATTCTCATTGTACGTACTAGCCTTTCTACTCCTAGTTCCCAAGGAAAATATTCTTCCCTTTAAAGAGGTAGTTTGGAAAATTCCTAGGATCCTATTCTGGGTTATAACCTCCCTTATACTAACCAAATGAATTTTTTTTGCTTTTAGTTCTAGTTCTTTAAGGCCAATCTACTTAAAGCATGGGTGCTCAACCTATGGCCCTCTAGCTGTTGCGGAAGCACAAGTCTGATCGTGCCTCTCTTTGGGAGTCATGCTTGTAACTGACTGCCTAGCAATGCCACATGGGATTTGTAGGTTTGCAACAGCTGGAAGGCCACGGGTTTAGCACCCATCTGTTAAAGTGATTTTAAACCTTCTATTTTTAAGCGCTTCTTTATCTTTTACTTGTTGCCTGTGTTCCAGTTAAACTGCCCCAGGTTTCCTGTTTCAGGGTGGTTTCTGTTTCTTGCAATATCCTAGTCCTTGCATGCAGGACTAGGGTTGTGTCTCTCTACACTGTGTGCATCATTAGAAATACAGAGCCCTGACAGCGTGGCAGCTCATGAGGAGAGAAATGCCGATAACCGGAATTTCCCGATTTACATGTGACCAGCTGTGATTGGACACAGCTGATCACATGACCGAGCCAACATCTTCGGCTCTTTCCATCGATTGGTGATCCGCTGTGCCCGAGGGACACAGCGCACCACCGCTTGCCGTGCTGCGTGCCCCGGAGCCGCGCATGTGCGGTTAGAGTTGGACGGCGTCAAATGACGTCCTCCCAGAGCGAGAGAACCGCCTTGCGCCGTCATTACATTATATGGCGGGCGGGAGGTGGTTAAAGACCAGCCGTTCAGGTAAGCAGCAATGAAAGAACAGGAGCCAGTCACATTGAAATTTGTGTTGATGTAAGAATTTGACCAAATTATTTACTAGGTTATATTGTATCATGCTGAATGTGCTACACTAAAAAATTCAGAGGGTTTAATACTACTCTTAGGCCTTTGACTGTTGACTTGATATTTTTTCCTTAAGTCAAGGATTACGTATTTTAGGCTCAAGCCTTTTCTCCAGTTGTCCAAATGGTACTCCCTATTGGACAATGTATGTAATTTCAAACTTTCCCTTTCGGGTATGTTTTGTCTCTGGGACTTAGCCAAGGTCCCCCCCCCCAAGTTTTACCCAATTCAAGCAGTTTATTGTACCTCCTATTTTTTTTTGTGTAGATGGTTTTACTGCTCTCCAATTCTATGTGGTGGCCCATCATTTTCTTCGGGTGTTCCTTTCACATACACTTTGTAGTACAATCTCCACATTCTCTGGATCTCTCAATGGCTATTGCCCACCTTCCCTTGGACTGCTTTAAGACCTCCAACCATTTTTCATTTCTTAAGGGATACAGGAAAATTAGAAATTCTTACAGTAAAATAAGATTTTTGTACTGTTATATAAAGTATATTTTGTCGATATCAGGACACTGGTCCTTCTAAGTTATTGGCCTTCTTTACTGCTTGCTCACAAAAAGAACATGGCTGTTTGAAGGTTGGGTTATAGTGATTGGCTTACCATTTTTTTTTTTGTTTGTTTTACCAGTGTCCCAACTTGCTAAGATTCTTGCCACACCATTCCCCCCCACAATTACAAACAAACATATTACTTTCACTGTACATGGACAAAAGACTGTGTGTTTTTTTGTTTTTTGTGTTTTTTATGGTTTTTTTGCCCAATTATGTTGTAGGCAATGTATTCACTGTATTTGAACATGTCCATGCAAATGTCTAGGAATTGCAAAAAATGCATGTAACTGCACACAAACAAGAAATCACAAACATGCACATGCCAATTGAGTGACTGTGAAATTTAAGGAGCATGTGATTTATTTGCCATCTTTGAGTCAAATTAACATTTTAAAATCTTCAGAGTGTATTTTTCATCTAAAAGATTACATTGTCAAACTGCATTTGAACTTCCTCTTTGACAAAAAAAGTATGCATTCAAGACTTTAGCAATAGGAATGTTACTTAGATGTAAGAAGAAATTTGGTAATCTGCTATCGTCATGAAGCCATCAGTTAAGACATCTACGTAAACAACACTATTTTACTAATTCCTACTTTACCCATTTCCATAGAGGTTATGTCCACTTAAATGCAGCAGTACTAACTTGTTGGCAGATGAATTCACAGCAAGTACATTTTCCTCTTAAAGGACTTCTTTTGCTTCAAGGTCTTTTAACCACTGACCATCAAGAAATCTGTAATTATGGAATGTAATTATTCTAAAATAAGGGTTTCCAGAACTTCACACTGGGACATTTAAGTGGGGTACTTGGAAAGCCACGGAATTATATTGGAATATTTAGAATGTTTTTCTTTTTCAGATATTTGGAGTCTGGGTGTAATCCTCTTCATGCTGGTGTGTGGGACTCCTCCATTCCAAGAAGCAAACGACAGCGAAACGTTGACAATGATAATGGACTGTAAATATACTGTACCCAAGCATGTGTCCAAGGAGTGTAAAGAGTAAGTGATGGTTTTCTCTATCACTGAGATCATGAGATCATATGGAGGTTAAAATATCAGAAACTTGTTTACAGATATGTACCGTTAAAGCAAATCTGTTCTCTAGTCGTAAACTTTTAACCTAACCTTTTTCTTTAAAGCAGGCATACCTACTTTATTACCTTAATTCTAGTGTGCTCCTACAGGAGGCCAGCTCAATTCTGTTGTTGTGAACTTAATTGTTCTGACCTTCTCATGTAAATCTCAGTGCCATAGCGATCAGTCCCATCCACTATCAGTTTAGAGCAATGGTGGTAAACTCTCATGATATAGGAGCCTCAAGTGTGGCCCCTGATGCCACCAAAGGGTGGCAAATAATATTCAGTGAATGTGATGCTACAGATGGTTGTCAGACTATAGCTATGCAACAAGAGATGGTCATGGATTACAGGCATGTTATAAGAGATGGTAGTTGACTATAAACTTGCTGTAGGAGTTGATGGGGACATGTTTTACAAAACATTCATAGACTAGTAATGTTTCAGAGGAAAGTCATCGATCGGAGGGGAAAGATACTGCGAGAGATTGTTGCTCTCATTGCCTCTTTACAAATATGTGCTTTTTACATTTGTATTCCCTACAAATCCATTCAAAATGTGTGCGACATTTGATATTTCTCTTAGATCCGTTATATAAGATCAAAGGAAAAAAAAATTGGAAACCAGTAAAAATAAGAAACTTAAAAAAAACATGCTTTAGACTGGCTTCTAGTTTTTAACTGGCCTGAGCAAACACTTGGGTAAGGAAACGGACTACAGTAATTTCCAAAGGGCTGCAGGTTGGG